>NC_081414.1:456137483-457337483 GCF_030272615.1 Cryptomeria japonica
TAGCAACAGTCAGCTTATCTCTCAGAATTATGATATGTCTTTCAAGTTCTTGTCCATCATCCTTTGTTTGCACCAATTCCAGCTTCAACTGATCATTCTCATATGTCAGTCTACAACATTCATCAGATTTGTCCTTCAATGATTAAGTCAGGGTTTCTTCATTCTTCTTCCGGTCTTCAATCTCTTTTGTCAACTTCAATACAATAGATTGCATCTCATTCTTCAAAACTACATTCTCCCTGGCCAACTTCTCACATTCATCTATCTTATCTTGTAGGGTTTGATTGTCAACACATTGATCTTCTTTCTCCTTCAGCTTATAGAAGTGCTCAATTAAACTGATAGCCCTGAAAATTGATTGCATGAAATTTTTAAATTTAAGCCCAAAGCATTGATTTTCAAGTTTTTACTAATATCCTCTGAGAACGATTCAAGGTTTAGGGTTTAGGGTTTGTCAAAACTTCTTACATTTTGTGAAGAAATCCCTAGAAGTGATATATTTTGCTGTTACTTTTTCCCCACTTGAAACCGAGGGTACCCTTTCCATGAGCGGGGCCATTTTTATTCCCTAAGCAAAATATTGATCAACCGGTTCGTGAAATAAAATTTCCTAAGTCAAGTGTATATCTTCCTTATTACCGCTCCCCTTCTAAATATTTATGCCCACGCTTATATTTTCTTAAGTCTGGCAAGTACTAAATACCCCGACCGTCTATTTAAAAAAGGATAGATCCAATGGATAGCATTTTCCCACTATCAGAGATGCGAGGATTTTAATGACCATGGCATCATGAGATTGTGTCGCGTGTTATCAGCGGAAACCAGTAGGGTTAGCAACATAACTGGTCGAAAGCTTTGTTACCAGTTCACAAGCGGTAAAGGTTGGTCTACTATCAGTCTCATCAATTTGCACGTGCTCATAATGAATGAGGATGTTTTATCTTGGGGTAAAAGGTGCTCGACTTTTAAGTCCTGGAGGAGTTGACGAGCAGTATGCAAAGCGGTAAAAATTGAACAGATCGGATGGCTCTCGTATTCCCGCAATGGAAGTTGTGAGGTGGTTAGAGACCACGGCATCACGAGATGATGCCATGTGTCCCTGGCTGATCAGGAAGGCTTGCAGGGAGGTTTCTGATGGAGCTTGGTAGAAGAATGATATGGCGCTATCCAGTCAAGATTTTACGGGTCCACAGATACAATTGGAAGGTCAAACTGCTAGGTTGGCAAAAAAGGACCATTATATTTGCCAAGTTGGATGAGATTTGCGGCTAAGTTTCAAATGAGAAGTTTGGAGGGATTTTGGAGGCATTGTTTGAGCTCACGGGAAAGGGCAAAATGAATGGGATTCAAACTTGTCAATTCAGGATTGATTTGACAGTCGAAGATGATAGCTCAGAGATGTGAAAGGATTTGGATAAGCTTCCTGTTCACGTGTGATGAATCACGAGCTCTCTAATAAATTTAGAGATTTGCTTGTTGATAGAAATCCTGAAATAGGAGATTGTACACTAAAAAGAGGAATAAGATCAGAATAAAATCATTCAAGTAAGATGAACACATGCCAGTGGCAAGTGACTTGAGTTATAGGCATGATTTCTAGAATCTGTAGCTGACAAGCTGAGCAAAAGATATCAAAGTGATGATTTTTCACATGGATTAACACTGCCACATTGAAAGGAATTTATGGTTATAAATTCACTAGGCAGATGATAAAATGGGTAGAAACAAATACAAGTTTATTCATCTTTCTGAGAATAGTTTTTCATCAATAAGAGGATGGTGTTCAAACAGAACTATGAATGGAGTCATTGCATATTTTATGACACTGGATGGATGATTTTTCTTTGGTTTGATGTTGTTCATTTCCAGACGGGATGTGAAAGCTCAAGGGATTGCCAGAGGGGGTGTGAAATTCTTTTCTTTTCAAGAAAATTCACCTCAGGCCTATTCCACACTCTTACTCTGTATTTCCTTGGCAGAGTGTTCCAAGAGGGAGCTTGTGGGGAACCGAAAGAAGGATTTGTTCGGGTGAGGACCATCAACCAGTCATCTCTGCATTATCAGGGAAGCTGCAATGCCTTCTCAACAAATCCTATTTACCCCCAAGTTCCTCTTTCCATTTTCTCTGATCCGGGGTATAAAGGCTAGAGATTTTCCTTTAATTTGGAGGGAAAGTCTTGTTTCATGTCAAGATCTATTTTCCTTTTCAGGACGAGAAATGCTATGGAACAGACGGAGCATCTCAGGGTCCATCCAGGAGTGTCTGGGTGATATTGGCACGACTCAAGTATTTTTGTTTCTACCAATAATCAATTGGAAATTTTGGTTCCACCTCATCACGTGCGCCAGCATGCGGATAAGGAATGATTTGTAACAAGAATTGTGTACAGCCTTTAGGGCTAATTATCAAAGAATGAATATGTTGTTGACAAGTGTCTTATGGCCTGAAGCTTTTCTCTCTCTTGTTTTCTATAAAAGTGAATTCAAGGCCATTAGTTAGGGTCTGAATTTTTTGAGAAAGATCTCTATAAAATAGATCTTTTCTGCAAGGTTAGGTCCAAAAATAGTTCTAGAGAGTCGTAGGAAATAACAAGGACTGTAATGTTATTTTGTAGAGCAAAAAGGTAGTAGAACAGTTGTAGATTCCCCTTTTTCAAGTGGGTCATTTTGTATTTGAATTTGTTGGCTATCATCTGATAAAAGATAGCTTATGATATTAATGCAAATACAGTTTCCTAATCTTTACTCTCTTGTGTGCGATTTTATCTTCTTTTAAGCAAATGGGATCAAGGGTTTCATTTGTTTATTGCATTGTTATGATGTATGTATTCTTCTATTCAATTATTTAGTCCAAGGGGTTAATTAAAATGCTTGAATAAGATTATAGAGGAAATAAGGCTCACCATAGGATTTGATAAGTAGTTCAGATAAAGGATTATAAGAAGAGTAATATTGTAAGGCAGTATTGTTTCAGGCAAGACCAGCTATTAGATGAAGTTTTATCAGATTTTCAGTAACATTTTTCATAGACTTTGTAACCCAAATGAATAAGGTGTTGGTATTCGCTAGCAAATCTCATTAGGTTATCAGTTTCTAGTTTTATCTTCTTTATGATCTCTCAGAGCAAATCTTATAAACAATCAGAACAATCATTTGCTAAGATTTATGTATTTTATGAAAATAGTCTCACCATCTCTCATACTCCAGTTTAAGGTTGAGGATCACTGAAGGATTTGCCATCCTTGAGAATTCTCCCTTTCTATTGAGTCTTATTATGAGATAATCTACTTTTTTTCAGTAAGTTCATGAGTATCCTTATAGAGAGTGGGAATTTCTTATTGAAGGGATCACCCTCCCTCGTTCTGTAGAGCCTAAAGCATAGAAGGACTCTCTGTCCTTGTTATTGTTGGTCCAATCCTGACAAATATTGATAGTTGGAGGTGGCTCTCCATAGATATTTGGAGGAAATTGGCTTGGTCTCTGCCCTGAAAGCAGTGTAAACCCATGGTCTATTTTGGGAACCAACAAAAATTGGTGACTCTGCTGGGGAAGAATGGACTGTAGAGAGTCTCTGGTTAGAAAAATTGCTTAAAATATAGTGGATATTTTTCCAACAGAGTGAAGAAGCTTCTTAATCTGTCCCTTGTCGGTTTGAGTCAATTCTCATAAATGTCATTAAGAATCTGTTGTAGTTCTTGTTTAGTCCAGATCTGTCAGTTTTTCAAGATTATATGTAATACCTCACGATTGTGAGTGGCGACTCTTAGACTTTGAGGTCTATGCACCAGTGTCTGTCTGCTTGAAAAAGAACCAATAGACTTGCAGGAAGGATGAAGCAAATTTGAGCTCTTATGATGAAGTACCCCGACAAGTTGATGATAGAATCAGTAACGCCATTTGATGTTAAGGAAATGTGGTAGTTTTGTGTTGAAACAAATTTGACCTATGAAGAAATTTTTGTTGTTTGAGTATTAGTTCTCTAGAAGGAGGTGGCGACTCTTTCAAAAGATAAGTATTGAAGATTTGAAAGAGTGAAGGTGATTTTGCAAATCCCAGGTTGAAGAAAGCAGCATCATTTCCAGCATTTCCAAGTATTTAGATTTTCATGAGTCAAGTGTATTTTCATGAAAATTTTAAAAAAATGTGCTCCCTAAATACTGAAAGAAGCACTAAGGAAGGGAATGGTAGTGATTATTTCACATGCTCCTGTGATTCAGTTTTCATCTTTTTGTATAAGATTAGATGGAGTATTTTTTGAGCTTCATAATGAAATAGTTCAAGAGAAGGGAAAGAAATAAGGGAATGAATGAAAATAAGTATCATATGTTTGTGTTTCCTTATGAAATGTCAAAAACAAATGTGCAATCTATGTCAAGTCATCATAGAGATTTCTTTAGGGAAAGGTATAAACCATTGAATTTTGATGGTACCCAAGGTTTCCCAAATCCTTTTCCTATAGGGGTTAGGGAAGAAGTCAGAATCAACATGACAACATTTGCAGGAGTTTTATGAATTAATGGAATATTTTGAAATAAATCAGGAAGATGTTTTCATGAATTTATTTGGTCTTTGAGGGAAAATGCCAGAGACTGGTTCTCCTACATGCTAGTATGTTCTATCTCATCATGGGATGAGTTGAAGGTGGCATTCATGGAACAATTTGGTGAAAGAATTGATCCAAGCCCAGTTATGAAAACATTCATGGACATTCAGAAAGAAGAAGATGAGTTAGTACCTACTTTTAATCTCAGGTTTGCTAGGGCATTGGATAGCATTCCTAGCAGTTATAAACCAAATGATGCAGTATGCCTAGTTGTTTATTTGGTTGCATTTGAAGAGGAAGAGAGTTATTTGCTAAGAGATAAGGATCCTAAAACCTTACATCAGGCTTATAGGATAGCAATGGAGATTGAAAACAATTTGAAATATGGGATCCCTAGGGGATACCTATCTGCAAAGGTATATTATCCTAAGATGATAGGGTTTGAATCAAAGTATGAATTTGAAACTAAAGGACTATGCCAAGACTTTTATATTCCTATTGATTACATTTGCCCTGTTATTGATTATGATATGAACAAAAATGTGAGTGAAGAGAACTTGTCCCAGACAGAGGTTATTCCTCATATTGATGAAGAAGAGGCTAATGAGAGAGTGTCTGACATATTAGATGTAGAGACAGATATGGTGTCAATCACTTTATTGAAGGACAACAATAGTGATTTCTCCAGGGAGAATACCTCACAAGAAATTGGTTTGTTGTCTTGTGTTTTAGATAGATATGACAGTGAGTATGAAGAATTGGAAATTTTTATGTCTGAAGCGGTTGCAGGTTTGCAGGACTGTGATAATAAAAGTTCAGATGATGAGATACCATCAGCTTTTGATGATAAGATCTGTGAGGATTGTATTATTGGGTGTTGTTGTAATTCACATCCCGATTCCTATTTTCCTAATACACCTGAAGGTGAGATCAGAAATAACTTTAGTAAAAATATCAATGCATGATTTTGATGAAGATGCAGATGAAGATCAATTAGTGCTCTGTTACAATATTTTTGAGAAGGGTCTTCATGTTATTCTTAATCCTTTATATGAAGAAACAAATGAGAATTTAGAGATTATTGCATCAACTTTTGAAATAGAATGTTATGAAGGTGAAGGCACAATATCTAATTCAAAGGTAGGTAAGAATGAACAATCTTCCCCTGTTGTTGATATTGTTGACATTAGATTGAAAACAAAGCAATAAAATGAAGCATATGAAGAGGTCATTTATGATCCTTTCCTTCCCCTTGATAACAACTTGCTTGATATGATCAGTAAGAAGGAGGATTCTTTGGAAAGTCCTTATTTCAGTAGGCAAGTTGATAATGCAGAAGAGGCATGTATTTTCAGTTATGTGCCAGAATATGAGATTTTCTTTTTCCAACAGGATGATGTATTTGCAGAAAAGGATATCGGTTGCAATCAGGATGTGTGTTATGTCGATTATACATCATATATGTCACAAAATAGCGGATGTTCTATATCATTGCTCAGTTTTTAGGTTTTCAGTAGTAAGTGCAATGATAAAATTAAGCATAGTGGACAAATAGAAATAGCCAACAAATTTGAAAAATGGTTTTCCACTTATGTTATTAGATTATATTTGATGCTTCCAAAATAAAATCATGTTTATGACAGAGGAAAGCAAAGGTTGACATTGATGGATGGCTTTGGGCCATCACACTTGGTCTGATCCTGCAGGCCACAAGTGAATTGGCATAGAGTGGTTTTCTTTGACTCTATGCCTAATGGAGTTATGAATAAATTCCCTCTTAATTTCCAGTTCATGGACAATTTTGAGGTTCTAATTTTCTTAAAGTAGTTGTTATCCATGAGCATTAGTTAGGTTTGCTTTGGTAGTGTAGTTCCTTTATATTGAAGTTACCCTATCCAGGTAATTTCTTCTTGGTCTGCCCTATAGTTGGCTTGCTTTACCCAGAGATTCTGGTCTCTCACTGCATTCCTTAGAAATGAGTGTCCCCAACTAGAGCCACTGATAGCTCTAAAAATTAATTGCATGAAATTTTCAAATATAAGCCCAAAGCATTCATTTTTCAGGTTTTTACTTATATCCTCTGAGAAAGATTCAAGGTCTAGGGTTTAGGGTTTGTCAAAGCTTCTTACATTTTGTGAAGAAAGCCCTAGAAGTGATATATTTTGTTGTTACTTTTTCCCCACTTGAAACTGAGGGTACCCTTTCCATGAGCGGGGCCATTTTTATTCCCTAAGCAAAATATTGATCAACCGGTTCGTGAAATAAAATTTCCTAAGTCAAGCGTATATCTTCCCTATTACCAGTCCCCTTCTAAATATGTATGCCCGCGCTTATATTTTCCTAAGTCTGGCAAGTACTAAATACCTCGACCGTCTGATAAAGAAAGGATAGATCCAATGGCTAGCATTTCCCCACAATCAGAGATGCAAGGATTTTAATGACCGCGGCAATGCGAGATTGTGTCACGTGTTATCAGTGGAAACCGATAGGGTTAGCAGCATAACCGGTCAAAAGCTTTGTTACTGGTTTGCAAGCGGTAAAGGTTGGTCTACTAACACTCCCATCAATTTGCACATGCTCAGAATGAATGAGGATGTTTTATCCTGGGGCAAAAGGTGCTTGACTTTTAAGTCCTGGAGAAGTTGACAGGCAGTATGCAAATCAGTAAAGATTGAACAGATCGGATGGCCCTCGTATTCCCGCAATGGAAGTTGTGAGGTGGTTACAGACCGTGGCATCATGAGATGATGCCATGTGTCCCTAGCTGATCAAGAAGGCTTGCAGGGAGGTTGCTGACGAAGCTTGGTTGAAGAATGATATGGCACTATCCATTTAGGATTTTGTGGGTCCATAGATATAGTTGGAAGGTCAAACTACTAGGTTGGCAGGAAATGACCGTTAGATTTACCAAGTTGGATGAGATTTGCAGCTGAGTTTCAAATGAGAAGTTTGGAGGGATTTTGGAGGCACCGTTCAAAGCTCCTCGGAAAGGGAAAATGGAATGGGATTCAGACTTGTCAATTTAGGATTGATTTGATAGTCGAAGATGATAGCTCAGAGATGTGAAAGGATTTGGATAAGCTTCCAGTTCAGGTGTGATGAATCATGAGTTCTCTGATGAATTCAGAGATTTGCTTGTTGACAAAAATCCTGAAGTAGGAGATTGTACAGTGAAAAGAGGAATAAGATCAGAATAAAATCATTCAAGTAAGATGAACGCATGTCAGTGGCAATAGAATGATGACCTAGGAAATGATGGTGACTTGAGTTATAGGCATGATTGCTAGAATCTATAGTTGACAAGTTGAGCAAAAGATATAAAAGTGATGATTTTTCACATGGATTAGCACCGCCACACTAAAAGGAATTTATGGTTATAAATTCACTAGGCAAATGATAAAATGGGTAGAAACAAATACAAGTTTCTTCATCTTTCTGAGAACAATTTTTCATCAGTAAGAGGATGGTGTTCGAACAGAACTATGAATGGAGTCGTTGTGTATTTTATGACACTGGATGGATGATATTTCTCTAGTTTGATGTTGTTCATTTCTAGAGGGGATGTGAAATTCTTTTCTTTTCAAGAAAAGTCACCAGAGGCCTATTCCCTGCTCTTACTCTGCATTTCGTTGGCAGAGTGTTCCAAGAGGGAGCTCGTGGGGAACTGAAAGAAGGATTTTTCTGGGTGAGGACCGACAGCCAATCATCTCTGCAGCATCAGGGAAGCTGAAATGCCTTCTCAAGAAATCCTATTTACCCCCAAGTTCCTCTTTCCATTTTCTCTGATCTGGGGCATAAAGGCTAGAGATTTTCCTTTAATTTGGAGGGAAAATCTTGTTTCATGTCGGGATCTATTTTCCTTTTCAGGAAGAGAAATGCTATGGAACAGATGGAGCATCTAAGGGTCCATCCAAGAGTGTCTGGGTGATATCGGCACGGCTCAAGTATTTTTGTTTCTACCAATAATCAATTGGAAATTTTGGTTCCACCTCATCATGGGCGCCAGCATGCAGATAAGGAATAATTTGTAACAAGAATTGTGTACAACCTTAGGGCTAATTATGAAAGAATGAATCGATTGTTGACAAGTGTCTTATGGCCTGAAGCTTGTCGCTCCCTTGTTTTCTATAGAAGGGAATTCAAGGCCATTAGTTAGGGTCCGAATTTTTCAAGAAAGATCTATGTAAAATATATCTTTTCTGCAAGGTTAGGTCCAAAAATAGTTCTAGAGAGTCGTAGGAAATAACAGGGACTGTAATGTTATTTTGCAGAGCAAAAAGGTAGTAGAACAGTTGCAAATTCCCCTTTTTCAAGTGGGTCATTTTGTATTTGAATTTGTTGGCTATCATCTGATAAAAGATAGCTTATGATATTAATGAAAATATAGTTTCTTAATCTTTACTCTCCTGTGTGCAATTTTATCTTCTTTTAAGCAAATGGGATCAAGGGTTTCATTTGTTTATTACATTGTTATGATGTATGTATTCTTTTATTCAATGCTTTAGTCCAAGGGGTTAATTAAAATTCTTGAATAAGATTACAGAGGAAATAAGGCTCGTCGTAGGATTTGATAAGTAGTTCAAATGAAGGATTATAAGAAGAGTAATATTGTAAGGTAGTATTGTTTCAGGCAAGACCAGCTATTAGATGAAGTTTTATCAGATTTTCAGTAACACTTTTCATAGACTTTGTAACCCAAATGAATAAGGCACTGGTATTCACTAGCAAATCTCATTAGGTTATCAGTTTCTAGTTTTATCTTCTTTATGATTTCTCAGAGCGAATCTTATAACAATCAGAACAATCATTTGCTAAGATTTATGTATTTTTTGAAAATAGTCTCACCATCTCTCATACTCTAGTTTAAGGTTGAGGATCACTGAAGGATTTGCCATCCTTGAGCATTCTCCCTTTCTATTGAGTCTTATTATGAGATAATCTACTTTGTTTTCAGTAATTTCCTAAGTATCCTTGTAGAGAGAAGGAGTTTCTTACTGAAGGGATCACCCTCCCTGGTTTTACAGAGCCTAAAACACAAAAGGACTCTCTTTACTTGTTATTGTTGGTCCAAGCCTGACATATATTGATAGTTGGAGGTGGTTCTCCATAGATATTTGGAGGAAATCAGCTTGGTCTCTTCCCTAAAAGCAGTGTAAACCCGTCATCCATTTTGGGAGCCAACATAATCTTTCAATGTCTCAATGAAGTCTTCATCTGCATTCAAATTTCTTTTCAGGCTACTCTTTTCCTTCATCCCTGCATCAAGATCTTCAAGTGCCACACTAAGTTATCTCTAAAAACTGGAGTCAATTGATTCAATCTTTCGAATCTTCCTCAAGATGTCGGGCTTCTTTAGAGGAACTAGGCTCTAATACCAATTGTTGGAATCAATGAACACTGAGAGGGGGGGTGAATCAGTGTTTTGCAATTTACTAATTTATCAAACTGATTCTTTAACCACCAGATGCAAAGAATAGAAACTATAATGGTCAAACATAAAGCAGATAACCATACAACCATAACACCAGAATTTTTACGTGGAAACCCAGAAAGGGAAAATCCTCGTGGGATTTCAACCTAATAGTCCTAAAAATGACTGCACAAGAACTTTCATACTTGAGTCAAAATATTGGTCATTTTGGATTTATTTTGCCCTCTATCAAAGTTCAAGGTCTAGGGTTTAGGGTTTGTGAATTTTTTATTAAGTCTTGTGAAGGAAAAACCCTAAGCCTGTTATATTCTGTCATTACCTTTTTCCACTTAAGCCAAGGGTCGGTTACCATTGGCGGGGCCATTGTACTTCCTAAGCATTAACTTGTTTTTGGTTGGGCCCCTTATATTTCTCCTAAGTCTAAAATTTTAAATGCTTCGGCCTGTGGATAAAGGCATAATAGATCTTACAGTTCACGCAACCCCGTGGATGAAAATGTAAGGAAGATAAGGATCATGGCATCATGAGATGATGCCACGTGTCCTCAACAGAGAAGGGTAAACCGGTGGTTTTCCTGTTCAAAATCCTCATATTATCGGTTCTTGAGAGGTAAAGACCGGCTTACTAATGGCCCCATCAATTTGCATGTGTTTCAAATGGACAGTGATGTTATAATCTAGGCGAAAAGGTGCTCGATTTTTAATTTGCAAAGGTTGGTGGGCACTGTGGTCGCAAGGTAAAGTACAAACATATCTGACAATCCTCATAACCCCGAGAAAGAATATGCAAGAATTTTATGGACCTCAACATCATGAGATGATGCCATGTATCCCAGGATGACCAAGAAGACCGACGGTGGGCCATTCATAGTGTTAGGCTAAGAGATGATATGGCCACTGCTACATCACATTTTTAATGGGTCCACAAGCCATGATGGAAGGTCAATATTAGATTGACCATTAGTGATCGTTTGATTTGCCAAGCTGGGTAAGATCTACGGTAGAGTTTCGGGCTGATTTTAAAAGGTAATCAAAGGTATTATTTGTTACTCGTGTGGGAAAGTTAGAACAAATAGAATGCAGGCTTGTCGACATGGAACAAGATAAAGACAAGTCAGACTCATTCCTGAGGGACAAATTTGAAGATTTCTACTGAGTCGGGATTGATTATACAAGCAAGGATGATGTCTCATATGCATGAAAGGATTGGGATAACTTATGAATTAGAGATAAGGATCACAGGTTCCCTAATGAAATCAGAGATCGCTTGCTGACAGGGATTCTGAAGTAGAAAATGTACACTCAAGAAGATTAAAATCAGAACAAAATCATTCACAGAAGATGAACCTTAGCAAGATGCAATGGATTTGATAGGCATGATTTCTAGAATCCATAGCTGGCAGGTTGAGTTGAAAGCACCAAAATGATGATTTTTCACGTGAATGAGCATCACTAAATGAAGTGTTTTAATTATAAATACAATAGGGTGGTGACTTAATTAGTAGAAGAGAAAAGAAGCCTTTTTTATTTTCTGAGAGCAGTTCTTTCTTCTACAAGGAAGATGATGTTTGAGCAGGATCGTGCATGGAGTTGGTGTATGCTCTGTGATACCAGATGGGTGTTTTTCTCCTGTGTGAGTATGTTTATTGTCAAAGGGGTTGTGAAAGTGAGAAGGATTTCCAGAGTGGCCGTGAAAGACTTTTCTTATGAATAAAGGACATGCATGGCACAACCTTTGCTTCTACTCTGCCACTAGATGGTAGGGGGTTCTAAGAAGGATCCCACAAAGGAATGAAAAAAGGAGTTATTTGGGTGGGAAGTGGCAGCTAGTCATCTTTGTGACTGCATGGAAGTTGTGACCCCTCTCCAACATATTATGTTTCCCCTTTAGCTCCTCCTTCCACTTTTTCTAATCCTGGGCATGAAGGATTGAGGTCCTCTTCTATTTTAGAGGTGACTTTTCTTCTTGTCGGGACCCAGTACCCTTCCGAGAAGGGAAACGCTCTGTTGGACATAACGTAACATCTCAAACTCCATCTGAAGGCATCAGGGTGATAATGGCACGGCTCAAGTAGTTTTGCTTCTACCAATTTTCAATTGAAAATATTGATTCACAGGTGTCAGCACATGGATATGGAATATCTTTGTAACAGAATCGCATATGGCCTTTTAGGCCTAATTGCTGAGAGTAAATTTGTTGTTGACATGTTTCTTTTGGACTGAAGCTTGTTGCTCCCTTTTTCTTCTATAAAAAGGGAAATCAAGGCCATTAGAAGGGTTCGGATTTGGGGAGTCTCTCTAGGGTTTAGAATTTTCTTGTTTCTTGGGGTTTCCTTTTCTGGTTCCAGTAGTGAGTCTAGGTGAAGTGAACAAGTTGTAAAGTCATTTACAGAGAAAAATGAAAAGCATTCAGTGTCAAGCTTTGTGCAGGTTCTTGAAGGAGTTATATGTAAATTTCATTATGTGATAGAAGTAGTCATTTTATTTAATAGAAATAAAATTCTGACGTATTTCTCTCTAGTGTATGATTCTATCAGTTTTTCAGTGCATTGATGTGATGTATGTGACTTTTTGTTTATTCTTCGGCCCAAGGGGTCAATTAAATTGATTAAATAGAGCTGCAGAATGATAGGGCTTATGCAAGGATTTATATAAGCAATTTGGGTTGGGATTGTAAATGAGATATATTGTAAGGCAGTATTATCTTAGATCTTATACTATTAGATAAAATTTTGTCACATTTTCAGTTTACATTTTGTATCTTCAGGTGCCCAATGGAGTAAGGCATTGATCATTGCTTGTAGTTGTCTTTAAATATCAGTCTTGTTTCAAATTTACTGATGAATCACTATAATTTTTTGGTTATCAAAATACCTTTCATTTCATGTTTGTAATCATTTGTCTTATCCATCCCATGCTCCAGTTAGGTTGAGGATCACAGTAGGATTTTCTATCCTTGAGCATTCTCCCTATTGTTGAGTCAGCTTATGAGATAATCTGCTTTGTTTTTAGTGAATCTTTGAGTGTGGTGCAAAGATCAAGAAATTCACTTAAGGGATTCCCCTCTCAGGTTTTGCAGACCTCGAATCGTAGAAAGGTCTACAGAATCCTTGTTGCAGTTGGTCCAATCCTTGTGAAAATTTCCATGATTGAAGTTGACTACTTCATAGAAATTGGATTGAGTGTATTGGTGGCTTTCAAAGCATAAAACCCATTTTGGGAACCAACAGAACCCACATTATTATTATTATATGGCTATTAGTAAAACAATATTACAAAAGTGGAATGCACTTGTATTCAGGCACACTACCCAGAGCTCACTGCTCAATTACAAAATAAGACTGTAACCCCAGAGGACTCATTGTCCTGCAAATAAGATATTAAAGAAAATATAATGTGTGAAGTGGAATAAAGCATCTACAAATGCCAAGAATCAGTTCTGGCTATGCTCAAAATGATCCCCTGCCTCGAATCTGGAAAATTGCTTTATTTTGCTCTGCTACCAAGTACAGGATCACCAAAACACAACATGTGCAAGTGAAACTACACTCAATCACTCCCAAATACAATTTCACACCATCACCATCATCCAAATAATCATCCAAGTTGACCTTATATATCCACACCACCAAAATAGATCTCCATCAAGTCAGCTTCCTAAACCTGCAAAAATGTGAAACGTGTAGTCTCATGTCGGCTCAATCCAATCATAAATTCATATATCGAACTTAAAACATATAATCACAAGCTTCACACACAACAGCACAAACTCCTCGAACACAACACCAATCACTGAAATCATCCCTACAAATCCGGAACACACGTTACCCAACTACCACACAATATATATGCTCTTTCGGAATCACCAGATACTGGACCAAGAATCATGCACTAGAATCATCACCGGAAGTTGGAATTACAAGTTGATCTACCTCAAACAACAAATCGACTGGATCCCAATTACTGCAATCAAAATTGCATCACTGGATTTAATGAATTGTGCTCACTAAATCTATACACTGTGTTCACACTCTATCGGGCTTATGCCTAAAGTCAATATGCCTTCCGGTTGATCAAATCTATAGGTACCAGATAGGAGTACTAGGTTGAGTTCCATCAATGACAACCCCTAAGTAATCTCCATGCATCTAATATCACTGAAACGATGTCTTTTTCCAACACACCAAAGAGGCAATATATTATTCTCTATTTTTCAGGATATTGAACCCCCCAATATGAATGCACATGATATAATATTTTCTCACAAGTGAAGCCCTCGTGCCTTAGTCCTACATACAATATTCTAGTGAGAATAAGTTATAGACTTAGGGCTTCTCAAAGTTTAAATACTAAGGATATGGAGCCTCAATTGACTAGCATATTCCATGTGAATATTGGTGCTTCCTCTAATCCAACAAAATACATCACATATCCCCATTCACCTCATACTTCTCATGACGAGGATGAATCACTTACTAGGGTTACCATTGACCAATTGGATAATATTGATAATGAGTTTGAAAGTCTTCAAAAATAAATGGGTTAATAATACTCGGATAGTGAAGCAATCCCCTTAATTGAAGGGTTGAAGAGAATGGTTCAAAGTGATAGATAGGTGTGGATTTGTTGCATGGCCTTTCTCACATTATTGATACCAATATTATTCTAATCAAAAGTTGTGTTGAAGCCATTGGTTACTCTCAACCCACTAGCCAAGTTAACTATTCCATTCCTATGCCTGCATCCTTGCCTAGTATCCCTACGTTTACATCTTCTATCATGACTACTTCCACACAAAATGTTAATCTTACACATGTTAATCATGGGGGAAATCCTCTTAATAAATATTATTGCATACCTCATTATGTGAGTCTTCCATTTGTTTTACAATCATATCTCATACCAAAATACAACAATGTCCCCCATCCTTATTCTCAACCTCCACTTACTTACAACAATGTTACTCCAACATAATCCAATATGTCCAATTGAAATCCATTCATCAAAGCAACTATCAATAACTTAGCTCAAATTGTTTCAACCCGTAGCACCCTAAAATTGCTCCCCTTTGCAATTTCTACTGCATTAGGTCTCTACCTTAGCATTTGTGCCCTTTGGCCTTATTGGGACCTGATTATGCTCATGCCCCTCATGTATTGCATGATTTTTTACTTTTTTCATGAATTTGGCACCTTGTCCTAGCCCCAAAATAGGGTAGGACCAGGGCATGGCACCTTAGTCCTCACTAGGACCATGATGCCATGCCATGGTCCGCCTCAAAGACACAATTTAGCATTTCAAATTTGGGTGGGATTCCTATCTTCGTGTCGGCTCGTGTCAACAAATTAATTAGTTTTCCTAACAGGCAAGTATAAAAGGAGGTTTCCCCTCTCATTTGATCATAGCACACACACATCAATTAGAGAAAGGACACACATGAAATCAAGCAATCAAGCATTGAAGAGAAATTGAGTAGAAATTGTCTTCCTCTAAGCCTTGGAGCAACAATTAAGTCAAGATTTAAGCATTAAAGTAGACATCTTTCATCCTATTTTGTTAAATACTTCATAAAGCCTTAATTTTGTGTGGAGACATACAAAACTTCATAAGGAGTTATATCATTTGATTTTCAGTCATTATTCAACATTTCCCTCAAAAGGATAATCTTTCCTTACAACATTTCAATTATCTTTCTTAATTTCATGGTTCATTCCAAAACCAGGGTTTGACTTAGGCAAGTCCCTATTCACAACCTATTTCCCTTTCTTTCTGTGTGCAGGAAGAAGGTACAAAGCTATCATCTATAGAATAAACATTATTTGCAAAGATGAATCAATCCGCCTTTGGTGTGCGAAAAGTGCAGAGAACCATGGCGACCACCACCATGGTCTTGATATTTTATGTGCTCTTTTGGGAATCAAATATGAATCTGCATACATTTCTTAGATCCAAGTGCATAGATCAATCCCGCATATGTAGCTCACCATTTTTCATGTTCTTACCTTCATTTCCAACACTTTATCTAAATTCAACAATTCAATTTATAAAAGAGGGCCCCAAATCAATCAATCCAATAAGTATTCAGTCTAAATCTTTATTGATTTGTGACTAAATCTGTCAGATTCCCCTTCTTTTAAATGTAATGATCATCATAAGCAAAAGTTAGTGGTTCTCTCTCTCTAATGGTGGAAACCCTAATTTTTCACCACTACATTTTTGGTGAACCCAACTCCTTACACCTTTAATTCTGATTTATGTTCTCAGATTTGAGTGTTTATGCAATTTAAAATTCAATTTTTCATTTACAAGTTGGATTTCCTCGCAAATTTTAAAAATTTAGCGGTTAATTTCACCAAAACCCTAATTTTTAAATTTAAAATTGAGCTTGTGAATTGCTTGATTTGGATTATTTATTTAAGATCTAAGTGTTTTTCAATTCAAAATTCAAATTGTCACTTACAAGTCAAATTTTAAATTAAAATTTATGTAGTTAATTTAAAAAACCCTAATTTTTAAATTTCAAATTGAGCTTGGGGGTTGTTTAAATTTTGAATTTACAATTCCAAATTTGATTGCTAATTCAAATTAAAAAATTGCACTCTCAAGTCAAATCTCGAATTTAAATTTTAAAATTAAGTGGTTAATTTAAAAAACCCTAATTTCTAAATTTAAATTAACCTTGTGGGTTGCCCAATTTTGGATCAATTATTTCCATTTCAACCTTAGATCTAATTTTAAAATTAAGAGGTTTTTTTCACAAGGCCCTAATTTTTTTAAAAAATTTAAATTTCCTACTGGGTTATTTTAAAATTATTATTTTCACAAAGCCCTAATTTTTAAATTTAAATTTTCTAGTGGGTTACATGATTTTCACAATTATGTTTTATCTTTTCAAAATTAAAAATCAATTTATTGAATGGTCATTTTTCTAAAATTTTGCATTATTCAATTATTTTGTAAATTTCAAATTTAAATCTCAAATTTTAAAATTCAAATTTTCAATTTCCCTCCTTTAGTGCATGAGTTTTACTACTATCAATCCCACCTATAATATCCCCATGAGAAGTTGTAGAATTAAGGCTTCCCAGGGTTTTATTACCGAGGAGATGAAGCCTAATTTGAATAACTTGTTCCATGAGGATGGTGGTGGTTCTTCCAATTCTACAAATTATGTCATTTATCCTCATTTTTTACATGATTCTCATGATGTGGATGAATCACTAACTAGGGTTTCCATTGACCAATTTCAAAAGATTGACAATCAATTTGAAAATCTTCAACAATGGATGAGTCAACAATACCCAGAAAGGGAGGCCCTACCACTAATTGAAGGATTAAAAAGAATGGTTCAAAGTGATAAAGTTGGTGTTGATTTGTTGCATGGTATTGCTCATATTGTTAACACTAATATTATATCTATGAAGAGTTGTGCTTAATTCCTTGGTTATACACAACCTTCTAATCAAGACAACCAATCCATTCATATGACTATAAATATGGCTAGTGTTCCCAACCTTTACATATAATATCATGGCTACTTCCACACAAAATACCATGCCTACACATGTTAGTCAAGGGGGAAACTCTATAATCAAAATTATTTTACATCTCCACTTACAAGCTTTCCATTTATCATCCAATATTCTCCAATACCTACCTACAATAGTGTTTCACCTCCTTATTCTCAACCCTCGCCTTCATATAACAATATCCTTCCTTATTCCCAACCCCCGCCTTCATATAACAATAACCCTACTTATTCTCAACCCCTTCCTTCATAAAACAATGTTACTCCTCCTTCTCAATCCAACATGTCCAGTTTCAATCCATCTGCCAAAGCTACCATCAATAGTCTATCTCAAACACCATCTTCTTTGCAACAACAAATAGCTTCCATGAATCAATCTAAGTATAATGTGCCCACATTTGATGTAGCAAGCCTATTATCTAATGACATTGTTCATTTTTTCCCTCCTAAACATGTGGAAGTCCCGCAAGTGGATATTTATAATGGAAAAGGTGATCCCTTAACTCATGTGAAAATATTTCAAGCTTTGTGTAGTGACTTTGCTCATGATCAAAGGCTTTTGGTTAAATTGTTTACTAGAACACTTAGGGATAAATATTTTCAATGGTATTGTTCGTTTCCTCCTTATTATATTACTTCATTTCAAAAATTGGCTAATGCTTTCATTCAACGATTTCATAATAACATTGGTCCTAAGATTACTTTAACTGATTTGATGCATTGTAAGCAAGGTGTTAAAGAAAATGTGACTGATTTTATTGGTAGATATAAACATTTGTATTCACAAATTGCTTTTCCTATGCCTAATCAACATATTCAAATAATTTTTATTTCTAATTTTCAAAAATAAATTAGAGACAAACTTCTCTTTTCTGAGTTTACTTCCTTTACGCAGTTGTGCACTGTACTTCACAATTATCACCTTATCATGAGTCAATTGGAACTATCCTCTTCAATGGCTCCAAATGATAAAATTGAAAGTTCTTAACAAACTTTTGCAAAGCTAAAATTGAATAAGGGATTCATCAAATTCAATGATAACAACAACAATCAAGTAGCATCTACAACAATAGGTGTGCCTCCTTTGTCCAAATATTTTGGAAAATAATTCACTCCTTTTAATGAATCTTTGCATAGTATTATGTCACAATTGTTACAAAGTAATATATTGAAACTTACTCCTATTAGGCCACTTGATACATCAAATCCTTTGCCACCTTCTTATGATGCCAAAACATTTATCCACTATCAACGTCAACCCGGTCATGACACTGAAAAGTGTTATTCCTTGAGAAGTAAGATTCAAGACTTGATTGATAATAATACCATATTTGTGGCTAGTGTGAATGATAAAGGAAACAAATCCATAGCTCCTCCAAATAAAAATCTTCAATTATTCACTAATCCTTTACCTTCCCATTCCACCAATGTGATTGAGATTGATCATCTTTGTTTCTCTCCTGATGATGTTGGCCTTGAATCTAATAATGTGGTAAACCTTATTGATAGAAATGAACCTCCCAAAGACTTATGCATTACAATTGATCCTAGTGAAACTATTGAAGCACCCAATGGTCCATTATATATCACTCTAATAATAAAAAACATGCTCTCATGAGGAGTTATTATCCATCCTGCATGCATGGTTAATGTTAGAACTGAACAATATCTTTATACTTTACAATTGCATCAAGTAACATATGATAAATCTGATGTGATAGTTAAAGTCTTTGATGGTTTCTCTTGTCCAGCTATTGGTTCTATTACACTTCCTATTGATGTTATGTCTAAATTCTTAGATGTTTTTTCTATCATTCCTACATCTGATCAATTTTGTGTGAAGTCAGGACATCCTTGGCTCTCTTCCATGAAAGCGGTCACTTGTACTATTCATAAGTGTTTGAAATTTCCTCATGATGGTAAAATCATAATTTTTAATCATATAATGTATCAACCTACAATGAGACATGGAGATTTTTGTCTTAATTACTTTTGGTCCGAACAATTCCAACCTCTCCAAACTAGAAATGATGTTCTTTACAAATCCTATCAAAAGTGGAAAAATGAAATAATTTTATCCTTGAGTAAACCTAGAAATCCAACACTTAGTCTTCCTCCAACTGATGATCATATGCCTCTCCTTAAGGATAAGTCTATTCTTCCTCCTAAGGATATAGAT
Source organism: Cryptomeria japonica (assembly GCF_030272615.1). Lineage (NCBI taxonomy): Eukaryota > Viridiplantae > Streptophyta > Pinopsida > Cupressales > Cupressaceae > Cryptomeria > Cryptomeria japonica. Next base: position 456,157,164 of record NC_081414.1, read on the forward strand.
ATTATTTTTCCCAAGGAAGAATCTATTCCTCCTCTTAAAGATGAATCTATTCTTCCTCCCAAGGATAGCAAAGCTCCTCCTCCTAAGGGTCAATTTATTCCCCCTTCTAAGGATAAACATAGTATTCCTCCTAAGAATATACCTATTCCTCCTCCTCATGATGGACTCAGTCTCCTTCCCACACCTTCTATTCCTCCTTTATATGGTGTAGTTCTGCCTCCTACATCTTACAAAGGGAAGCGTCTAACACCTCCTATTGTTCAACCTAAGAAACCTTCTACTATCCATCCTTCCTTAAAAGAAGAAAACAAGCCTATCCCTATTGATCCTAAACCTTCACAACCTTCAGCTAAAATTAAACAAAATCATTGTGCAAGAGAACACCGATGGTGACGCTGTGCTAAGGATCATGAACTTGCTTCTCAAAATACTTCTTCCCTGAAGACACCAAATCTTGATATAATTCAATTTTCTCAACCTTCTCCTAACTAAGAGGTTCAACCTAAATCTCCAAGACGTAAAATGATTAAGACAAATGATGGTTCAAGTTCTATTCTCATTAGAGCTCCTATTTAGTTTTAATCTTGATGAAGAAGTAGATGAGAATGTTGTTAATGATGAAAATGTTGATCCTAATATTTCAGGTGATGAATATGAATATGTTGATGTTGACAATGATTTATCTAAAAAAATTCAAAAGCATTATCCTAGCTCCAAGTTGTAAAGAAGTTAAGTAATGGAACAACTTCCTACACTAACCTTGAGAGGAGAGTAATGAAAAAACTTTTATAGATCATCACAACAGTTACAGAAAATAGAAATAGATATAATAACATTCAAACCATAAAACAGTGATTTACATGGTGAAAACCCTTTCGGGAGAAAAACCCCACACTCCAAAAGCTGCCCAATATATTATTCAGCAATCAAAACAGATTACACTATACTTGTAGAGAAATCTCTTCACACAAGTATCACTAATCAAAGATTCAGAGGTAACTCAATAGCCATAAGACTCTAATGAGGAGGCAACAGACCGGAAGGAGGTAACCTGAACCAACCAATCTCTAAGGCACATAGACTCAACTGGTAATCCCTAATTCCAAAGATCCTTACACAACACCAAGTCAAGCAATGGTTTAATGACACCAAACAACACCTTGGAAAACCCCAAGGCTCCACTATGTCTATTTAAAGACAACTAAAACTTCTCAATTTCTTGTGTGACTACCCACACCCTTACATACATGAGTGGGCTACTACTAGGTTTTTGGGTTTGAATGGACCACTTGACCAATTCAACACAATGATCCTTGGAGGGGTGTTCTCACTATTGGGGCTTCAAATTTCCAAATAATTTCAAGCACTCTACTATTAAAAATGGTGGTCACTTTATGGAAATGACACATAATGGATGATTAATTATTTGAACAACTAGAGTAAAGGAGGATATGAATAAATTAATTTCAATGGACCCCATGAAAGACTAGTGTTTTTGATCTATAGAAAAGATGATATGAACAGAGAATTATGAAACATGAAAATATAAGAAATACCCATTTTAGAAAATCAAGTTTCCAAGCTCCAATAAAAATATTAGATCTATACAAAGTGTTTTTGGCTATAGACCATATAGAAGACTGTAAGAAGGCTGAAAAGCCTATTATTTCAACCTGCATGAAAGAAGATGTTGACTTGGAATGAAAATGTATGCAAATATCAAATTTCAAGAAGACCCATTTTAGAAGTGGATGTTTCCTACCACCTCAAAAAATTTCAGATTCTTATATAGAGTTTAAGGTAGCCAACCAAACAAAAACCCAAAAGATAGCTTAAAGAAAGGTTATTGACTAACTAGTTTGCATATTAATTTCAAAGGGTTTTGTTGATTTTAATGTAAAATGGTGACTTTTCACCCCAAAAGGGGTATGGTGCCCATTCAACCACATATATAAGTGGTTAAAAAATGTAGATATGGAGGAGAGAGTCATAAGAACAACATAATGTTGTAAGGATTGAATATCATTTTGTATTAGAGAAGTCTATAGGAAGAAGAAGTATCATTTTGTGCAAGCAATATGTAATGAAGTATTTACTGTTAGTGTAGGTTTTTTATTTTCCTTATGTTAGGGGGTATTTATTTTTCCTACACATATTATTTAAGCTTGCTTAGGTTAATAGAAGTGGTTTATATGAGGACACGTGGCGAAATACTTCAGCTACATGTGTAACTCTCCACCTCACATGGGTAGTTGAGTTACACACCCTCTTTTGGCTTGTTGTGCCACCTCTCATAACCACTATTTTGTCATTTCCTAAGTGGGTTATGGGGTAGTTGGGTTTCACACCCTCTTTTGGCCTTATGTGCCAACTTTCTCAACTCCTTTTTTGTCTTCATGTAAGGAGGTTATGTCACATGTTTTGACATTTACCAAGAAGGTAAAACCTCCCACTTTTTATGGGGAATAGGAGTTAATGCACCCCTTGGATGTATATGCTTATATTTTTCTATATAATAAGCACTATACTCTCACCTTCACTAGTTAAGTTAGTGGAGTGATAGCTCGGTGAGAGTCTTCTCCAAATTCTCCTCTTTGTCTCTATTTCTCTCTCATATTGAAATTATCTTCATTCAGCTATTTTGATCTTCGATCATCCGTTGTGTGAGGAGTTGCATGTGATCTACGACCAACATCAGATCTTGGCTCGATTCTCGCTTCTCGCAGAATCTCACATGGTATCAGGGCTTATTGTCTGGTATAGCTCATTACTTTTCTTTTTTTTTTTATTTGAGGGATTTGAGACTTTTATATAGATAATATTTTCCTTAAAAACTAAGTATGCTCTTCTCCTGCATTCTCATGTAATCTGGAGAATCAGAACAGTTTAAAGGAAAATAGCTTCTAGTTAAATCTGGTTTACATGTATGTGTTCTTGTAAGATCTGGGTGATTGCAGCTTTGTGGTAATATTGAAAGCTTGATAAGAATTTCTAGACTGTCCATAAGACTTGACAAAGTCAAAAGTGACTTTTACTTTACCAAAATTGGAGTTTGGAGGACACAGTAAAAAATCAGAGTAAATTGTTTTTACTGGAGCTATTTTCATTTCGGCTTTAGTATTCCAACTTCTGTTCACTTTCAGAAAAAACAGTTTCTGGGTTTTCTTCCCAGCATCGAAAAAATTCTAGGTTTTGCATGATATTTCTATAAAATGATTAAATTTTGCAGAAATCAAGCTTGAATAGGGCCTAAGCCATTTTTCTATCAGGGAAATTCAGCAGCCTTTCTTAAAAGTTGTACAACTTTTGCCTCGAGTGTCAGATTTTTGCAAACAAATACTTGACGGAAAGCTAGAAATGAGAATTCTCCATTATTGTAGGTCTAATTGAAATTTTTTGCCTTTGTCTATCAGATATTAAAGGTTGTATCAGCTGCTTCATTTTTTCTTCCACTGGTCATATCTTTCTCCTCACAACTCTATTTTTCAAAAACTAATAGTTGTTGGAAAGGTAGTGAGATAAATTAAGTAGTTATAAGGCTAATTTGTTTCAGATCTTGTCTCAAATTATTTGTATTTAAAATATCTATTGGTTTCTTAAAAGAATTGTAATCTGATAAAAAGTCTTGTAAATGCACTAATTATAAAGTGTCAACCTTGTAATATTTGGGGGGGGTGATTTCTGAGACTAGTGAAAAGGGGGGGTGTCTCTTGTGTCTTCTTTCTTGCACTCTTCTTGAATCTTTGCAATCTTCTTTTCTGCTATCATGGATGCATCTATAGTTCTACTTTTAACACCATATAATTATTTTGAATGGAAATCTAAGATGATAATATATCTGAAAAGACATGGATATCATCGTGTTATTATGGGACTTGAAACTGAACCTGAAGATGCTGCAGAAAAGATTAAATGGTTTAATAAATGTGATGAAGCTTTTGGTACATTATGTATGTCAGTCTCCCCTGACCTTCTTTTTCACATTGAATCTGCTACTACACCAAATGCAGTGTGGACCACTTTGGAAAACCTCTTTGGTAAGCAGGATGAACTAAGAGGTCATCAATTGGAGAATGAACTCATAGGGTTGAATCCAACCAATTTTGATACTATACAAGACTTCTTCACTAAACTTAAGTCTATAAGATTGCAATTGGAACAGTGTGGAACTAAGAAAGATGATAAGCAACTGATCTTGAGTATTCTTTCTAAGCTTGGTCCTAACTATTCAGTGTTTGTTTCTACATTCTATGCTACGAAATGTGCCCCAAGTACCACATTCAAAATGCCTTCTCTAGATGATTTTGTTGCAGAACTCACTAGGGAGCAGGACAAATTGGTTCAAATGGGTACAATAAAGCCCTCTGAGTCACATGCCTTAGTTGTAAATCAAGGCACAAAAGAACAGAAAGGGTCTAGTAAGCAAGAAAAGAAACGAAAGAACCAAGGAGAGAAGAAGAAAGATCAAAAATTTGCTACTTCAAAAGCAGACAATCGGACCTTTTCATCAAAAGGTGAACAACCTAAGAAGGAGAAGGTCAAGTGTTCTTATTGTAAGAAGCCTGGTCATGATGAACATAAGTGTTTTAAGAAACAAATTGATCACCTATCAAATCTTCTTGAAAAGAATAATATTAAAGTTCATGATTCAGTCAAATAGAGTTCATCAGAAGGATCTTCTAAGGACACAGATAAGAGTAAGGGGAAAGGAAAAGGTAAGGCCCTAGTTGTTATTGCTTCACAACCCAATTCTTGGATAATTGACTTAGGTGCTTTGCACCACATGGCTTCTTCAAAAGATGATTTCACTTCTTTAGAGCCATGTTCTATGCCTTCCATACTAATGGGTGATGACACTCCTATTGAAGTGCATGGGAGAGGGTCTGTTGATGTGGGCGAAGGAACATTTAAGGATGTACTTTGTGTTCCATCTTTATCAACTAATCTCCTATCTATTTATCAGATCACTCACACTGGTTCTAGCAAGCGAGTTGAGTTCACACCAGATATAGTGGCAAATAGTGAAATGCATAATGGGTCTACTATTGCTGTGGGAAAAGCAAATCATCAATCCAAATTATATCAGTTTTCTCACTTTGTTCCTGACTCTCCTTCGACAGTTTTACTCACTCATGCAGATGAGATTAGTTGTTTGTGGCATCAATGATTTGGCCACTTGAACTATCATTACTTGCAACAACTCAGTAAACAAGACATGGTTTTAGGGTTGCCTTCTATTCAATTTTCTGATGGAGTTTGCCAGGGATGTATTCTTGGTAAGCATCCTGAGGAGAAGTATGATAAAGGCAAAGAATGGAGAGCTCCACAACTATTGGAGTTGGTACATAGTGACTTGGCAGGACCATTTCCACAACCATCTTTCAGCAGGGCTAGATATGTCTTAACATTTATTGATGACTTTTCTAGATTTACATGGGTTTACTTTCTCAAACAAAAGTCTGAGGTATTTGAGAATTTTCTAGATTTCAAAGCTTTTGCAGACAAACAATCTGGGAAGTTCATCAAGATTTTGCGTACAGATAATGGGGGTGAATATGTTAATAATTAGTTTGAACAATTTTGTGCTTCAGAAGGTATCAACATGCAGCACACAGTTCCATACAGCCCTCAGCAGAATGGTGTCGCAGAATGGAAGAATAGGTCCTTGAAGGAGATGGCAAATTGTATGATTCACTCCAAGTCTTTGGCACCTCAGTATTGGGTAGAGGCCATCAATTGTCCATGTTACATCCAGAACTGAGTTCCTCATAAAGCTGTGAAGGGGGTAACTCCTTTTCAAGCTTGGACCAGTCAGAAACCTACAGTTAAGCATTTCAGAGTGTTTGGTTCTCTTGCATGGGCCCACATTCCAGCAGAGAAATGCAAGGCTATGGATCCACAGAGCAAGCCTTGCATATTTGTTGGGTATCCAGATGATGTCAAAGGGTATAGACTTCTCCATCCCTCTACACATGAGTTGTTCATTAAGAGGAGTGTTCATTTTGAGGAGAGTTCTTCTATTTCTTCTCATACCACTTCTCCATCCACTATCACATTGGAGACATTGCATGATGATGACAGTTCTTCTGAGGATCTTAATCCTCTTAATCCTGTTGAGGAGTCTTCTTCCTCTACTTCAGATGGTGACAGTTATGGTGAGGATTCACATTCTTCTCATAGTCATCCTTCAGAGGTTGATGATTCTCCCCCAGACTCTCCAGCTTCAGTGCCTCTTTGGGCTCGACAAACTTTTGAGTCAGCAGGAGATTGACTTGGTGATCCATCAGATTCTAGAAGAACTAGGTCACAATTTCAGCAAGCTCCACATCTCTTCATTGCTTCAACTTATGATCCACAGTCTTTTCGAGAAGCTATAGGTGTTCCTGAATGGGATGCTGCAATGCAAGAAGAGTTTAATTCCTTGGAAAGGAATCACACATGGGATTTAGTTCCTCTTCCTAAGGGAAGGAAACTTGTTTGATACAAGTGGATCTATCGAACAAAATTTGCAGCAAATGGGTCGGTTGATAAGTATAAGGCTCACTTGGTAGCAAAAGGCTTTTCCCAAGTTCCTGGGGTTGACTACTCTGAGACTTTTGCTCCAGTTGCTAAGATGAATTCCATCCTGCTTGTCCTTGCTATTGCTGCAACCCATCGTTGGGAAGTTCATCAGATGGATGTCAAGAGTGCATTTCTTCATGGTGACCTTCAGGAGGAAATCTACATGGAGCAGCCATAAGGGTTTGTTCAAGATCCTTCACTTGTGTGTCGACTTCGAAAGTCTCTCTATGGCCTCAAACAAGCTCCTCGATCTTGGTATGCCAAGATGGACTCCTTCCTTCTGACAGTTGGTTTTACTTGATGTCATTCTGATCCGAACATCTACATTCTGCACCAGGATGATACTCTCACATTTCTAGTTCTCTATGTTGATGACTTGTTGATCACAGGGAGTCACTCATCCACCATCAAGGTAGTGAAAACTGCTCTACATGATAGATTTCTGATGTCAAACTTGGGTCTTCTACATTACTTCTTGGGAATTGAGATTACTCAATCTTCTTCAGGCATCTTCCTTGGACAACCCAAGTATGCACTCGATATGCTCTCTAGATTTCGCATGGCTGATTGTAAGCCTGCACCTACTCCTTTTTTGTCTGGGGTCAAACTTGAGGCTAAGTGCTCTTCACCCTTGGTTGATAACACTTTATATCGACAAATTGTTGGGAGCCTCATCTACTTGACTCATACGAGACCTAACATTTCATATGCAGTGGGCATGGTCTCTAGATTCCTGTAGGAGCCACATGAGTTGCATTGGAAAGCAGCTAAGCGGATTCTCCACTACATTCAAGGTACTCACAATTATGGAATTCAGTATGCAGCAGGCATGGATATTGACTTGGTGGGATATATGGATTCAGATTGGGCAGGTGATTCTCAGGATCGCAAGTCCACTTCAGGGTATTGCTTCTCACTTAGTTCTGGTCCAGTTTGCTGGTCGAGTAAGAAGCAGTCTGCAATTTCTCTTTCATCAATAGAGGCTGAGTATCGAGGGGCAGTTAATGCCACCACTGAGGCTATTTGGCTTCAGAATATTCTCATTGATTTTGGTATTCTAGTTAGGAAGCCTACTATCATCTTTTGTGATAATCAAAGTGCTATACAAATCTTAAGAAATCCAGTTCATCACCAGAGGATGAAACACATTGAGATACATATGCACTATATTCGGGAGCTCATTCAGGAAGGCATCATTGATCTTAAGTATTGTTCTACAATGGAGCAAACTACGGACATCTTCACCAAACCCTTCACCAAAAGCAAGTTTCTTCATTTGCGATCTCTGCTTGGGATACGACAGGTGTCTACTGCAGGAGGGACTTCTTAGTCCTCCTTTCTTTCTCTCCTTATTTAGGGGGGGGCTATTCCTCTTATGGGGGGCTTCTTCTTTTGGGGGGGCTATCTATGTACATGGGTTCCTAACATCGTTGCATTTGTCGGGACCCATATTTTCACCCACCTAAGCTACACTTAAGGGGGGGTGTTAGTGTAGGTTTTTTATTTTCCTTATGTTAGGGGGTATTTATTTTTCCTACACATATATTATTTAAGCTTGCTTAGGTTAATAGGAGTGGTTTATATGAGGACACGTGGTGAAATACTTCAGCTACATGTGTAACTCTCCACCTCACATGGGTAGTTGAGTTACACACCCTCTTTTGGCTTGTTGTGCCACCTCTCATAACCACTATTTTGTCATTTCCTAAGTAGGTTATGGGGTAGTTGGGTTTCACACCCTCTTTTGGCCTTATGTGCCAACTTTCTCAACTCCTTTTTTGTCTTCATGTAAGGAGGTTATGCCACATGTTTTGACATTTACCAAGAAGGTAAAACCTCCCACTTTTTATGGGAAATAGGAGTTAATGCACCCCTTGGATGTATACGCTTATATTTTTCTATACAATAAGCACTATACTCTCACCTTCACTAGTTAAGTTAGTGGAGTGATAGCTCGGTGAGAGTCTTCTCCAAATTCTCCTCTTTGTCTCTATTTCTCTCTCATATTGAAATTATCTTCATTCAGCTATTTTGATCTTCGATCATCCATTGTGTGAGGAGTTGCATGTGATCTATGACTGACATCAGATCTTGGCTCGATTCTTGCTTCTCGCAGAATCTCACATTTACAAGTGCAGCTTATGTATGCAATTATTTCCTGAAGATTAATATACAAGGTTCACTATCTCTTTTTCCAAATATTGTGTACACTTTTGTGTTGATGAGTTATCTTTGTCCTCTTGATAAATCTGTTTATAGATTTGTTGTGATGTGAATCACATGTTGTTGCATTAAGTGAAAGATTGAGCTCTTATTGTTTGTGTAACACATACTGAACCTTCATAGTTGATGAAAAATTGTCTCTTGAGTTGATAAGATATTTTGTCCACAAAGTGTCATATATATCTCTAGATGGAGGCACTTGTCTATTATTGATTTTTCAAGGTTTTGATTTGTATGCATTCAAGGTCCTTGATAGAAAAACATTCTTCCCAAATCCTATATGAACTGATCTATGCATATGTCTTTTAGGTCTTGAAAGCAATCTCATTTTCAATATACATTCGCAATCATTTATTTTCAAAGGCATTTATTTAAAGCACATAATAAAGCATAATTGTAGACAACAATTTGCCAATTTGTAATTTGCTACAAGGCTTAAATCCACTTTAAATAATCTCTTTTGTGCTTGAGAGTGTGAGGTATACCCGCCTAGGTTTAGTGGAGCCTAAAGTGCAGAGGGATTTAGTCTTTGACTATCCATGTTCATTGGCCAAGGCTGATTGGACTGCTTGAGGATTTGGCAAGTCTTTGGGTTTTCCAATCTGTGGTTTTGGGAACCAACACTCACAATACCTTAACACAAATGAAAGAATATTTCATGGTTTAGAACCACTGGAACATCAATTTTGACTCACTTGCCCACAAACTGAATCGGTTACTATTAGGTCTCCTTTTGAAGGAATCGGGTGATAACTTTTGACACCCTAAGGATCTAAGAAAAAAATAAAAAATTTAGATACCCTTTTGGGAGTTCTCAACAATACCTCAGTTTCTGGTACCGGATCAACTTGCAGATATCCCAACCGTTACTACACTAACAGACCTAATAGGGCTATTAGACCTATTTGACCAAAGACTTCCACAAATGGCTTGGTTCTCCAAATGGATGACCACCACTGACCATGAAATATTATGTAAACATCCAAAATACTCTTCTACCATATTCAAACCCTTTTCCAGTGCTCTACCACTCAATTCTCATGCACTGCACTCATCAAACCAGTCAGTCACATAGAGATGCCAAACCTAGGGTTAGTTCTACATCCTCTTCGCCCCGTTGTATCCTCTTAATGGATTTTGGTACTAACATATGAAATAGTGGCCTATCATATCCTATAATGGTAGAGATTTTAGTTAAGGATTGATAGGCCAAAACCCATTATTGCAATCAAACCCTAGGGGTTTAAGGGTTTTATGCTACCCAATAGAGATTTGCTTGTATAATGGGGCAGCGATCACTTCAATACTTCACACTGAAATAAAAACAAAGGTAAAACAAACTATTTACAAGATTTATGCCATTAGAATTCTTACCATTCCACCTTTATTATGCAATCAACATAAATCAAACAATTTTTTTGAGTTTCCAACACTTCTTGATGCTTCAATTTCTTTCCAAATCAACCAACTTCAACCAACATACATTCTTCGGTGTTCAGGGCCTTTAAATGTGTTTCCCAAATGACCATAACCTCCTCTAAATATTTTTCAAACTAACTGACCATTGGAGAATCATGACTTACAAAAAGTGCAAAATTGTTGTGACAACAAATTGACAACATGACAACTTTTGCCTATTTCACCCAACTTAGACTCCAGACTATCATAGCCCCCCAAAATGATTACATTTAATTTTAAAACATCAAAAATGACTCAAATAGACTTTGTGGTCACTTGATCCCTCAATTTAGACCATTGTGACCCTTATTGACTCAATTTCCTCTACCAGACCCTAGATGACAATTTGGTCCAAACATGGACAAACTTGTCATACTCCTAGGACATTGAATTACAAAAAGGACCCATAGTGTCTTATTACATCCCTTCTAGCTAATAGAAAATCATCATGTTCTTGGTTCAAGTCTTCATAGGTAGGTGCTCCTGCACTATACTCCTCGGGTGAAATTTGTCTCAAGTCCTCTTAGAGACTAACTGCTCCAAATCACCACCCTACTTTTTGATATCTTCCTCCAACATCCAGGTAGCTTCTGAGTCGAGAAGGCATTGCCATTTGACTAAGTGCTCAAAATAGGTCTTGTTCCTTGTTTTCTTGGCTTCCCTATTGTCCAAAATTCACTCCATCTTAGGCGGCTCCTTAGATGGTAAGTGTTTTATCCATTCTTCACTTTCCATAGCAGATTCACTTGCACTCGGCAGTAGGAATCCTATACAATGTTAGATCAGAAACATTAAATATAGGTGAAATAGTAATATCATTGTGGAGTTCAATTTTGTAGGCATTAGGACCATATTTATCCAAAATTTTACAAGGGCCATTCCTTCTCATCACCAACTTTCTATGGCTTCGCTTGGGCAACCTGTCCTTGCTAAAGATGAACCATGACCATGTCACCCACTCGATACTGCATATCTCTCCTTCTCTGATCCACTCTTGATTTAACCTTCTGACTGTTCTGTTGTAAGGTATCTCTGACTTGTTGATGCACCTCTTTCATAGCCTCTGCAAATTCATCAGCATGTCCACTCTTTTTGTCCAACCCCTAGACATCTCTCAATTCAAAAAGTCCTCTTGGATGACTACCATACACAATCTCAAAAAGACTCAGACCTGTACTTTTGTTTCCTGAATCATTATAGGCATACTCTGCCTGAGGTATCACCACATCCCAACTACTGTCAAGATCCTTTGTCAAACATCTAAGAATATTTCCCAATGACCTATTCACAACCTCAGTTTGGCCATCGGTCTGAGGGTGATAGGCTGAGCTAAAAGAAAAATGGGTACCCAACCTTTTCCACAAGGTTCTCCAAAAATGCCCTACAAACTTGTTGTCCCAGTCAAATACAATACTCAAAGGCAACCAATGGATTCTAACAATCTCTCTGAAAAACAATCCTGCAATATAACTAGCATCATTTGTGGTTTTACAAGGAATAAAGTGAGTCATCTTACTGAACTTGTCTACCACAACAAACATATTGTCATGACCTATCTTTGTCTTGGGTAATCCCATCACAAATTTCATACTCAAACTTTCCCATGGTCTACTTGGTATAGACAAAGGTTGTTACAACTCTGCATTGGTTGAAACCCCCTTTACTCTCTGACACACAGTACAACTCTCTACAAACTTTCTGATATCAATCTGCATCTTTGGCCAAAAGCAAAATTTCCTAACTAGGTCCAAATTCTTATTTAGCCCAAAGTGACCTCCTAAACCACCGCTATGCTTCTCCTTTACTACATTATCCCTCATTGAACACCTAGGGATACATAACTGACATCCCTTGAACAAAAGAGCATCCTGCAAGGTGTAGTCAGAAAAATCTCCATGAAAAGCATTTGCAAACTCACAACATACCTTATATACTTCCTTGAAATCTTTGTCCTCTTCATACAATCCTTTGATTGCTTCAACACCCATACTATGTAACTACACTTCCTGCACTATCAACACCCTCCTACTTAGAGCATTTGCAACCTTATTGGCTACCCCTTTCTTATGCTTGATGATGAAGGTGTATGCTTGAAGACTTTCAATCCATTTCATATGCCTATGACTGAGCTTCTCCTGTCCATTCAAAAAACTAAGAGCATGATTGTCAATATACACAATAAACTCCTTAGGAAGCAAGTAATGACTCCACTTTTTTTGAGCTTGTACCATGGCATACAACTTTAAATCGGGAGGAATACTTCCTCTTTGCTTCACTTAGTTTTTCAATAAAAAAGGCCATTGGTCTCCCCTCTTGGCTCAATACTGCTCCTATAGCCAAACCACTTGCATCACATTAAATGGTGAAGACCTTATTAAAATCAGGCAATACTAGGACTAGGTACTTGGCAACTTTTTGTTTCAAACACTCAAAACTCTTATCTACTTTTTTGGTCCACACAAACTTCACCTTACCACCACCCTTGATGGTTTCTAACATAGGTGCACAAATATCACTATAATTTCTAATGAATTTCCTATAAAATGTTGCCAAACCATGAAAACTTCTTACCTCTTCGGTTGTCTTAGGTGTAGGCCAGTTCAGAATAGCCTCTACCTTGGAATAATCCATCTTTAAATCACCCTTAGAGATGACAAAGCCCAAGTATACCAACTCCTTCTTCATTAAGTCACACTTTTCTAAATTTATCATCAACTTTTACTCCTACAGCCACTTCAAGACTATCTCCAAGTGTTCCAAGTGCTCCTCCTTGCTCTTACCGAACACCAATATGTTATCAAGGTAGACTACCACAAATTTCCCTATAAAATCCTGCAACACTTCATTCATTAGTCTCATAAAGGTACTAGGGGCATTTGAAAGACCAAAAGGCATCATAAGCCACTCATACAACCCTTCATTGGTTTTAAATGCAGTATTCCATTCATCCCCCTCTCTTATCCTTATCTGATGGTACCCTCTCTTGAGGTCAATTTTAGAAAAATAGGTAGCTCCCCTATATAGTCCATTAGGTCCTCTATCCTTGGAATAGGAAACCGATATCTAATGACTATCCTATTGATAGCCCTAGAATCAGTACAAAGTCTCCATTTCCCATCCTTCTTTGAGGCTAAAACAGTAGGTATTTCACATGGGCTAAGGCTCTTTCTTACCAACCCTTTATCTAGGAGCTCTTGAATTTGCCTAGCTATCTCTTCATTCTGTTGTGGGGTCATTTTATATACTGCCTTGTTAGGAAGTACTACTCCTGGTATGAGGTCAATCTGATGACTAATATCTCTAATAGGTGGCAAGGAGTCTAGTGTGTCTTCTGCAACCACTCCTTTGTACCGATCTAGTAGTTTCCTGACCTCCTTAGGTCCTCCCTCACTCACACTCTTCTTCCTTTCTTCCTTGGGCTTCATAATCAAAGCAAAACCTACTCCACCTTCCTCCTTTAGTGTATCAAGGAATTACTTTTCCCCTACCATCATCACACTAGATCCTACATGTTGTGGATCCCCTTCTACCACTAAGTGTACCTAAAGGTTACACCATCCTTTTGGAAGGAGTAAGCATTTTTTTCTCCATCATGATGAGCCTTTATGTCAAACTGGCATAGTCTTCCAAGAAAAAGATGGCAAGCATCCATTGGAAGGATGTCACACAAAATTTTATCCTTAGACCCCCCAATACTGAACTCTACCCATGCTTGTTCATTTATGAGTATTTGTTGCCCTTTGTTCAACCAACTGACCCTATGTGGACAACTATGGGGTATTCTTTTCAGGTTCAACTTGTTTACTACTTCCAAAGATACAATGTTATCAGTAGATCCTAAATCTATGACAACTTTACAAACCTTACCTTGAATCTTGCAGTTGACTCTAAACAAAGCCTTTCTTTGGGGTCGCTCAGTCTTCACTAGTTCCTTGAGAAGTGTCCCCTTGATCATTAGGTTCTCTCCCATCTGTCATGTCAAATTTACTTCAGGAGATGTCACACTCCTTGCATCTTCTTGAGTCAAAGTGGATATCCTCTCACCACCATGAGAAGTTGAGGCCTTCTCTGGACACTTGTAGGCTGGGTGACCCATCTGATTGCAGTTATAGCATCTCATACTAGATAACTTGGATCCTCTCCTTGATCCATTTTTCCCACCTCTTCAATTAGGTCTTCTCCCATGGTAGCCTCCTCTGCTATTTGAGTCCACAACTTGCTCTCCTTGGCTAGATTCACCACTAGACATTTGGTTAGGACTTCTTCCTCCAAAACTACCTCTACCTCTGAAACTTCTCACTCCTTTACCTCTATTACTCGGCTCATTTCTTCTTTTTAGTTTCTCTTCTGCCCTTAGGGCCAATTGAAAACACTTGTTCACTGTCTCCGGTGCCAAGATGTTGATATCATCTTGGATGTTCATCCTTAGGCCGTTCAAGTACCTGGCCACTTTCTCTGACTCCTCTTCTTGTCTCTTTGATCTGAGACTGAGTTTATGAAACTCCTCCATATATGCATTCACATCAAGGTCTCTCTATCTGAGGTTTTGCAATCTTTTGTACATCTGCACTTCATAGTCAATGGGCATGAATTGTGCCTTGACTTTAGCTTTCATCCTTTCCCAGGAGGTTATCATACTTTTTCCCTCCTTAACTCTCTCACCTTGTACATAGTTCCACCATGTAAGAGCAGAGCCCTTCAACCTTGCTTTTGCCAACTTAACTCTCTTATCTTCAAGGATTTCTTTGTACTCAAAATGACTGGTCAATACCTCAATCTAGTCTATCACCTCTTTTGCTTCCATACTTCCACTGTATATAGGCAACCCATCAATGGTGTCCCTATTGACTAACCTCAAGGCATCTACAAATGCCCTATGATCTACAAGTATCTCCTCTACCCACTTAGAGGATTCCCCATATTTTTTATCCCCTTCTTCATCAGTGTCACTTCCATATTCCTTATCCTTAGTCTTTTTCAGTTCTTCAAGCTTGGACTCAAGCATCTCTTCAATCAACTTCTTCACCGCATCTTGTGACATACTCTTAGGAGGCATTATGTCAGCCCCTATTTCAATCTCTTTCTCTAACGTATACTAAGTCCACACCACCCAAGTGATCTTAAAAATATCACTCTGATACCAATATGATGAGGAGACAACAGACCAGAAGGAGGTAACCTAAACCAGCCAATCTCTAAGGCACACAAACTCAACCAGTAATCCCTAATTCTGAAGATCCTTACATAACACCAAGTCAAGCAATGATTCAATGACACCAAACAACACCTTGGAAAACCCTAAGGCTCCACTATGTCCACTTGTACAGATAACTAACACTTCTCAAGTTCTTGTGTGACTACCCACACCCTTGCATACATGAGTATGTTACTACTAGGCTTTAGGGTTTGAATGGCCCACTTGACCAATTCAACACAATGATCTTTGGAGGGGTGTTCTCATAAAACCTTAACACAAATGAAATAGGATTTCATGGTTTAGAACCAACAGAACACCAATTTTGATTCACTTGCCCACAAACTGAACCAGATACTATTAGGTCTCCTTTTGAAGGAATCGGGTGATAACTTTTGACACCCTGAGGATCTAAGAAAACAAAATATATTTTTAGATACCCTTTTGGGAGTTCTCAACAATACCTCAGTTTCTGGTACCGGATCAATTTGTAGATATCCCAACTAGTACTACACTAACAGACCTAATAGGGCTATTAGACCTATTTGATTGAAAGACTTCCACAAATGGCTTGGTTCTCCAAATGGATTACCACCAATGAACATGAAATATTATGTAAACCTCCAAAATACTCTTCTACCACATTCAAAACCTTTTCCAGTACTCTACCACTCAATTCTCATGCACTGCACTCATCAAACCGATCTGTCACATAGAGATGCCAGACCTAGGGTTAGTTCTCCGTCCTCTTTGCCCTGTTGTATCCTCTTAATGGATTTTGGTACTAACATATGATATAGTGGCCTATCATCTCCTATAATGGCAAAGAGTTCAGTAAAGGATTGATAGGCCAAAACCCATTATTGCAGTCAAACCATAGGGGTTTAAGGGTTTTAGGCTACCCGATAGAGATTTGCTTGCAAAATAGGGCAGCGATCACTTCAAGACTTCAAACTGGGAAAAAAAAAAAAAAAGGTTAAACAAACTAGTTACATGATCTATGCCATGAGAATTCTTACCAATCCACCTTCAGTATGCAATCAACAAAAAATCAGATAGTTTTTATGAGTTTCCAACAGTTCTTGATGCTTCAATTTCTTTCCAAATCAACCAACTTCAACCAACATACATTCTTTGGCGTTTGGGGCCTTTAAAGGTGTTTCCCAAAAGACCATAACCTCCTCCAACTATTTTTCAAACTGACTGACTGTTGGAGAATCATGACTTACAAAAAGTGTAAAATTATCATGACAACAAATTGACAACATGACAACTTTTACCTATTTCACCCAACTTAGACTCCAGACTATCATAGTCCCCCAAAATGATTAAATTTGATTTTAAAACATAAAAAATGACTCAAATAGACTTTGTGGTCACTTGATCCCTCAATTTAGACCATTGTGACCTTTATTGACTCAATTTTCTCTACCAAACCCTAGATGACAATTTGATCCAAATATGGACAAACTTGTCACACTCCTAGGACATTGAATTACAAAAAGGACCCATAAGGTCTTATTACATTCCTTCTAGCTAATATAAAATCATCATGTTCTTGGTTCATGTCTTCATAGGTACGTGCTCCTACACCAGACTCTTACACACAACCTCTATCTCATGCACCTCATATATAGGAGATACAATACAAGAAACTATCAAATGGTATTACAAAACCATGGGCTAAAACCACCCAATAAGGTACAGCCGACCTTATCTCCCTTCTATATTCCCTATGATGTGTCCCTCCCTTTTTACAGCTCATTTATGTGTCTAATACAAATTATATTTCCTATTTCAGGAGTACAAACTTGCGGAGGCCATAACTTGAGAACCGTGTGTCCTATTGATGAACCGTTTGAAGCGTCAAAAAGCTCACAAAGTTCTCTATTGCCTCATAAACTATTACGTCATTTACACACATTTTTCAAGGCATTTATAGGCCTCTAAATTCCTCAAAATAAAATTTAATCCTTTCATTGGGCCCCTCCAAAATGAAAAATTTAATATCTTCAAAACTAGTTGTGATCTTGCGACGTAACTTTACCACAATGCTTATCTAACCAATCAAAAGATTTGGGAAGAATTTTACACCATTTCATGCTCAAATGAAAACTTACTATAAATAGTAACCTCATGTAAATGCAAGGTTGAGATACCATTTTCCCAACATTAGTGACAAACAAAGTGACTCATCATTAGAGCATGGTCCTTGTTTGGAAATTGTGATAGCTCCATCTACTATGCTTAATATATCTCCTCTTGAATATTGTCCACCTTCTTGAAATAATGATAAGAAAGATTGAGAGGCGAATGATTTTCTTGATTAGCTCCATTCACACTATAGATTCTCTCTCTCTCTCTACTCTCTTTCTTGTTTGTGATCTTCCTTTATTTGTCTCTCAATTCTTCTATTTGTTGTCCCTATTGTTGTCTACTTAAGGAGGATTAAAAGCATTGAGATCTCTTTTGGTCTCTCCTATGTTGACTCAAAAGACACATGTGCCCTTCTTCCATGATGGTTTTTCTTTCTTTGGGGGATGAGGACAATTCTATGCAAATATATATACATGATATACATGGTTTATCATAAAAAGTATATTGACCCCATAGTCACCTCCCTCTTTGTGTTCTGTGATCATTATCCTTTGATTTTTCCTCTCTTGGGGATATATTATTGCAATAACCTGCTTGTCTTTTTGGGGTGTATCCTACCTTAAAGTAATCTCTCCTGATGAGGCGTATGCAATCAATTTAACATGGGGGCATAAACTCCACTCAATGATTCTCTCTCTTACATATCTTGATACTTGAGTTACTTAGAAAACTCAATCCTTTGCTTTGTGTTTTTTATATTTTTTATTTTCACAACTCATAGTAAGAGAACCTGAAGTAGTCACTAGTTAGGAGGGACCTCAAAGAGATCAGTCTAGACGAGTCAAAAAGAGTAAACAGAATGGAAACACAAAGACATGATGGAGGCAATGCAAAAAAGATAGAATTATAGCATGAAAACTGATTACAACCAACCGGTAACAACCGAGTTACAGAAACCGGCTCACGGGCCTCCTAAAACATGCTCAAAGGTACAATATAGGTCACAACCGGGACCTCAAATCTTAAGATCTATATTCTATGTTCAATCTCACTTCTTCATTCCATTCTAATGCTCGATTACAACAATTTATACGATCCAAGGGGATTCGGTTGGCCCCAAAAAAGGATCAAAACCCGAAGAACAAGACCTAATGTGTAAAACCAACAAGGTCGGCCTCCGCCAAAGAAATTCCTCCAAAAAATTAAAGGATGAAGAGTAGATCACTAGAAAAAGGTCTGCCACATACCAAGGAACATCAAAATCAACGCTCAAGGCTCTGCAAGCTACATAAGGGATCCGGTAAATCACAAATGCAAATAGGTCCAAGCAACCGGTAATAGGAAACTGTCAACCTATAACAGGAAGCTGTCAAGGAAACCGGTAGCGATAACTTGCCGAAAAATGATCCAAATGCTCCATAGTTTGGAAATAAGGGAGATGATCAGGTCTTCAAGCCAAAATCCAACTCCACGGGATCCGATAAGCCAAATCTGGGACACATAGAAAGAAATGTTGAAACTAAAAACATAAAGAAAATATTTTTGGTTGATGCAAGATTTTGCTATGAACCGAGGATGCTCCCGCATCAGACTGATGAATACTAAGAGGGGGGGTGAATTATTATGCCAAAAATCTTTGCACTTAAACACTTTACAAGACTGACAATAAACCAGTAAAATAGTTTAGTAGACAAACCGGTTAGCACACATGCAAACCAAATAGAAAATAATGCATTCACCCACAAAAGCACAAAAACCATAACACATGAGATTTTGACGTGGAAACCCAAATGGGAAAAACCACGGTGAGATGGAACTCACAAGTAAATATTTGTAGAATAGGAACCAGACTGGTTAAGTTCAGACCAGTTAAGGTCTTACAATGTTCTTTACCAGAACAAATCCTATTAGGAATCTCAATCTCTGTTAGGAGATAAGTCCGATTAAAGACTACCTTGCTAGAGGATTTTAGATCCACAGATGTCAACCACCTTGTTAGAGGATTTACAAAAGGCTTTTGGGCCTACCCGGTTAAGGGCTACAGACTTGTCAAAGATGTGAGTAATCAACAAGTGTTTGATCTAGCTAATAGCATAGACTGCTTGGTTAGATCCTTGATAGCTCATTCCTAATGCATTCAAGCATTACTTCAGTCTTCTACACATTCGTATTCTCTCTAACTCTTCAACCACCTTAAACCCTAGAAACAACGTAAACTTTCGCTATATCCACATCAACAACCTAAAACCCTAGACATGATGTCCTTATAAAGGAATCTTATTTCATGTCGGTCCAATATGATTACATTACAATTCCCTAGGTTTAATGAACCTGGACATACTTGGTAACACGACACAAAAAGCACCGTTAAAGTGTCGGCACCGTCAAACAATCGGTGGATGGTAACTCATCACAAAATGTCGGTTGGTAACTCATCACAGAATATTACCGGTTCATACAAAATGCCGGTTGTCGGTTTGACAAAAATGAAGACTGGTAAAAATGTGTTATGCCACTTTAATCCCTCGTACTGCTTGGGGTCAACATGCCACTTCAAACCGGGAAACACATTCTGCAAAAGACCAATAGTCTAAAGACTATAATACAACATACCGGTTGGAACAAATACCGGTTGTGCTCTAACTCATACATATAAAGGGGATCTCAATGCAAGTGTGTGTCCATCATGGACAATCACAACATAAACATCAAAAATGCCAACAATCTCCCCCTTTGGCATTGATGGCAACACTTAGGAAAATAAAATTTTGACATCTAAGTGTTTTACAACAAAATCATGCCATTAGCAAAATTGCTCCCCCTAAGCATATACACTATCCCTTTGGCAATACAATGTATAATAATTTTGCATAAAGAGCATAAACATTGAGATATTCAGAGCATATATCAAAATTTTGATTACCAGATACTTCTCCCAAATAGAATTCTTCTTCCCCTTTGCCAACAATGACAAAGTACAGCTGAACAACCCTGTTTTCATTTGGTATTAAAATAATAAAAGTTTATGACAATAAGGAATAATACTTGTCAAAAACAAATTTAAAGTCCTGCAAGAATTGTTTCATCGATAAAGACCAGGACTCAAGTAGGGAGGTGGCTACTTCTTTCTCTGTTTGCATCTGGGAGACCTGTTCTTCCATGGCATCGATTGTGCTCATCTCCTGTGTCACTGTTAAGGCATCCAGGTTTAGATAGCACTTCTGAAGAATTTGCAATCGTGGAAGTAGAACCAGTTGTAACTCCTGCAAATCTCTAGACCGGGTGTTGATCTCTTGCTCCATTTTTGCTGACTGGATGTGAAACCGGTGAATGGTTTGCCCATAAGTTGTAAAGGAATCATAAGGTGGCTTGAATGTGCTCATGTAGGACTGCAAGTCCATTTGAAGCTTTTGCTTCTGAGCTAGCACATCATCATAGAATAGATGGGGTTGACAGATCTTGCTAAGTAGCAGATTCCCCTCATCCAGAGAGTCCCTTATATCCTTTTGTTCTTTCTTCAGTTCAGACCGGAGCTCATTCAACTTCTTCACAAGAGCTATATTAAGAGCTTTTTGATGCTCCTTCTTGACATTTGCCTCTGCTGCCTCTTCTAGACTCTGCACCTGATCATCCACTACTATGCATAGGAGCTTTAGTTTGGCCAGTGATGATTCAGTGTTGGGAAGGTTAGTATTGGGTATCAAACCCGTAAAAGTGTCCATAGCTGCTTGAATTACATCCTGCTCCTTCTTCCTCCATATGTTTTCAAGTCGTTCTTGGGCAACTTTGATGCTTTGCATCAGCTCCATTTCACTTGCAAACTGGAGGTCGATAGGATTGGTGAGGTCAGCCAGTTTGGCTTGACTACCGGTTGCCTTCGGAGTCTCCATCTGGATTCTCTTTGTCGCTTCTCTTTCCTTATCCTCTTCTGCTTTCTTCTTCTCTGCATCTCTTCTCTTCTCCCCTTCTTTGTCCTACTCAACCTTTTTCTTTTCTGCTTCCTTCTTCTTCTCCTGTTCCTTATCTTCCTCTTCCTTCTTCTTCCTCTCTGCTTCCTTCTTCTTCTCCTGTTCCTTATCTTCCTCTTCCTTCTTCTTCCTCTCTGCTTCCTTCTTCATCTCTTGTTCCTTATCTTCCTCTTCTTTCTTTTTCTTTTCATCTTCTTGCTTCTTGTTCTCTTCTTCATCCTTCTTCTTCTTCTCCTCTTCATCTTTCTTCTTCTTCTTCTCTTCTTCATCCTTTTTCTTCTTCTCTTCTTCATCCTTTTTCCTCTGCTCGGCCTCTTCCTTTGTCTCTTCCTGTCTGTCCTCGGCTTGCTTATCAACCCGTTTAGCCTGTTGCTCCTATCCTGTTGCCTCAGATGGTGTTTCCTGAGTAACATCCTCTATGTCCAAAGCATCGATATCAATGGTGTCGATCAGTTCAACAACTGGATTTCCTTCATCATCAAATACTTCATCCGGTTTGGATATAACCGGTTCTTTTTTAGCTTGTCGGTTGGCTAGATGCACTTTGTGAGACTGGATAGCAGTTGTCATATACTGAGGAGTGTCTTTTTCGACATCATCAACTCTACCTTCTAAAAGCCAGAGTCTTCTTCTTCTAGTGAAGAAGACTCCTTTATTTTGGTCAATAACATCAAATAATTCAGAATTTGACAGGTCGGGAAAGTACTGTGCAAAAACTTTCTCCCTAATTTCATGTTCCTTCTCTATGGCAATGCGCCATCTATTATCTAATGACTTATATAAAGAATCTGGTGTCTGAGATTTAACCTCTAAGGGGGCAACCAGTCATTAACACATAAATACTGAATTATTTCCTTTTCAACCGCTTCCTTTTCATCATCATTAAAGTCATCAAAATACTCAATTAAGTCATGCAGCACTTTTCTCCTAATATTCTTTATTGTTCTTTGACAATGTGTCAAAGGTTTATAGGAAGAGATATCTATATTTACCAGTGCAGATGATGTCGGTTCATTCTTTGTCTTCTTTCTTGTCTGTCTCACCTTCTTGGGCTGCTCCTCAGACATAGTCTCTTCAGAGTCTGGAGATGTATTCCTTGTCTTCCTCTTTCTCTCGAACACTTTAGCCGGTGCCGCTTCAGGTTTCTTCTTAGCTAGTGACCGCTTGGTCACTTTTGGAGTTGTAGTAGGAACCGGTGTTGATGCTGCAGGCACTACCTTTGCCTTCTTCACTGCAAGTTCTTTTCCTTTCCTTGCAGAGGGTTCCTCAACCAGTGTAACCCTTTCCAGATAGGTTCCGGTCCTCTTTGCCTTAGGATCAAGAGGTGAGGCAATAAGGGTAGAGGCATACCCTTCCAGCATATCGTACATCACCTCATAGCCCATTGACTCCACTTCTTCCTGTCTATGCTCAACAGCCTCCATTATGCATTTATCCACTTGGATGGTGAAACAGATATCGTCTTCATATTTCTTAACGATGTCACCTGATATCCTCATTCTTTGGCTCATTTTATGTCTGAACTCATCAAAATACTTGTTCAGAACATCAGGGTAACCGGTTCTGATTTCTTGAATTCTCTCCTTGACTTGCTTGGTCATCGGTTGGTCAGTAGACCACTGGACATCTCGTACTCCTAGAAAGTAGCCTTGGAAATAGAAGAACAACCCAACCAGTAGTTGTCCAAACTTGAACCTTAGTGCATTATCCTATTTGATTGACTTCAGATTCAACAGGAGTTGTCTCTGCATACCAGTGCACAGGTCAAACGATGCGTCCTCCTTTATCATTCGGTAAGCGGCATTTACCGCTGCAGCAGATACAGAGTTAATTCTATTGGCAGAGAATGTCTGGTAGCCTATCACCATGCAGGCATACTTAACTAGATCATCCTTGATAGAATTGATTGTCATGCCTCGTGAGTCGCTCTCTAAATCGGTGAGCTTGGACATTTCAGTTTTGCTTACTGTCCTTAGGGCTGGCACTTCCCCTGTATTGTAGAAATTGGTGACTGCATGAATTGCCTGCGGTGTGATATCATGTGTTCTCTCCAGGTACATCTTGTCACCATGGACTCTGCTCAGAATTATCCTTATATGATCCTCTGTGAAATCCTCCAGGAAGTAAATAGCATTGTGGAGCTTCTTCTTCTCCAAAATATTATACTCCAGTTTGATCTTCTTATCCTTTCCACAAAATAAACCTAGCTGGGAGTGGATAGCTAGAGACCCTAGGTCTTCAATCTTGCAATCTATGTAGTCAGAAATTTCCTCTTCTACTATCACACCAGCCGGAACTTGTGATAGGGCATTATACTTAGACTTTCATTGAATAAAACTTGCAGACTCGACAGATGCACTAGAACTGGTATGAGATGCGGAAGCCATGATAGAAATTTTAAGAACTCGAGAAATACCTTTTGAAACACGTGAATTTAGCGCTTACAGATTCTCCTTCACTTCACACTCCGTCGGTTGCTAAATCACCGCTTTGTGTTCTCCACTTGACCATTTGCAATTTGAATTTGAATCTCCTTCGCAGTTTCTCAATTTCTCAAAATCTCAGCTCAAATCACCTTTTCGTCGCTCT
Source organism: Cryptomeria japonica (assembly GCF_030272615.1). Lineage (NCBI taxonomy): Eukaryota > Viridiplantae > Streptophyta > Pinopsida > Cupressales > Cupressaceae > Cryptomeria > Cryptomeria japonica. Next base: position 456,181,254 of record NC_081414.1, read on the forward strand.
GCTCTTTGAAAAAAATTTCTTCACTCGAAAACTGATAGTGAGAAATGATTTGAAAAATGCTTTTAAGCATATTTCTCACCTACTGTCATTAATGCTCCTCCATTAGGGCGTAAACCCTAATTTGCCTTTTTACCATTTCTGGTCTTCTGCCAAATGACATGTATCACATATTGGTTAAGGTCTTTTACTGGTGTAAACCGGGGGTTCGAAACATTTCGCCATTTGCTCTCCCTAAGCTTTTCTGAAGCTTAGTTTGCCGGTTCCGTGATTTCCACACTAGGTGCAGAAACTGGTTCCTCTTGTAACACCATTGGTTTCTTCTTCCAAGTTTTGTTCATGTCCACTTGAACAGTGTCAACATCAATGTTTCCTTCCAGAGTGACCGGTATATCATCAGATATGTTCTTTCTTGATCTACAGAATCTGGCAATGTGACCCAGTTTGTTGCAGTGATAGCAGACCAATCCAGGTGCTCTCCAAGGTCCATTGTTCATGTTTCCATTCTTCCTTCTGCATGTAGTAGAAGTGTAACCATGACCATGACAGACCATAATATTTGCTCTCCATCTGATTGCCACTTGATAGCCACCACTTCTTTGCTGATGATTGAAGGCATTAAACCGATTGTGATTTTGGTTCACAAAAGGTTCAGGACCAGCTCCTTGGTTCCTCTGAGGATATCTACCAATGTTGTTCATAACTGACCTGCATTCAGATGCTCTATGCCCATACTTGTTGCATGCATAACAATTACCATTGAATCTAAAGGATCTAGGCTTATCATTTAGGAAATAAGGAAAATTGTTGTAAGCCTTACTCCTACACACATTTGCAGTATGTCCTTCTTTAAGATAGTTGAAGCAAATAGGTTTAAACTTTTGCTTACATTTATCCTTTGATGCCGGTTGTTTCTTTGATGTTCCAGCATTTATACTAGCGGTCTCACCTTCCTCATGACCGGAATAACCAAGTCCATTGGTATTCTTGACCGGTTTGGCAGATTCAAGCTTTTGCTCTAGCTTGACAATACTCTTGTTGAACTTAGCAAGTATTTCCTTTGACTCAGAGAGTTCTTTGGAAATAGCAGCATTTGTTTCCAACGGGTTTTCATTCTCAGAGATGGCAATGCTCATTTCTCCTTGCATGTCTTCCTTTTCCACTTTGCTTGTATGGAGTTGAACAGTTAGGGCATTGATCTCTTGTTTCAGCTTGGAGATCTCATGATCTCTTTCTTTCACCAGATCTTCAGCTTTCCTCTGGTTCTCAAGCTCTTGACACATCCAGATAGTCAGTCCTTCCAATTCCTTTCTCAGGTTGGAGTTTGATTCGTTCAACTTATTTACTTCTGCAATTAGGGCTTCCATGTCTGCTTCATCTGAAGAACTATTTTCAGATAGCTCCATCAGCTTTTCTGCATGTTCTCTCCTTTTTGCTTGAGATGCCTTGTATTTGACCATAAGATCATCACAGGCTTGCTCAGACTAAGTGAGCCGATGTGTAAGTTCCCTTATAGAGTATTCCCCCATATCTCTTTCCAAGTGGTTAAACTTATAGAAAGGTAGGCTCTAATACCAATTGATGAATACTAAGAGGGGGGGTGAATTAGTATGCCAAAAATCTTTGCACTTAAACACTTTACAAGACTGATAGTAAACCAGTAAAACAGTTTAGCAGACAAAACGGTTAGCACACATGCAAACGAAATAGCAAATAATGCATTCACCCACAAAAGCACAAACACCATAACACATGAGATTTTGACGTGGAAACCCAAATGGGAAAAACCACGGTGAGATGGAACTCACAAGTAACTATCTGCAGAATAGGAGCCAGATCGGTTAAGGTCAGACCGGTTAAGGTCTTACAATGTTCTTTACCAGAACAGATCCTGTTAGGAATCTCAATCTATGTTAGGAGATAAGTTTGATTAAATACTACCTTGCTAGAGGATTTTAGATCCACATATGTGAACCACCTTGTTAGAGGATTTACAAAAGGCTTTTGGGCCTACCCGGTTAAGGGCTATAGACTTGTCAAAGATGTGAGTAATCAACAGGTGTTTGATCTAGCTAATAGCACAGACTACTTGGTTAGATCCTTGATAGCTCGTTCCTAATGCATTCCAACATTACTTCAATCTTCTACACATTCGTATTCTCTCTAACTCCTCAACCACCTTAAACCCTAGAAACAACATAAACTTTCGCTATATCCACATCAACAACCTAAAACCCTAGACATGATGTCCTTATAAAGGAATCTGATTTCATGTCGGTCCAATAGGATTACATTACAATTCCCTAGGTTCAATGAACCTAGACATACTTGGTAACGCGACACAAAAAGCACCGTTAAAGTGTTGGCACCGTCAAACAATCGGTGGATGGTAACTCATCACAAAATGTCGGTTGGTAACTCATCACAGAGTATTACCGGTTCATACAAAATGTCGGTTGTCAGTTTGACAAAAATGAAGAGTGGTAAAAATGTGTTATGTCGCTTTAATCCCTCATACTGCTTGGGGTCAACATGTCGCTTCAGACTAGGAAACACATTCTGCAAAACACCAATAGTCTAAAGACTATAATACAACATACCGGTTGGAACAAATACTGGTTGTGCTCTAACTCATACATATAAAGGGGATCTCAATGCAAGTGTGTGTCCATCAATGACAATCACAGCATAAACATCAAAAATGCCAACACAGACATCTAGGGTTGTTGAAAAAAAGTGAGTCTCTCACTTTGTCGGGGTTAGAGGAAAACCAAGGCAATCTACCTCTGCTTGAGAAATCCAAGATGAATCTTCAACTAGTTTGTCCTTCCACTTCACAAGATACTCCTTATACCGACTCCTTCGGGTACTACGCTCAATCCTATTGTCCAAAATATCTTCAATCTGATACACGTCCTTTGGGGGCAACTGTTTCTCCAAGTCTGCAATACTATCCACACTGAATTTTGGTTCATGATACTCATGAAGATCTACAATGTTAAACACAGATGAAATACTCAGACTATCTGGTAACTCCACTTCATATGCATTCCCAGAACTTAACTTTCTCAAAATCCTGCAAGGTCCAAACTTTTTCATCTGCAATTTGTTATAAGTTCCAACCGAGAATCTTTCTTTTCTCATATACACCATCACTTCATCTCCAATTTCAAATTCCTTATGTCTCCTCTTCTCATCTGCCTTCTCCTTATACTTGTTTGTCCATGTCCGCCAAATGTTGCTTAACTTGATTATGCAAGTCCTTCATGTGATCTACAAATTCTTGTGCTTCTGAACTTCTCTGGTCTTCACTGGTAATATCTCTTAATTTTGATATACCTCTAAGATGCACTCCAGTAACAATCTCAAAAGGTGTTCTTCCGGTACTCCTATTTACTGAATTATTGTAAGCAAACTCTGCTTGTGAAAGAATCAAATCCCAACTTCCAGTTCTGTCTCCAACCAAACATCTCAACAAATTTCCCAAGCTCCAGTCAACTACTTATGTCTGTCCATAGTCTATGGATGAAAAGTAGAACTGAACTTCAAATCTGTTTTCATCTTCTTCCAAAGTGTTCTCCAAAAATAGCCAACAAACTTAGTGTCTTTGTTTGAAACTATGCTCTTAGGTAATCCATGCAATCTCACTACTTCCTTGAAAAATAGGTCTGCTACATGTAATGCATCTGATGTCTTCTTACAAGGTATGAAATGAGCCATCTTCAAGAATATATCCACTACCACAAATATAGAATCATTCCCCCTCGATGTTTTAGGCAATCCAAGTATGAAATCCATGCTTATATCCTCCCAAGGTCTTACCGATACTGTCAAAGGTTTATACAATCCCACATTCTAACTACTACCCTTTGCAACTTGACAAAATCTACAACTTTGCACATATATCTTTAAATCCTTATGAATATGGGGCCAAAAGTACTGCTCACTCACGAATGCTACCATTTTGTCAATACCAAAATGTCCAGCTAATCCTCCACTGTGTTTCTCCTTTATTAGATTCTCCCTCATAAAACTCTTAGGTATGCACAATTTAACTCCTTTGAATAACATCCCATAATGAATAAAGTAATCTAACCACTTGTTTCTATCTACTGTAACTGGTTCTCTACATGCTCTCCAAGGTTCTGTAAAATCCAGGTCATCATCATACAAGGTCTTCAATTCCTCAAATCCTAATACTATCACTCTCATCTATGTCAGCAAATTCCTTCTCCTACTCAATGCATCAACAAATTTGTTAGATTTCCCAATTTTATGCTTCAACATAAAGGTGTAACTCTGCAAAAACTCTACCCATCTCATATGTCTCTGATTCAACTTACTCTTACTGTTCAAATACTACAAGGCTTGATGATCCGTATACAACACAAACTCCTTAGGCAACAGGTAATGTCTACACTTCTTCAAGGCTTGAACTATAGCACAAAACTTTTGATCATACACTGAATATCTCCATTGGGAATCATTCAATTTCTCACTGAAATAAGCTACTTCTCTCCCTTTCTAACTCTAGACTGCTTCTATTGTTGTTCCACTTGCATCACAATCCACCTGAAATACTTTATTGAAATCCGGTAAAGCTAAAACAGACTGCTCAGTCACTTTCCTTTTCAACAACTCAAAACTTTTGTTTGCTCTGGTGGTCCACTTGAATTCCTTCCCATCTCCCCTCATGGTCTCGGTCATAGGGTTACAAACTGAACTAAATTTTTTGATGAACTTTCGGTAGAAACTAGTCAATCCATGAAATGATCTTACCTTTCCAATGCTTTCCGATGTAAGCCACTCAACAACTTCTTTTACTTTCTCAGGGTCCATCTTCAAACCATCCTCAGATATCACAAATCCCAAATAGACTAACTCATCCTTCATGAAAGTACACTTCTTAAGATTTATCAACAAATTTTCTTCTCTCAACCTCTGCAAAACTTGTCTCAAATGCAACAAACACTCTTCTTTTGTCTTACTGAAAATCGGAATGTCATCCAGATATACAATAACAAAATTACCCAATAATTTCTTCAATACCTCATTCATCAGCCTCATGAAAGTACTCGGTGCATTAGTTAACTCAAAATGCATCACCAACCATTCATACAATCCTTCATTTGTCTTGAATGTTGTCTTCCACTCATGTCCTTCTCTGATCCCGATCTGATGATATCCACTCTTCACGTCTATCTTTGTAAAGTATTTGGCTCCACTCAAACAATTCATTATGTCATCCATCCTAGGCAAAGGAAACCAGTATTTCACTGTGATTTTGTTTGTTGCTTTAGAATCGGTACACATTCTCAATTCTCCATTCTTCTTAGGTGCTAATATTGATGGTACTGCACAAGGGCTCAGACTTTCTCTGATCAAACCTTTTTTCAAAAACTCCTGCACATGTCTATTTAGCTCTTCATTCTCTATCGGTGTTGTTGGTGCCCAAAACCACAGATTGGAAAACCCAAAGACTCGCCAACCCCTTAGGAAATCCAATCAGCCTCGACCAACGAACAGGGATGGTCGAAGACCAAATCCCTCTGCACTTCAGGCTCCACAAGACCTAGGCAGGTGTACCCTTCCCTCTCAAGCACAAAAGAGTTATTTAAATGTGGATTTAAGCTTCTAAGAAAGTTTACACAACTGGCAAATTAGTGTTCTGCAACTATGCTATATCATGTGCTTTAGCTGAATACTTTGAAAACCTAAAACTGAATATGAATAAAAGTGTATGTTAAAGATATTGTATATTGAAAATGAAATGCTTTCAGGACTTGAATGAAATTTGCAAGGATTAGTTCAAATAGGATATGGAAGAATGTTTCTCTGTAAGGACCTTATGCATACAAACCAAAATCTCAGAAATAAATGACAGACCAGTGCCTCTATCCAGGAATATGCACGATACTTTGTGGACAAATAATTCGATTAAACTCTTGAGACAGTTTTTAGGCAACTTGTAACACAAGACTATCAATACAGAGGTTCCATTAAGTGCTATAAGAACATGAAGAAGCAAATCTTATATTCAATTATAGCAACTTGTGGTGGCACACTGTATTAAACCCTTTATCAGATTTATCAAGAAGACAAAATGAAATTCATCAACACAAAAGTATACACAAATTCTGGAATTGAAACAGTGAATCTTGTATATTAATTTCTGGAGAGTGAATGCATACAATAGCTACACTTACAGATACTCCATTACACAATGATTGCTCAAAATGATACTTCCATTCTTACATACTTCTCCAATATAGACATCCCATAGCCCCTACTGGCAGCCTGACAGATTGTGAATTTGTCTCCTCCTTTTTTTAATTGAAAAAGACTCCCTATGAATACCTGATCCAAAAGACATATGTGAAAGGACACACCCTTTCACATACAGGAGGGAGTTACAAACAGTTGTTTTTCCAAAGGACACACCCTTTGGTTTACAGAGATAATTACATTTGAATCCCTAAAATACACACTAAATAAAGCTTTAATAATATATCCTTTATCCTCCGCTTTGATAATACTTCCCGTAAATATTTAATATCTCCTACACATAAAATAAACCAATCAAATCCCTTATTAATTAAATATTAAATATATTCCACTTTAGATTAGGCAATAATCATTTTACCCTATGTAAAATACTTATTTACAATAATTCACTTAAATCAAAGTATTAAACACTTGTAAATATTTATTCCAATAATAGTTTTTATTAAATAACATAAGGTAAAAGATTTTGTATAGTAAGTAAAAGAAAATACTTCCCTTCTGATAATGTTACAATAATTTCTCACCTTTTGGTAATCTTTAATTTGGGTGGGAAATATTATATCATACGAAATAACCTTTGCAAAAAGCAATCAAGCATTAAATGACTCACCCTAATGAATATGTTCAAATTATTTACCTAGGGTGAAAATAATACTAAGAGAATATAAAATGACATAGTAATATATCAAACCCTATTTAGGTCATCCAATACCACATATATTTTCCCTTTTGATAAAAAATATTACAATTATAATTTCTTAAAAGGCAAAAAGAAAATACTACTTGCATAAGTATATCAAGATGCTATAAATATCAAAATGCCTTTCACAAGTAATAATTAGAAATATTATATCACAAAAAAAATGTCAAAATGTAATCTTGGATGAAGAATACTCCCTTTTAATGTTTGCCCAAGAATTTTAGCTTTCTGCACATAAAACAACATTGTAATAAATATTTATCCTTTAATTAATCTCTTAATAAATAAAATTCACCCTAAAGTATTTAATTTAGTGATTAAGGGCAAAAATAATTTACAAGAGAGTAAAAAAGGTAATAACAATATCAAAATTCAATTTTCTTCATTAGTACATTTCACACCTTTTAACATATTTTTCAAAATAAGATCCATTTATATGAGATAACATTTTACCCTAATATATATTTTACCAATGTTTTAGGGTAAAAATAATTTATTTAAATCACATATTTCAAAATGTATTTCCACATTTCAAAATTACTTTAATAAATTAAAATCTTGTGGAAATATTTGCAAATTATTATCCATAGTAATTTACCCTAATAAACATTTTCATGTAATACAATGGAGCAATTGGTAAAAGGGGAGGGTAGGTATGGGTAGTTAGGAAGGTCAGGTTGAGAGGTTGAGTGTTCAACTTCCTCTCCCTACCCTTTTGTAAAAATATATTTTATTTTTAAATCATTTATATGTAAAATATAATCACATTGCAAAAAATATTCTTGGGTAAGATATACTCCTTGTAGAATAATTTTTTAAGAATAATTTTTTGATTGTCCAACCTGAATAATCCGGTTATCAATTACCAAGTTTTTGCCTGTAATTTTAGGTTCCACCAGGTGTCATCTAGTGTACAACTTTGTTATGCAAACTAGCTCCGAGAACCAGGTCCATGCAATGATCGATACTTCTCACGGGTGGAAATCCATCAGGTACATTATCTGAAATGATGTCTTCATAGTCTGTCAGCAAACCTTTTATCTCTTACGGTTGTTCATCTTTATGCTCTGGATTCTTAGTCTTCCTAGGAATTAAGGCAAAACACACATTCTCATGTCTTAACCCATCTAGGAATTTCCTTCCATCTACCAAACAGATTCTAGCATTCGTACAGACTTCACTCTTCAAAGGTTCCTCAAAGGGCAACAAGGTTTGCTTCATCCCATTGGCCACAATAGTGTATGTATTCTTCCTCCATCATGTATTTCCTATCTATAAAACTGCCAAGGTCTACCCAACAAAAGATGACAAATATCTATAGGCATAATATCACACAAGACTTCATCATGATAGTTCCCAATTTTCAATTTTAGCAAACATTTCTCACTTATTAACAACTTATGTTCATCCCGAATCCATGTTATTTGATAAGGCTTAGGGTGTTTCAATCTTTCCAAATTCAACTTATTCACCATCTCTTTTCTAAAATAAGATTATTTGAACTACCACTATCAATAACAACTCTACAACACTTACCAGATATCTTACATCTGGTCTTGAACAAATTCTTCCTCTACAAGGGCTCTTCATCTCTCCTGGTATGACACAAAGCTCTCCTCATTATCAACAGTTCTCCATCTTCCGGTTTATTATCTGATCTGATGGGGTTTTCTTCCACCACTGTTGCTCTTTTGGCATTCTCTGTCTTCTTACACTTAAAGTAAGTTCCTCTAAATGTTCTCTTGTCTTGTCTTCCAAAATTCTCATTCTGGTAGCCATCCGGTTCTCTCCTTCGGTATAAATTTCTATCATCTTTCCGGTATGAATTACCTTCTTTGCTTACTTCCTTGTCCTTATTTTGATCTGTATAGGTTCCTCTACCTTAGGTATATCCTCTTCCTCCAAAAAACCTTCCACCTCTACCTCTCTGCCTCTACTTATGTCTTTTGTTTAGCTTTTCTTCTGCCTTCAGGGCATACTAGTAAGCTTCTTCAACACTCTGTAATTTGATCAAATTGAGTTCATCTTGTATAGACACTCGCAATCCATTCAAATATCTTGTAACGCGTTCAACTTCATCATCAACATGTCTGGATTTGATATTCAACTTGTAAAAAGCTTCGATGTACTCCTTCACACTAGATTCCTTCTGTCTCAAATTCTGCAACTTTCGGAACAGATTCACTTGATAATCAACTGGCATAAATTTTGATTTCAACATAGCAATCATCCGATCCCATGTCTTGATCTTCTCTTTACCCCTTCTCTATCTATCAACCTGCAAATGATCCCACCAAAGAGATGCATGACCTTTCAATCAGGTACACTCATATTTCACCTTCCTTTCTTCTGTAGTGTTTTCAAAATCCAAATATTTCTCCATCTCCGAGATCCAATCCATCAACTCATCTGAATCCAACCTTCCATCATATTCTAGTGGGGTAAAATGAGGTTTAGTATTCGCCCTACTCAAAACCCTCAAAAACCTTTCCTCATCCGGATCAACTGTCGGTGGGTTTACTTAATTTGTTGGGGCTTCTTCTCCTTCATCTTCACTTACATCTTCGATGTAGGCTCTTCTCTGGGTTGCTATTCCTTGCAACATTTCCATCACAGCAAGGTCTACATTCCCACGTGCTCCACCATTCCTAGTTCCTCTTCAAGCCATCATTTCGCCAGTCCTCTACAACTGTAGGTCGGCTCAACAGTCTGCCACCCTACAACAAAATTCTTAGGACAACGCAATCTCCGCAATGAAAACCCGCTCTGATACCACTTGAAGCAGTCACCAGTTAGGAGGGACCTCAAAGAGATCAGTTCAGACCGGTCAGCAAGGGTAAACATAATGGAAACATAAAGACATGATCGAGGCAATGCAGAAAAGATTGAATTATAACATGAAAATTGATTACAACCAATCGATAACAACTGGGTTACAGAAACCCGCTCACAAGCCTGCTAAAAGATATTCAAAGGTACATAATAGGTCACAACCGAGACCTCAAATCTTAAGATCTATCTTCTATGTTGAGTCTCACTTCTACCTTCCATTCTAATGCTCTATTACAATGGTTTATATGATCCAAGGGGATCTGGTCAGCCCAAAAAAAGGATCAAAACCCAAATAACAAGACCTAACATGTAAAACCAACAAGGTCGGCCTCCACCAAATAAATTCCTCTAGAAAATCCAAGGATGAAGAGTAGATCACGGAAAAGGCCAGCCACATGCCAAGGAACATTAGAATCAATGCTCGGGGCTCCACAAGCTATGAAAGGGATCCGGTAGATCACAAATGCAAATAGGTCCAGGCAACTGGTAACATGAAACTGTCAACCGGTAACAGGAAGCTATCACGGAAACCGGTAGCGACAACTTGTTGGAAATGATCCAAATGCTCCACAATTTTGAAATAAGAGAGATGATCAGGTTTTCAAGCCAAAATCCAACTCCACAGGATCCGGTGAGCCAAATCCGGGACACACAGAAAGAAATGTTGAAACTTAAAAACAGAAAGCAAAACATAAAAGGAAATATTTTTGGTTAATGTAAGATTGCTATGAACCGGGGATGCTCCTGCATCAGAACCTTACTAGGCTTACAATCATGGTTCTATCTTTCTCCATCCTTCATGATGTCCCTTTTATCTTGTTTTCAAAGTTGTGGGATCCTAAAGTCCACTAGGGGCTTGGTGTATCTTGCCTCCTTGATGACTTGGTGAAAGTTTTTCAATGTGAACCCTTTGTACTTTACTGAGAGTATGATTGACTTCATACTCTTGCTAAAGTGGGGGCTAAATTTAGCGTCATAAAATTGCACCTCTTTGTAATTTTGACTGCATTAGGTCCCTACCTTAGCGTTTGAGCCCCTTGGCCTGATTAGGACCTGATTATGCTCATGCCCCTCATGTATTGCACCATTTTTTACTTTTTCATGTATTTGGCACCTTGTCCTAGCCCCAAAATAGGGTAGGACCAAAGGGTGGCACCATGGTCCTCCTCATTTTGGACCCCTCAAAGACCCAATTTAGCATTTCAAATTTGGGCGGGATTCCTATCTCTATGTTGGCTCATGGCAGAAAATTAATTAGTTTTCCTGATGGGCAAGTATAAAAGGAGGTTTCCCCTCTCATTTGATCACAACACACACACACATCAATTGGAGAAAAGACACACATGAGATCAAACAATCAATCATTCAAGAGCAATTCAGCAGCAATCAATCTTCCTTCAAGACTTGCAGCAACAATTAAGTCAAGATTCAAGCATTAAAGTAGACATCTTCGTCCTATTTTGTTGAAGACTTCATAAAGCGCTAATTTCGTTTGGAGATAAACAAAACCTCACAAGGAGGTATATCATTTGGTTTTTTAGTCATTATTCAACATCTCCCTCAAAAGGAGAATCTTTCCTTACAACATTTCAATTATCTTTATCTCAATTTCATGGTTAATTCCAAAACTAGGGTTTGACTTAGGCAAGCCCCTATTCCTAACCTATTTCCATTTCTTTTTGGGTGTAGAAAGAAGGTACGGAATTGTGATCTTCATAATTGACATTATCTACAGAGACAAATCAATCCCCCTTTGGTGTGCGAAAAGTACGGAGGACCATGACGACCACCACCACAATCCTGACATTTTAGGTGCTCTTTCGGGGATCAAATCCGAATCTGCATACATTTCTCAGATCCAAGTGCACAACTCAATCCTGTATCTTTAGCTCACTATTTTCATGTTTTTACCTTCATTACCAGCACTTTATCTTAATTCATCAATTCAATTTATAAAAGATGACCCCAAATCAATCAATATAATAAGTATTTGGTCTTAATCTTTGCTGATTTGTGAATGGATCTATTGGATTCCCCCTCTATTAAATGTAATGGTCATCATAAGCAAAAAATAATGGTTCTCCCTCTCTAATGTTGGAAACCCTAATTTTCACCACTACACATCCTTACAACACCAATTGGATTTGTTAACTGAATCCAAATTCAATGTTCCTACATTTGATGTAGCAAGCCAACTATTTGATGAGATTGTCTGTGCAGTTGCTCCTAAGCATGTGGAAATTCTCCAATTGGAGTTATACAATAGAAAAGGTGATCCCTTGACTCATGCAAAGACATTTCAAACCTTGTGTAGTGATTTCTCTCATAATCAAAGACCCATAAACAAAATTATTTACTCGAACTTTTAGAGAAAAAGCCTTGCAGTGATATTTTTTTGTCTCCTTATTCTATTACTTCTTTTCAACAATCGGCTAATGCATTCATTCAATAATTTTAGAATAACATTGGTCCTAAGATTACTTTAATTGATTTGATTGATTGTAAGCAAGGAGTTAAAGAAAAAGTGACTAATTTTATTGGTAGATGCAAACATTTGCATTCACAAATTGCTTCTCTTGTGCCTGAACATGATGTTCAAAGAATTCATTGCTAATTTACAAAAGGAATTAGAGACAAGCTTCTATTTTTTGAGTTTACTTCCTTTACACAATTGTGTGCTAGTACTTCATAATTATTAGCTTCAAGTGAGCCAATTTGAATCATCCTCTTCAATGGATTTAGTTGATAAGAATAAGAGTTCTCAACAATCATTTATGAATTTCAAACACAACAAATGCTTCATCAAGAGAAATAATAATGCCAACACTCAAGTGGTAGCCATGACACCAGGATTGACCCCTTTATCCAAATACTTTAGAAAATAATTAACTGCTCTTTTTGGAGTCTTTGCATAGTATAATGTTGAGGTTGATGAATGTTAAGTGTTGCAAATTCCTGCCATAAAAACAATTGACTATTTTGAACCATTGCCAACTTCCCATCATCCTAAAGCTTTTTGTTAATATCATCATCAACCAAGTCATGACAGTGAGAAATGTTACCAGTTGAGGAACAAGATTCAAGACTTTATTGATAACAATACTATATATGTAGCTAGTGTGAATGACAAAGGGAATAAATTTGTAGCTCCTCCTAACCAAAACCTCCAAATCTTCACCAATACATTACCTTCTCATTCTACTAATGGTGTTGAGTTCAAGCCACTTGCTTTCTCCCCTAATGACCTTGGTGTAGATCTAATAATTTTGTGAACCTCGTTGAAAAACCTAAAGATTTATGCATTACCTTCAATCCTATTGAGACCATTGTTGCACCTAATGTCCCATTATATATTACAACTAAGATCAAAGACAAACTCTCACAAGGGGTGTTCATAGATCTAGTATGTATGATGAATGTGATTACTGAAGAACATCTTTTTAATCAATAATTACATCAAGTAACATATGATAAATCTAATGTTATGGTTAAGGTGTATGTTTGTTTTTCTTGTCCTAATATTGGTTCTATAACTCTTCCCGTTGAGGTTGGTAATAAGTGCTTAGATGTCACCTTTTTTATTATTCCTACATCGAATCAATTTCATGTGAAGTTGGGACATCCTTGGCTCTTTCTTCCATGAAAGATATCCCTTCTACAATTCATAAATGTTTGAAATTACCTCATAATGGTACTATTATAATGATTAATCATAGCCTCTACCAACCCACAATGAAGCGTGGAAATTTTACTCTTGATTACTTCTGGCCTAAATAACCCGAGCCCTTAAAGATTTGAAATGACATCATTTTCTTATCTTAACAAAAATGAAAAAATGAGATGATAATGGCCTTGAGTAAACCTAGAGACCCTACACCCATGAATATTCCTCTTCCTCATGTTGGACTTGATCTTCTTCCTACTCTTTCTATTCCTCCCATATATGCCACAATCCCACCTCCTATGTCCTATAAAGGAAAGTAATTGGAATCATGTATCTCTCAACCTATTGGGGTTTCTTTTGTCCCCCCCATTGCCCACACCTCCCCTCCCCAATAAGGGAAGAAAATAAATCTATGTCAATTGATCCTCAACTTTTGTAAGTCTCTATTAAAACTAAAAGAAACCATTGTGCAAGAGAATGCCAACAAAGACATCGTGTTAAGGATCGTGAGATTTCTTCCCAAACCATTTCCTCCTCAAAGACACCAAATGTTTACTTGGTCCCATTTATTCAACCTTCGCCTAACCCTAGGGAGGAAGATTGACTCAAATCACCTAAATTAAAAATGCTTATGAAAAATGGTGGTTCAACCTCTTTTTATGTTAAAGATACTATTTTGATTAATTTAGATGATGATATAGATGATGATAATAATGTTGTTCATACTAACAATGTTGATCCTAATGATTCTAATGACATGTATGAGCTTGTTGAGATTAATCACAAGTTATCTTTACATTATTCAAAAGCATTAACCCTAGCCCTTCGACTTCACATGTCCAATTTGGACAAATCAAAAGATTAACTTAACCATTTTGGACACTCTAAACTCAATGGTGAGGTTGAATTTGCACCAACAAGCCAAAACAAATTTGCAACACAAAACCATAAAGAGGAACCCCCTCAAATTTGGTATTCCTATCAATTTTTTTGATTCTTGAGTACAAATTTAACTTTTCAAGATGCACCAAGATTTGTAACTTAGATCTCTTAATAAAGACTAATAAGAAGCAAATCCCATAAGCTTTGATACCATATAAGTGTTGGTACAAAATAATCCAATGCAATATTTAGCTAAAAATGTAGCCACCTGAGATCTAGGAGCTTTAATGAAAGCACATGAGAGATAAAAAATGTGAGAATAATTCTATTCTATCAAAATATGTAAATATATAATGAGATGATTAATTGAGAATACAAATGGAATCCCTTGGTTATATAGACCTAGGTGAGAATGAGATTGCTAAGATTATGACATGTATCTTAATCTTATGCTTTGAAACATAAAGTGATAAGTATCCTATTTACATACCCTAGGCACACTTAAAATATTAGTGTGGATAAGACCTAGGCGGTGGACTAGTTAGGCAAAGCACCTTGCTAACAACAACATTTGGCTTGAATATCACGGTTTTATTTTGATTCAAGAATAAAGTGTGTTTCTAATTCAATTGTTTGTATGTGCAAAAGTTATGAACTCTTTTTTTTCATTCTTCTTAGGCCTCTTCCATCTACCCATTTCACATCAAAGATGATGCAAGCTAGTCTTCAAACAGGCTACAAGTATTGTTTCCCTCCAAGGTATATTGACCTCTATGTATGCATTTTGTTAATGATCATGAATGAGATTATTCATCAAAATAATATTTTCTCTTTCTTTATAACTACTTTTTCCACATAAACTTGTGAAAGCTTTTTATTAAGGTAAAAACAAGTTTTGAAGGGACCCAAAACCCTTTACAAGGAAATTACAAATAATGTATCATTAAATCCCAACAAAACAAAATAAACCAGAAAGACATCAGGATTGATAGAAAAACAAGACAAAATGAGATAAACCCAACCCAACACCATAAAAAAAACAAGCAAAATGCCAACAGAAGAACACAACAACACCAACAGAAGAAACAACACTAACTCATGTTCTTTAAAGTTTCAACAACTTCAGCTTCAAGTCGATTTGTCTTTTGGGCCACTTCCTTCAACTCTAGGATGTCCTAAAGCAGATTAGCAGTCTTCTTCTTCATTCTCGCCCTAGTTCTCTTGCTCAGACCCGAAGTATCCTTAGTACCCAAATCTTTATCCTAGTCCAGGTCAACAAAAACCCTAGTTTTTCAAGCTTGGCCATATTTTCAGCCGAGGATTTAATAATTTTGTGACTATGCTCCATAATATTGCATAGGGTGGTCTCACATTTATTGATCCTCTGTTCCACTTCCCTAAACTCGTTATCATACCTATCCCTCATCTTTTCAATTGCTTCCACATTCTTGGTTAAATAACTTGCCATCATTTTCTTCTCATCTTCATTCCAAAGGGCACAAACAAAGGTCCCTTAAGGCTTCTCCTTTACACCACTTGAGTGCATGGGCTTAGTAGAAACCCACAATTTCTCCCCCATATCCTTATTCACATGTAAGTCTTCAATATTAGAAGAAAGGGCTCTTTGTTTGAGATTGAGGCTTTTAATCTCTTGAAAAACCCATCTAAAGAGCCTAAAGAAATACACAGAGATGTTTTTGGCGGTCTCCAAAACCCTAAAAGCAATCTCTTGCTTGGGCTGAAAATCTTGAAAGCTCAAGTCCATAGATGCCTGAGAATTCTCCTCCTTGTCATGAGGAGAAAGAGAGTCCTCAGAGTTAGGAGGGGAGATAGGAACATCATGCTCTTGGGAACTATCAGATATCACAAGGGCAAAACCTTTCCCTTTTGCCTCAACTTTCTTCGCAAACTTAGCTCCCCCCGTTGAAGGAGAACCCTTGCCCTTGCTGGTCCCTGTAGAAAAATTCTTCTACGCCCTTTTAGGTTTCTTGGGAGGGGGGGGGACGACCTCTTCCTCCTCATCCTCAGTGTCCCATCCCTCACTCTCAAAGCTATCACTATCTTCCCCATCATTTTCAGAGGGCCGAGAGAGCTCGATTAGGGTTCTCAGAGGCCCTAGCCTTAAAATGCTCATAGATTAGCAAGATTAACCCTTGATGCAAAACATGTTTATTGTGGGGATTCTCCCTATATTCATTAATGTTGGCATTCAAATAAGAGAGCAAGTAAAAGGGAAAGGAAATCTTCACCTTATGTCTGAAGTGGTTGAGAAAAACAAAGTGGTACCCATAAGCTTCATGAACCTGCCATCTAGAGTGAAGAATTCCATAATAGCTTTAAGAAGTTCCCTCCAAATGGGCTTTATCTGCTTCGGCTCAAAGTTAGACTTATTAACCTTCACCAAATTTGTCTTCTCGTTAGCCATCTTGGGAAACTTCTTAACGACCCCATCCGAGAGCTTTCTATCTCTATAAAACTTAATGCCCTCCGTGGAGAGGGTGGTAACCTCTGCAATGAGGCTCTCATCCACCACAACCGCCTTACTAAATAAGTTGAGCTTCCCATTTTTCCACTCCTTCACAAAAATCTTAGTAACTCTCTGATCATTCCCATGAAGCCTCTCCAAATAAGGCGTCTCCCCACCTTGCTGCAGTTGATACCAGATGGTCACATTATTTTTTCAATTCTCACAGTTTGCAGGTTCCGCCCTTCATCTATTTCCACCCATCTTGCCAGATAGAGGAAAATGAGCCCAAAATAGGTAGAAAACCAGACAGCTCTCTAAAGAGCCAACAAACCCAATAAAGTTAGGAACAACCCAGAAAGTGTGCGAAGTAAAAATGAAATCAATGATATCCAAGGCTTTTTGATAGTTGCCATTCACAATAATGATCACATTATCAATAAATGACATCATAAAAAGAAGTGGGCAAATTGCCAATTTATCATGTGTTCAGTCATATGATAGAAGGGCTTTAACATATTTCGCCAGGGTGTCCTCCCCATACCATGTTCTTTTAGATTTGGATTTCATACCCAAATTAGCAAGACAATCAACAACAGTATTAACTTCCCAATAGAGAGATGAAGCATCTTTCAAAGGTTTGAGTTATCTCGATTGAGGACTTAATAATATTTTCAATAGTCCATAAAGCTCTATTCTCCCCTTTTAGACATTTGATAATGTTGTTAGAATCACCTTCAATCCAAACCATTCTACAATTAAGATGTCTAACAGTTTCTAGCATTTGATAAGCTCCCATGGCTTCCACAAGGTGGTTGGTCTGGCTACCCATGGGGAGTGCCACCGCCACAAGACATCTGCCATTCTCATCTCTAATCACTCCCCCACACCCAGCCGACCTCGGGTTTCCCTTAGCCGCCCCATCAAAATTAATCTTCACCCATCCACTAGGAGGGTAATGCCACACTAGACCCTATCTTGACTTCATGATCTGACCCATGAATTTAGATATATCAAATTTTAGCTACCACTCCTTGGACACTCTAAGATCATAATCCTTACAAGGGACACTAGGCTTTTTGCTGAGATCACCACCCAAAAGGTTAATGTTCTCCCTAATGGCCTTGCAAATTTTCTCTGAAACCACCTCAGGAGGAAGAGCAAAATCCCTAAAGACTCTATTATTTCTCTCCTTCCAGACCCCCATAAGAGATGAGGAAAGATAAAATACCACAGGACCTTGATGACTTGGTGGGAAGAAGGACTATTCCATTGAAAGAAGAGGTCTTAAACTGACTTAGGGAACACCCAACAAAGGTTCCATTTCTACAGGATTTCACTCCATATTTCATGAGTAAAGGAACAATGTAGAGAAATATGAGAGACAAATTCCTCAGCCTGCATACGTAGGTAGCACCTATTGGGGATCATGAATCCTCTACGACAAAGATTATCCATGGTAAGAACCTTGTTCTGAAGAAGCAGCCAAAAAAATATATTGACTTTAGGAATGAGATCTTTCACCCAAGCTCTACCTAAAAAGGAGGGGGAGATGAGGAAGAAGTCAGCAAAGAGACAACTGATGCCACCGAAAAACATCCATAGGAAGTACCATTCCAAATCATAAGATCCTCAAAATCAGGATTGAGCATCTGAGAGTTGAGGGAAAGCTGAATGGGAAGAAGAGCTTCACTCACCACAATAATGTTGACCCAATGGTGATCTAGGTGAAAGTTATTTGCAACAAAAGCCTTTATTTCTTTATTCTTATTTGAGTATGTATTGAGGTGGATGCCTTATTTGTTCATTTATTTGGAGTTTTGTTTCATCCATGCCTTGTCTTGTTCAAGACTTCTTTAATGACAACCTTAAGTCATCTATGTGCTTCCATTTGCTTTTTATGATAACTTAGAAAATAGACCATGGAAATAACCCAGATATAGAAGACACCTACTTTAGTTAGAAGAATCTTATATGAAATTGAAACTTTAAATTTGAATTTACTTGTGATTGTTTGTTTATGAATCCTCTATATTTACTTTTATTTCACCATTAAATTATTACTAGCCTAAAATACATCCATTAAACATTAATAGAATCATTTCTGAATGTTTTATACCTTATTGCTTCTATTTTACAATGAATAAAACTCTACCTTATTGCTTCTATTTTACAAAATTTTAATATAAAGTTTATTTATTTTTTATTTAAAATTGGAAAAGATCATTATCTTAGTCAGCTGATAGAAGTAAATCAAGTTTGGGGGATATTTTGGGGCCACAGCCTAAAACGAAGACCCAGATGAATACCAAGAAAAGAATATACTCTCTCTCTTTGTCCATGAGGGTGAGCTTGAGTGAAGGTAATGTAAGGTTTGATTTGTTATTCATTGAAGCTGTGAGTCCAGTCAATCGTAAACAATGGCCTCTTGGACGATCAATCCCTTCATTCTTACCGCCAAACCTACACTGCTTCCTCCCTTCACCACACCGACTCGAACACGGCTATGGGCAGCTTGTCGAAAGTCAAAGTCTCTCCCCCTCCACAGGTGAGGAAGTGTGAAATAACTTATTCTAATGTCGTTTTATCAATTATTATTGCGTGTATACGATTCATGATTTTGCAACCCAACAGACCAAGGGTGTAGTCTATTTCGCATTCTAGAGTCATAGTTGGAAATTGTACAGTCTTTTACTCACCTTCAAATATTTGAGTTTGTCGTTTCATCTATGTGGTGTATAACAGCATATTAGACTATGTGATAATCTACCATAATTCAATTGTTTAGTTTTAAGGCAAGGCCTTTATTTTACGATTAGTGTTTTGCAAGAAACTATTTCTTGTTGTCCTGTATGGTTTACTTATCATTATGTGATGTTCATGTAGGGGAAATGCCATAACTTCTTTGGAAAAATCACCCATGGCAACATTACTCTAATTCAAATATACTTAACTACAAAGTTTTTCCACGATAAGATTTTTTCCTTCCATTCCTTAATCTTTGAAGGAGCAAGTATATATAGTCTAAGATGATTAGCTTCGGATCAACAACCCTTTGTTGGTTAGGATTGTGTCCCCATACATACACATATGTGGAAAAGAAGGCTCATATTGTATGGCTAATATACAATGTTCTATTGAGTTTTTAGCTTGGATAGAAACTTCCGCACAGGTCCATTGCATTAAAGTGAACGTCTTTTATTTAGGTAAATAAGTCTAATAAAGTATACGTATGCATTAATGATTTTGACTTACCTTCTATCTTATTTTTATAAGTGATAAGGATGCTTCTGTAATTAAAGCTGATTTTTAGTATATCAGATTTTTAATTGAATTAGTACAAAGATATGAAGAAGTTTGAAAAAAACATACAGATTGCTTTCAAAAGAATGAAAGAGTAATATTTTTCGGAGTTTTGAAAAACTGTATATAATATGCCTGAATAACAGAGTACATGTTGATTTTTGTGTAGTTGTGAGTAACATCAGTTATTGAGGTTTGCTTGGAAGTTTTTCGAAGGAATGGAAAACTCATTTGAAAGTGTACTAATCTATGTATGCTTCCACATTTTGAAGTTTTTATTATTGTGTGATTTATGCAATCTTATTTATCACAAGGCCATTGTCACTAGGATATGAAAATTTTCTTCATATATCTCTACATAAGGACAAGATGTCGAAGATGGTAACTTCAGCGATATCATACCTGCCGTATTTATGGTTTTCTCGTGCTCTCAAGCTGGAAATGTTTCGGTTTCATTTTACATCTTTCGCTGTTTATTCTTCATGTATCGAAGACCTTGTTGCTGTCACCAACTTTGTCTTAGCTGGCAATCCGTTTCCTTCCCTTCGTTGGACTTCATTGGCCCATGATGCATGTCGGTGTGTAACTGACACCGTCCTAATTGTCTCGTATACCGGTTTCTTCTTGAGGAGTCTATCGGTTATTGAAGGAAGTTTCTTTATTCATGTGCCGTGGGTTATTTAGTAGAATATCGACTTACTTTGAGGTGTTCGTTTTGCTGTGACTTCGTAGCTACTATTATTTCCTGAGTTGATCATTTTTATTCAGCAGTGAACATTGGAGTGCTCAGATTTGTTCAATTGCATCTTCTTTACATTATTTTGTATGCAGATTTTCTGATAGTCAACTTCTATCTGAGCATTATCAATCATTGTTAAAATGATTGCCTTCTAAGTGAGACAGATATGTACTTATTTTGAGACTTCAATAAAACTATCTTTTGGTGTGGCTGGGTTTTTCACCCTCAGGTGGAGGGTTTTCCAGGATAATTTTATCTGTGTTTATAGCTTTCTGATTTTAATTTTAACACAAGAAACGTAAGCTTTCCAACTCTAATAGCATGATAGTGATGACCACACAATTATATTGAGAGGGGGAGTGGGGCGGGGTGAATCAGTATAATACAATCTTTTAGTTTTTTAAATTAATAATCACAATAACATCAATTGCACAATATCATTCACATAAGATCTAACAATTATACAACACAAGTAAAACATATGATTAACATGGAAAATCATACAGGATAAAGCCACGGAAAAATATTGCTTATATAAACTTTTCTTACAAACTTTATAGGTACCAACCCATAATAGGAGACACCAACCCCCTCAATTTGTAGGCATCAACCCATTGGAGGTACCATTTCCCACAACTAAGTACCAACTTAGCAGGAGACACCAGTCTCTTCAATATGAGGCACCAACC
Source organism: Cryptomeria japonica (assembly GCF_030272615.1). Taxonomy (NCBI): domain Eukaryota; kingdom Viridiplantae; phylum Streptophyta; class Pinopsida; order Cupressales; family Cupressaceae; genus Cryptomeria; species Cryptomeria japonica. The sequence continues at coordinate 456,202,809 of NC_081414.1, forward strand.
TCAAAACAAATTCCACCTTATGAATGTTACTTCTACAACTGATGATGGACAATTTAATTTCCTTATTTAATCTTACTCCTTTAATGAGTGTTAGTTATATAAACCATAGTTTGAAGACTCGGACTCGGGCTTGACTCGACAGCCCAAAATTTTGACTCGGACTTGGGACTTGGCACAGACTCAACAAAAAACTTGGCACAAACTCAGCCAAAAAAAACCTCATAATTACACAAAAAAAGGACATTAATGCATTTAGAAAACATAAAATGATTAAAGTCTAATTTGACTATCAATTTGTCATAATTCAAACATTACATGTCACATGATCCTCAAGCTCTCAAAATTTGAAATTTCATAGTTTCAAAGTTGAACAATACTCTGTTATACAACAAAACTATGAATAATAAATATATTTCAACATTATAACTATTTACATATGATGATATGACAATTTAAAAAAACAACCAAATACAATCTACATCTTTGTTTTTCACCTGCTAGTGTAAATTTTTCAAGCCTTGAACTACAAGGTAAGTCAATATCAAAATGATGATAGATGTTTCTTCAAAGTGTCTTTGTTTTCCTCCATTGCATCCACTTTTGCTACTTCCGTTTGATGATTTGATCAACTTCAAATGCTAAAAAAATCTCTTTTCAAATCATCTTCTTTCTATTTTGATGCTTTACTAGGTGAAATGGGTGAATAAGAGCAAAAAATGACCAAGAAAAGTTGAAATTTCACTTAAAAAAGCATAGTTGTTACGTCGAAGCACCAAATGGAAGAGTTTGAGCTGAAGACTTAGAAGTCCAAGCTTGAGACTTAGAGAGTCTTGGAGCAAGACTCGGCTAGACTCGACAGGGGAGTGGTGCAGTCACGGTAGGAGAGTCCTCAAGGAGAATAGTCCGGACCGTGCAACAAGAGTAAACACAATAGAAGCAATACAATGTGATGGAGGCAATGCAGAATCAAACTTATATTATATCATGGAATTCAAGTACAAATTGGCCGGCAACATGTGGGCTATCTGGTTTGACACATAGGCCTGATTACAAACGTGCTCAAAATACAGTATCCAGGCTCAAGCAAGAATACGAGCCAACTCTGGACCTCCTAATCTTCCGATTATTCTTCTATATCTAAAGATTTGTCTTCCATATGCTTAATTACATCGATTTATATGATATTCATAGCTCTAGGGTGATCCGCGTTGGCCCAAGATACAATTGCCGATGAATAAAGTTACAATGTGAAGAACAACTAAGTCGGCCTCCGCCAAAAGAATTCCTCCATAAACGACATAGAAAGATGTGCGAACTCAGGGGGAAGGTCGGCCACGAGCTAAGGAACATTGGAGGATACGAAATCGGGGCTCCGCAAGCTACATAAATGATCTTCAAGATTCTCCATTAGCAAATAGGTCCAAGTAGCTCCGGTGCTCTGATTAACAAAACTAGCACATATTCCGGAAGCGATAACTTGCCAGAAAAAGATCCAAATGACCTGCGGACCTAGGATGAGGTAGATGAACATGCCCACGAACAAAATCTAGCTCCACAAGATCCGGTGAACAAATGCGGTAAAACGCCGAATAAAATGCTGAAACTACAAGGCAAAATTGAACTAAAAACAAATTGAAATGTAAATGTTTATGGTTGATGCAAGATTGCCAAGAACCAGGGATGCTCCTGCATTAGACATCGGGGGTTGATAAAAAAAATGAGTCCCGCACTTTGTGGGGGCTAGAGGAAAACCAAGATAGTCTACCTCAGCCTGAGAAATCCATGATGAGTCTTCCACTGGTCTGTCCTTCCACTTCACAAGATACTCTCTGTATTGTGTGCCTCAGGTGTTACGCCCAATTCTGCTATCCAAACTCTCTTCAATCTGGTCCGGTACCCTTTGGGGCATTTGATTCTCCAAGTTTGCTTCACTGTCTTCATTGAATTTTGCCTCATGATACTATGTAGGTTTGCAATGTTGAATATGGGTGAAATACCCAAGGTATCAAGTAATTCCACTTCATATGCATTTCCAGAACTAAATCTCCTCAAGATCTTACAAGGTCCAAACTGTGCTCCTTGAGGAAACTTGTACTTTACTATGATCTTGTTTATTGCTCTAGAGTCAGTTTTATCCTCCATTCTCCATTCTTCTTAAATGCTAATGCTTCTGGGACTGCACAAGGGCTCAAACTTACCCTGATCAAACCTTTCTTCAATAACTCCTGCATTTGTCTATTCAACTCCTCATTTTCTGTTGGTGTCATCCGATGTGTTGCTTTGTTAAGCAAACTAGCTTCGGGAATCAAGTCCATGCAATGATTGATACTTCTCACAGGCGGCAATCCATCAGGTACATTATCTGAAATGATGTCTCCATATTCTGTCAGCAACTCTTTTATCGTCTCCAGTTGTTCTTCTTCATGCTCCGGGTTTTCAATCTTCTTATGAACTAAAGAAAAACACATATTCTCATGCCTTATCCCATCCAAGAATTTATTTCCATCTACCAAACAAATTCTAGCATTAGTACAAACTTCACTCTTAAAAGGTTCCTCCAAAGGCAACGAGGTCTGTTTCATCCCATTTGCAACAATAGTGTATATGTCCCTTCTTCCATCATGTACTGCTTTTCTATCATATTCCCAAGGTCTACCCAACAAGATATGACATACATCCATAGGCATAATATCACACAAAACTTCATCATGATAAGATCCAATCTTCAATTTTACCAAACAGTGTTCACTTACCAATACCTTATGATCATCCTGAATCCAAGCTATCTAATAGGGCTTAGGGTGCTTCAATCTCTCCAAATTTAGCTTATTCACCATCTCTTCCGAAACAAGGTTATTTGTATCTCCATCCTCCAGTCTGTTAGCTGATCCGGTAGGTTCCTCTTCCGCCAATGCTGCTCTTCCACGGTTTTCTGTCCTCTTACATTCAAAAGCACGATGTCCTTCTCCTCCGCATTTAAAGCAGGTTCCTCTAAAGTTCTAAACACTCTCTTTTCCTGTCTTCTGTCCTCTTTTCTATAACCCTCATTCCGGTAACCATCATTTTCTTTTCTCCGGTAAAAATTGTTGTCATCCTTCCGGTATGAATTACCATCTTTGCTAACTTCCTTGTCTTTATTCTGATCTGCACAGGGTTCTCTCCCTCTAGTATAGGTTCTTCCTCCCTGAAATCTTCCTCCTCTACCTCTTTGCTTCTGCTCATGTCTTTTATTCAACTTCTCCTCCACCTTCAGGGCACATTGATATGCTTCCTCAACACTCTACAATTTGATTAGACTAAGTTCATCCTGTATAGACATCCGCAACCCATTCAAGTATGTAGCGACTTGTTCAATCTCATCCTCGGTGTGTCCGGATCTGATATGCAACTTGTAGAATGCTTTTGTATACTCCTTCACACTAGGTTCCTTCTGCTTCAGGTTTTGCAACTTCCAGAACAGATTCACTTGATAATCGGCAGACAAGAACTTCGATTTCAACTTGTTAACCATTCGCTCCCAAGATTTAATCTTTTCTTTACCTCTTCTCTGTCTATCTACCTGCAAGTGTTCCTACCAAAGAGACGCATGTCCTTTCAACTTGGTACAAGCATATTTCACCTTTTAGTCTTCAGCTGTGCTCTCAAAATCAAAATACTTTTCCATCTCTGTGATCCAATCAAGCAATTCATTTGAATCTAACTTGCCATCATAATCCGGTGGGTGAAAATGTGGTTTGGTATTCACTCTGGTCAAGACTTTTAGAAATCTCTCTTCTTCTGGATCGATCGCCGGTTGATTTGCTCCTTCTTCTCCTGCCTCTACTTCCTCTTCATCATCGCTCACATCTTCAACATGTCGACCTCTTCTTTGGGCCGTTTCAACAACTTCCAATCGAGCTGCAATTCCTCTCAACATTTCCATCACAGCAGGGTCTACATTTCCATGCGCTCCACCACCTCTAGCATTTCTTCGGGCCATCTTTACACAAGTCCTCTGCAGCTGCGGGTCGGATCCTCACTCTGCCACCCCACAACAAAATTCTTACAGGACTTTGCAATCTCCGGAACAAAAACTCGCTCTGATACCACATGGTGCAGTCACGGTAGGAGAGTTCTCAAGGAGAACAGTCCGAACCGTGCAGCAAGAGTAAACACAACAAAAGCAACACAATGTGATGGAGGCAATGCAGAATCAAACATATTATATCATGGAATTCAAGTACAAATTGGTCGGCAACATGTGGGCTATCTGGTTCGGCACACAGGGCTGATTACAAACATGCTGAAAAATACAGTATCTGGGCTCAAGCAAGAATGCGAGCCATCTCCGGACCTCCTAATTTTCTGATTATTCTTCTATATCTGAAGATCTGTCTTCCATATGCTTAATTACATCGATTTATATGATATTCATAGCTCTAGGGTGATCCACATCAGCCCAAGATACAATTGTTGATGAATAAAGATGTAACGTGAAGAACAACTAAGTTGGCCTTCGCCAAAAGAATTCCTCTGGAAACAACATAGAAAGATGTGCGGACCCAGGGGAAGGTCGGCCACGAGCTAAGGAACATTGGAGGGTACAAAATCGGGCTCCGCAAGCTACGAAAATGATCCGCAAGATTCTCCATTACCAAATAGATCCAAGCAGCTCCGGTGCTTTGATTAGCACAACTAGCACATATTCTGGAAACGATAACTTGCCGGAAAAAGATCCAAACAACCCATAGACCTAGGATAAGGTAGATGAACATGTCCACGAACAAAATCCAACACCACAAGATCCGGTGAACAAATGCGGCAAAATGCAAAATAGAATGCTGAAATTGCAAGGCAAAATTGAACAAAAAACAAATTGAAATGTAAATGTTTTTGGTTGATGCAAGATTGCCAAAAACCAAGGATGCTCCTGCATCAGGGAGTCTTGTTGACTCGGCTCGGTTAGTTCAGGGACTTTGGAGTTTGAAGAGTTCTGAAGAGTACTGTTGTCATTTTATGACACCCTTGGTCCATCAGTGAGAACCGATCAAAGATATGTTCCATGGACTAGCGCAGCCCCAGTTGATCAAGGAGAGAAGAATCATGAAGTGTGAAGTGTTGCCTTGTTTGGAGGAAGTTCCTCCCTTGACGTTGTCTTCTTCCCCGGAACTCTAGAACCTCGAGGTTTCGAAGTTCTCTGCCTTAGCCGCTTTCTTTCCTTCTCCGAAACTCCGGAACCCCGAGGTTCCAAAGTTCCCTTCCTTCCCTCATCTTCTCTCCAGTTTCTTCGGAATTTCGGAACCTCGAGGGTCCGAAGTTCCTTCCCTAGCTTAGCCCCTCCTCTCCTTAGCCTTTCTCTCCTTTTGCCCGGAACTCCGGAACCTCGAGGTTCCGAAGTTCCTTGTCCCTTTTCTCCTTTCCTTCCGGAACTCTGGAACCCCGAGGTTTCGAAGTTCCTAGCCTTCCTTTCCTTTGCCTCTTCTCTTAAGCTTCTCCTTTCCTCGGAACTCCTCTCTTTAGCCCTTTCCCTTTTCGGAACTCCGAAACCCCGAGGTTCCGAGGATCCCTTCCCTTGCCTTTCCCGGAACCCCGAGGTTCCAAGGTTCCCTCCTCCCCCTTCTTCCTTCTTCTCCCCGGAACTTTAGAACCCCGAGGTTCCAAAGTTCTTTTTCTTCTCTTCTTCTCTCTATCCCGGAACTCCGGAATCCCGAGGTTTCGAAGTTCTTCCCTTGTCTTCCTCACTTCGGGAGTCCGAGCTTCCGAAGTCTGCGGGCTTCCTTCCGACTGGCGACACTTCCAGATGGCGTGATCGACACTCAAGGCTTTTAATACTCCGACAGTTTTGGTGACTTGTGCACTTTCTTTTATGGAGCCACAAGGGTGCATTAATTGTTTTGGCAGGATTTCCATCAAGGGAGGTACGGGGCCATGCTTGGTGACTTATGTCATGTCTGACTTTGGAAGGTCAGTCAATCCACCTTCTCAGGATTGCCTTTGGTGGTATGGCTAGGTTGCTTGTATGTACAAGCCAAGTGCATGCACTTCCCTGCACTTCCACACTGGCATGCAGGGGTCATGATCACCATTGTAACCCATTTTTTTTATATAAGGCTGTTAAGCCTCATTGTAAAGGGTTCTCTCCCTGCTGCCTTGAGCTATCTTATGCTCTTCTCTTCTCTTGAAGACTTGTAATCTTTTGCATTTCTGCCGCTGTAAGATTGGCTTTGGCCTTTGAATGAATTGAAACTACCATTCTTGCCTTACTTTGACTTATGCATGCTGTGTATGTGTTCTTACCTCCGTTATAAGTGTATGTTAGTGGTTTTCTTTCACATGTATGCTGTGTTAACTTGTTTTCTGAGTGTGACTTGTGGGAATCCTTCTCCTCTCTTGACACTTAGAAAATCCTAACCTCCACATGCGTTTGGGTCACTCATGCAATTAAAGTTTGTGCATTCCTTGGGCATTTCAATTGATTCCTTGTCCCATTTCTGGTGGGGAGAGGAACAATCTCTTCTTGGTGCATCACCTCCTCCTATTTCCAGCATTCTCTCTTCCCTTTACCTCTGCAAGTTGTTTAGGTAGGCTTAGGAATTAGTTTTAGAGTGTTGAGTTGTTTCAACACCTGCACCTATTTGAAGAAGGAAGCCGGCCTTCTCCGGAGATTCAACCCCTTGCGCAAGGTCCCACACTTCGGGGTTGTTTCCATGTTTCACAAGGTTGCTGAGTTGATAGCTTAGCAAGGGTGCAAGCTTTTGTGATAACCGTTTTTGGCACGCCTGGTGGGACTTCATTCAATTCACATGCTAAGGATTTAGTGCTAATTCTTAGCGTTTTAGCCTTTAGAAGCAGTCATCTTCAAGCACTTGGGAACTCTGCTCAAGACCGGTCTATTACACGCAATTATTCCTCACTCTGGAACTCCCAAGTTCCGAAATTAGTGAGGCCATCTTACCTTGGAACCCCGGAAGCCCCAGGTTTCGAGGTGCTTAGGTCTGGAAACCCGGAACCCCCAGGTTCGGAACTCCCGAACTTCCTCACTCAGGACGTCCGAGCTCCCGAGGTGCCGCGGTGGTCATACTCCGCAACTCCGGACCTCCGAACTTCCGAGGTGGGTTGCGGATTTCATGCCCAGAATTCACACAAGGGCCTCTTCTAGAGGCAGTTTTCAATTCATAGATCTTCCATCTGCAGGCTCTAGAAGGAGGAGAGGCAGATCTTCATTATCACCAGTCAGGGGTGTCGAGGTTGTAAACACTCCATCTCCCAGGTCTCATTCTACTCCATTTACAAGACCATTGCTATCAAGGGGTCCCACCACTCATATCAATAGACCATTGTTTCACATGGCAAGAAATCAAGTCTTTGTTACCTTCAATGGGGGGAGTCCATTTGTTTTGACTCAATGGAATGACATACCAGTGGCTGCGTTGAAGAGTATACCATACTTCATTGGTGAAACAACTACTACACCCATCGAGCACATTCAAGACATTGCAAACATCTGCTCCGTCCACAATATCACTCAGGATGATGTTGCTGTCAGACTCTTAGCCACATCTTTGAAAGGCAAAGCCTTGTAGTGGTATAGAGGGTTGCCATCTAGTTCCATTCACAATTGGGATGAATTGGGGGAGAGGTTGTGCAACCATTTCGAAGACAAAAGTGATCACCTATCACTTGTGGAGCAATTAACTACGATCAAGAGGGCACCCCATGAGTTCATGGGAGACTTCAACTTCAGATTCCATAAGACATGGAATAGGATTCCTGCTCTAGTGAAGCCATCTCCAAATCATGCATTCTTGTATTATCTTAGAGCTCTCAACAACAATATAGCTGTCATGATCCAATCAATGGGTGGAGCCTCTCTACCGGGTGCATACGACATAGCCATAAGAGCAAAAAATTGTTTGATCCAGGCTGGGAAGATAGCTCCAAGGCCTCCAATGCCTCTCTTCCCAGAAGCTCCCACTCAACAACCCACCTTGGCTCCTATCCCCATGGCTCCCGCAGGACAATCATCCACGCCATATACATCCTCCAATGAGTTCCATGAGGTCAAGGTTCTATTACAAAACTTTGGCAATGAGTTGGTGGCACTAAAAAGACAGCAAACTCAATATAACAGACCTTACCAAGCACAAGGTCAAAATTATCAGGAAAATAGGCCACCCTTTCAAGGGCAAAACCAATGGAGCAATGCCAGGCCTTTGAATAGTGTGAACCCCACAATCGCAAGCATCTCAAAGGCGATAGTTCCAATGCAAAATAACCTCGCCTAAGAACAAGATTGGTGTCAACCATGCAATTAGCCACACAACCAAGGTATATGCCAAAGTGGAGGGTTTGTCCAAACTTTAGTAGCACAAGATGAGCTGACCACTTCTGGCCAGCAATATGACCCAAATCAGCCTAGTGCTGGCACTCAGGCTCACTTACAAGGGGATTCCACCTTTGTCAATTGGCAGGAGGCAGAATTCTGTGGTTTGAACCAAACAAATGGTGAGTCCATGCTACAGTATGCAAGGTCAAAGAAGAGAGCCATGGAGGCTGCCTCACCTTCAACATCAGCCCAAGCTCCAACACCCAAGGTAATCGTCCATGAGACAAGCCAAAGTACCATGCAAGGGAACAAGAGGCAGGAGGAGGCCCAAGTCGTCCAAAGAGCAAAGGCAGATCTTGTAACCTCAAAGGGTCCTCTAAAATCAGCTGGTGTCCCTTTCAACATAGTTGATTAGATGAAGAAGGCCAACCTCAATGTCACTATGTGGGAGGCCCTTTCAATCCCATCTCAAAGGATTTGGTTAAAGAGGCACTAAAGGAGGTCAATCAGTCAGGTGATGAGGCAGCAGTCAGAGAAAGGATAGTCTCCGCTAGCTTGGTGCAACCCAAGGAGGAGGAAGGTTCAAGCAAGATCAGCAAGCCTCCCCCTTTCTATCTCTCCTTAATCATAGGAGACAACTTGGTTCACAAATGCATGATAGATTCAGGAGCTAGTAGCTCAGTCATGCCTAAGAAGGTAGCTGACCTTCTTGGCATAGAATACGAACCTGTGACCAAAGGGGTGGTCCAGTTAGATGGCACTTCTATTAAGACAGTAGGGGTGGTAAAAAATTTGAAGTTAACCTTGCATGCATGCCCTGGTTGCACTGTCTTGCAAGACATATCATTCCTGCCTTCTTTGCCATCTGCTTGTCTAGAGACTTCACATCTAAGATAGGTGGGTACCTGTCTTCAGACTGGTCCCATATGCTATTTCGAACAAGGTATGGTACCAAGGTCACCATAAGGGCAGAGCCCATTGCCCAAAATCACATTGAGCCCTACACCCCTAGCCCTATAAACATGAATTGCACTTTGCATGAAGAGGGGGAGGAGTGTGCTATCCGTGAGCCTGCTATTCTCTTGCAAGAGGTTCCTGATTGCTTGTTGGATGAATGGGCCAATGCTTTTGAGTTTGATCCATTAGCTGAGACTGAAGAGACTGGGCTTGGCACCTATTGTATCCATGAAGAGGATACTCCTATTCCCAACCTCATCAAGACACAAGGAGACTTAGAGGGGTTATGGAACATGTTTGTTGATGGTTCAAGAAACAAGAATGGTGCAGGTGCCGGGGTAATGCTTGTTTCTCCTGAGCAGGAGAAATATTTCTTCTCCTTTAGGCTTCAATTTGGTTGCACTAACAATGTTGCTGAGTATGAAGCCTTGATCCAGGGTCTCCAACTTGCACAAAGCAGAAAGATCAGAGCTTTGCAAGTATTTGGAGATAGTGAGTTGGTTGTCAAACACATCCGAGCCCAAAGTGTAGCAAAGAACAACCTACTCAAATCATACAAACACAGGGTTTGGGATTTGATTGAAGGATTTGAGGCCTTCAATATCCAGAGCATTCCTAGGGGTAAGAACAAGCATGCTGATAGGCTTGCAGCGGTTGGTGCTCAGTTCGACATACTAACGCATGTTGCAAGAGAGAAGGAGCAACACATCAGACTTGTTGTGAGGCCTGCTGTCCCAGACAATCAAGTGAATTGGCAAGTGTTCGAAAGTGATCAATAGATCTTCAACTTCTTGCAAAATGAAGCAGAGTTTTCTGCTAAAAATCAATCTAAGTTGCAAGACCAGTATGGAGATCAAATCATACAGCTCAACTTTAACAAGTTGCCTAAAGGTCTAGTTACCTTGGAAGGCATTTTCAACTCGGATGATCAGTTGAAGAAGAAAATGAACTTGGCTGCAAAGAGGGGCGATTACAAGCCAGTTGTTGTTGCTGAGGGGAGGTCCTTGAACTTGGGCAAGGTGTGTTCCTCAATTGAGCAAGAGCCCTTTGTTGAGCTTTGCCAAATGATGACATAGTTGCTTGGACCTATGAAGACTTGAAGGGTTTTGACCCCAGCTTAGCCCAGCATACCATAGAGCTAAACCCGGATGCAAAGCCAGTAAGACAGAAACAAAGGCCAATAAACCCCAAGATTGAGCCACTAATGAGGAAGGAGTTGACCAAGCTCATAGAAGCCAATATCATCTTTCCTATCAAGCACTCCTCCTGGGTGGCCAACCTTGTCCCTGTAAGGAAGAAGAATGGGGAAATCAGGCTATGTGTAGACTTTAGGGATCTCAATAGAGCCTCCCTCAAGGATCATTATCCCCTTCCCTCTATGGAGCAGATTCTCCAAAAGGTCAGTGGCTCAGAAAGATTTTCATTCTTGGATGGGTATTCAGGCTACAATCAGATCTTGGTCCAAGAATTAGACTAATACAAGACTGCATTTACTGCTAAGTGGGGTACCTATGCTTATTGTAAAATGCCCTTTGGGCTAACCAATGCAGGTGCCACATCCCAAAGAGCAATGGACATGGCTTTCAAGGGTGTATTAGCAAAGTTTGTGCTTGTATACCTTGATGACATAACTGTTTATTCGAAGCATGCAGCTGACCATCTTGGTCATCTTGAGCAGGTGTTCATGAAATGCAGGGAGTATGGTGTGTCCTTGAACCCTAGCAAGTGTGTATTTGCTACTGATCAAGGAAGATTGCTAGGACACATCATATCCAAGGAGGGTTTGACCATTGATCCAGAGCGAGTGGAGGCTATTCTTTCTCTTCCACTCCCCAGTCACAAGAAAGGATTGCAAAGTTTCCTTGGTAGGATCAACTTTGTGAGGAGGTTCATTCCCAACCTTGCCACCATGGTAAAACCCCTCACTTCCATGTTGAAGAAAAATTTGGCTTTCAGTTGGACCAAGGAGGGAAGGGCCGGTTTCGAAGAGATCAAACAAGCAATTGCTCAGGCCCCTACCCTTGTCAATCCCAATTATGAAAGGGATTTTATCCTCTATATCTTTGGAGGAGAGTCCAACATCTCAACTGTCCTAACACAACTGAACAATGACAATTTGGAGCAACCCATTGCTTTCTTTAGTGAGGGGCTAAAGGAATATGAGCTCAAATATAGCTTTGTAGAGAAGCAGGTCCTCACTGTTGTAAGGGCATTAAAAAAGTTCAGGCACATGTTGTCCAACAACAGGATCCAACTCTTAGTTCCGCATGCAAGTGTCAAGGATTTCCTTCTAAACAAGGACATTAGTGAGAAGAGGGCTGGGTGGATAACCACGGTCATGGAGTATGACATCAACATCAAGATCACCAAGCTTTTAAGAGGTAGGGGCCTATGTGAACAGCTTGTCTCATCTTCTAAGACTCCTTCAGAGGTCGCCCTTGTGTTACAAGAAGATCAACCAATTGACAACAACACTCAATTTAGTTGGGTAAGTGACATGACCACCTTCTTAATGGAAGGTAGATACGTCCAAGGTCTGGACCGGACCAAAAGAAGACACTTCAGGTTGCAGTCCATTCCCTATACCTTAGTGAATGGCACTCTTTTCCGAAAAGACTCCAATGGAGTCTTACTAAGATGCATCGAGCAAAACCAAGTCAGCAGACTGTTAGAGGAATTTCATGATTGCTCTTTAGGGGGCCACTTCTCTGCAAGGACTATGGCTATCAAAATAATGAGGGCTGGTTATTACTGGCCATCCATATTCACTGACTCACATAGATGGGTGAAGAATTGCAAGAAATGTGCTCTCTTCTCTGGGAAGCAAAGACTAGCTGCCCTACCTCTTCACCCCATCCAGGCAGATCAACCGTTCACCCAATGGGGTTTAGACTTCATTGGCATGATAAACCCACCTTCTAGTGCTGGCCATAAGTGGATCTTGGCCGCAACAGATTACTTTACTAGGTGGATAGAGGCAGTTGCATTGAGGGATGCCACTGAGGCCTCAGTGTTGGAATTCCTTGAGGGAATTGTGACAAGATTTGGTGTTCCCTCCACCATCATATCAGACGATGCCAGGGCATTTGTTGGAACCCAAATCAGTTCTTGGGTAGTTAAGCATGGTGTATACTTGAAGACATCATCCAACTATTACCCTCAGGGTAACGACTTAGCTGAATCTTCCAACAAGAACCTCACCAGGATAATTAAAAGGACAATTGAAGACATTCAGAGGGCATGGCATACTAAGTTGAAGACAGCCTTATGGGCTGACAGGATCACACCCAAGAGGGCAATTGGTAACTCCCCTTTCATGCTAGTAAATGGGAAGGAAGCAAGACTCCCAACTTCCCTAGAGTTACCCTCTCTTGAACTAGCACATCAGCGGGAATTGATAGAAAATGATGCCATGATAGTAAAGGCTAGCAGAGCTGATGGAGCTAGAGGAGGTTAGAAGTCAGGCTATGCATACACTTGAGACTCATCAAGGACATGTCAAGAAAGTTTTTGACAAAAAGGCGACTAATAGGGTCTTCAAAGAAGGAGATCTAGTTCTCAAGTGGGATGCAGACAGAGCCAAAGCTGGGTGACACTCCAAGTTTGATGCTATCTGGAGTGGCCCATATGTCATCACTAGTTGCAAGGAGGCCAATGCATTTCATCTCTCCAAGACCGATGGCGAAATCCTTCCAATCCCAGTGAATGGGATTCATCTCAAGCCTTGCTTCTAAAGAAGGTGTTGATGACTATGTATATATTAGACTAGAGGTTGTTTTGCTTTCATAAGTGCTTGTGCACATGCTGCATCCTCCCTAAGAGGATGTGTGCTCTAGTTTTCAGTTTTCCTCCAAGTGATGGCACACACATGTTTTGGGTCTTTTCATGACTCAATGCCCAATGGATGCTCAAGGCTTCTGGACTTCATGTTTAGCAGGCAAGCATCCCGCAGAAATTGCCAAAAATGTTGTCATTTTATGACATCCTTGGTCCATTAGTGAGAACCGATCAGAGATATGTTCCATGGATCAGCGCGGCCCCAGTTGATCAAGGAGAGAAGAATCATGAAGTGTGAAGTGTTGCCTTGTTTGGAGGAAGTTCCTCCCTTGGCCTTGTCTTCTTCCCCGGAACTCCGGAACCCCGAGGTTCTGAAGTTCTTTGCCTTAGCCACTTTCTTTCCTTCTCCGGAACTCCGGAACCCCGAGGTTCCGAAGTTCCCTTCCTTCCCTCATCTTTTCTCCAGTTTCTCCGGAATTTCGGAACCCCGAGGGTCCGAAGTTCCTTCCCTAGCTTAGCCCCTCCTCTCCTTAGCCTTTCTCTCCTTTTCCCGGAACTCCGGAACCCCGAGGTTCCGAAGTTCCTTGTCCCTTTAATCCCTTCTCTCTGGAACTCTGGAACCTCGAGGTTCCGAAGTTCCCAGCCTTCCTTTCCTTCGCCTCTTCTCTTAAGTTTCTCCTTTCCTCGGAACTCCGGAACCCCCAGGTTCCAAAGTTCCCCTTCTCTCTTTAGCCCTTTCCCTTTTCGGAACTCCGAAACCCTGAGGTTCCGAGTTCCTTTGCACAGTTCCCCAGAACCTCGAGGTTCTGAGGTTCCCTCCTCCCTCTTCTTCCTTCTTCTCCCTGAAACTCTGGAACTCCGAGGTTCCGAAGTTCCTTCCCCTTTTGCCTTCTCTCTCTAGTTCCTCCGGAACTCTGGAACCCCGAGGTTCCGAAGGTCTTTTTCTTCTCTTTTTCTCTCTATCCTGGAACTCCGGAACCCCGAGGTTCCAAAGTTCTTCCCTTGTCTTCCTCACTTTGGGAGTCCGAGCTTCCGAAGTTTGCGGGCTTCCTTCCGACTGGCGACACTTCCGGATGGCGTGATCGACACTCAAGGCTTTTAATGCTCCGACAGTTTTGGTGACTTGTGCGCTTTCTTTTATGGAGCCACAAGAGTGCATTAATTGTTTTGGCAGGATTTCCATCAAGGGAGGTACGGGGCCATGCTTGGTGACTTATGTCATGTTTGACTTTGGAAGGTCAGTCAATCCACCTTCTCAGGATTGCCTTTGGTGGTATGGCTAGGTTGCTTGCATGTACAAGCCAAGTGCATGCACTTCCCTGCACTTCCAGATTGACATGCAGGGGTCATGATCACCATTGTAACCCATTTTTTTTATATAAGGCTGTTAAGCCTCATTGTAAAGGGTTCTCTCCCTGCTGCCTTGAGCTATCTTATGCTCTTCTCTTCTCTTGAAGACTTGTAATCTTTTGCATTTCTGCAACTGTAAGCTTGGCCTTTGGCCTTTGAATGAATTGAAACTACCATTCTTGCCTTACTTTGACTTATGCATGCTGTGTATGTGTTCTTACCTCCGTTATAAGTGTATGTTAGTGGTTTTCTTTCACATGTATGCTGTATTAACTTGTTTTCTGAGTGTGACTTGTGGGAATCCTTCTCCTCTCTTGACACTTAGAAAATCCTAACCTCCACATGTGTTTGGGTCACTCATGCAATTAAAGTTTGTGCATTCCTTAGGCATTTCAATTGATTCCTTGTGCCATTTCGGGTGGGGAGAGGAACAATCTCTTCTTGGTGCATCACCTCCTCCTATTTCCAGCATTCTCTCTTCCCTTTACCTCTGCAAGTTGTTTAGGTAGGCTTAGGAATTAGTTTTAGAGTGTTGAGTTGTTTCAACACCTGCACCTTTTTGAAGAAGGAAGCCGGCCTTCTCCGGAGATTCAACCCCTTGCGCAAGGTCCCACACTTCGGGGTTGTTTCCATGTTTCACAAGGTTGTTGAGTTGATAGCTTAGCGAGGGTGCAAGCTTTTGTGATAACAAGTACTTGGAAAGTCTTCAACCTAGGATATAAACTCCTTCACAAAATTTATCTTGAAGAATCACGCTTCTTGCCTCATCAATTTTCTTGTATTTGTATGATGGATCTTCACATAACACATTTATTTCCAAATTCTGCTAGTGTATATATGATTGTCTTGTTTTCTCGTCACAACAATTTTCTGCTCCATAATTATACTTTGAATGATCTTCTATCTTTTGTTCACAAAATCTGCCTTACATATATTTCATAAGTCTGCTGTAAGACGCTCCTTCATTCAGTTTAAATATGCTTCATAAATCTGCATGACTATACTTCATAAATCTACTTGCATGGGAAGGATATTTCATTGAAATCTGCCTTCTAACTTTCATTCAAACCTCTATTTATACTGTACCAATCTGCCTCTTCACTCAAGAGGGATGACTCCTTAAAGAGAGTCGACTTTCTCCAAGAGCGATTGGCCCTAATTTAAAACAGATTTTTAATTATTTTAAATCCTTAATAGAGGCGGTGGTAAACAAGGCATGTGTTGGACACAAAATGATGATTATTTGCTTTCTTGATGGGATGGGCTCCACAAAATGATAATATTTATTTGCAAATTAATTGGGGCATTAGACATGGGTCGTCTCTAGGGATCCATAAAAATTTAATTATTCAATTTTAAATTAATACTTCCAATCTGAGCACCAAATCTGATCTGATTTTTGCGTTGAACTCCATTGCCTTGGTTTGACCTTTGACATCAATGACAATATTATTCTCACCTTTGACTTTAATGGAAATATGTCTAACAATCTCCTCTTTTGTCATTGATGTCAACCTCGCATAAAGATAATCTGTAAATATGGTATAATGCTCCTCCTGTCTTTGTTGTTCTCCTATTCTCTAACTCTCCCCCTTTGACATCAATGGCAAAGGGACGTCCAATACTTTTACAAAGAAAAAACTCCCCTTTTCTGTAATACTTTCTTTTGACATCAACGGTGTCTTTTTTCTTTTTCCACTAGCTCTTCCTCTTTCTTGAAATTAATGATATTGGGTGCTCATTGCCCTCATGCATCAGCTGATATATATTTTAATTGTTGTCCCCACAGAGATGAAAGATAATAGAATCATTAGCTCCCTCTTAATTCATGCTTCTCAATTTTGTGCATGAAGTGCAGTTTGCACAAACATCTCTTTCTCTTGTTTATCTTGTCCTTGCTTCCTTCTCCAAACTTCTGGTAGTTTTTATTTTAGCCAAGGTAATTTCTTTGTTTCTCTATCTAGGTGATTCCATAAAATCATTTCTAGAAAAAGCGGGCTATATGTCCATAATTGTTGCCTTTATAACATACTACATTACAATCTACGAAAGGAGCACACGGATTATAGTTTCATCTTAAAAATCCATGTGAATTCTTGTTTTTGTTCGAATCATAATTATATCTCACATGTGCTCTACAATCTCTTGCCTTATGACCCAAGTGATTGCGTGAATATCGATAACCATAAAATATAATTTTGGAACTTGGTCATGTGTCCCTTCCTTGGATGAAAGAACTTTCTAATTTGTCCTTATTATCCTTTGGAGGAGTGCTTATCTTCTTGCTAACTTAATATCTGATAGGACTTTTGAAAGCATTTGCATGGCCTTTTGGATTTTGTCCATTTACCTTCTTTGAGGTTTGTGTGGTTTTGAGCTTTGACCTCCTACATAACCAATACCACTCTTATTGTAAGTTGGCCTTTGGGAATTGAAAATGTTATCTAACATTTCCATAGTCTTGTCATTCTTCAATTCTTTGTTCAATTGAGCACTTATTTTCTCCAATTTCTTTTTCAAGGAAACAATTTCAGACTCAAGTTTTTCACAATTTCCTTCTTTTTCTTTTACTTGAATTGTCTTTTCTTCCTCTATTGTTTTTGCTTCTTCAAGTTGTACTTTTAAGTCAATAATGAGTTTTTGTAATACCTCAAGGCCTTGTGAAATTTTTTCTTTGGAATCATCATCTTCTCTTTCAAATTGTTGGATCTGCAATTTTAGTTTCATGTTCTTTTTCTTGAGCTTTTTGATTTCACTTAGGGCACATATGAGTTCTCCTTCCAAATCAACTTATGCATCCATTGAGTCATACTCGTCGTCTTCTAAATCCATCTCTTCTTTTTCGTTATTTTCTAAGGCATCATCTTTTGACTCTATTACCATATCTTCTAAATCCATCTCTTCTTTTTCGTTATTTTCTAAGGCATCATCTTTTGACTCTATTACCATGAATATAAATTCTTCTTTATAATGGACGGGGATACTCTCCTTGAAAGAACCACTTTCCTCCTTGGAGTAGAGGCTCTTCTTATCTTTGTGAAAATTCTTCTTCTTCTCCTTTGTACCATGCTTACGCCTCATTTTGTATTGATAATATTCACTATCTTTCTCCATGCTATCATCTTCATCATCCTTATGACTTACATATGGACATTTGGCAACAAGATGTCCTACCTTTCCACAATTGAAGCATTTGAAAGGCAATTTACCCTTTACTCTCTAGATTCTTTCTTAAGTTTTTTCGTAAAATGATCTTCCTTTGCATTTGAACATTGCTAGAGTTGTCACTCAATTACGACTCTTTATTCTTCATTCTTTTGGAGGCTTTGAAGGCTGCCTCACTTTTGGATGTATTCTCCTTTTCGGTCCTCATCTCATATCTAGTGATGATTCCATGTAGCTCGTCCATAGTTAGCTTATCCAAATCCTTTATTTCGTCTATGGTAGAAACTTTAACATTGAATCTTAAGGGTAGAGACATTAAGATTCCATTGATTCTTCGAATTTTTCATCAAGACCCTTTATTGTATGAACTATCTCATCTTTGCAAAGTAGATAGTTGGCAATATTTTCTTCACCCTTCATCTTTAGACTCTCAAATTGTCTCCTATGGGCTTGAAGTTTGGCCTTCTTAACCTTGTCATCCCCTTCATACGTCTTTTGTAATTTGTCTCATATATCTTTTGCCGACGTGAGATGCATAACTTTGACAAATTCCATTCAGATAGTACACATAGAATTGCATTCATGGCTTTGGCATTATTTTCACTTGCCCTTTTTCCGAACGAGTCCGTTGATGGAGATGATGGAGCCTTATATATGCTTACCACTGATTGCCAAATATCAAATCCAAGTGCCATTAAGTAGGTTCACATTCTTATGCTCTAGAAGGCATAATTGTAATATGCAGCCCTTTTTGCGATAATTTTTTTTGCCTTTTCCACTTGCTATAATTTTGTCAAACAATTTTCTTGCAATGTATTGTTTTCAATTTGAGTGTTTAGAGAAATAAACGGGGATGCAAAAGTAGTTTTCACAACAATAATACATTGCAGCAATTGAAAACAACTCGGAAAATTGACCAAACTTAGAAATATATGAAGCTGAAAATTCTAGATTTTATTTTGAAAATACAAATTTCCTCAAATGTAAGGGCATCCATGTCATTATATAACATTACATATCTATTTCAAACATACCCAAAAAATGCAGCAATGAAATAGATTGTACTGGTATTGAAATCAGCTAACTGACACTTGTAGTTTGGACGCCAATCTTCAATAACTTCTCCAAAGGTCATGAAATGGTAGTGCAGACCCTGAAAGCCTCCAAACAACAATGGAAACCTTTTCAAACAAAGGAAAATACCTTACAAATTCCAATTTCCCAATACTCAAGTTGGGTGCTTCAATGCCAAACAAGCTTATTACTAAATCATGTCCACTGATACTAAACCCTAACTAAAGCAATCTTTAGCAAGGCTTTTGTTAAGAATAACTACAAACTAACAATAAATCTTCTAGAAGGTTGTCAAAAAATAGTTGGTCTATAAATTATTAAATAGTCTCTAAAAGTAAACTTATAGAAAATGCTTATCTTGTCAAAAGTAGTGATGGCTAAAAAAGTGTGAGCTATTTGAGATATCAAAATCTCTTGAAATGCTCTATTTTGAACATGACAATCCCTTAATGAACTACAAACTCTAAGAATTTACCTTCATGCTTTGATCTGATAACTCTTAATTCCATTGGTCTTTTCACTGAAGTCTTGTTCAAATCTGCAACCTTGAGTGCTCTGAAACATTGGAGCATATGAAAGTTTTTATTTTATCCTTTGATCGATCAGTTTATTTCTCCAAAAGTGTCAACATGATTGTTGTGGCATTGATATTTTGACTGAAATATCACTGAAATGACATCAAACCTTAGAAGCCCAGAGGACTATTAACAGAAGTAGGTTTGATGATGTTGGTATCCAAACCCTAGGTGATTAGCCAAACACCTTTAAGAAATATTTGCTGTGGATTTGATGAAAGTTAATGCTGATCCCTTTCTTTTAGCCAATCGAGGAGTTGCGTAAACCATAGTTGAACTCGCCAAGCCCCTAGGAAAAAAAATCGGTGAAAACTCGGGAAAAACTCGGAAAAACTCGGCGAAAAACTCGGCAACTTAAAAACACGCTTAAACTTAGTAAAAAATGCATTTTTTTGCAAAATTTAATGAGAAGATGCATCCAATGAGTCAATAAATGATAACACAAAAGAAACAAGCTGGTTCTAGATATATTTAAATGCAAAGTGTCTACAAAATTGCATCCTCATGAGGAATGCTGATGGCTGGAAGCAAAATAGTAAATAGTTTTTGTAAAACCAAAAGTAAATACATCATTACAAATTACAATTACAACTTCCTCTTCCCAGCTCTAGGTAAAACTAGAGGGTCTAATCCTAGAAGTCTGTAGTGGGCGTGACTTTGCCTCCTCGCTCGGTATGGCTGAATCATCCTCCATCCTGGATGAAGCTATGTCTCCACCTGCTTGTGGCATTGACAATGACTCCTCATCCTCATCCTCTTCCTCCTCAATGTCATCCAGTGTGAAACCAAATCCACCCCCCTCCTCCTCCATAGCTTGCCTCTCCAAATCAGTGTTGTCATCCTCAGAAAACAACGGAGGCTGCTCCTGTGATGTCCAATCACTGTAAGGATCTATATCATCGAAGTCAAGTGGACCACCTGCTACTTCCTCTACCTTCCTTGCGTGCAATCAAAGATTATATTGCACAAAGACAAGGTCATTGAGGTATTTTTGAGCTAGCTTGCTCCTCTTCTTTGTGTCGATGGCTTCAAACAAGCTCTAATTGTGCTCACAACTGGATGAACTACAAGGTTGACATAAGATTCTGAGGGCAATTTTTTTGAGATTTGGGGTATTTCCACCCCAACTTTGCCACCAAGCATCTGCAAATTAAAATTAGGTTGAAAGTAGCACCCCTCGCCAAGGTCTGAGGGTGAGAAAAAGAGGGGTAGAGAGATAGGTCTAGATCTTGGTGGAGATCTACAAACACACAATATTTGAAATTTCATCATTCATACTCATAGTTTCAAACTTTCAACTCTAAAATGTATAATACCAAGATTTCTTCAATGCTAATTATGTTGTTATATGGACTTGGAGCATAATTAGACTCAGAGGTTAAATTTTCCCTACTTCCATCAGTGCAGTTTCCCCCTATATTTTTCGACGGGGGTTTGGGGGCAGCGCCCCCAAGTTGGGGTCAAGGGGCATCACCCCTTGCGGGGTCAAGGGGCAGCCAAAAATACTTTTATTATTTTATAAAGGCGTCGGGTGTCATAAAGTATAAGAAAGGAAAAAGACATATTGAAATGCCACTTATACTTAAATCTTATATTTCATGTGTATATTTTGTTGAAGAGAATGAAATTGACCTGAAAAAACAAAAATTGATAATTTTTTGACATGTTTGGGCATCTTTTTTTAGTCTAGCTGAGTTTTTAAAGAAACTCGCCGAGTTTTTGCAAAAAACTGGGCGATTACTCGGCGAGTTTTTTGCAAAAATTCGGTGAGTTTTTTCTGTGAGTTAAAGTCAGAAAAACTCGCAGAGCTCAAAAACTCGGCGAGTTTTCGCCGAGTACTCTGCGAGTGTGTCATCTATGGTGTAAACAATGCCAAATCCTATCCATCTCTGAAAATAATCACTAGAATGAGGGACTTGACATAGTTGAAACCGTTTTCATTATCCTTCCCACTTATTGGTTGGTGTTGAGACCACCTTCCGTTGTCTCTTAAGACATAAGATCTTTTATAGGATTGATCGACACAAAACATACCAATGTGGTGCTGTTTCATTACATATTTAAGAGCCTCCATGGTAGCGAACAGTCAAGCAAACCATACTTCTGAACTTCTTCCAACCCTTTCTCAGCTCTCCTTATCCATTGAGGACTAATTCAGTCTCATCCTCGATCTAGATGGGGCTTTGGCCTCTTCACCTCCTTCACAGCCACCTGCCTTCTCACCTTCATCCAAAACTTTGAATTGGCCCTATCCAATAACCATAGACACCAAAGCAAGGAGTTCA
Organism: Cryptomeria japonica; assembly: GCF_030272615.1. Classification (NCBI taxonomy): domain Eukaryota; kingdom Viridiplantae; phylum Streptophyta; class Pinopsida; order Cupressales; family Cupressaceae; genus Cryptomeria; species Cryptomeria japonica. Next base: position 456,224,297 of record NC_081414.1, read on the forward strand.
TCCATATCCTGCTCATCAAACCATCTCTAGCCCCATATTTCCAAGAAAAGGACGAGAATGGGTGCAATTTCAAAATGCAGGCACCTCTTAAAGTCTTGTTTTTTGTAGTGAAATGGAACACAAACTTTGGATATTGAAAAATAAGGTTCTCAATGCGGATTCATGGGAGCCTTCCCTGGACCAAGAATGCTTAGAGCTTGGGTGAAAAATAATTGGAATCATGCTAGTTCAGTGGACATCTGTGTGATGCTAAAGTAATATTTCATAGTTGTTTCAAGCTAAAAGCAAAAAAGGGAGGCACCTTTCAATGGAGACCCCTGGTTCATAACCAAGTCAGGTCTCATTATTAACTGCTGGGCACTTATGCTTAACCCTATAGAGGACCTTCCAAAGTGTTGTCTAGTGTTGGTCTGTCTCTCTCTTCTCTCAAATGAGTATTTGCATGCTTCTTTCCTGCAAAAAGTAGGATCACCCTTTAAAGTATACATCACAGCCTTGTAATTGGCAAAAAAACTGGGTGTAATCAACTATACCCAAACATGCATTAATATTTACCTAGACAAATCTCTACAAGATGGGTTAATTCTGGATATGGTGGCAATTGAATGGGATCAGCCCTTGGATTGCGAGAATATCTGACTTATGTATTTGTTATACCATGAACATGGTCACCTAGCAAGAATCTACACTACACACACACAACATACACCAGAGACAAACCGGGAAACAAGAACACAAATAAATCAATCAAAAGAAGAAATAAAAAGACTGGAGGCTCCACAACAATCCTCTCAGAATACTTTGAAAAGAAATCCACAATGGGAAACTAAATTCTAGAGAGCATACTCTAGATGAGGCAAGACGGATGAAGAATCATATTAATGGTTATTAATCTCCTTGCAGCACTATCTGATATGTTAGCTAAGAAACTCACCATCCTAAGGAAAACTCCACCTTGAGAAAAAATTCAGCAAATTCCTAGTTCCACTTCATAAAGTTGACATCAAATCTCAAAATGCTAAACAAACATAGAGAATGCAATTTTACTCAGCATTTTCATATAATACTTAGAAATAAAGAACAAAGATGAAAAGCCAAAAACTATACAGAGAACCTCTTTAGATACCAAGCTCCTTATGGGAACCCAAGGGCACCTCGATCACTCAAAAAAATGTTATGATTATAACCTTTATGATGCACAACATTCATATGTCATCACCACCATCTTTCATCCTTAGTAATATTGCACAACATTATATAAATTGCAATAAAGTATTCGTTTTCATTGTTATGGTTCCCAAGGCAATATAGGCAGATATGTTGTGTGATTACTGCCTGCATAATGCATTTGACTTTATCTCACATCAATAGCCACATCATCTAAAATGAAATTTTATAATTATGGTAATCTATTAGGGCAAGGTATGATACTATGAAATGAATTTTGAGTAAAACAGCATCTAGAGTTATAATTATTATAATCTTTATGATACACAACATTCATGTGACATCATCACCATCTTTTGCCCCTGGGAATATTAGGAAATAACACTAAATAAATCACAACTTTTCACAGTTATGGCTCCCTATGCAATGTAGGCGGATTTATTGTGTGATAATAGAATGTATACTATTTTGGCCTTCATCTTATGTTAATAATCTTCATCTGAAACTTATTTTATAAATAGCAATCCATTAGGGCAAAGAGTATAATATATATGCAGAGTAAAATAGCATACTAGAGTTATAATTCTCTATCATCATCTAGTTATTTTAACTAATTTCTCTGTTATCCTTTTTGGTAGGATGTCTAGGCCTATCAAATCTACATTAATGCAAAAAGGAGATATAGCCATGTAGTTATTAGTCTAATATCTCTTTACTTGTTATTATCCATTTGGCAGGATGTCAATGCCCATCAAAGCTACATTAATGCAAAAAAGAGATGAGAAGGAATATCAGAGCAACGATGTTGGTAATCCATCTGGAGCACTTGAAACAGCAGTCATTAAATTTGAGCAAACATTCAATATAGCTTTGACAGTATGTACTTTTGACTAAATGCTTTTAATGCTCTTTTTTGATTATGGAGACTTGTCATCTTTGATTGTTTCCTGTACTTGTAGAATGGTGTCGAACAGTTCAATAATCATCTCTTAGTATTGTATTGTTAGATGTGAAGGAAATAAAATTTATATAATTTTGAGTTTGATTAGCTCATGAAAAATTACTATAATCTAAAATGTATTTCAAAATTGATTTATAGCAATAATTTGAAAGAACTATTAATGTCAGGATATGTATTAAAAATAATTCTCATCTATATGTTCTATGCTTAGATGTGCATGTCCTCATCAAGCCAAATGATGAGTTAAATTCTCCTTTATTCTCTATGACGGGTATTTCATTATTTTCGAAGTAGAGGGAGCTTTGTCAACTGCAGAGTCAGTTTTCATTGCTGTGCTAGAAGAGTAATGTAGAGGGTTTAGCACTTTGTCTGAAAATGAAAAGAATGGGAAAATTTGCTAAATGGATTAATGAAACATGCAGAATTCAAAAGATACGAAGAGGAAATAGAGTGAAATAGAGCCTATGAACTTAGATTAAACGATTAGGAAGACTCACCTATGTCTACCACTGAATGTTCATTACATTTTCTTTATCTAGGTCAGCATGCCTGTTTGAACCATCATCATAGTTGGGTATCACACCTTCTCACTGACCAATTATGTTATGCACCCTAATTGAGCAATCAAAATAATTTAATAATTTAATATTCAGTTGCTCAAAATAACTTTATTTTATAAAGTGCAACTAATATTTTATAATTAAATTAATTAAGCTTCTCAAGGTGTCATTTTATTATCAAGTTCAAAAAGGCGTCTAAAAGGCAAGAAGACTAACCCTATCTTTCCTAAGAGCATTTTCTTCTTCTCTTTGAACTTTTGTCTTCTCCTTGAACTTTATTGACCTTATGTAGCTTATAAGGGCTCTTTTGTTAATGGAAGAAGAAGACAAAGAGCCATTGAGTAATGTTATAAAAGGAGAAGCTGGTCATTTAGAGGGATACATTAGTTTGAAAATTTATTATTCAAAAGAGCGAAATTTCTTCCCCTTTTCAGCCACATGGTGTTGTGATCTCATCTAGGGATTGTCATTGCATTGTAGGAGGACGAAAATGCTTGTTTCATTGTGAGTGATTCCATTTAGGGATCACCTTCAGTGCTAAATGTACCTAGTTTGATAATTTCAATTTTTGGGTTTGCTTGGTATTTCAGGTGAGAATTTTTTGAAAAACATATGTTTATGGGTTTAATTAAATTTTCAAATGAAGACAGGCACACCTGGTATGGAAGTATTGGTGTGAATATTTTATGGGCAAGATCTCGTGGCTAAGAGGCTTCAAGATTCACCAACTTATTCATATTTAAATTTAGGAGTTGGTTAGATTGCCTGCGATTCCATATTAGAGCCACCATATTCTTGAAGAAACCAGGCCACGTGGAGAGAAGGTAGTAGATGTTTTGATCGATATAAATGTTGCTCGGGTGTTTACGGAGCAGAATACTATAAGGGCTATGTATGGAATGATTGCTACCTTTGTGAAATCACAATTTTTACCAAAAATATAAGTCGCACAGTTTTAAAAAAAAAAAAAAGAAATGAGATGCTTGAATATGCAGTTTGAATGTTGCCCTGGGAAATAAATGGAAGCTGTCGCTTATAAGAGGTCGTTCCTATGGAAGTGCAGCTAAAGATGTGGTGATTTAAGCTGACTGAGGCATGGGAAATTGTCTGCAATCGTGTAGGGTTTCCTACAAGGAAAATGGTGACAAAAAGGAAACAATGAATGTTTCCGCCTAGCATTTGAGAGTGTCGTGGGTCCCATTGATACCTCCAGCTGTGCTAAGTATGAGGCTTGGGAAATCAGGGGTCAACATAATACATTCCCAATGTGGAGTTTTATGGAGTTAAACATCTTACATTTTGCCGCTGCACCTTTGGGGATTATTGAATGTTACAAATGGGTTTGCCATTGCCAAAGAAGTCAGGATTTTAGAGTTGCCACTCTTATATTATTGTTGTGCTCGGTAGTAAGGACATGGGAAGTAGATAAAGGTATATAATGGTTTTCTGCATTTGTAAACAGAGTCATACCTATTTCAAAATGTGCCATTACCCTTCTATGGGTATTATCGGCCCAACAAATGTTTGTTACAGAGTTTAAGTTGGCTGTATATGACAAAAGTCAATTAATAGTGAGTAGAGATTGTTATAGAACAATTTGATCCCAATATTTCCAGTTGTTGCCAATCTTCCTTAGTATTCTTTGTTATATCTCTAATTTGCTTGTGAAATGTTTATGCACTCAGCTGATTGGAAAATATAATGACAAGTTATAAATATGAGAATCATTGTAGAGTTCTTAACAATTGTTTGATAAAGTGCTCATATATTTGAATTATATGATCACTTGTTTGTGAAGTATTCCCATAATTTCAAAGAATGTGTAAATGTTTTCAATCATAAATCTCAGAAATATTGAATGGTTTTGATGATTAGCCAAGTGTATGATAAAATGTTGATGAGCTAAAACCAACTTAGTTGCAAGTTGAGAAATTTGGGGTAGGGTCATCATAGTGGTATTAGAGTTGTTGATCTTGCTAGCTTGCAGAAGAGAGAACATGAATTGGAAACCTAAATTCTTACCCAAGGAAGAAGACGTAGATCCTATCCAAGAGATATTGATAAGAATATAGAAGGAAAAAATGAACTATGAATGAGAGGCCACCAAAATTGTTGACTAGTATAAAGAATTGCCTAATAAATTCAAAGACAAAGTTTTCTTTGATGATTTATAAAAAATAATTGAAGCAAGGTATACTAATAAAAGAGGCCTTATAAGCTACATAAGGTCAATAAAGAAAGAGGAGAAGACAAAAGTTCCCAAGGAGAAGAAGAAAATGTTCTTAGGAAAGCTAGGGTTAGTGTTCGGTGCCAAAGATCAAACTCTATTCCAAGACATCTTCTTCCAGCCAATAGAAGAAGAGTTTTTCCATTGCAAGGAAGAATGCTGACAACTGGAATGAACTCAAGAGGAAAACATGATTAATTACCAATCTTTTTCTAATCGACTCTCTGAAATGGATGCAGAATTATATTTTGACAATCCACTTTTTATGATGAATGATGGGACATTTTGGTTCTATTAACACAACTTTTGACAATCCAGGCGAAATTTTCAAACATGAGATAGTGCCTTGTGATATGGTTAAAGAACCATCAAAACTGTTATTGCCAAGCAGATGGAGAGGGCTTCCCACCATGATCAGTTTATTTATTCACAAGAGGTTTTTCCTTTTAAGGACAAGGAATCATATAATGAGGAAGAGCAAAGCCTTGTGGTCAAGTGCGACAAGGTTCTTGTTGGTAATCCTCCATGTAGACCATCTAATAAAGAATGCATAAGTGAGGTTGAAGATGAAGTTTTCATATCAAATGTGATGATACATGGAGGCTTCCTCATTGCTAACTTGGTGAAGACACAACTGCTAGATGATTCATGGAATGAGATCAAGGTATGCAATATTTTTAATCTAGTTAAGGTATGTTTTCACGATGGAGCTTGTTCTGTGTTGCAACAACTTTCATGGTGTTTAAACTTATGTGTTTAAGTTTGCCAAGAAGTAGGAAACATCATTACTATTGTCAATCAAGGAGTTGTGTTGAGTATCATCCTCTCTATGAAGGAGTTATCATGAATATTAGAATGACAAAGCTTAAGCATGGTTATGCCTATTTAATATTATGGAAGAGCACATCGATTGATAGGGATAGAGGTTAGTAGTAATAAGAAGATGGTTGCTCAGAGGACAAGAAGTCAGAATTTCCTCATCTATGCTGATGTTTTTTATATAATTCAGTCACTATGAAATTCATTTGAATGCTCATAAGTGGTATGGCAAACAATTTCGGAGAAGGGAAAGAGCACAATTCAAATGGTGATAATTGTGATGATTTTATAGCTTTTCTTGAGGCAATTTTCATTATTATGTTGCTCACATTATCTATGCAAATAAGAAGAATTCATTTTTGTAGTTGTTCTAGTTTTGAGTTGTTGATCTTGATGAAATCAAGCAAATAGATGATGGTTTCAATTTTGAACAAATGTAACGACAATTCTTTAAAGGCCAATAAATATGGAAACCTTTTAGTGAATGGCTCCATCTGAAGGATATAATGTCCCCATTTTAGTGTTCTCTTGTAGTGCAGTTGGTTCTAACCTTCTCGATGGGTGTCTGTCTTGCCAGAGGGGTTATTTGATGTTTCTAGTGAGCTCAGATGGTCTAAAGGATTCATATGCCACTTTTTGAATGACATCTGGTGTGCTCTCCAAGAATCTCAGAGAGAGCGTCTATTTATAATTATATAGTAAGTCACTAGGTTGGCTTCGTTTATCGTTATTCATAATTGGGATTACATTCTGTGATCATTTTTGGATTCCAATGGGTTTCGATAGTTTCCACAAATTTAGTGCATTAATGGCTTATTTTAATTAAACTTACTAATGTTTTTTAAATTTGATTAAAATATTTAAAATGCACCTTGGTGTTATGGCTCGTTGGAACTCGTGCAAAAAGTTTAAATCATGGATGCATCCTTGCGCATCGAATTGTCATTATTTTAATAAAATTGGTCCTTTTGGAGCCAAAATAGAGTTAAAATAAAAAAGTGAATTTTAAATTGTGCTTTCTAGAAGTTTGGCAGGAAAATGTATAAAAAGGCATTTGAGGGGATCATTTGACATTATGCAGATTATTATTCCTCTCTGATGAAACCCTTGGGGTTTGGAGATTGAACACAGTTCATCTCATCATTTTGGAGGATGGAAACCCTCTTGAAGAAGATTGGCTACGGTGGTGAGAGATCCACCCTAGTTGAGCCAATGAGATTCGATTGGAGTCTTAGCTTGAGCATAAAGATTTCTGGTTTAGTGGAGATTGCAAGTTTTGGGAGCAAATACTTCATCTATTCAGAGTTTCAATTTTACAAGATTGTTGGTAATTAATTAAAATTTCTCTACCTCATATTTTGATTGGAGAGAAGGTTATTCTGAAAAATTGATGCAAGCAAAGTTAATAAGTATTTTATGGAGTTTGGATATCGTGGCACTGCATTTCATTAAAGACAAACAAGGAACCACATTTTGGAATTGTTAGGTGTATGTTCTTTAAGCTGGTTGATTTCAATGAGAAAGGTTGAATCTTGTTTTATTTGCATACATGGCCCTTTTGGGACTTATGTGCATAGGCACAACTCTCTATTCAATCTAAGAGTCAATGTTCAACTTCAAGCAAATATTGCAAACTTTTCTTGCTTCCTGTTTCCTTTAGTGAAGCTGTGGGTTGCCTCCTATAATGTCCCAATTTGTGAGGTCAATTAGTTCTCAAGGCTTATGAAGTGAACGATTCTTGATGATCATTCCATTTGATCATCTTTTGCTTGCACAATCAGAAGTTGAAGTACTAAAATTTGGCTAAGGCAAGTTGGTTTTGGAGGTCAACATTCTAAGGAGAAGGGGCTGAAGTTCAAATTATCATGAGAAGCTTGGAGCAAATGGATCAAGACAACAAAGTTGCCATTTTGGATCATTTCCATTGACCCCTCGAAATTAGTGACTTAAGCACTTAGATCATTTCCTTTGACCTCTCCAACTGGGAACCTAAGGATTTGATCCCTTCCTTTGGCAATGGAAATGTGCGACTTAAGGATTTGATCCCTTCCTTTGGCAATGGAAATGTGCGACTTAAGGATTTGAAGACTTCTTTTGGCAATGGAAATGTGCGAACTAAGGATTAGCACTTCCTTTGCTACCTGAAACCAATGCAAATTAGGCCTGAGACACAAAATCAGACTTAAAATCAGATGTTTCCATGATCAGAAAATTCATTTCCAGATTTAGAGAAGGTAGTAGGAAGCTTGATTAAGTACTTTTTGCAATGTTTTGATTCAAGTTATGTTTGTTTCCAGGTTTGATGCAAGTAGGATGAACATGCAAAGCAACTGATGAAGATCAGCTCCAAGATGAAGGCTTATAAGCTCACATACAACCTCAAGATTTCACCACATGAGAAAAGACAAGGGCCCAAGGGAGACATTGCACTTCAAGTCTCAAGCTCATACAAGGCAGCTGATGGGATTGCCAAGCACAAAGCACTACGATGCAAGGAGTAGGTCAAACTTCACAATCGGGATGCAACCACATAAAGGAGTGCAACGTGGTGAAGGTCATCACAACTGCAAAGTAACACAAAAGACTTCACAATCAACATGAGGATGGCAGTGGATGCAAAGAACATGATCAACATGATGATATGCTAGCACACTTCAAATGCAACACTTGAAGTCTCAGGCTCATACAAGGAAGCTGCTTGAAGGAAAGGATTTCACAAGATCACACAAGGAGTAAGATCAATGCATTCAAGACAAGAAGGAAGGATCAAGCATAAGCATCACAAGGTCTACATCAAATGGAGCACTAAGGCGGAATTCCCAAACAAGAGATGAAGGGTGAAATGATCAAGAAGAGATATGCCTCATTCATCCATAACTCGCGATGAGTTAAAAAGATCAAGCTAGCTAAGGTGGCACCTAGTCATCACTTATCCAATCACATCATTCTAAGATAAGGCATCCAGGTTCAATGCACCTAGCTCATCCATCAAAGAGGATAACTACTACGTGTGGGCACAAAGTCCGATGCACCTACCATCGTTATCTATTGGTTAATTATTCAAGGAACGACATGTGTCCCATAAAATGTAATTTTATCACTGGTCAAGCATTAAATGCTTTGTAATGGTTGTAAATTTGTAATAAACCCTAATTAGGGTTTCTATCTTTCGATCTTGGCCATTGATTGTGAATCAATCTGAGCCACTCAATAGTAATGAGCGCACTATATAAGGCTCCACTTCTTCATTTGTAAAGGTTAATAGATAGTAGAGTAGAAAATAGCAGATAGCAAGTAGTTAGAGTAGAGAAGGAAGAGAAGGCAAAGATTGTTGCCAAGACTTTATTGTAAGAAGCATGTAAACTTCATTGAAGATATGGTGAAATTCATATGTTGATTCAACAATTTGCATGGTCTCTACTTCTCGTTTAATTTTCATGTTGTTTAGATGAATGGAAGAACTTTGTGCATGATCAATGGTGAAATTTGTACATCCATACTGCTAGCACCTTGCTAATTGTAAAGTGTCTTGTGTAGTCAACTAGATCCATCTTAGCCAAGCTTAACTTCAATTATCACTCCTTCATTGATATGCTTCACCTTGAGGGTATCTATGCTAGTAGTGGTGATTTGAGAATCATAAAGCTATCCCTAGAAGATCGCACTAGCCTTGTGGAGATGTTCACTGTATGTCAAAGCAAAGCTTAATTGAGTTCCACCAAAGATTGTCCATTGCTCTTACATTCCTAGGAATAGATTAGCTTTCTTAACCCTCATCCTTTTTTTTCCCTTTTTTACGTTAAGTGAAACTTCCACATTATAGCATCATTTCAAGCATTCAAGATTCAACGTAACTCCAACTTGTGATTCCAGCAATATCACATCAAACAACCGAGTCTATCCAAGAGCACATCAAGACTTGACATTCGAGAACCTTGGAGTCATCCCATTTGATCATGCAGCTTAGCATTTGGGAGGATTTTGTTCAAGAGATAGAATACTTAGTATTTTATTCTGTGTTGCATAGTACGTAAAAACACCATCAACAGGTAGTATCCATTAAGATCAAGTTGCCCCTAGCTTAACTAGATAAACTATGCAATCAACTATACACTTATGTAATTCTAAACTAAAAAATTTAAGCATTCCCTCGCAACCCCCACTTTTTTAATTTCAAAATGATATGGTAGTAGAATTCAAGAATTAGGGACTTTATTCCTCTCTTGGGAGTTTTTTTGTATAAATCTTCAGAAGGTTTTATTGCTGCTAATACTTGGCTTTACAGGAATCACATAGTGGCAAATGAGATGTTATAACAGGGGATTGGTGATATTCCAAGTGTAGCTAGTTAAAGATAATTATGAAGCTCAATTTTAGGCAGAAACAGATATAATCCTATCCTATCTAGCCTACAAAGAAAATCCAAAAGACTTAAGAGAAAAAGATGAAAGGAAGAGAGAAGAAGAAAGGGAACAAGAGAGGAAAGTTTTTTATCTACAAAATAAACATTACCAAATTTAGACTTTCCTACAAACATAAGATTAACAGCTATTCCATTGCTAATTTTAGGAGTCTTAGACTGGCCTACAAGTTCTATCCTAGCATTTACATATGTAGAGGAAGAAGTTGCCCTCCATTACTCATTGATATTTTCACATTTATCCCATTTCTTTTTATTTTATATATATATATCCTTTAATGATTGTAAGATATACACATAATGGATTTGCTAAAAAGGTTTTAGAAACTTTCAAGCAAACTCAATTGGTAGATGTGAAGACAAATCCCACAACCTTCACCAAAATTCTTGTTGGTTGTCCTAATATGGGAGATTTGCATCAAGGTATCGACATCCATCAAAGCATAATATGAAGATGAATTTTTTCATATGTTGCAAATACCCTTTTGAAATCTATGCAAAATGTTGGAGGATAGACAAAGCATGTGAACTATTTGACACGATGCCTCAAAGAGTTGTGATCTCATGGAATGCACTCTAATTAGAAAAGATGCATCACTACCCTCATAACAATCTCTCAATTTGTTTTAGTGTCTATTGTGTACCCAATTTGAAACACAAATATGATACATTAATTTCATCGTCAAATGATCATTTGTGTGTCAAATTTGTCAAAATCTAAAATGGTCGAATTTCTTTAAAACTCAAATCATGTTGCTAAGGTTTAGAATGTCAAATTGTAGATTTTTTTTAATTTATCTATCAATTTTAATTTTAAATAATTAATAATCAATAATAAATAATTAAAATGACCCCACAACGCAGCGGTTTGCTGTGACCCTGCCTCATGGGATGTCTTGGGTTCGAGTTTGCCTCGAACCTGTTACACATAGTCCCAGATTTGCCGATGGGGATATGATCATTGATGTCAAAGGAATTTGGAGAATCATGGAAGTTGATGAACATAGTATGGAGATTGATGAAGATTAATATGCTCTACATGGTTAATGCTTTACAGTTAATATAGTTTCAGTTTGATCATACATATATATGTATTACAGTCCCCAATTATTATCAGTGAATGGTACAGCAAAGTCCAATCAGATATTCAGTCTTATAATAGTAATCTTTATGTCTTTATGATCAGTAATTGATCAAGAGTATGTAGTGATCAGATATAGCAGACTGATCTCTTTTATAGTCTGATTATACAGTTCTATGATAGTCGTCTTCATGATGGTTTGACAGCGATCTTCTTAAGCATGTGGAGTGATCTGTATTGGCAAATATATTGATCTGTAATAATTCCCGGAAGGCCAGGTAAAATGCTTCATTCAGTGCTTTGTAGTAGTTTGAAATCAAAACATGGAGGTTTGTCAAAGCAGTTTAAAAATATCTGATTTGTTTGTGGCAACATGGATGTTAATGATATGTTGAGTATAGTCTACCATTTATCCGAGAGCTTCACCAGTGCAGAGAAGCAGCAATTCGATATTATGAAAAATATAATATGCATTGTATCATTAAGAGAAAATATGCGATTAGAATCATGGAGACGTATTACTGAAAACAATGTGCCATCAAGATGAAGTTTCATCAAATTACAAGGAGGTACGATTCATAAAGTCAAAGACAAATAAATATACGTCATGGATGTGTGTAGTCAATACCAAGGAAACAAAATTCAAGGTTGCAATCGTGAAGAAAAATATTATACAAGGTACGGTAACCAGATTTTGTTATACACAGCAATTCATATATACGGTGCTGGAAATGATCGATTCTCAAGAGAGAGCAAACAACAACCATTATCCTTGGGAAATATTTAAGGACAGCGAACTATGTTATAAAGTCCATCGCCCTGTTAGCAGCGATTACATCTGCTAAAGACACCAGGTGAAATACGATATAAAGGACAGTGACTAAAAAGATGACTTCCTTCATGGTACGCATTGATAAAAAATATACGATAATGTGTATAAAACTTTTTCAATAAGAATACAAGTGCAATCTGTTGTGAGAAGAAAAGACGGGGAGTTAGCAAAGAAACATTGATACTATCTGATAAGGAAGACGTGGCATTTAATTTCATAATAATTGAAAATATACGTGGCCTGATACTACAGCTACTTCATTTCTAAAAGATTTCATAAAGTTATGTTGGAAAATCGGCTATGCAAGACAAACCGACTCATATGATTGAATATTCAACATCAACATATATTTGGGGTCAACTTAGTGGGTCAGCGATGAAGGAGGTGCAAAGTTAGCGATTTACCATTGAGTAATTCGTTTAATAATTAAAAAGAGTTTGATTTGATGAGGTGCCGAATGAATAGTACGTGGTTCATCATGAGAAGGTGCGATCTCTTAAAAGGCAGCATTTAAGATAAAGACTTTTTGTTTATCATTTTGATAAGGATCGACTCAATTAGAGGTATGTCTTTCTAGCGTAAGAAGGAATGTCTTTTCATTATGAAAGGATACGATCTTTAAGAAATAAAAGATATATGTAGAGAGGTGTGGTGTGTAGTAATATATATATATATATAAAATAAAAAGGAGATATAAAAAAAGGAATGATGAGCTACGTGTGAAGTTTGGAGAAGAATGTGCGTAATATGCTGAGTATAGGTGTGCTGTGTGAAGCATGAAATTATAGAGTGAAAAATATATGAAGGGTGTCGTATATAGGGAGTGTGAGATAAGAAAGTATGAAGAATTGGTGCAGATTTTAGTAGACACAGAAATCAGCTTTGACAGATTTCTGAGTGTATGGCAACAGATATATAAATTTATATATATACAGATTTGAAGATAGTTATAGCAGATTTAAAGGGGGAATTTATAGCAGATGTAAGAAAGAGTCTATAGCAGATTTTTGAAGGAAAATTGAGACAGTTGTAAGTGACAATAATATATCGGACTTGTTGAAAGAAATAATTTTAGATTTGTAAAGGAATTTACAACAGATCTGTATCACAGATTTATGAAGAAAGTGTGGCCAGGTTTATATGACTGGTTAGTAATGTTCATCATCGCAGTTTGAAGAAAGAAATTAAGTGTACATCATTTGTTGTTATAGCAACATTGTCAAGGTGGAAAATCAGATTTATGTGAAGTGGGTTGGTGCTCACAGATTCAGAAGTGGGAGTTGGTGCTTCCAGTGGGTTGGTGCTTCCAGTGGGTTGGTGCTCACAAAATCAGATTTGGGAGTTGGTACTTCCGGTGGGTTGGTGCTCACAAAATCAGATTTGGGAGTTGATGCTTCCAGTGGGTTGATGCTCACAAACCTAGGGGTTGGTGCCTCTACTAGGTTGGTGCCTACAAACATTGTAAAAGAAAAAATATATAAAGCATTGATTTCACCGTGGTTTTCTCCCGTAAGGGTTTCCATGTATATATCTCGTGTTCTATTTGTGTTCATAATAGTTAGATTACATGTGAATGTTGATCAACAATGAATATGTTTAGAAGATAAGTTATATACATGTAATTGAAATTGAAAAAGTTTAAGTTGGTGAAATATGTTGTTATACTGATTCACCGCCCCCCCCCCCTCTCCCCCCCCTCCCTTTCTGTATAATTGCGTACTCTTCATGATGCTCACACGGAACAGACAACACTGACAGATGTAGTCAACAACGGAGACCATGCCTAGCGGTGATTACTATAGATGCCACAGTGGACACACAGTTTGCAGGAGATGCCATGATGATCAATGTGGTGTGATGGAGAGATAAGGGATATGCACTAGTGGAGAGATAAGGAGCGACACCAATGGAGTGATAAGGGAATTGAATGGTGATAAGGATTGGAGCGATAAGGTGTATGGATTAATGCTAGTAGATTTCCACAATCCATGTGATTAATATGATTTGCTTTTGGATTCGATTGTGTGAGTATTTTTTCATCAACGTTTCGGATCACAATTCGTGATCCATCATCAGGATGATAAAGAGATCATAAGAAGAAAAAGATGATACAAGTTGCAGACCAACACCTATTTAAGAGAGCAAGCAAGGAAGGAGGTGTACTAGGATAGTACAAGAGGAGGTAAGAAAATAATAAACAAAGATACAAATAAAAACAAAAGAAAAAGATATAAAAATAAAATGAATATATATATAATATATATGAGAATATGCAAATAACTATAAAAAAAAAATAAAAATGGAAAAATAAAAATTAAAAATAAAAATAAATATATAACTAGCAAGTATTTACATATCTATATGTGAATAAATACAAGTGTATATATATATATATATATATATATATATATATAAAGTAAAAAATCAAGGTGTATGGAGTGATAAGGTGTTCAGAGTGATAAGGAGGGATGATTTCAGAAAGAAAAAATGGAGGTGTTAATACCTCACCAATGTATTTGGGGATGGCCCCCCCTTTGTGATCCCACTAGTTCAAAGCTCTAGTCAAAAGCGATTGGCTTTAGCCTCTTACCTAGCAAAAAAAATAAAAATAAAAATTATTTTATAATCAATAAGGAATGATTAAAAATTGTTATTTAATTATTTATTAATAATACTTTATTATTTTTTACAATTATTGATTGGTATTATAAAAATCATTTTAAATTTAATGCTTACTATTACTTAATACCATTTATAATTTATTATCAATAGATTAATAGAATAATTTTAAAATTTAAAATTAAAAAAATATTTTTTATATAATAATAATTATTAATAATTTATTGCTAATAATTGTGCAAATCTTAAAAGACAAATATAAAATCAATTTAAAAGACACAAAAGACATAAAAAAGCATGGCATTTCCTTTAATATTTTCTAATGTTTATCCTAATTATTGTATATTAAGTGATGTTTCATACGTTGAATATAAGGAAATGCGCGCTACCTTTTATAGCCTATAATTTCTTTGATTGTTCTCACCCAGCGCATGTGGGAATAAGAACATGGGGCAAATAAAATCGTTCGAAACTGGGGACCTATATGGACGTAAGTAGTAAAGGTGGCAAATAAAATGGTTTCCAATGCCAGAAGTGAGTGGGAATGGAAATGGCACAGGTGATTTATGGAAACAGGGAAGATTAGATGTAAGTGGGGATGTGGGCCTTGCCATGTAAGCAGTTAATTCTTAGAGCGTGCTAGTTATGCCTGACCTACCATGCACCTATAATTTGGCTCAATTGTTTTCTAGCGCTAATTTTAATATTTTTTTTGTTTACGTAATATGGCAACACTAGAATGTAAACCCAGTAAATTACGATAAAATATTTAATGTTCTTCCCCTTTGAACACACAAACACACAACAAAATATTATCTTTCACAAACTTGAATTGCAAACGTGGTAAAAATGAACAAATCTTCAAACTCTTTAACTCTGAATCGTGGAAACCCCTTTTTCCACAAGCTAAGACTTTGATAGAATCTCATCGCATTGACTAGGGAGGATCTTTCATCACTGTAGCCAATCTTGTTCTAGAGGATTTCTATCCTCTAGAAGGTTGAGACAAATGAAGTTCAATCTCTAAGAACCTTAAGGTTTTCACCAAAGAGAAATATCATAATTTGCATAATGCCAAATAAGCCCCTAAATTGCATTTTATACTTATTCCTGCCAAACTTTTGGAAAGCACAAATTTCAAATTCACCTTTTTAATTAAAACTCCATTTTAGCTTCGAAAAGACCTTTTATGAAGATAATGATCTTTTTGATACTCAAGGTCCTTGTTTTCAACATCTATCATTTAAAAATTTTCATCCCAATTTTCAACGAGCTATAACACTAAGTGCTTTTAAAATATTTTAATAAAATTTAAGCATCCTTAGTAAAATAATTAAAATAAAACCATTAATGCACCCATATTGCGGAAATTGGTAGAAAGCATTAAAATCAAAATCTAAGTGCACTGGAGTCATCCTAATGAAGAATAATGAGAGACAAAGCCAATTGGGTGACTTACTATAAATAGATTCTCTCTCCAAAAATCTTCGAGAACACACCAAAAGTCATAAATAACATCGGCAAGCGTGGTATGAGTCCTCTAGATCATTCAAGCTCATTGTAAACATCAAATAACCCCGTAGACAAGACAAACACTGACTAAGAAGGTCAGAGCGACCTGCAATGTTAGAAAACCCTAAAATGGGGACATTACATGGTACCATGTGTTGGTAACTTTGGGACATGTTGGTACCACATCATATGCCAGTTCATTAAATTTCTCTCTCAAATGAGCCCAACTCTTGCTTATATTGATTTTTAGGAGGGAAATATTCAATTTAAAAATATAATTATTCTTTTTTTCCTTGACAAAGACCTTTTAGGAAAAATAATATTACTTTTTCCTGAGAGAACACCTAAGCCTAGGCATCTAACTTAAAATACAACTTAACACATTTCCAACGAGCTATTACACTAAGTGGTCCTTTTAATATTTCCCAACATTAGACAACTTAAGTGAATTAAATAATAACTCAATAGCTCACCCAAGTTGCCAAAAACATTGAAACTGCATCATAATCAAACACTGATTACATCAAGATGATACTGAAGATGTAGGATAATGATCAGAGCGAATCGGATGAATTACCAAAAATAGACAGTTTCTCCAAGAAGTTTTTCACCCCAAGTGTTGGAAATCACTTCTGAAAGTGGCATAATGATCCATATTGCTAACTAAGCTCATTTCCTAGAACCAAATTTATTGCTAACCAAGTTAGAACTCTCCAAGAAGTTTGGAGTCCTCTTGAACACACACCAAGCTGTGCAAGGGAAAACTCGAAAATTGGGCAAAAGTTCACAAATCAATACTGGAAAAAGTGGGAACTTGCTTGTGTTCTTAAAGATATAACTCTTTAGCTTGTGGAGTGAAGTAGTGAAAGCTTTGGTGTTCATTTTACTTGCTATTATAGGTAAGAACATAGTAAGAACATAGTTGTAAGACTCACTGGGAACTAAGCAAACTTTCCAAGTTAGGCCAAATGAGCTTGCAAACTTGAATATGAGTATGATGGAGACTTGTTGGACTCACTAGGACTCAAGAGTTCCTTAGGTTAGACTTGGTTGCATAAAACACCCCAAAATTGAAAAAGTAGAATTAAAAATGACTTAAACCTTTAAAAAAACATAGTTAAGGCCTAATTATTGTTCTATGGCCATGATGCTGGAGTTTCTTTAAGGATTTGGAGTTTGGACTCTTGGAACTTGGTTAAAAGCGATAAAATGATGAAAAATAGCATGTGACATGAAGGTTGCTTGGCCTCTAAGGCCTTAATTGTGTTTGTTGGTGGGGATTCCACGCCTTGGTTTTGGCTTGTATTGCAATAGGGAACATGATGATAATGTTGCCCCTGGACCTCATGAGGGGTGCCACCTCTTGATCCCGCTGAGGGTTGCTATCCTCAACCCACCCCTTGCATTGGTTTTAAAACACTAATAATATGAAAAAATATTTTGAATTGCATGAGATGATAAAACAACACAATTTCTCTTGGTATGAAACAACAAAATGAACAATTTTAAATTTTTTTATGATATTTTTTGTATCTTTTATGTCCCAAATAATTGAATTTCGATTACATTATGCTTTTGATTTTCCGAGTCAATCTTGATCTCAAGTAGTTCTACTATGGTTGAAGCAACATCAAGGACCTTTTAGGGATATGAATGCAAGGCCCATATATAGATAGTGATGTTGTGTTGAGTGATACGAGGTCCTCTCTATCTGTAATGTCCCCTTCTCTGTAGTTCGCAGACATTCAGGGGATTGGCCTATCATTTGACCCTTGTAGGCCAAGGAGATTGATTAGGGGGTCGATTTGGCCGTTATTTGTGGCTTCACATTTATGTCTACTTGATTCTATGGTGAAATAAGGAGATTACACGTATTTTGTGACGTGTGCACTTTAATTATAATGTAATAATATTTTAAAGTGCAATTAAATTAATTAATGTGTAATAAAATAATAGTGTAATAAAAGGATATGAGAAGAATCTTCTAGAAGGAACCAATCGATTGGAGGAGAAAAGAATAAATAGAGGGGGTTGGTTCATTGTTCATCATTGGTTGTTTGGATATCTTCTCTTGTGTAGACTTGTGGAGCCAAGGGTTTCTGTAGACAATCATTTGGGAACGAAAACTCCCTATGATTTGCATAACTGAGGTGGTGAGAGATCCTCCGAGGGGTTACAGTTGAGAGTGGGAGATAATTTCAGTCTTCCATATTGAGCCTATTGAGTTTTGTTGCATCTTCATGGTACTTGGTTTCATGGTGTATTCAGAATATCATCTTTAGGTCTTCCAAGTGCATCGATTTTAATTGTGGTCAAGAGGCAATTCATTCATCGGGGTCGTTGAAGGTGAATACTTGCAGTTGCTGGTGTAAATCAGGCCTGAGACAAAATTGAAATTCTTCCTCCATCCCCATGATTTGGCTTAATTTGTTTGATACAAGCATCTAACTTCACCCTTGAAGGTAGTTCTGCACTTGGAGAGAGGCATCGATCATTTTCAGGGGGTTAGTAAGGGCTTGGGAGCTGATAATTATTTATTATCAGACCTCCATTCTTGCAGCAGGGGTGATTCTGAAACAAATTCGATTTGGCAATTTGGAGGCTCCAAAAATCAGGATATTGATTGCTTCTTCAATCTCAAGGCTAGGCGAGTATAACCAGGTTCTTTTGGCATCATTACTCCTTGTAATTTCATGTTGTATGCAGACCTCCATGGCTGCCATGTCTCTTCAGATTTTCTGAGTATTCATTGATAGGCAGCTAGGTCTTTGGGCATATGTTTGAGTATTGTAATGATTCTATTGTCTCATAAATAAAGGAGTAATTAGTTTGCATATCACTGCTCGTTGTGAAATGGTTTCATGCCAATTGTTCAATGTAATTACAGTCAGCTGTAGGTTCATGGTTTGCTTCCAAATTTGGGTGTGATGACACTATAAATCATCCTAGGGAATTATCCTATATTAAGAAGTTGTTTGCTAGTCATTCATTGATGCATATGTGTGGTTAATATCTCCTAAACAAGTCTGAAAACTCTGAGACAGTCCATTAGCATAACACGCAAATTATATAAACCGCATAACACGCAGTTTGACAACCAACTGTTTGTAAATATTCCTTTCATATTCAGTCTATCCACTGTAGGGGAAATTTCAGTGGTATCAGAGCTAAGATCCTGCCATCCTGTGATTAATGAGTGAAAGGGATATTAGGTATTATAACAAGGAACAATGAAGACAACAATATCAAAACCCACAGGTACCTGAAGTAGATACATTTCCAGAAGTTTTGAGAGAAAGAGAAAATGAGAAGGTAGTCCCAAACATGGCAGAAGATGATAAGGATGCAGGAATTGAAAGGAAGTTCGACACCATGATTGATATGATGTCACGACTACTAGGAAAAATGGAGCAAACACACAATAATCAACAATCTGATCCAAACTAAAATCATCAAAATAATTAAGGGGAAAATAGTGGTGCTCATGGGAGTTGTAGCAACAATGATGTGGAAGGAAGAGATAGGACAGTCAATCAACGTGATGCCTTCACTAGAGGATCAACCTCTAGACCTCTCATTCCTACCTTCACTCTACGGGAAGAACAACCACATGTTGCTGCCCTTGTACCTTATTGAGATGAAGCATGATAGGCATATCTGGAGTATACCACTTACCTCCTGATTTGAGAGATATGTGGTCATTTGATTAGTTCATGAACCAAAGGAGTAGGAGAAATGGCGGGAGAAATGAATGTCATACTCCGACACATACTGATTATCAACATACTTTTGGGAAAATTACCATGCCATATTTTGATGGGAGTGACAAATGTACAACAAGAGCATGGGTACATAAGTTAGATAACTACCTGTCATTGAGACCGATGCCCGAAGAAGATGCCATCAAATTCGCCACACTACATTTGGAGGGTGCTGCTCATGAGTGGTGGTACCATGGGTTAGTCACACTTGGTCATAATCACATCACCACTTATGCAGAATTCACTGATAGGCTGATAGAGCGATTTGATTGCAAAGATCCGGAGATGTACTTTAGTGAGTTGGCACAGCTGAAACAGGTGGGTAATTTGGAAACCTATATCGGTGAATTTCAGAGTCTTGCAGAGATGGTGCCTAGCATTTCAGAGAGGAGGTTAGTCATATTATTCATGGAGGGATTGTTGGAGCGTTTGAGAGGTTGGGTTAAGGCATTTGACCCACCCACCTTGTTGGAAGCCATGAAGAAAGCACGCAGCATGGAGCTTGCAACACCTAGAAGAAGTAAGTTCCCATCCAAATTCTCTTCCAACAAAGATAGCATATAATGTTTTTATTCCTTTAAAAATCTTTGTATTTATGGTTATTCTAGATTTGTCACATTTGTGCTAAGTTTGAGTACAACTCCAAAAAGAGCTTGCCGAGTTTGAGTCATAACTATAGGCGAGGTGTGATGCAATCAATGTACCTTGTAATTGATTAGCTTTTATGTCTTTAAAGTCATGTAGAGAAAAGTGCACATAATTTTCTTGTGTTTCTAAAAAAATCTGCCATGTGTGTAAGTTTGAGTTCAACTACAAAATAAACCTGCTGAGTCCGAGTTTTGTAACTATGGGCAAGGCTTGATGCGATTAATAATCTTGTTTTAAAAAAACACGTGAAATGATATAGCAAGCTAGGTCTCTTTGAGTGGGGAATTTAGTAAATAACCATTTGTTAGTATATTGAAATGAATCGTGGTCATTTCCTATGTAATATATGATTATGTTAAAAGTTACCTTATATTAATTCTATTTCTAGCTAGTTTGTAAATAATGTATTTCCTTGGTAAACTGAATTAATGAACAAGATTGTGTTGATTGCTGTAATGTTTGTTTACATTTCTATTATCACACATTCTCTTTGTCTGAATGAAATTGCTTGTTGTTTGGACCTTAGTTTTTAGTAGAGAATCAAGAGTTTCAGTTGTTTGCTGTATTAGTAATTTTTATCTGAATGACATTATTGTTTTGTCAATTGTCTAGTTGTTTGTTATGAGTGTTCCATAATATCTGTTATTTTCTTTACACTTAATTTCTGTGGATGTAGGGCCATCAGCAAAGAGCTTAAACTACTTGATGAAATTATGTTTTAAAATAAATTGATTTCAACTTTTTTTGGTTGCAGGAGCTGGTTATAAAAGTTTTAGATGCTTTCTATAGTGATAGACACTACGCAAGGTTCTATGTGTTGGAAACCATTGCAAGAGTACCTTACTTTGGTAATGTTCATGTGTTGAATTTCTGTTGCATTTCTTTTTTGTAGCAGAGATTTTCTTTTCGATAATGTCAGTAAGAAGATACTACTCTGTTTTGCCTTTGTTCAATTCAGGCAGTGAATACTTATTTCTTAATTCTTATCAAATGCCATATGGGACTATGCTAAATTCCAAGTCTTTGTTATGCCGTCTTTTCAAATTTGCAAGTTTCATTGATTTCTTTGTGATTTTTCTTATTCCTTTTGACAAATTGAATCAATTGTTTGTCAGCATTTGTATCTGTGTTACACATGTATGAAAGTTTTGGTTGGTGGAGAAGGTCCGACTATTTAAAAGTCCATTTTGCGGAGAGTTGGAATGAGCTTCACCATTTGCTTATTATGGAGGTAAGAACATTATGTTTTGATGTTCTCAATTCATTGATGTTGTCTCAATTGGGCGTCCAATATATATATATATATATTTCCCACAGATTTGAATGTCACTATAATCTTTGATTTGTTTTCCAATTCAAATTTCTCATTCTCACAATAATCTAGACACTTATCTTGAGAGAGAGTTGCTTTTCTTTTGACTTAAAAAACTCCATAAGAAAAAAATAGTGTTATGTAAAAAGCTTATATGTTGTGATGTTTTTTGGATTTTAATCATTAATGGATTAGAATTGAGTCTCAAGAAATTGCGCTGCTTTTCTTTATTTATTTGTATACCCTTAAAATATCAAAAGGATAGAAAAAAGAGGTGACATTGATAATTAAGGAGTGCCATGGAAAAATAAAAAATGTGTTGAAAGTGCTTGTACAATTGCAAGGGAGTATGTTTAATTGTTGTTGCCTAAAATTGCACCCTTGTTGAACCTAGTTCAATATTTTAGAGACACAATAGGAATGATCTCCCAAGTGTGGGACCTTGCTTAACTCGAGATCAAACCTCCAGAGAAGGCTGGTTCCTTTCTAAGCATAAGTACGGGTACAGGTGTTGAGTCAGAGAACTGTTGTCACCTCAAATTGCACCTTTGTTGAACCTAGTTCAATATTTCAAAGACACAATGGGGATGAATGTTCTCTCAAGTGTGAGACCTTGCTAAATTTGAGATCAGACCTCCAAAGAAGATTGGTTCCTTTGTAAGCCTAAGTGTAGCTGTTGAGTTAGAAAACTGTTGTCACCTGAAATTGCACCTTTGTTGAACCCATAGATGAAAAAATCTGCCAAAAATCTTTTCCCGATTTATCGCGATTCATTCAGGGCAACAATTTAATCTGCAAAAAACTCTTGGGCCATTTTTTGGAAAAAATCGAGGCAATTATTTGGAAAAAATACAAAAAATCGGGAGAAAAACTCGAATAAATCTGCAGAAATGATTTGTCGGGTATTCTTTTACTGAAAAATATCATGCAATTGATTACATAACCTTGCATCTCGCCATTTGTAAATCAATTAGTGTAATTGTGTACCTATCCACAACAATTAAAAAGCAGGTGTCTTCAAGGGATGTGGCATCTCTGTGGGAAGAATGTGAATCCTTTGGGTGTGTGTGAGGAAAACTTCAGTATGCTGTTTTTGCATGATATGGTAGTTTCATGGGTGTTGTGACCATATCTAACATCGCCCCATCAAAATGGGGACCCTTCTTTTTTGGTTTTTCTTTTTGTCTAGTCTTGCCTCTCTCTGCTTTCAGGATGAAATGAGTGAGTTTATGGAGTTAGCATAGATCAGATCAGGCTAAGTTAGGAGTCATCATTGCTCAGAAATTTATCTTTTAGGTCTTGTCCCTCCAAAGATCCAAGAGCGAATTTCATGCATTGTCCTTCCAAGGGTCTTGGAGCACACTTTCTAGCCTTGTCTTTGAAGCTGTCTTAGAGCGAATTTGACTTGTGTCCTTCATTTGATCTCTCAACAAAGAGATGGTATTTAAGTCATGTCCTTGGAGAGGACATAGAGCGAAATTCTACTCTAGGTCCCATCCTTCCAAAGGTCTCAGAGCGAATTTATTATAGAGGTGTTCTTAGAAGGCGGAATTGATGTTGCTTTCAAGTTGATGAAGTAGTAAGTTTCGAGTCATGTCTTGGTAAAGGTCATAAGGTAAGTTGTCAAATCTTGTCATTTAGGTCCTGTCCCTAGAGAGGTCGGAGAGCGAATTTTGCCTATCTTGATTCTGTCCTCATCAAGGACATTGAGCGAACTATGTTTTGAAACTTGTCCTTAGGCTGGTTATGGAGTGATTTGAGCTTGTCTTTCGGGAGGTCGGTGAGAGAAGTTCATCTTTTGGTCTTGTCCTCACAAAGGATATAAAGCGAAATAGGATTTAGGTCCTGTCCTTCCAGAGGACGATGAGCGAGCTTCTTCGTTTTGGACTTGTCTTCTTAAATGGGCGAATTCATGGTATAGGTCCTGTCCTTGGACAAGACATGGAGCGAACCTGACTATATAAAACTTGTCCTTGAATCGGTCTCAGAACGAACCATTTCTTGAAGGCTGTCCTCACAAAGGACATAGAACGAAATAATAAGATAAAGGTCCTGTCCTTAGCAAGGACGAAGGGCGAATTTGTTCATAGGGCTTGTCCTTGAAGAGGACATTGAGCGAAGTCCTTGCCTTGAGTTTGATCATCAAACACATGAAGCGATTTGATAAAGCATACATTTTTAGGGGCTGACCAAAGCGAGTTTATAGGTCCTGTCCTTAGGATAGACATGGAGCGAATTTTGAATATAGGTCTTGTCCTTCAAAAGGATGGTGAGCGAATTTTGATTATAGGGCCTGTCCCTAAGGTGGTCATAGAGCGAAATATACATCAAGAGCCCCACCTTCATCAAGGATAGTCAACAAATTAGTTATAGGTCCTGTCCTTCGAGAGGACAAAAAGAAAAAAACCATATAGGGCGTGTCCTTAAGGAGGCTGTAATGTCCCCTTCTCATTGATGACCTTCCAGTGGTCCATTAGCCTATTCCTGAGACCCATATGCTAGGTGGAATGAAGAATGAGGGTCCAGCATTGATGAAACGAGGACTTACTATTTTTAGTAAGTCAGGGAATGGCCATTCTGGTGTTACTGTCCTACTAAGCTCTCCATGCTTTGCCTCTGGATGCGAAGATCATGCTTTTCTGAGCATTAGTTCTTGACTTACTATTTTAAGTAAGTGGCAGTGTGGCACAATTCTATTTCTGGCAGTAGACAGGGTTCTGTTTTTGCAGCAGTTCTGTGGTCGTCCTGGCTCAGTTTCATCCTAGTTGTGATAATAATCAGTACGGGAGTCATACGCGACATAATTAAATATTATTTCCTTATCCTAAGGTTTAATATTTAATTAATCTGATTATTTGCTACTGATTTATTTAAATTTGGGATTAATGCCTATTTTATCCTAAGTATTTGGCGAAACTCGTGTACTATGGGATGTCGAAATATTTTAGAGGAATATTATTTTATATTGCATCTCCATTATTTGCCAAGTGATTAACGTGGGTCCTTTCCCTTTTGGCGTGAGGTTTGACTTATGAAAAGTGGCACTACACTTGGGTTCACATGAGGGTGAAATGAAATGCAAATGAAGGAGTGGAGTTTGGAGGAATTTGCATTTGAATTTGGTTGTTGAAGAGTTATAAATAAGAGCCTTGGGCTCTCATTTTAGATATCTATGAAAATTGCATCATTATGTTGTTGGTTTGGCGACTGAAAATCTGAGCTTCGAAGTGTGGCTTCCTAGCTAAGTCTCAGTTTTGTACTTGCAAGATAGTACCTAGCTGTGTCCATGTATTCCCAGTGCTGTTGGTGAGTCAGTTGCAGATTGTGGAGTGTTCTATGTGGAATTGGAGTGTTTTCTGGTTGCTGGTCGCGGGACTGCTGAAAGTGTATTTTGCTCACACCACTTGACCAGGCGATTCCATCATTCTGGGTACCGGCTGATCCTTCCTTCCTAGCCATGGCAATACATTGTGTAAGTTTTTAGCAAGTTTAATTAAGCAATGATTTTTCTAGACAAAATCGAACTTCCTAGGTCTAGCGTTGGTTTTTTGTGCTTGCATTGGGATGCATGCCAAATAGTTATTGGGTTGTAGTTTTGATTGGTTGCTGTTGTGAGTGAAATATGGTGGGTTTGGGACTGGTTTGAGTTAAATTGGATGTAAAATGAGGGAGTTATGAGCATTTGGGTGTTTCCATGGGCTGCTGATTTGTACTTTCAGCCTGCAGATTGATTGTAATAGAAAATTATATTCTTGCTGTAGAAATCTGCATTACTCTCCTTCTTTCGTCTCTATTTTTGTAAGGTTGTTTCAGTAGTACTGATCAATCATTCTTGCTGTCCTTATTTTGTAATTCCCACTGCATAAGTTGGAGAGGCTGGCTTAGCCGCCTTCTTACTTTGAAATTCAGTTTATGTACTCCGTCCTCCCACTGAATAAGTGGTCGAGTGATAAGTTTAATGCAATTGTCCTCTCGCTGAAATATGCGGTAGAGTGATAGTTTAATGTAATGTCCTCCCGCTGAAATATGCGGTAGAGTGATTGAATTTCTGTTTCTTGTCATTTTCCCTTGGCTGGTTTACCGCTGAGAGTTTGGTTTCTATCCTGCTGGATAAGCAGAAGGGCTGGCTTGCCGCTCGGGCATTGTAATTTCAGTTTGATTATTGGTGCTAACGATCCCCGGAACACCGTATGCTCTCACCCTCCCAGACTGGGCTCTCGGTGAACAAAAGGTGGAAGGGTTCCCTTTCAGCAGTTTGGATTATTTTTCTAACCTTAACGGGTTGTGGTGTTGCTTGTATCTCTTATTGTTAAAAAATCAAAATTTTTTTTACTGGGATACTACAGACATTGAGTGAAATCAATGCTTAATCAAAATGTATGAACCTTGATCAAGTTCCTAAGCAGAGTCTCATGATACAAATGTTTGGCGCTAAAATATATTCAAAATTTCGATTTTCAATGAAGGAAACTTAAAATGAAGAGTCGCCCATCATGAAAGGTTAATTGATATTTATTTTTCACTAAGTCTGTCTAATTGTTTCATAAGGCATATCGCATATATAAAGACATTATCAAGATCATTTAAAAAAAATCAAATCAAAGCATTTATCTTCTATCATCAGCGAGCTTGGTAAGCAGATTGAGCGAACTCTTTTAGCAGTCAGCAGATTCCAAATTCAAGACAGTGAAATAAGTCATTAGCAAAGCGAATTTGTCAAGGAAGACACAACAACAAAGTCGAAGTTTAGCAAATTCAAGGAAGGAGTTCATCATTTATCCAGCAAGGAGGACTGTCATATAGCGAATTCATCCTTAATCAGTCCAGATTTATCTTTAGCTATCAAGATTGCATTCATTAGTTAGTGTTAGTCCTTGGTTCAAATTCATCAAATCACAGGTAAGGACTGCATTTTAAAATTGAAATTAAGGTCTGATTAAGAAAAAGAATCTGGAATTCATTCAAAGATAGGGTGCGTATCAGCAATTGATTCTATATTTTAGATGCAAGTTTCAATTCATATTCAAGTAAGATATTCAATTAATCAAAATACTAACTTGATCGCCTCTTATAGGTAAATCATGGCAGCACCTAAGGCAAGAACACCATCATCAAGGTAAGCTCTTATCAAAGAAGACCAAAAGAGTGATGATTTGGAGACCAAGATTACATCTCAATAGAGCAACATTGCAGACACAAACCTTGGCAATTTCGATGTGAAGAAGTTTCGTGAGGCACCATACATCGGCAAACCGTCACCTATAGCCAAGAGGATAATAGAGAGCGGCATCATCAAGGCAGCCGGTTTCCCTCCTGCAGTTCGATGTCATGAATTGATGATTGAGTGTACCAAGCATTATGATTCACACTCAAGGACGATCGTGGCAGAGGATGGAACCGTATTTGCCTACCTATCAGAGAGAGCCATAAGTGAAGGCTTCCATCTACCAGAGCATAGAGACATGATCTATAGGAGTCTAGAAGGAGCCAAGTCAATTTATGAAGATGATCCTAGCACATGCCTATCAATCATCAATAGGGATTGGTTGCCAAAGAGTAGACCTCGCCTTAACAAGATTCCCAGTGGGCCACACCGAATGGACTTTGAGGAGGAATTTAGAGATTTGATCACCTTGCTTGGTTGAGTTGTATGAGCTCCTCAAGCCTTTTGCTTTGACAAGTGGATGTTCTTTTTCATTCAAATCATCATTCAAGGGAAGGGAATAATTAATTGGGCAAGGATCATTAGTAATTGCCTAGATGTGCAGTTGAGAAGGTTGATTCCAACTAAGTCATTTCACATGAGCTCATATATCATATATTCTTTAGCAAGGAGCTATGAATATGCAGGGCTACCACATAGAGGCTGAGTTGGAAGAGGGCCCAGAGAGATAAGGGTTTGTGATTCTTATGAGATATTGCATCATCCACCTAAACAACATTATAGATTGGTCAATGATACTTTCATGATGCATATCACCAGGACCTTACAAGGAGGAATCCATCAAAGGTTATCTCAAGACGCGCAAGACCTAATCAAACAATATGGGGCGTGGTTTATACAATTTCCCAAGTTCACATATATAAGGATCCAAGGATGTCCTTCTCCTCCCCTTATGTTGCCACGATATCGTATGGATAGAATAGTATCTCTTGAGGTGACAAGGCAGTTGTTAGCATGTACTAAATCCTTAAGGTACAAACATGGAGCTGTCATCACTAATTCCATTACACTTGGGAATTCAATAGAAGTTTGTCCTTCACTTCAAGTAGCTGAAAATGCCAAGCCAGAATTATCTCTCTGTTTATCTACACCATTTGCTTCTAGAGAAAATTTTGATCCTCATGGTAATGTAGAAGAGATGGCTGGAAGGAAGTACATACACGTGTCTCAAGTTGAAGACTTTTGGATGAATGCGCAAGATGATTCTGAGATAAGAAAGAAGATGCATTCTCGAATGCCTCTTGACCTAATCAGAAGATGCAAGATATATAGGGTGGCTGACCAAGCACAATATAGTGGTCGATACATCCAATCTACCTATGAGAAAGCCGACAAAGGAATGAAGATCAATTGGGATGAAAAGGAAGTCACAGATTTAAGAGAATTGATGGATCCCATTTTAGCTTGCAAACGAAGATAGGTAGATATTCAACATCAAAAGCTGAAGGAGCAAGATGTGATCATGACTTTCAACTTAGAGACAAGGATGGAAGAAGAGGAAAGGGTAAGTGTGAGTGAGAATACTTCACACTCAAAAGGATCAAAGAGAAAGAATGAACAAGGAAAGAAGGAAACTTCCAAGAAGAAGCAAAAGACAAATCTTGATCAACCTCCCAGCGTTTCTTCTAGACATGAGAAAGAAGTTCAAGGTGAAGATCAAAGAAGAAATGAAGGTCTAGTCCACGAAGTAGATGAATCAATAGAGTCAACACTGCAGAATGACAGGAATGACAAGCAAGAACAAGGAAGAATGTCTCAAGATTCATCACATCCAGCCCTTCATATTCAGATTTGTGATGATGAAGAACAAGAGGATAATAATGAAGTAACCTCTCCTCCTAGGAATGAGCCTCCACCTGAAGAATTACAAGTAAGAGAAGGAAGATCCTCCATTCCCGAATGGCTCAAGGAAAGGCTTACCAAAGAAGTGATAGAAGAAGAACAAGAACAAGCATTTGATTTAGATAGTCTTTTAAATGGATCTCAAGAGGTCATTGAGAAAAGGAAAGCTCCAAAGATGTCTAAGATAATAAGGGATGATACAAGTTCTAGAAGGATAGAGATTGCCAATCCCGTCGCAGATAAGTATGAAGATGAGATCTTGGCAAAATAATATGATTTGGAGACATTCGACTTGGGTCCACTCACTTCCGAGCAAGCCATGGAGGAAGCTACTGAATCAGTAAAAGTAGTAAATGAGAAGCTAAAAGACGAAATAGAAAAGAACAAAAGATTAGAAAAAGAAGTACGTGCATGGAGGAGCTATATTCAGCAATTTCAGCAGCCTTTGAGACATCAAAGTCCGGTGACCACACCACCTCCTTTGCTTTCTATCGAGTCAATTGATCAAATGGAAAAAATGAGAAATTCAGCACAACGTCTAGAGGCTTGGATCAACAAATCTTTCACAACGGCTAATGAGTTTGTAAGGAATATGATGAAATACTTGGAAGAGCCATTCGAGTTCTTGAGATAGTTCATAACCTCATGATGACAGTTGATGCCTTCGTCCATACTAAGGACGTCACCATTCTGGTTTTGCAAACAATAAAGAAGGCACCTCGATAGAAGCTGGCACAAGAAGGGATAATTAGGAAGGAATCAACTCCTAATCTTTTACAGTGGTCAACCTTACTTCAAATAAAGGAACTCCTTTTTGAAGATGTGAGTAATAGATGTACCCAAGTGGAAGATACCGCCCATCCTATTCATGATAAGATCATCGAGATAATGTGTATCATTCTTGACAAAGGATTGGAAATTGAAGCAGATGTGGACATTCAAGAATTAGAAAAAAGGATAAAGGTTATCTTTCAAGGAGAAGGTGGATCGATCACAAAAAAACAGTTGGATCTTATGCATACCACTATGTTTCATATTGATAAGGCAAAAGAACCTGAGCATGGATGGGAGATCTTACTTCTTACAACCTTTGATGAGGTGATTCACCTAGAAGAACGTATGAAGAATCTGCCTGAGATTCTGATTTCTGAAATTGAAAGCATGACGTCAAGATTCATCGAATATGCCAGGAAGGAGAAAGAGAAAGGAAATAAAGTTCTAGAAGAAAGTTTGTTAATGATCTCATTTGGCATGTCGCGTTCCTATTGGAGGACGCTTCCTCGATTTCCGTGTCAGCATGTGTTATTTCCTAGTGAGATCTTTGAGGGGGGCAGCCAACTGAGAGTATCCCTTCACAAACCTTCTGTAAAAACCACATAGACCCAAGAATCCCTCCAAGTGTGTTATGTTCTCAGGTGGTGGCCAATCAATGATAGCTCTAATCTTTTCAGGATCCACCTTCACACCTTCTGCACTGATGATGTGACCAAGATAGAGCAGCTCTCTCATTCCAAATTCACATTTGGACTACTTAGCAAACAGGGATTCAGACTCCAGTATACTGAGCACTTCATCTAAGTGTTGCAAGTGCTCCTTCCAAGACTTGCTAAAGATGAGGATATCATCAAAAAATATGAGTACAAACTTTCTCAATTGCTTTTGAAAGATCTTGTTCATGCAAGACTGGAATGTGGCTGAAGCGTTAGTCAAGCCAAAGGGCATGACTAGGAAATCAAAATGCCCAAAGTGACACATGAATGCAATCTTCTCAACATCTGATGCCCTCATTCTAATCTGATGGTACCCCGATTTGAGATCTATCTTCGAGAAGAACACTGCACCATATAGCTCATCAATGAGCTCATCAATCCTTGGAATAGGGTACCGGTTTTTGATAGTCTTCTGATTAAGTGCTCGGTAGTCCACACACATGCGCATGGTCCCATCCTTCTTCACCAAAACTACAACCGAAGCAAATGGGCTCTTGCTTGGCCGAATGTAACCCATGTCAAGAAGCTCCTAAATGGCTTTCTCAATCTCATCCTTTTGTTTTTTGGGGTACCGATAAGGAGTAGTCATGACAGGCTTAGCTCCTTCTATCTCAATGATGTGTTCAGTTCCTCTCTAGGGAGGTCTACCAGGAGGTGGATTCTCAAACACCTTACTCCTCTTTGTAATCAAAGCTTGAATGTCATCATGATAACTTCTTTTCTCTTCAATTGAATTAGATGGCATGATCATGCACTCAGGAGGTTTGCCAAGAGGGGGATTCCCAAAAATCTTACTCTTTTTTGTGATTAATGCTTGAACA
Source organism: Cryptomeria japonica (assembly GCF_030272615.1). NCBI lineage: Eukaryota > Viridiplantae > Streptophyta > Pinopsida > Cupressales > Cupressaceae > Cryptomeria > Cryptomeria japonica. The sequence continues at coordinate 456,255,593 of NC_081414.1, forward strand.
TCTACAGAGTAGTTCCCCCTTTCTTCAAGTGGACTTGATGGCATTATCAAACACTCTGCTGCCCTTTCCGCTTGGTCATGGCGGATCAGCCACTCCATCCTACTCAGTGACACAATTCTGAGACCATCATTAGACATCGCTCTCAATACTACCTTCTTACCATCAAACATGAACTTCAGCTCCATGGTTTGCAGATTTAATGTGATCTCACCAAGAGATCTCAGCCACTGGATTCCAAGGACTACATCATCAGTGTAATGTACCCAACTGCACGGTACCCGAATTTCACCTTCAATAGGTTTTCACTCTCAACAAGATTACACTCTCGACGTACTACACCTTCAACGGGTTTCACTCTCGACAAGATTACACTCTCGTCGTACTGGATTACACTCTCGATGTACTACACCTTTGGCGGGTTTCACTCTCGACAGGATTACACTCTCGACGTACTACACCTTCGGCGGGTTTCACTCTCGGCAGGATTACACTCTTAGCGTACTACACCTCTGACGGGTTTCACGCTCGACAGGATTACCAATCGTAGATATTACCTCCATCCAATAAGATTATTGCAGGTACGGGTATTAATTATCAACACAGAGTATACACCAACAACATGGAATCGCCACGAACTAAATATTTGTAATTATATTTCCACACGGTAGAGATAGATCCGACAATGAAGTACAAAGTGAAATATCAAAAATGATATCTCCAACGACAGACTAGGGTGGCTGCTAACCACCGAAACTGCGATTACAGAATAGGGAGGATCTTGCACCTCCGAAACTGCAACAGAACGAAACTCCAACTGGAATTCGCAAATACAAAGAAAACATCAAATTCACCATACCTACAACTATGCCAAATTCGGCCTTATAAATGGGCTCCGGGAAGTTTCCCGAAGGGTTACAAACGGGCCGACACCAAAAAGTTTATTGTTTTATTAATCTGGGCCCCTTTATTTAATAATTAAATTAATTAATTAAATAAGTCCTTATGATATTATTTAAAATTTAGGACCACTTAATTAATTAACTTAATTAAAATTGGGGACATTACAATCAGTTCCTCCTATGCTCACCACAAAGATGTCATCTCGAATCTCATGATTTCCCAACTTCAGAGACATGTTGGAAATCATCCTATTGCATGAAATGGTGGAGCTATCAGCTACCATGACTTTGAATCCTTCAACTTCTTTAGTCACTAGCCCTTTCTTAGCAACAATTCTTTCATCAATGAAATTATGAGTTGCTCCCGTATCAATCAGAGCTATGAAATGGTGCTCTCCCAACACTCCTCTAATTGTAAAGGACTCATTCTTGTGAAGGCCCGAGAGTTGAACAACCACACCTCTATCATCTTGTTCACTTTCAGACCCTTAAGGAGCCTCTTCATACTCGCTGTCCTCAATTTCAGTCTGTTGTTCGGAGATTTCAGAATCTGATCCATCAGCTGAATAGGTCTACATTTGATGTAATTTACCCTTCGCATAACATTTATGCCTTGGGGCCCCAGGTTCTCTACAAGAATAACACAAATTCTTCCTCCGGAGCTCTTGACGGAGCTCATCATCCATCCGGGAAGAAAACTTCTTATGCTGATTGGAAAATTTCTTCTTGTCCTTCCGAAATGAAGAAAGCTTGGACTGAAATTTGGACCTAGGGGCAGCCAACTCCATACTCGATATCTTGATGGCTTCAGCTAAGTTGGGTGGATCAAAGGCTTTAACCCAACCTTTCAAAGGCTCTTCAAGACCTTAGGTCAATAGAACCACTAGCCTCAGTTATGTAGTTGTCCAAGGAGCCTTGCTGTTTGAGTTGAGCAAGCTCTCTGAACTTAACCTCCGGATCCTTAGAATCAAACCTCTCAATCAACCGGTTTGTGAATTCAGCATAGGTGGTTATCAAGTTATGACCAAGGGTGACCAGCCCATGGCACCACCATTCGTGAGCAACACCATCCAAGTGCAAGGTGGCAAACTTGATGGCATCTTCTTCGGGCATAGGCTTCAAGGACAAATAATTGTCCAACTTCTGCACCCAAGCTCTAGCTGTGCACTTATTGCTCCCATCAAAATGCGCTAGAGTGACCTTTCCAAGAGCTTGTTGATAGTCTCTTGGAGTGGAGTATCTGTTATCAAACCTCCCTTCCCTTCTCTTCTTCTGATTCATGAATTGATCAAGGGACAAAATGTCACAAATCTCCATGGGAAGTGATGCATACTCCATGTAACATGCCCGTATCTCATCAGCTACTGAGACTTCCACCAGAGGTGGTAGTGCTTCCTTTGGAAGGAAAACAACTTGCAAGGGTCTTGACACCGAACCAACTGGTACTCCATTGTTGCTACTATGATTGCTGCCATTCCCATTACCTCCTAAATTGTTAGAGGTACTGGCATGGTGTCCACTAGTATCTTGATTTTGACTTCGACCCCCACCAGCATTCTGATTCAGTGTGGCCATCAACTGGGACATCATGTTCATCATAGTGTTGTGCGTATTGCACACCCCACCCCATCTCAGATGGGTACCCCCATTTCTTCCCGCAGAGGAAGAGGTATTATGAACAAATCGCATTAGCAACCTGAATTCTCTGTGCAAACCAGGTAAAGTAATGAAAGGATATGTTGCGTTCTTTTTTTGCGCATTTTACTTGAAAATCCCGAGCTTCATTTGCCGACCAAGTCCCAAAATCAGCTTAAAATTCCTAAACGCAAAGTTCAAAGCCTGCAAATCAACTCACAAGGCCAAAATGTGAGAATGTTCATACAAAGGGCTTCATTAAGCCGAGAACAAAGGGAGCTTCTAAAATCACGCATTTCTCCTGTAAGGCCCGAAATTGCCATGAAAGGGCATTTGAGTGAAAACTTAGAAAAGGTTCACGATCCTCATATGCCCGAAAACGTGAAATGCTTCATAAAATCGAAAGTCGTTTTTGAAGAAGATCAAATTTAAAATCGCACATTCTGGCCCTTCAGGCCGAAAACCATCTTCTAAGCTGAAAACCAAGCCATGAAGAAAATCGTGCAGTAGAGGGAAAATAGCCGAAAAAGTTTAAAAGAGTCAAAATCGTGCAAAGTTGCTCTCCAGGCCGAAAACTCAAAAGTCCTCAAATTTGGCCTTTAAGATGAAAATTAGAAAACAAAGTAAAGTCTTGCATCTTAACCTAAGAGGCCGAAGTTCACAAAATTGCCTCAAAGGTGGAAAACCTATAGCCAAGTCTAAGTCGCATAAACTCTTCATTAAGCAAAAAATTGCAGAAGCAAAGGGAAAATTGCGCGTCTTCTTCAAAAGCCGAAAATGGTAAAAAGAGGCCAATGCGTACAAGTTCACCTCATAGACCCAAAATAACAACTTGGCACTTTTATTTGGACCCAAAGGCCCGAAATCTCACATTTCGGCCTAAAACTCGAAATTCATAAAGGGGGCTGAAACAGAATGTTAAATTGCACATTTCGGCTCTATAGCCCGAATTTCTTAAAAAGGTCATTGAGAGGCAAATAAAAATCGTCCATTCCTATCTAAAAGGCTCGAAGTTTTTGAAAACTTAAGGCGATATAACTTAAAAAGTGAAAATCATGCAAAGCTTGTAAAATGGATGATTTTCTTCCAAAGGCGAAAAGCGAAAAGAAAAAAAAAATGCAAGGGTAACTCTACCTTGAACTAAAAGACCAAATTCTCGCAAAAGGCTCATTTCGACCGAAATTAGGAGGCAAAAGAAATTCGACAGTTTAATCAATTTTGTGAGAAATAGAAGCAAGGTGAATTTGCCAAAGTTTTCAACAAAAGAGAAATTCGCTTAAAACTCTAAATTCACAAAGGAGGGAAATATATTGTTTTAAATGCGAGCATCTTTCGCCTTCGCCAACCAAAGCCCGAACTCCACCAAGACGAAGCTAGACGTTAAATAAAATTTAATATTTGTTAAATTAATTTAATTAATTTTTCAAATTGATTGATTAAAGGTGAAATTGATTGTTCGCAGGACAACGACATCGAGGAAGAGCTAAAGCGTCAACCTGAAGCTCAAATTGGACACCTGATCGCAATCAACACCAACGAGTTAAAGTGACGACTTAACACGAGCAAAACCAAGTGTTGGAAGCTGGAGAAGAGGATGCAGAGCGCAAAACCAAGCGTTGGGAAGCATGCCGCTGGACCCCAAATTGAAGTCCACCAACCAGACCAAAGACTGAAGAACATTCAAATTGCAGCAAGTATGCATTCTCGAATGATACACAACTGGATTTAATTCCAGAAGTTCAGTTCCTAAAAAACTGAAATTGTTTAATGTAAAATTGCTTGTGGGCCCCACTCAAGATATTTTGAAACAAAGGGGAAACAGGTTAGTTATGGACAGCTATTCCCAACCACCAGGAGGACCGAATTAATGCCAAACAGTTGTAGGCAGTTGAGATAGTGGTTGGGTAGATAACTTAAATTTGAGTGGGCATGGGTTAAAGCTGCCAGCTTCTGGAAGGCAGATTGCAACCCTTGGATGCAGTCCATCTTGGCCATCAATTCAAACTGTAAATTCTATAAAAGGCAGGGGCCTTTCTCTTGTAAAGGGTGAGATTATTGTTAGATTTTTAGGCAGTTAGAATAGGTTAGAGTTTTGTAGAAGGTTAAATTTTAGCAGTAGCATAGAGGTGCTGCAGAAATTGTTGTAATGGCAGCTAAAACAAATATATGAACGTTGAAATATGGTGTTTATTGTCTTTTCTTTCTTCTGTTTGCATGGTTTCTTTCAGCTAGTTAGAATTAGAGTGCCGAGATTTTAATCGGTGAAGTGTGGAGGAGTATTTGTTGAATTTCTTGTTCATACCATTGGGGGCTTGCTGATTGTAGGCCACTGTGCATGGTTAGTCTAAATCTTACTGTGCTTAGTTCAACTGCAGGTGTTTGTCTTAGGCTCTGCCAAAATTGGGTGCCTAAATGAATGTCTCCGGTCTGAAAATCCTTCATCCCTTGGAAATTGCACTGTTCTTGTCTAGTTGTGAGGGTGTCTCTGGCGAAACAAGAATCTGTTAATGGAAATCTGTCTACCCGCTACACTAGTCATTCTTATCGCTGTCCTTAGGTCTCCTATCCCTTCTCTTTTGCTTTTATTTTGCAGCTTGAGAATCACAGCATCGTAGGGTGCAGACCAGCTTGTTGCAAAACGTAAGTCCCCTTGTGCTCCCAACAAAACACATCGACTGTTGAGTTATCCCGCAGTCAATAACTGACATTTGGAACCTTGAGGTTGTCCCCTTTGATCGATTAAAAACAGCATGATGGCTTCCTTATACAAGAGAGGATAGGATACTCAGCGAGATCATTCTATTCTGCGTTGGTCGGATAGAGTTGCAGCGATGCGACTTTAGACACGTCAACACATAGTATCGAACTTTTTCTCAACTCTTTCCACAGTCCCATTGGCAATATTTTGATCTGATGTTCTCTGTGCCATTGAATCCACCGAGTCTACTGAATCAACTTCCTTATCTTTGTTTCTCAATACCTCTGAAAAGGTTTCTTCTACTGGCACTGATGGTATCTGATACTGCTGCCTTCTCGGTTCCCGGTTGTAGTATCTGATATCTCTGTCACTCATGGAACCCTTCTATCACACAGGCTAGTAGGATTTGTGGCTCTGATACCACTGTAATATCCCCAACACTTTTTTTTTTGATTTTTCAACAAGATTAGAAGCACGACAACATCCGTTAGGGTTAGAGAAATGAAATCCAAACCAACTGGAAAGAACCATACACCTTTTGATCACCGAGAGCTCAAACTGGGAGGGTGAGAGCATACGGTAGCAAGGGATCGTTAGTCGCAAACTGCTAAAAGTATTGATTACAATAATGGCGGCAAGCCAACCCCTTCCACTTTCCAGCGAGATAGAAACAAGAAAGCCTAGCGGTAAACTAGCCAAGTAGAAACAAGAACATAACCAAGCACAAATCACTCTACCGCATATCTCAGTGGGAGGATGAACACATACAACAAAGCTCAACTCAACCACTTATGCAGCGGGAGGACCATTACAAACAAAAATCACTCGACCGCTTATGCAGTGGGAGGACCATTACAAACAAATATCACTCGACTGCTTATGCAGTGGGAGGACAAAATTACAAATATCAAATGTAGGCGTGTTGACGTGTATTTTGTACACTATCAAACACAGAATAAAATACCTAAAGGTACCTTATCCTCTCTTGAGTAAAGCCTTCGAATGCTGAAGATGTCGCGAAAAGGATCAATTGGGATGACTTCAAGGTTCTTGTATGTAGGGTCTCTACATGTGGATAAGCTCTCTGTGGTATGATGTGATTTGCTGGAATCACAAGGGGACTTACATTTGATGATTGAACGTCTGATCTGCTTTGAATATTGCTGGAACACAGGCTCTTACTAGCTTAGACTTGAAAAAAAAAAGGAAAAAAGATGAGGGCGAGGAAAGGATCTAATCCTAACACTAAGAATGTAAGAACAATGAATGATCTTTGATGAAATTCTAACTAAGTCTTGTTTTGACATCACAGGAACATCTCCACAAGGTTAGTGCGATCTTTGAAGGAAAGCTTTATGATGTTCAAATCATCCCTGCAGGCATAGACACCATCAGGTTGATGCATATCAATGAAGAAGCGACAATTGAAGTTAAGCTTAAGCTGAATGATTCCAGTTGACTACACAAGGCAAGTCTGCAATCAACAAACTGCTAGTCCCCTTGTGATTCCAGCAAATCACATCATACCACAAAGAGCTTATCCACACGTAGAGACCCTACATACAAGAACCTTGAAGTCATCCCGATTGATCCTTTTCGCGACATCTTCAGCATTCGGAGGCTTTACTCAAGAGAGGATAAGGTACCTTTAGGTATTTTATTCTGTGTTTGATAGTGTACAAAATACACGTCAACAGAATTGGCGCTAGAAGGAGGACTGATCATTGTCAAGTCGCGATTAGTGGAACTTATCAAGTCATATTTAGAAAAGATATCCAAAGCTTTTGTCCCTCCTCCTGCGCTCAACAGAATTGGCGCTAGAAGGAGGGCCGAAACTATCATGCCTCGATCATTATCAAGCTGTTCATAGATTATCATATTCGCAAGGAGTTGTGCAGGACTTTTTGTCCCTCCTCCTGCGCTCAACAGAATTGGCGCTAGAAGGAGGGCATGAACAGTTGGACTTCGAAATTTTATCAATTTATATTTGCAAGGCGCAATCTTAAAGACTTTTTCTACCCTCCTCCACGCTCGACAGAATTGAAGGGGCGAATACGGACTCTTGAATCCAAGGAAGATCAGTGGAAAGCTTTTTCTCAAACAAAGAAGGAAGGTGATCGTTGGATCGACAGTTGGACTTACGCAAGAAGGAATCAAGCTGGAACCAGTTGAACGTTCAAGTTGAATCTGAGATATTCAAGATCTCTCTTATTCCAGAAAATCCAAAAAAGTGAAAAACCAGAAAATCCAAAAAAAGTGAAAAATAGAAAATTTAAAAAAAATCAAAAAATCAAAAAATCAAAAAAAGGAAAAGATTTCTCAATGGAGCGACAACAATTTCGCGAGGAGCAACAAGTTGATTTTCTTGAACTTTGGTGGAGATTAGATACACAACTTTATCCACGCAGATTGTCTGAGTTTGCAAAACCAGGGCAGTGTCGAGTTCACGAGACAAAGGAACATGATGAAATGCATTGCTTGAAGTACTTATCAAGGATGGAATCGGCAGCGCAGGGAAAAATCTTCTTTTGGGATGTCCCCAGGCCAGAAACCGAAGAAGGCAACTTCAGTGTCCCAGAGAGCAAAGATCCTCTTCTAAGCTTCATATGGATGATCGAGAGTCAACTCATTTTGGATGGCGAAATGCGTCTTGAAAACATATTGCTACCATTGTGGTGTAGAATTCACAACTCACCTCACTCTGAATTTACTTGTTCAGTATGTGAAATGGCTATCGATCAAGTCAGAAACCAGTTTGGAATGCCAACTTTGTCCAAGGAAGAATGTATTATTAACAGATCTTGGGGTGCACATCTCGCAGCCGAATTCAGGAGAACCTATGAACAAGACATTGCTCCAGCATCTGAATGTGAGAAGGATCAATTGTACGTTGACGATACCAATACACCTGAGGTACAATGTATTACAATGGATAGCTCGCCATGCCTTGCACCTGAAAAGGAATATCATGAAACAAAAGTTGAAGAATCAATTGAAGATACTCCAGCAGTAATAAAGGAAGATCTAGGAGTTGAACAAGCAATTAAAGGAGAAGATGACTCATTCCTTGAAGAATTCTCGTTTATGCTACAAAAGGAGATCCTTGAGATTGAATTGCAGGAGTTTTCAAATGGCCTCATTGAAGAAGACAATCAAGTTGACATATTGAATGAAGAATCCAGATATGAAGAACAATTCGAAGGGGCGCTTGAAGATTTCATCACCATTATGCTATTTGAGGAAACATTGAAGGATCTTGTAGAGGAAATACAAATGGAATCACTGCCAAAATTTTTTCTAGATAAGCAAGTTACTGTGAGTGAAATGATTCATCATCAGCTCCGACCTCCCGAGACTAAGCTTGAAGAAGAAAGACCACAAGAGATTATCTTTGATAGACTAGAGGAGATGTTTGAAGCTCAATCCATCAAGGAGACTCTCATTTTTGAAGATATGCTAACAAAATTTCATGAAGATGCTTGGTTTATGCAAGATATCTCAGTGAAAACAGAGAATCTTGAGCTATTCGAAGGGGCACTGAGCTTGTTTCGAGAGGAATTTCCTAATCAAGATCAACACACGGTGGATGCTTGTGGAATAGTTCATCACCAATGGCGACCTCCTGAAGCAGCTGGTGACCTCGCTTCCGGCAATGCAGTTCTGTATAAGCCTGAAATATGCCAGGTTGTCTCTTTCCTTAATCCTAGCTTTGAAAGTTATTATGATTTTGATTATGGGGATTTTGGGAAAACAACTTGCATCTGGATTGATCATGGTCCTAACGAATTACCTCAGTTGATCATTTTGAGTGAAAACTTGCTTGAGTATGAGAAATGCATGGTGAGAGTTTGCCTTTCTGTGTTTAAGGATGAATTTGCCCGATTGAGAACCATCACGTTTGCCATGCTCCTGTTGCACAACCTGAGAAATCATGTGAAGTCATGTATATATTTTGCTTCTTTGAGTCATGTCGAGTCTAGGAATCTTGTATATAGGTTTAGAGTAAGTTTTCTTTTCGTGTCTTTAGTTAAAGGTCTTTTGAGCCTTGTTCTTGATTTGCCTTGAGTCGTTTGACTCATGATCTAGCGTGGCTCAGGTAGTTTAGTTGTTTGCTTTCTTTAGATAGTTTGCTTTTGGTGTGTGTTTTAGTTTAGTTTGCTTTGAGTCGGTTTGTCGGTTGGTTTGCTTTAGTTTAGGTGTCTTGAGTGGGAGCCTCCATTTTGTGAGAAAGGTGTTTGTGTTGTTGCTCACACACTGGCAACATCCTGGATCTTATGTTAGACTCATTTCTTAGATATCTATTCATGAAGTGCTTGGAATCCGAGGTTGTTCCTCTTCAGCTTTATCATCTGATCAGGACCTGTATTTGACTTGGAAGGGAATCATTTTCTGTGTCTTGATGCCGACATCTGTTGATTACTATATCTTCACACATTAATAGACTCCGAGTCATTATGGTTTTCAGGCAAAGCTGTGATTGGTGAAAAATCTAAAATCTGGCTTCAGCGCCACCGCAATCCTCAAACCCTAGTAAGCTTTACTGCTTACGAGCCAAAGGAATTGACGGAGTGAAAAAGCAATATCAAAAAAAAAAAATGAAGAAAAAAAAATGAAATATCAAAATTGGCTAAGGGGAATATGCGAGTAACTCCATCGGGGCTATAGACGCCTGGCTGGCAATGGAGCAATGTTCGTGAGCTTGTGGCGATAACCTCGTCGGGACTATGGACGTCTGACTGGCAGCGAGGCTCTGTCCAGGATGCTTTTGAAGTTCAGATATACTACGTAGCTGATCACAGGGGAACCTGAAGGTTATAATTGTCTTGTCGAGCGGAATGAATACACTTGCACACACCTGGGTAATCAAAGACTAAGTGTCTGGATTTGGTTAAGGATTTTCCTTCCACTTTGAGTACATTTTCTAATCTCCTGATGAGCTAGGTTGAATTTTCCGGAGGTTCTAGGTGTCGATTGAGTCTTTATCTCTGAAATGTTTCAGGAACATTTATTCAAGGTGGCGCTAGATGTTGTGACATTTTCACACATCGCCCCATTGCAAATGGGGACCCTTGCTTTTTTTGCTTTTTAGGGTTTGTTTTCTTGGTCTTTTAGGGTTTTGTCGGTTAGCCTTTGCATTTTTGAGTGCTGTTGGGGAGATCAATAGGATAGCAGGTCCTGCTGGAGTGAAGTCCTGATCCTGAAATTTGGCTAAGTCTGGAATGTCCTGATCCTGAAATTTGGCTAAGTCTGAATGACTTGATCTTGAAATTTGGCTAAGTCTGAATGACCTGATCCTGAAATTTGACTAAGTCTGGAAACTGAAAAACCTCCAAAAACTAGATTTTGCTATATAACTCCTGGAGGTCTGAAACCACTCTCAAACATCCTGAAAGTATATATGGAATATAACTTAAAGTATAAGTGACATTTCCTTCTATCTTGTGACATTTCCTTCTATCTTTCTTCTTTCTTATACTTAAATGTTATATTCCATAAAAATTATCCTGATAGAGAGTTCAAAAAGTCAAATTTCGCTCCTGTCCTTCACTGAGGATCCAGAGCGAATTTCGCTCCTGTCCCTCTCCAAGGGACCAAGGCAAAGCACTCCTGTCCCTCACCAAGGGTCCAGGGCGAAAAGGCTTATTTGAGTCATTCCTGGCCTTGTTTGGTCAGATTGAAACATCAAAGGCATGGTGAAGGACGAAATGAGCATGATAGAGCATCCAGACTTGATCAAAGACAATGAAATGATGGAGTTTTTGTCTACAAAGGTAAAAGCGCTCCTGTCCCTCACCAAGGGACCAGAGCGATTTTCTTTATATACACATTTTTAGATCTTTTCTTAGACTTGAACTCTTATTCATGGCGTGTAACAAGATGATATCTTCCTTAGCCAAGACATTTCATGGTGAAAAGTGAAGCATTTTGGCCTAGAAGACAAAATTCGCTCCTGTCTCTCACTGAAGGACTGGAGCTTGAATTTCAAATTTGCACTGTTCTTGCAGGATCAAGACAATTTTATGATTTGAAGAGACCAAGGAAAACATGATTTATCCATTGAATATAATTTGGAAGGCTAACAAAGGACGGATAAGCTTGGATTTGCAAAATCGCTCCTGTCCCTCTCCAAGGGACCAGGGCGAAAAACCTAATATCCAGTCCTTCTCGCCAAGTTTGGACAAATCTAAGCCAAGGCGCGAATTTGAAATGATGTTTAAAATGCCTTGAGGTTGATATGATCAAGAATTTGCGCAATGGATGCAAAAGGCGCTCCTGTCCCTCACTAAAGGACCAGGGCGATTTTTATAAAATCAACAATTTCCTTCCGAGATTATGCTAAGGCAAAGTTGAGCAAGATTGGAAAGGTCTTCTAAATCATGATGAACAAAGGTTTGACTCCAAAACTTGATGATCCTAGGCCAAATGCAAAAGGCGCTTCTGTCCCTCACTAAAGGACCAGGGCAAAAATCTCTAGAACATCAATTTTGCCTTGCAAAAAAAATGAGTTGAACATGCACTGAAGGGACGAAAGGGATCATTGCTAGCCCCACAACGTGAATTGGCAATTAAAAAATTGAGGATAAAAGTGAAAAGGCGCTTCTGTCCCTCTCCAAGGGACCAGAGCGAAGTTATTGGCATTCACTATTTTCTACTTGGGCGTTAATATCCTCCAAATCGCATGAAATGCCAAAATCATCAACTTCGAAATATTTGAAAAAATTAATTAAATTGGCATTTAATAAATTAATTTTGGGCCTCAAAAATCGAATTTCTATTATAAAGGCATTTAAAATTAATTTTTGTGGAATTAAAAATTAAAAGTTGAGTGCACAAGGCATTATTTTGCCTTTATTTGGCAAGTCGGCTTACTCCTTTTGAGGTTTTATTTATTATTTCACCTTTTATTTGCTAGGTCGGCCTCATGGGTAAGTAGAAGGTGAGCGCTCTATATATTGGGGGTGTTTTTTCACAATTTAAATCATTCAATCATCCTTTCAAGTGCGAAATTGGAGAGCTAATTGAAGGTGCGAAATCTAGCTGGAGTGGAGCGAATTTCTACTAAGTGTCGAGACTAAGGAGGGCGAAATTCATATTGAAGGCTATTGGAGAGGCGAATTTCTTGCTAGATTGGAGGATAATTTCCAGATTTTTGAAGACATTTGAAGGCGAATTTCCAGATCTTGAAGAAGCTAGTGGAAGGTGGAGTTCTTTTCCAAGCTAAAGGAGGCGCAATTTGTTCAAGAGAAGGCTTTGATCTACACTTTGCCTAGCGAAATCTATTTTTTTTACATCATTTCTTAGAGTTTAAAACTCAAGAGGAGGTATGGCGAAATCATCTTGACACCCTTGTTCAAGGTTTGATTTTTTAGACATTTGTTTTGGAAAATCTAAGTATTGCGTAGTTAATTAGGAAATGATAATTCAAAGATTTATCATAAAGTTTCCTAATTAAAATCTTGAGTCTTCCTTTTAAAGTTTAATTTTTAGATTTCAAGATATATTACTAATTTTGAAATGTTGTGTAGGTATCAAGATGGCGACTCCAAAGCCCGGAGGATCTACAAGTCGGCAGGTTCTCATCAAGGACGATCAAGCAAGGACAAGGGCGACCTCCTCCAGTCAAGCATCGACAAGGACGGCCTTCTTTGGACTAACGTCATCAAGGGCGATCTCTTCCAGTCCAGTATTCCAAGGCGAGGTACATCATCATCCTGCACATCAAGGACACAAGAAGTTAGAGCAAGGGTTCGTTGAAGAAGCAGATAGTTCCAGAAGAATTAATTAAGGCTAACTTCTCAACGTTACCAAATTGAGTATCAACCAAGTGTCAGATGAGTTGGCATCCCAGTCATCACTTCTCCAGTCGGTGTGGTCCACCTCAGCATGACCAGATTCAATGTACCTAACTCATGGGAGATGGCACAAACTCCGATGTACCTACCCCGGCTATCCATTGGTCGATTTTTCCAGAGAGGACATGTGTCCAAGCAATACAATTTTATCATTGGTCAAGCATTAAATGTTATGTAATGGTTGTAACAAACCCTAATTAGGGTTTTCATTGTAAAATCTTGGCCATTGATCTCGACTTGATCTAAGCCATCGAATTGTATTGAGGGCACTATATAAGCCCTGACATTTCATTTGTAAAGGCAATAGTTGGAAGCAATAGATAGAAAGCAATAGAAAGGAGTTAGTGAATAGAGAGTAGCTAGCTAGTTGATAGAATAGCAATTAGAGTAGAGTACAGAGAGAAGGCAAAGATTGTTGCCAAGAGGTTGTTGTAAAAGACTTGTGAAACTTCATTGAAGAAATGGTGAAATTTATGTGTCGATTCGACAATTTGCATGGTCTCTATACTTCTCATATTTGATTTCGTGTTATTAGATGAGTGGAAGAAATGTGCTTGATTGATGGTGGAATTCGTATATCCATACTACTAGCAGTTTGTTGATTGCAAACTTGCCTTGCGTAGTCAATTGGAATCATTTAGCCTAAGCTTAACTTCAATTGTCGCTTCTTCATTGATATGCATCAACCTGATGGTGTCTATGCCTGCAGTGATGATTTGAACATCATAAAGCTTTCCTTCGAAGATCGCACTAACCTTGTGAAGATGGTCTTGGGATGTCAAAACAAGACTTAGTTAGAATTTCATCAAAGATCATTCATTGCTCTTACATTCTTAGTGTTAGGATTAGATCTTTTCTTCGCCCTCATCTTTTTTCCTTTTTTCAAGTCAAAGCTAGTAAGAGCTTGTGTTCCAGCAATATTCAAAGCAAATCAGAAGTTCAGGCATCAAGTGTAAGTCCCCTTGTGGTTCCAGCAAATCACATCATACCACAGAGAGCTTATCCACACGTAGAGACCCTACATACAAGAACCTTGAAGTCATCTCGATTGATCCTTTTCGCGACATCTTCAGCATTCGGAGGCTTTACTCAAGAGAGGATAAGGTACCTTTAGGTATTTTATTCTGTGTTTGATAGTGTACAAAATACACGTCAACAAGGCGGCAAGCCAGCCACTTCCACTTTTCAGCGGAGTATGCTTTACAATCCAAAAGTGGTTGATAGTACTACTATTCAACCTTACAATATAGAGAGAAATGATTAGAATAGAAGAACAATGTTGATCACAAATGATAGCTACCTCTAAAACCAACTCAAACATAAAGCAACTACTGCTGTTCTTTATTCTGAAAGTCAATAACACGCAGACCAACCACTACCGGAAACACTAAAATGCTCATAACTAGCTCAAATCTACCCGAAATCACACCAAATCAAAAGAAAATGACTAATATGGCACAAGTGACCATTTCAGAACCTCAAACTTGCAACTTTGAAGTCCGAGAACAGTTGCATGCATCCCAAGGCAGCTAGGGAAGGGGCGACCCAACAGAAAAGTTCGACCAGCAGTAGAAAATTCAAATCAGCAAACTATCATCTCCCCTTTGGAGGACATCATTGTGTATAGGATAGAGAAAATCAGAGCCAATACCCATATTGAAACGCTCAACAGGCAAGGAGGTACGATCAAAATATTGCTTCAGCCACTATATGCCCAACACACACCAAAAACACAACAACAATCAGAAAACTGAAAATATAATAGCAAACTCCACCACTTTGAAGCTCAATTTACTCCTCTGAATGAGAAATAGGCTCTCTCACAGCTAGGTGCTATCTCCCAAGCACGAAACTAGTACAAGCTAGGAAGCACGCAACTTGGAAGCAAAGGTCTAGCACAATTTTGGCAGCACTTCGTTACGAAAATGTTCAAAGATCCCAAATGAGAGACCAAGCTCTCATATTTATAGATTCCGAGACCCCAAATTCACCTCCAAATGGCATCCAAATTACAACTTCATTTGCATTTCATTTCCCACTCCCTCATGTGTTTGGCGTCCAACTCCTAGGCAAAAAGTTCGAACTTTTTCCTTGGTGTATGAATTACAACTTAAAACATAATAAACTCATGAAATATGCCTCCTTTTCTCACGCTACCGACTTAGGGAAAATAGAATATTTTTAGGTGCAAAGTATTTTTCCATAAGTTGTCCAAAAACACATTAAATATTAACTTTAGCATAAAGTAATAATATTTAATAAATCACTGAAAATCAAATACTGATTGTGCCAAATTGAAATGATGGGTTGAAATGCCAAAAACCAACAACTGGACTGGGCCAAGGCTCTGAACTGCACTGCTAAAATAGAACTGCCTGAAATGGCACTTACTAAAAATAGGAAGTCCCAAAAACAACTCTAAACAATCTGCTTTTCGAACCATGAGAAGAAGCTCGGAAAACAAAGAATAATTTCAAAACCCTAACAACTGCCACCAACTTACTAAAAATAGTAAGTTCAGAATTCCTCCCAAATTTGAATGCATGTTATATCATTGTGAAGCTCTCGAAAAACCTAGAAGGAATCCACAAATGAAGTTGCAGAAGCCTTACCGGATAAGCAACAATTAGATCATACCAAACTCTACAAAAATAGGAAACCCTAATTCTTCATTCCGATCACCCTACGGGTCTCTGGAATAGGCCAATGGACCATTGATTACTCCTCACTAAGAAGAGGACATTACAACATGGAGATATGGGATACAGTTGATTCCAGATGGAAAATGATGCACACACCTTTACATGCAGCAACTTGCTATTTGGAGCCTAAGCTATTTCATATTGATAGACAAGGTGATTTTGAAATTATGACGGGGTTTTCATGAAGCCATTAGCAAGTTTGAACCAGATCCAACAATTGCAGCTTTAATCAGAGACCAAGATTGGGTATACAAAAGAGTGGAAGGGTTGTTTGGAATAGCAGGAGCCAAATATGGTATGACACGAGATGCGGTACCTGGTTATAGATGGTGGATGAGCTATGGAGCACAAACTCCTGAACTTTAGCGCTTTGACATTAGAATACTAAGTCAGGGAGCAAGTTCATCAGCTTGTGAGAGGAATTGGTGCTGCTTTGACCACATTCCAAGAAGAGGAACAAATTGTTGCCCGGAAAGTTGGGAGACCTTGTTTACATTCGCAGCAATTTGAAATTGTTAATGAACAAATCAGCAAGTGACTCCACATCTTCTTCACAACGATGTATTCCAGAAGACATAGAAGTGTCAGTTGTAGATAAGCCTGACTTTCTTAATGAGAAATTGGATACTGATACGGATGATGATGCTACACCATCTGAGCCAAGTGCTCTTGATGACTTAGAGCTTTTTTGAAGTTCTAAAGTCTTGACTTTTTATTGTACCTTTTTGAAAAGAAAACATCTTCGCAATCGTGATTTCACATGTTTCTTATGGTTTATTTATAAATGTGCCATCTTTTTACAATGACTTCACATCTATTTAGCAATGTTAAACTATTTTGATAATTTATTAGAAGTATTACATATATTTAAAAATAGCAAAATTTTATAAGGTGAATTTAATCCAAATTTTTTTTTTTCGAAATTTTCCCTTGTTGAACTTCATCCGAATTTCATGGCTATTGAATTCGAATTCGAATTCAAACCTTGTGACTATATATATAGGGAAATTTTGAAATTTATATAACCTTATAACACAGTAAACATTCATCATAGCAACATAATAACATTTATAAATCAGAATCTAGATTCTAAATCTAAAATCATTGAATCAATGATCATTGAACGAATCGTCATAGAACTAAGAACATAACCTCAAACGAATCAAATCGAATCATCATAGAATAAGATTAAGAACATAGGATAGTATCATGATCAAATGAATCAAATGAGAGTTCAAATTTCAATTTCATACATTCATAGATATAATTCATTGAAACAATGAAAAGTATCACTATCAAGTATCATATGACATCATATATCAAAATATTTAAATAAGAAAAGGCTGCAAGTTTCAACAAAATGAAAAGTTAAAGACTTAAAGTATCATATCATATATCAAGATTCAATTATCATTGTATCAATGTATCATATAATGTCAAAGTCTCAAACTTCAGTGTCAAAATGAAAACAAAAATAGTATGTTGCTGCCCCTGATCTTGATCCACATCAAAGTCATTGTCCTTGTCAGCCTGAACCTCAAAGGCTGCATCATCCAACAAAATGCCAAACAATCCCTGTGGTGTGTCCTCATCAACTTGGGTGGCGTCTTCGGGATTAATATCCCACCGTAAAGCTGGAGCCTGTCGATACTTTGGAGTCTTATGATCCGCATGTTGCAGAGCACTATGCACAACCACTAACTTCTCTGCTCGTTTAGAGGTAAACCTATTCCTCTTTACGAAGTGTATCAAGCTATATGTAGACCAATTCCTCTATGCAATAGAGGAACTAGCAACCTGTGAGAGGAGACGAATGGCAAGTGACCTCAACTTTAGTGCATCTAACCCATGCCATAGCCACCATCCAACGGGGCTTTTCTGTGCCATTATTGCTCTGTCCATCTGGGCCTCTTGTGTGCTAAAGTTTGGACCAACAAGGTTTGTGAAGGCAACCCTTTGCTTACGAAGTCTTTTAAAGGGCCTTTATAATCCCACGTCTCACCTCAACATCCTCACTAGGAGCGCACCTTCCAAGCCTAGGCTCATACCATTTTGGCTTTAGTGCAAAGGCTGCCATATGAAGTGGAGTGTTCATAGCATTCCACCTCCACATGAAAATTGGCTGAATGTACTCATATAAGTCCAACGACTTATTGTGAGCCAAAATTATCTCCATCTTCTGAATCATGTTGTCAACAGTCTCATATATCTCTCCAAGGCTAGGAGAGTCTGTATCAGCATATCTAATGACATCTACAATACAAGAGATGATGGAGCAAACATATCTGCAATAAGAATAAGAACAAAATGTTAAAATCAAATTTTTATTTTTTTAAATGACTGAAAATCAAATTTTTATTTTTTTAAATGACTGAAAATCAGAATTCTTTTAATTAAAATCAGAAATTTAAAAATTTGAAAATTGAAAGAAATTTATGATTTTTAATTATATCATGATGTGTTACCTCACAATGGACCACCAATTGTCATCAAAGATCTTCTGTTTTATGGCTTTTCCTTCAGGAGTGTTTGCAGTAGGCCATCTATTCCACTCTAAATTCACTACCATCATCTGTAGAGTATCATGCACCTCAACCATCCTCTCTTAATTGACATATCTTGTCTCTATAGGTTTGAGAAATTTCTTCTTTGAAAACGTCTTGAAGAGAGCAAGTGAGGTGTGGTGGTTGCAAATGAACATTTGAATATCTCTACCTTGTGTCACCACTTACTTTACCCAATCCAATTTCCCCATGTCCTTCAAGGCATTATTCAATGCATGAACACAACATGGAGTCCAAAAGATGTGCTTGTAAGCATCCTCCACCATCAAACCAGCCAATTACATGTGTTGAATCAGTGATCACCTGAACAACATTTGAGGGCCCAACATCCTCCGTGGCCTCTCTCAGAATGCTAAATTGAAAATCTGCATCCTTGCGTTTCCCTGAACAATCAATGGCTCTAGGAAAATAAGAGCTAGTTGTGCATGTGACCATGATGTTGATGAGTGGTTGGTGACTAATATTGGTCTACCCATCCATCACAATGGAACCACTCTTTATCCAAGTATGCCTCATATCCTTCATCACCAAAATCACCTTCGAATATGCTTTGTCAAGGAGGGTAGTGCGTAGTTTATGATCTCCAGGGGGTACAAAAGAGGGACCAATATTACTTGTGTCTCTCATTATTTCTTGAAGTAAGGAGAATGGGCCACATGAAATGGGATGGCATGGGCATAAAATAAATGAGCAATGAAACTCTCCGCCAATTCTTGTGCTTGCACATTGAACAAATTTGTAACTAACACTGGCTGCTCACTATCACTAGCCTTCCTCTTTCCTTTTTCATTTTTCATTTTTTTGGCTCCCACACTATGTATGGCACTACCACTAGATTACATAGGGTGAACACTATGAGTAGATGGCTGTGAGGGCTGAGGCATTACGAAGGACATACTTTGAGACTTGCATTCGACGACCATGTGTAATCTATAACACTCTAAATTTGCATCCTCCTTTAGATTTTTACAATATTTAACTCCTTTGCCCATAACAGCCAAGAAATGAGACCACACCCTTGTGTAGCTCTCTCTAATATCACCTTCGCATACATGACGCTTATACACCCTACTTCCACCCGATTTTTTCTTTTTGGCATCTGTGGGATGATTAAGGCAAAGTAGAGGTTTTTTATGGTTAAAAGGGCCTTGTGCAAATGGTTTTAATATAGATGAAGGGATTTGAAATTTGTTAGGTTCATGTTTTGACTCACCCCCAACACTTCCACTACCACCCCCAATTGCAACTTCTTTCCCTTCCCATCCTTCATCACTACCATCACTGCTACTAAAGTCACTCATGTTTAATGAGTGAGTCTACTATATAATGCAAGTTCAAAATTCTGAAATATAAGGAAAAAAAATAAAATCAGACTTCTTTTCTT
Organism: Cryptomeria japonica; assembly: GCF_030272615.1. Lineage (NCBI taxonomy): Eukaryota > Viridiplantae > Streptophyta > Pinopsida > Cupressales > Cupressaceae > Cryptomeria > Cryptomeria japonica. Next base: position 456,275,328 of record NC_081414.1, read on the forward strand.
GAAACTATGAAATAAAATAAAAAAATGTAAAACAAAACCATTATGATTATCATTAAACCAAATATGGAAGCATGGACTTACCTTAAATGCTCCAAATCTAAAATTTAAACCCTCCAAATGGCAAATCCAAATAGTCTTGCTGTTGCTTCTTAAATTTTCTTCTTTTCTTTAAACCCTAGGTGAAGTCTTGAGTTTGTGCCTAAGCAATAAAATTCACATTTCATAGTCTTCTTTTCCCTTGCTCAGACGGAAATCAAAAAACCTTTCACACTTTGACTTTAGTAGTTCACACTTCAGTCTTTCTCTTCCCTGCAGCGCTGCCGTGAGTGAGCTCCGTCGATAATAATAAATCTCAAAGGTTGAGGTCTTTTATTTGTTTTAAAACTGACTTATAAGTTATATCAATATCATATGACACATCGATATCATATAATAATATTGATATCATATGAAACGTGATATCGATATTATTATATCAATATCATCTTTTATATGATATCAATATCATATTGCATATGATATCGATATTAAAAATAAAATAAAAAATTAATCGCTTTTGATATTTAAAATAATTTTTTTTTTAATCGCTTTCTTTTAAATTTTAATCGATAGATATTTCATTAAAAAAATTTAATTGCTTTCCTTAAATTTTTAATCCAACGATATTTCAAAATTAAAAATTCAATAACAAATATGAGAAATATTGGTGGAATGAAAAATAAATTTTATAAAAAAATCTATTTTTAAATTTTTTCTACTGTTAGAAACGCCCATCTGTCCTTGGGATGGTTAGGGGATGGCTTGGGCACCCCCAACCATCTCGGGGACGGTCAGTAGTGCTCGAAAAAAGAAGTTGACCGTTTCTAAGTTTTCGGGATGGTTTCCAAAATTTTTTGTGGTTCGTCTCTGAAACCGTTTCCGTTTTCGGAATGTGTGCCTTTGGGGTGGAAACACGTTTTCGGGTAACACTGGTATTAATTTTAATTTGTGCTGGGTTGGATGCAAACCTACACTTAGGCTTAGAAAGGAACCAACTTTGTTTGGAGGTTTGATCTCAAGTATAGAAAAGCTCCACACTTGAGAGTTGATTCCCATTGTGTCTCTGAAGTATTGAACTTGGCTTAGTAAGGGTGCAATTTTAGATGACAATAGTAACCAAGCCAAAAAATATATATACAATAAATACAAAGATTGAGAAAAAGCACTTGGTCTTTTATTCATATAACAAAGTATATATACACAAATGTCCCTATTTTATGAAATATTGTTTCGTGAGATTTTGGCCAACTTTTTGATTTTTTTCACAAGCTTCTAAGTCTATCCAGAAATTAAAATCGATTGTTCGCATTATAAAACTTGGAGTTGCCTTATTTGATCATTTTATTTAGCATATGAGGTTTCTTTGTTCAAGAGAGCATAGAATACTTGGTATTTTATTTTGTGTTCTAGGTGTCTTAAAAAATAAATTAACAAGACTTTCAAATAAATTAACTCATATCCTTGGTATTTTACATTTTATATGTAATGTAGTTTGCTTTCCAACTATTTGAATTTTTTCCCCCAAACAAGTGTTGTTTATAATTCCTAGTACTGAAAAAGAAGAGAATTTCATTGCTTTATCATTCATATTGTAAAGCTCTATGTGGTTCCTTGTCAAATTACCTTTGTATTATATGTTTGGATGTTAATGCTGCCATGATCTGGTTAATAATTTAAATTTCTGTACTTATACATCGTAGGACTATGTGGTTTGCATCTAGTAAGTTATTGTGTGAATCAGCGTATGCTCTCACCTTACCTACATGAAGATCTTGGTGATAAAAAAATTGTGAGGATTTTGCATTTAATTTTAATACTTGCAAAATATTAAAACAAATTAGACATTACAAGATATATTACAATTTAGTGTACAAAAATGGGTACCGTAGTGGGCACTATAATGGTTTATTTCTCTTCTTGGCCTTTTGAATCCAAATTCAATACTATTTTTTGTTTTCTACCACCATTATGCCATAAATTTACAATCATTGCAATTCTATTTTCTTGCATAACTTATGCATATCAACTAACGTTGTTGCTTTTAGAGGAGTGAATTATATATATTGCAAGTTCTTATTCAATCATTACAATACATGTTGACTTTTCCTGCCATTTTGATGTATTGCAATAGCCTTAGGAAATTAGTGTCTTTGTAATCCTAAAGATGATTTATTTGTTTTGATTTTACTTTCAGGCTTTGGGAGGAAATGAGAGGTGGTTTGACCGGTTTTTGGCTCAACATATTGCTGTGTTTTACTACTTCATGGCAGCCTTTATGTATGCATTGAGTCCAAGGATGGCATGTATGTAATTTGCAGAACCTTAATACTGTTTCATTTCTCTCTTTTATTTGACTCAATGCATACTTTCTTGTTCCATTTTCATCATTATTGTTTTTGGCAGTTCATTTTTCTTCAGTTCTAGCTATTTATAGGCAGATTGATTAATTGCGAAGATAAATAAAAATTGTATTAGCTTTACATTATGAATATTTTTTGAAAAATATAAGGATGATAGAGAGTAGTGATATTTGTCAAAGGGGTTGAGCCTATTTGGTTAAATCAACTAGTTCTTATTGTGGAGGCCTTGGTTCAAATTCCCAAAGTGACATTAAGATGGGTCTATTGATTCTCAGTTGAATAAGGTTGTTTCTATTGAATAAAGTTGATTAGGTCAATTGCCACATCCATATTTGGGTGTGGCACACCTCAATGGTCGAGGTTAGATGCAAGTCCTAGGTGAATTTTATAGAATAGCTACCACTTTCTTGTGCAAGCAAAGCTAAAGGATGTAAGAGTATACTCAATTTTTTTTCACTTTTTCCAAACTTAGTTGATGGACATTTCATCAAACAGTTTGCTTGCATGTATGGAGTGTTTATTGAAGGTTTAGTTTATACAGGTGTCAAGATTTAATTGCTCTCTTAATGCATATGAAATTCAACTTAAATCACAGAGCAGAAATAAATGCTAGAGATAAACAAAAATTCTTTAATTAAATAATTACTATCATATACTCAGATTACAGGACTGAGTTTCTGACCTCAACCAGCAGTTAAAAACTTGAGCGCGAAGAGAGTTTAACCTTCAGCAATCACCAGAGAGTATGGTGAGAATGTTTGCCATCTGAGCTACTTCTTTTAAACACAGCAATGAAAGCATATTCACTGTCTGATTCTTCACACAAGGCAGGGATTGAAGCAGCAGTCCCACATCTCAAAGGAAGATAGAAATGACATACAGAAACAAATGCCAGAACATAAACTTCAGATTCATTCCAAGATATCCACACAGCTTCTAATAAACCCAACATCCCTTGATAATGACACCACAATCAGTCAGTATCTTTGTTTGAGCAAATATCCTTCCAGAAGAGTTCTTGGACCAGCAAACTGTCATCACAAGTCCCAGCTGAAGCTCACAACTTCCTCCTTACTGAGAAATGGTGCCATTGATAGATTCTTAAGGCCCTCAACATACACTTCTTTGATGCCTCAACCAGCAAATACGAACAAAATCCCAGCACTTGGCTCAAAAGGCTCCAATGCCAAGGATGGGTACATGTCTAGCTGAGTATGCCTCCCCAAATAAATCACATGCCAAGAAAGAGTCTTCATGCTGTTGTCCTCATTTTTGTTTTTCAAAAATGAAGGCAATTTCTTGAAAAATTCAAGTCTTTTGTTTTGATGCACGCTTTTCGAGGGCAAAATTTGTTTTAATTAATGTCCAATTTAAACATGCATCTTCTTTTTGGTTTTCTTAGTTAAGTTTCAGTTGTTTTGTGTCTTGTTTTTGCTCCTCTTGATGCAAAGTCGAGTTTGGAGGCTTGGAGTTTAAGTTGGGGGTCTTTTCCTCTACATAACAAGTAACTTTATCTACTTGTAATCTGTCTTTTGAAACCCGATTTTAGAGTTGTAAGGTCTTTTAAAGTAATTTCACTTGTAATACAGGGTTCATAGCCCGATTACAAGTGTTTCCCTTGTATTGTCAAACAAAAGTGCTTAGCTTGCAATCAGGTTTTTAAAACCTGATTACAAGTTAAGTCACTTTTTAAAAGAAAGTTGATTTTAAATGTACTTGTAGTCGGGTTTTGGAAACCCCAATACAAGTGACTTTCAAAATTAAATGAAACTTCTTTTACTTGCATCACCTTTGGTGAAACCCGACTACCCTCGTCTTACTCCAACACGTCTTTATTTTCAGCGTTTTTCATGGAGAGCATTCAAGGCATTGTTGTTTGGAAGTAGGATTCTCTTCATAGCATTTTTATAAAGCCTCCTGTTGAGATTTTTGAATCATTTCAAACTCTTTCATCTTGGAGCTGTGGCGGGTTTGCATAAGGTTTCTTTTAGGCAGGTTTGCATAAGGATTCTTTAAGTGTCTTAAAGCGGTTTTCTTTCAAGGTAAGCTTCCTTCTTTAATTTCGGTTTTGAATCATATTTCTTTTTCTTGCTAGGTTTTTAAATGTATGTATCTGCATTTTACCCATGATACCGAAACCCCATTCAAGCTTTGGTGTGTTGGTTTGTTTTCAAGTTCGCTTTGCCTTTGTTTGTGTTGGTTGAAAATTTTGTACACCTGGGGGATGTGCAAAATTGTGGTTTCAGCCACAGTGTGTGAGTATGATACTCTCCTATTTTGGGGAAGGCTCTTCCTATCTACAAACTAAACTAATCTAATATGGGTGAGACAACAGTCTTTCTTCTTCTTTCAAGAAAAACTGTTCTTTTCTCTTCACAGAAAAGTAATAGCAATTGGAAATAAATAACAACAACCTATAAAGTAAAATGAGAGAGAGGAAATGAAGTTTCCTGAAAGCACAAAGACTTCTGTCACATCCTTCGGGACGGGAAAACAATATCAAGCACAAAGTCTTGAATATTTGAAATCCTATTTACCCTTTTATAACAATAATTTTCAAGAACAAGTGCAAGGTACAACAACACAAAGTCTGCAAATATAATGCGCTTCTAAGACTAAAATGAAAATTATCACAAGCTCAAAGTCTTGTGATACCTTCCTCTAGAAGCACATGAGAGTATCATGAAGCACAAAGTCTTCAACACTTCTATTGTCCTATCAACCTTCTCAAAATGATAACAATGTACAACACACAACAGCTCAAAGTCTGTCTATATGATGCACTTCACCTTACATGCACAAGTCTTAAAAATAGAAGCAGCACAAAGTCTACAAGCTATCTCCCCACTTGAACTTTCCACACTATCTTCAAATATGATAAGCAACTCAAAGTTTGCAAGACCAAATCTGAAAACCAAACATATAACTCTAAATACAATTAGCAGCTCAAAGTCTGCAAGGTTGAATTTAAATCCCTCTTGAACAATAGAACAAAACTCACAATCAACTCCACAAAATGTCGTCACATAACAACTTGAGTTGGCACAAAGTCTTAACACAACTTGCCTCTTTTATTGAAAGCAATTTGATTTACATATAAGCTCAAAAACTTAGAGTGCACATACAAACTGGCAGAATTTTGTTGCATTGCCAAAAGATAAAAATTACAATAGACCCCCTCAAGTATTTATAGGAGAGGAACCTTGAGAAAAAGGTGGGCGGATCCTAACTAACTAGAGAAATTCTCTCAATCACCATGACTTATTCCAACTATAGTTCTAATCTAACTCAACTTGTAGCTGCCTTACATGTACTTACATTTCACAAAAATGCAAGTGAAGTGTAATATCCCCAACAATTTTTTCAATTTGTTTCCAGTTACAATCACAACAAGAACCTGTTAAGGTTAGGAAATCAAGATACAATAATGCTGAAGTTGTAACCCTTTCACTTTCTGATCACCAAGTGCCCAATATGGGAAGGTGAGAGCATACGGTGTTGAGGGGATCGTTAACTTCAAATAACTAGAAATAATACAATGCTCGGGCGGCAAGCCAACCCCTTCCACTTTTCAGTGGGAAATGGAGAATATTGAAGATCACTTGGCGGTGAACCAGCCAAGGATAGTACAAGAAACTGAAGAACAATCACTCTACGGGTTATGCAGTGGGAGGACTAGAAATGAAATTTACTATCAAATCCACCACTTATTCAGCGGGATGACAACATTACAATCAACTAAACCGCTTATGCAGCGGGAGGACAATATTACAAAATATTCAAAATAGGCGGCTAGGCCAGCTTCTTCCACTTACGCAGTGGGACTACAAGCAATAATCCAAAAGATAGTTGTTAGTACTACTAATTAGCTTTACAATGCACATTATGGATTATCAATACATGAAATATCGCTATCCCAAAGATAGGCGGCATAGCCAGCCTCTTCCACTTATGCAGTGGGACTAACAAATAACATAACTGTTGTTAGTACTACTAACCGGCATTACAAATCATATATAATGAAGAATCAAGTGTTGATAACAAGTCCAACAGCTGCAACAATAATAGATGATAACTCCCAAACCAACTTAGACTACTCACACCGAAAAGCTCTTCTAACACACAACTATGAAATTCTGAAAATCAATAACACGCACAGAAAACACACAGACCAGCAAGCTACGGACACCCCAAAATGATCATAACTTCTCCAAATCAACTCCGAATGACACAAAAACGGAAGCAAATGAAAGCTATGACTAAGGCGATGCAACCAAAGATTGAAACCTGCACCGCAAACACCACAAACAGCCAATACGCAACCCAAGGCAGCCAAGAGATGGTACGGCCCAGCTGGAAAGTTCGATTTGCTACCAAAAATCAGAAAGAACACCAAATGAAATGCCAATGTAGAAGAATGATCGCCCTCGAGATATGATTGCATAGGCAGGGAGATACGATCGAATCTTTGCTTCAGCCACACCAAAAACCAGCAACACTGAAATCCACACCACATTGAAAATCTGAAAATGCACACTAAAATAGAACCGCACATTCAAAAGATCCAATCACAGCTAGGAGTGATGTCTCACACTCGAAGTCTGTCAAGAGCCCTAGGAGGTATTCACCCTCGAAGATTGTCTGGAGTTAATCCGACAGCATAACAGTGTAAATTGTCTGAGATACCAAAATGAGAGCCCAAGACACTTATTTATAACTTTTTGCCAGCCAAATTCAAATTCAAATGCACTCCAAATATGCCCAAACCAAATGCCATTCCATTTCATCCACATTTGGCATTGCATTTCATTTCATTTCCTTGCACAAGTTCGCCCAATTCACATTCACCCAAAATCGCCCTTTTTAATAAATGTGTCATAAAATAAAGTGTAAAGTGGGCGCCCAACTATGACTTCCAAATGAAAAATATTACTAAGGCAATATACTTAGAAAATCGCCCCATTTGCCTTGAGTTATAATTTAATTATTAACACCATGACGACCCCCTTGAAGTCATATGCAAATTTCGCCCAAATAGACTTAGGATAAAATTAATATTTTCTCCCTTCCTAAGTCGTCCATTCATAAAATAATCAAATATTAATACCTCATACCTAAGGTATTAATATATGAAAAATACCTTCTCCTCAAATACTGATTATTGCCAAATTGAGCCGGAGACTTAAGTGCTGGAAATCACCAAAACTGAACTGAGTTGGGGCTCTGAATTGAACTGTTAAAAATAGTCATCTGAGTGAATACAAGATCCTGCCAAAATAATACTACCAGAAATAGCCACTAAGCTCAGTTGCAAAATCCTTGCTAAGAATAGCACCAAAAAATGCTAAAAGACCAACTGCTTAAACTGACCTGCCGAAAATAGCCATCTGAATAGGCCTGTTGACATCTTGCTAAAAATAGTACTTACTAAAAATAGCATACTGCTAAAAATAGTAAGTGTTTCCAAAGTGATTTCAACCACATTTTGAGTAGCCATCGCACACACTAAAAATAATGTCTGGAAAAAGTCACTTGATGCAGATGCAAGTCGAACCATCGTGAAGCTCTCTGAAAACCCAGAAGGAATCCAGAATCCAAAGTGTCAAACTCACACATTTACCCCCTGAAAACACCAAATAATCCTCCTAGAAAATAGGAAACCCTAATTTCTGTCCCTGCCTACAGGCCTCCGAACTAGGCTAACAACCAGCTGAACTTATCACTGCGGAGAAGGGGATATCACATAAAGTGACACTTGCAATTACAAACTTGACATTACATGTAGTGTCAAAACAAAATTACAAATGCATAATTAATCTAAGTGTCCAAAGACACGACTCCAACTGCATCATCCTTTGTCTGTGATGATCTTCATGCTGCTTGAAGTATTCTAGATTGGTGAAGAAATCTTGAAGTGGAATAGGAATTTGCATCCTTAATGATCTTTGTGTTCTTGGCCAACGAACTTCAACCTTATCTTCTTGCTTGGGGTAGGATTGGCTTTTCAGGAGGGAAGTTCTTTGCAAGGTTGAAGTAAGAAACCTATCTCTGTCTTGAAAGCATTCTATAATTTGCATCCATGAATTGTTGTTGTATCTCTTCTTTGTATCATCTTCCAATCTTGAAATCTGCTTGCAAAATAAGGCCCATGCCTTAATTTATTGATTTGGTAGGTCGTGTGTGCAAGCAGGACTGACATGGGTAGGGATAAATTGATTCAAAGATGGGCTCACAAGAGGACTGCATTACAGGTGTGGTAAAACAAGAGCATTGACTTGCAAATATGGAGAACAAACATGTAACTTCATATGTGTAATGGGAAAATACAAGTTTGCACTTGTAATTGGACCCTAGAGACTCATTTTCAAGTGTTTTTGAGTGCATTTTGGACCAATTTCGGGTTTTGGAAGGCTGATTGCAAGTGAAGACAGAATTGCAATCGGGTTTTAAAATTTCGACTACAAGTAGACTTTAAATGGGAAAAATGGATGAAAGTGAAATGAATGGATGAAATGGTGAGAAAGGGATTTTGACATGAAGGAGAAGATGGAAAGAATGATATCAACTGGTAATGGCAAACTTTATGTGACAAGGAAAGACACATTTTCAGCTTGGAAACGTGGAAAGAGGGAAAAACTTCAACGAATCAGATTTGTAAAACCCGAAATCAAATGAATGGGAAAAATATGAAAGAGGGGAAAATCATGCAAATTTACAAAGTGCATTCAAAGAACTTATCCATTTGGGAACATCACTTAGAAACCCGAACCTTTGCTTGGTCAAAGGCCCTAGACCAAAACAAATGAGCTTGGGAAGAATTGAAATGCTCTATAAATAGATGAAAGAGTCACCACATTGATATTCCTTGCAGCAAGTAAATCGGTTTTGCATTCATCCCACTCCACAAAAAATGGCTTGGAAGGAGAGATACGCTTGATGTCAAACACTCTTCAATGAATGAAGGATGCAAAACGTGTTGCAAATGTGGCAACAATGGCGGAATATGGGCACCCAAAACGTGGAGCTTACATAGCAAAAAATGGAGCCAAAAATCCCCACATTTATGCACAATGTGTTTGCCAAAACTGTTGAATCCCAAAAACATGGCAACAACCATCGATCTCCAGCAGCATAGCAAGAATGTGGGATAATTCAAGGGAATAATGCCACAAAAATCAGATTTGTGAGAGCAAGAATGCAGATCGGGATTTTTCTCTCCAACTACAAGCAAATGTGCCCTCCAACAATCGGGTTTTTAAAACCCCTTTACAAGTTTTAAATTGCATTACTTTTTCCTTCAGTTGAGCAAATTCGGGTTTGAAAGGAAGAAGAGCAAAAAGAAATAACAAAACAACTTGTAATGGGGAAATAAAATCCCCATTACAAGTTTAAAAGGAATAAAAACATAAAAACTTGTAATAGGGAAATAAAATTCTCATTACAAGTAAGACACAAGACATAAAAACATTTAAAAAACTTAAAAGACTTGTAATAGGGAAATAAAATCCATATTACAACTTAAAAGCACAAGGTAGGAACTTTTATGAGAACTTACAAGTTCTCATTAAATTTGTATTTTTAATTTAACTTGTAATTTGTCTAAAAAGTTCCTACAACAACTTAAAAGACAAAAATGGAAAAGGGAAAATAAAAAGCAAGTTACAAGTTACAAGTTTTAAATAAAGTGCACTTGTAATTGCTAGAAAAAAAACCCCTACAACACTAAAACATAAAGGAAACTCAAAACTTGCAAAGGAAAGAAAATTTTCCACTTGTAGTCCAGAGAATAAAACCCGATTTTGAAGGAAAAACAGAGCAAACGAACTCGAAATGCGATGAAATTTTTGCTTTTTTAGGTTTTGTCCTAGCTCTGCATTTTCATAAATCTTCATTTTGAAAGAGTTAAGAGTTAGAGTTTTGAGGTCATTCTGGGCCAGATTGAGAATTTATGCTTAGAATTGAATTTGAGTCTTGTCAAAGTGCTCAAAAGGCTCAAAGGATGAGGATTGCAATTGCTTTGAGTCATTTCTGTCAACCTGCTATTTTTAGAAATTTTTGCTTTTTCTGTTTTTTTCTGCATTTTTTGAAAGTGACATCTGGGTTTTGTTCTTTGAGCTATTTTATTACTACCCCTTTTTTTAGAATTTGAAAATCTCGCCTCTAAATATAAAAAGAAGGGCTTTGAAAATTTTTCTTTTTCTTGAGATTAGGGTTTTGTTCTTTAGGTCGTTTTGATCCTACCAATGTCTTCAGATTAGAAAATTTTTGCTTCTAAGTGTAAAAAGCAAGGGTTTGAATTTTTTTTCTTTTTTCCGAGATTAGGGTTTCAATCCTCATGCCAAATTATTCCTACCCATGTTCTCAGATTTTAAAAATTATGTTTTTAAGGGTAAAAAGAAGAATGCAAACCCTAATTAGGGTTTTGTTCCAGAAGACCAGCTATAATATCAGTACCCATGTTCTCAGATTTCGAAAATAAGGTCTCCAAGTGCAAAAAGCAAAATGGAAATCTAGATTAGGGTTTTTGTTCAGATGAACCAGCAAGGTATGAACATGGGATGAACATTGTTGACCAAGTCAAAAGAAGGCAAGTGAAATGGCACATTGAAAATTTCGCCTAGGTTGAAGAAATAAAAATGGCAGACAAATTCAACAAGCTCAAGGTTAAGCAAAAGGAATAGCAGGTGATTAGTCAAAATCATCCAAGAATGTCAAGCATGGAAGATGTTCTAGCATAATCAATGTTCACCAAGGCATTGGAGAATTGTCCAAACAAAATTGTCCGACAAATGTTAAACTCCTACCAAGGGTTAACTAAATCATAGCAATAGTTATTTAAACTCCTACCTAGGGTTAAGCTTATTTGTACACAAAATTGTCTTACAAATTATCCAAGTGTACCTCATAGTCAAGATAAAATTGTCCGACAGATGGCAAACTCCTACCGGGGGTTAACTAACTCATGGCGAAAGTTAACTCACTCCTCCTCAAAGTTAAGCAAACAAGAAACCGAGGCGTAAAAATGGTTAAGTATATGCAATTATGTCCAACACTTTCAAAGTCCGCCTTGTCCATCATACCTTCAAAATACGCCTAGGCAAGTTTGACCATGGCACAAGGAATTTGGACAAAATTCACCAAAGCTTGAGAAAGAATGGCAATGAAGGGCCCACTCAGATTAAGTTGAAGATGACATGGCAGTAAAATATGACATGGCATTCCAAAAGGATTGAAGATGATGACTTGGCAAATAAAGCAATAAAGCAATGTGACATGTCTTCCTAAAATTCGAACTTCTAGAAGGAGAATAAAGCAAATAAAACTTTCTAAAATTTGATGGAAGCCTCCAAGGAGAAGTTCGAACTTCTAGAAGGAAGAATAAAGATTAAAACTTCCTAAAAATTCAAACTTCATAAAGGAACACTCAAAGCAATAAAACTTTCCTAAAAATACTTCCTTGTGTGACAAGCAAAAGGTTAAGATAAAGCTTGTAGAAGTCTCCAAGAAAACTATAAGACAAGGTTTTATTTCATTAAAGACTTAATTATTTGCCTAGCAAGGAGAAGTTTGAACTTCTAGAAGAGAGGATAAAGCTTCTAGAAGCCATCTTAGAAGCTATAAAAGGAGGTTTCATCTCATTAATTCTTCTTTCTTCAAAGCAAAGATTGAATTCTTCCTAAAATTCGCCAAAGGGAGCAGCTCCAAAGATTGATTAACTTATCAAATTTGCAGCAGGGTTAGCAAAATTCGACTTTGGATAACAGTTTGAAGGTATAAATTCAAGGGTTTGAAGGAAATAATTTCAATATTCTCCTCAAATTCGCCATTAACAGCAGATTGAAGGTGAAATTTCTACCTTGAACATCTCCAGAAGAAGGAATAAAGCAGATTCAAGAAAAGAAGTCCAAATTCTTCTTGAAAATCACTCCAAAGTCTGATTAGATTTTAGGAGGATTGGCCATATAAAGAAAATCTAAGGGTTTGAAGGAGACTGTCAAGAGGTTTAACAAATTCGCCATTTACAGCGGATTGAAGGTTTGCTAATAATATTCTGATTCCATCATTGATCATTCTTGAATCTGCCTTGAAAGAGAGAGAGAATCCAAATCTGTGCATAGTCTTCTTAATAATCATTCAAGCCTGCACTTCACCTTGTCTAGAAGACTATCGAATCTGCCTTTGATAAAGAAGTAAAACAAATTTGGAGAAAGATACATATCCAAAACTTGTCCAAAATCATCTTTGACAGATGCTCTTCCAAGTAAAAGGTGAACTTTTGTGTAAACCTGCCCTGCCAAGAACAAAGTAATCTAAATTTACATATCCAAGGATCTAGAAGCAAATGAAATTGTCCAACTGCTGCAATCATGATCAGACCTCTAAACCTACCTTAGAAGAGAAAGGTTGTTCAAATTTGATGCACATGAGATGATCCTTCAAATATGATACAAACCTGTCTAAAGCCTACAAAATTTGCCATGGAAATAGAGCAAGGGTTTGGGAATCAAGCAAAATTGTTTAAAATAGCAATCAAAGAAAGTTAGAAAATTGGAGGTTCGCTGGACACAAAGGAATACACATGTGTGCCATAAAGAAAGGTATGAACAAACTTAAGATTGTGTCCAAGCACAAAACTTGTCCAAGGATGTGGAATGTCCGCCCATGTCCAAGGAAGAAAGTTCTCAAAATTTGCTAACAAAGTGTTTAAACCTCCTCCAGTTCCATCTTGGCAAGGATTTTGTCCAAAGAAACTAAGCACAAAATCTGTCCAATAAATTGAGAACTTCGCTTTGTCAAGAGGAAGACATTCAAGCACGAAAAATTTTCCATAGAAATTTGACATATTCTCATCCAAGACCGCCTAGGTTTGGACAAATGAAGCATCACACGAAAATGAAATAAAAGATATGACAAAGATGAAGACAAATTGTCTGATCCATCTTGAAATTCACTATGGACAGCAAGCACAACAACTCCCAAAATTTGGTTTTCAGGTTTGGTCTTGCAGACTTTGAGCTGTTTATCATATTTGAAGCTAGTGTGGAAATCTCAGGTGGGAAGATAGCTTGTAGACTTTGTGTGGCTTCTATTTTTAAGACTTGTGCATGTAAGGTGTAGTGCATCATGTAGTTAGACTTTGAGCTGCTACATATTGTGCTTAGTTAGCAGAAAATCATCTAAAAAGGTTGATAGGAGAATAGATAGCTGAAGACTTTAAGCTTTCTTTCTGTTTTTGACGGAGGTCTTTGTGCCTTCATTGAAACTTTGCTTCCCTTTATGTTCCAAAAATTGTACAAAAAGTCTCACTTCTGTATTTGCTGTTATTTATTTCCAATTGCTATTGCTTTTCTGTGAAGAGAAAAGAGTATAGTTTTTCTTGAAAGAAGAAGAAAGACTGTTGTCTCACCCATATTAGATTAGTTTAGTTCGTAGATAGGGGGAGCCTTCCCTAAATTATGAGAGTATCATACTCACACAGTGTGGCTGAAACCACAATTTTGCACACTCCCTAGGTGTACAAAATTTTCAACCAACACATTCCATCAGTCCCATGGAAGATGACTCTTATTCTTTCTTCCAACTCTCTAGCTTCTATAATCGTTCCCAGATCTCTCTTCCTCTCTAAAACAATCTGTGCTACATCCACTATCTTATCATGAATCCGATGCATATCATCTTGAACTTAACTACATGCATTTCCAATCTTTTCATAAATGACTTTCTTTGTTCGAAATAGACTGCTCCATCGTAGAAAGCTGTGTGTAGATCCCTCTCTTGTTATCTTCTCTCGTGATAAAAATTCTTTGGATGTTTTCCTTATTACTTGAAGCACTGGAATGATGACATCCCTAGCATGAGCAAATGCCTCAAAGGCTTCTATGAGGACATGAGTTCTCCCAAGAACCTTTATGACAGTGTCTAGTGTCTTCATTATGCACTTCATGAACTTGCTAACTCTAATATACGAGTCTTCTATCCATGTACCCATCAACTGTGCGGAGTTCCTCATTTTCTCCGTATGATCAACTGATTCTAGAGGAAGCAAAGGTGGTGGTGTAGTTGCTAGACTCTGATGCCTCAATGGTTGCTGAAATTGTTGGACATAGTTCCTCCACGCACCTATCTCCTTTTCTAATCTTCTATTCTTTTCTATTTCAGCTCTCAACATATCATTGGCTGCCTTCAATGAATCAATAACATCACCTATAGCTTGCTCGGAGGTGAGTGGACCCAAATCAATAGTCTCCATATCATACTCATCTCCTGTGATCTCGCCTTCATACTTCTCAACCCTTGGAGTAGCTATTTGGAACTTCCTTGATCCAGAATCATCTCTAATCACCTTGGACATGTTCGTATCTTTCTTCTTCTCGGTAACCGTTGAGTTTGGTTTAGAAGACTTGCTATATCGTATGTTTGTTCTTCACCAACTACTATCACTTCTTGAGCTAGTCTTTCCTTCAACCATTTCGGAATAGAAGATCTTCCTTCTTGAATTTGTGCTTCTTCATGCATTTGCTCATCTCTAGGTGGGGAAGTAGTCTCATCATTATCCTCTTCTTCACCTCCTTCAATCTCTTGAATGAGATGGGTGAGATCTTCTTGTCCTTGTGACGATTTCTCTTTGCCTTTATCGTTGTGACCTGTCGATTCTGCTGATTCATTAGCTCCTTGACTTAACTCTTTTTCTACCCTTTGCTCTTTGTTCCTTTCATCTAGGTTTGGCTCTTCTTCATGTCTTGAGGAAGGCTGACTTGTATTTGATTTATGCTTCTTCCTCGAGGGCTCCTTTTCTCCACGATCTTCCTTTTTCTTTGATCCTCTTGAGTGAGATGGTTGAGGAGCACTCCCACTTGCGCTTGCTTCTTCACCATCTGCTTTTTCTTCTAAATGGAATGTCATTGCTTTGTTCTGCTCTTTCATTTTCTGGTGTTGTATATCTATCCATATGCGAGTGTATTCTAAAACTGGTTTCATCAATTCCTTCAAATCGACAACCTCTATGTCAACCCACTTGATGTTGATCTCCTTGTTTTCTTTGGCATAGGCTGCTTGGAGATATTTACCACTATCTTGAACTTGATCGGCAACATGAAACAACTTGCATTTCCGGATGAAATCGAGAGATAGCCTGGAATACATCTTCTTCTTCTTCACTTCTACATCATCTTGAACGTTCATCCAATAATCTTCTAACTGCCACTGGTGTCCATACTTCTTTCCCAAAACTTCTTTTACATTACCATATGGATCAAAGCAATCTCCAGGTGTGAATGGCTTGAGTGAATGGAGTGCCAACTCTCTCTCAACATCCTCAGCTACATGAAATGAAGGGCATACTTCAATAGAATGTCCGAGCATGATATGGAAAGAAACACTGGTTCCATGCTTATGCCTATGTACCTTGACATATGCCACCAACTGTCTTACCACCTCAAGTAACACCACTCTATCTGTCGGGTAGTGCGGCAACATTTAGGGAGGAACAAGACATCCTTGAACTCTGATATAAGTGAATTTCGGGAACTGGATGAACCATGCACCATGTTGTTCTACTAATGTTCATGCCTCTAGAGAGAGTCTTTGCTGCAATCCTCCTCGAAGCATCCTCGTGATGTGCATAGTGAATGCATCATTCACTCTCCTATAGTGTTGTTTCGATGGATGGTTAAGCCGTGGATAACACTCATGCACCTTTATCTCTCCAGTTCTCCTTCCGACTACGCTCGTGTACATAAGTCTTGGATACTCATAATTTCTTGCAAGGGAGTATATGACGTAGGAGCTCATATAGAATGTTCTGGTGCGCATCAACTTCCTTAATTGTAGATCAATGTTGTTGCTGATGAGCCTCACCCAATTGATTGCATTCTTACCACGAGTAACAGTTTCAATGAAGTAGAACATCTTGTCTTCGAAATATGAAGCCTCGGGTGCACCAACCAATCAGTGGAGTAGAGTGATGAATTCTCTGAATTCATCATGGAAGTCCACCTTATGTAGCTTGTCGGGCCATCTGCTCCTACCACCTCTACTCTTCTTCAACTAAAACTTGTCGATGATCTTTGCACAAGCATTTGGATCGTCATCATAGGTGGACTTAGCTCCTTCTATGCTTATTTAGACTATGTCCTTAGGCTCAGGTAGATGAAATGTTTCACTGATTGCTGTCTCCGAGAGAGATGCGAGCATTGTTCCATACTTCGCTACTATCTTTCTTGAGGGAGAGTCGTAATGTCTGTCACATTCCACAATTAGCTCGTAGCATTGCACCGTGGGGGGAAAGCCAGCTGCATTTATGATCCCACTTTCAATCATCTTCTTTGCTGTAGCAGTAGGTTCGCTTATGTATGATGGATGTTGGAACTTCTTGGTGTCGAACTTTCCAAGATTGGTATCTCCTACTTTGCTCCAATGTGAAGTGTTCCTACTCTCGAATGTGCCGCTCTTCAAATCTTCCTTGACGAGTGTATGACGAGTCATGGTTTTGTTCGGTTTAGGAGCTGCCATCTTCCACCTGCGAGAGATATGTAAGTTAAGATAATGGTGAAATATTGATTTAATGAGGCCTATAAGTTAGTTATGAAATTGATCTGAATCTTGGATCTCAATAAATGTGAATGATTTGCTCTTCTAGATGAATTAGGGAGGTCTAATTTGCCTTAGCAAAATCACTTTCGGACCTAAATCAGACCTGTTCCTGTCTTTATATCAGTCCAAATGATGCACTTACTTCTGATTTGAATTCAAAATATGATCAACAATCTGACTGTTAATGTCCAGAAATTCGTTATCTTTCAAATTCATCTTAATTCCTTGCTATTGAAGGATGAAATTCGCCCTCCAAACTGCTAAAATTCGCCCTTGTAAAGATGAAGTCGCTGATCCTTAGGGATGAATTCGCTGTTAATAACGATAAATTTGCTTCCTTGCTGCTAAAGTTCACTAATCTGCTCTTGAATTTCGCTGATTAGAGAAATGAATTTTCTTTGATTGATGTTTAAAATGAATGCTTGCTCTCCTTCTTATAGGCGATCAGGGAAAGGGTGTTTTTTTTTTCCATATTAGGCCGATTTGGTTAAATTAAAACAACAACAAAAAACTCTCAAGCTGGCCGACTTACCTATTTGAATTTTGAATTTTATTACTGTTGGATTAGTGCATCAAGAAAATTCGCTTATCTCCCTTATTTCTTGAAGTTCGTTCATCTATAGAAAATCTTGAAGTTCGCTCATCTAGGCTAATTTGTGAAGTTCGTTTCAGTCATTGATTCTTAGGTGCTTGGACATTGACTTCCCTTTAATCATGAAATTCTCTCATGTGTATTGATCCTTGAAGTTCGCTCATGTTCATCAAGTCTTGAAGTTCGCTCATCTACCTTGATTCTTGAAGTCGCTCATATACCTTGATTGTTGAAGTCGCTTATATTCCTTGATTGTTGAAGTCGCTCAGCTACCTTGATTCTTGTAGTCGCTCATATGCCTTGATTGTTGAAGTTGCTCATCTACCTTGATTCTTGAAGTCACTCATCTAGTCCATTTTGTGAAGTTAGCTTGTCTTGCCTTAAACATGAAATTAACTTTCCTCTCATTATCCCAAATTCAAAATCATTTTCTTCTAAACGCGTTAGGGCATGGAACTAGCTTCAAGGAAATGATCTATTATTTGCATCCTATTGTAGGCAACCAAATTCGCTCGTCCTTCAACTCATGAAGTTCACTCATGGGCATCAAATTGTGAAGTTCGCTGATCTTCCTCCATTCTTGAGGTTCACTCAAGGCAAATGCTATCACATCTCTTTCACTCCTCTACTTCCAATTTCGCTCATCTACTTCAAATCTTGAAGCTCGCTCATACACATTGATTGTTGAAGTTCGCTGTTCTCCTTTGATTCTCGAAGTTCACTCATCCCCAAAATGTAAAATTCGCTCATATACCTCAACTTTTGAAGTTTGCTTATGTAGGGTCAAACATGAAGTTCGCTGAGGTGAAGTCCAATTCATGAAGCTTGATCATTTGGGCTGATTGGTAAAGTTCATTTCCAATTGAATCAACTCAAGACAAATGCTTTCAAATCTCTCTCACAGTTTGCTCACTTAGGCTCAAACATGAAGTAAACCTCATGAGGACTTGGAGATGAAGTAGATTTGCAAAATGAACTTATCTCCAATCATTTTGTTGCATTTTGATTCAATCTTTAGACTTTCAAACACTCAAACTCATACTCAAGCAAGGCCCTCAAGGGAAATTTACTCTCCTATCTCTCAACATGAAGTTTGCTCATATAGCCTAATTCTTGAAGTTTGCTACCCTATAGCCATACCTGAAGCGTGCTGTCTTAAGGCTTTAACATGAAGTCAGGGTTTTGGGGGCTTGGAGAATAAGGTGAATTGAAATCAAATATTGCCTATTTGCTCATCACCTTGCTTCATTTTCTCCATTCAAACTTACAAGATAAGGCTTCTTGAAACAACTTCGGTTGAGCTCATGATTGACTTACATGACATCTAGACCCTATGAACTTGCTCATTTCACCTGCGAGAGGGAGAGAGACTAGATTTAAGAGGTCAAGACTAAAAAAAAGGGGGGTCCCCATCTTGATGGGGTGATGTTTGATATGGTCACAACATCTGGCGACTCCACTAAGAAAATGTTCCTGAACATTTCAAGAATAAGATCAAATCCATACCTTTGAACCTATGGAGAATTCCATTCAATGAATTAAATGGTTAGAAAACGTACACAAACAAGAAGGAAAATCTCAAATAGTATCAAAATACTTAATCCTTGATTATCTATGTGTGTGCACTTGAGTTTATTCCTCTCAACAAGACAATTATGACCTCCAGGTTCCTTCGTGATTAAGTACGTACTTAATTTCAACTTCATAAGCATCTTGGATAGAGCCTCGTTGCTAGTCGGACGTCTATGGCCCTGGCGAGGTTATCGCCGCAATCTCATGAATATTGCTCCATTGCCAGTCCGACGTCCATAGCCTCGATGGAGTTACTTGCATGTTCCCATTAGCCAATTTTGATATTTGATTTTCCTTCATTTTCTCTTTTCTAGATTTTTTTCTTTTCTTTTCATCTCGTTTTTCTTTTGAATATAACTTTTCTTTTGCTTTCATATTCCGTCAATACCTTTGGCTTGTAAGCAATAAAGCTTACTAGGGTTTGATGATTGCGGTGGCGTTGAAGCAAGATTTTAGATTTTTCGCTAACCACGACTTCACTTGAAAACCATAACGCCTCGGAGTTAATTAATGTGTAAAGATATAATAATCTCCAAGATGTCAATATCAAGGTACAAGGGATTTTTTCCTGGTTATGTACAAATCCCAAACAAATGATATCATTGAGATGGAATGACCTTGGATTCAAACGGTCTTCATGAACTCTTATTCAAGAAATAGACTTGAACGTAAAAAAAACAAAAAACAGTGGAATGCCAGAGTGGATCATAACACATTCACCTTTTTCACAATGGATACCCCTGGAAAGCAAACCCAAACAACTAACTAAAACAAAACCCAAAGCAAACTAAAACTATAAACCTAAACCAAACCAAAAGAAAACTAGGACTAAGGCAAAGCGATGCAAACTGAACTCAAAACACACCAAAATGCAGGAAAACATGCAACAACTAAACTAAGGCAAACCAAGCAAGAAACCTATACTAACTATTTACAAGATAGACCTCTTAGGGGTTCATGGTTGGAAATAGTTTTTAAGGAATTGTCCATTTACAGGCAATGGAACATCCTCTCTCGTTAAGGTCTTAAGTTTGAAGTCATTTTCCCCTAGGATCTTTGAAATCTGATAAGAACCTTTCCAAAGTTTATCAAACTTGTCATGCTCTCGTTTCTTCCCATGGGCTTTATCCCAATATAGCACGAGGTCCGAAACTCTAAAAGCTTTGATCCTTGCTTGTCTATCGAACCATCTCTTCACCATTCCTTGGTGTTTAGCGAAGTTGTCTAATGTTGCATCTCTTTTTTCTTCCAAATTCATGAGTTGTGTCAAACGGGCTTATACTCTGTCTTCGCCTTCCATGTATCGCAATGTTGGTGTTTTCAGTTGTACTGGAAGAACAGGTTCTTGTCCATAGACTAGAAAATTAGGGGAATTCCCTAATGAATTCTTAGTTCGAGTTCGATCCGCCGAAAGAGCAAATTTTAGCTGGGTGTGCCAATCCTTTGTGTTCCTTTCTAACAGCTTCTTAATTACACTCAGGAGGTTCTTGTTTGTGGATTTTGCTTAACCGTTGCCCTGCGGGTAATAATTTGATGAAAATTTGAGTGTTATTCCATATTCAAAAGCCCAATTGGAAAATCTTAATAATGTGAAAGCAAGATCATTGTCACATACTAAAGCATGAGGTCATCCAAACCTAGTTATGATATTTTCTTCCACAAACTTAATTACAACATTAGTATTGCAAAATTTCAAAGCTTGAGCTTCCGTCCACCAAGTACAGTAATCGGTAGCAGTTAGAATATACCTGTGTTGTGCTGAGGAAGGTGGATTGATCATACTAATGAAATCTAGTCCCCATTTGGCGAACGGTCGGGCTTCTATCACTGGCTGTAGCGGCATTGCTGGATTCTACTTGCAAAAGGTGTGGCATGTCTTCACGTTCTCATAAGTATCTTTGAATAGTGTAGGCCAATAGTATCCTGCCCTTAATATCTGATGTGTCGTAGCTAAGCTTGCTCCATGTCCTGTTCCGAATTTGTTGTGAAAGTGCTCCATGATTTGTTTTGCTTCATTTTTACCAACACACCTTACATAGATTCCTTCGTGATTCTTTCTGTATAAAACCGAGCCTTGGAGCATATAGTGTTGGCTTTTCAATCTGAGTGCTCTCTTTTGTGTAGGAGTCATGTGTGCGGGACATTTATGATTGAGCAGATAAGTCACAATATCCTTATACCATTCGTCTGGTTCGAGGTCATCCAGTTCATACACTTGTTGAATCAATCTTGGTCCTTCTACAGCTAGAGTTTGTGCAAGAGCCTGTCCTTGAACTAGCTTCATTGGTTGAATCTCAATATCATATTCTTGGATGGTGGCGACCCACTTTCCTCTGCTTTCTCCTAGTTCATTCTGCATGAGGAGAGTCTTTACAACCGCATCAGGCACTATCGCATACACCTTGCTCCTTAGGATGTAATGTTTGAGCTTTTTGATCGCTTTCACTGGCGTGTAAGCTTGCTTTTCAATATTTGGATACCTTAATTCAGCATCTTTGAGTGGAGCACTTGTAAATGCTATAGGATTCTCTTCCTTTTCTTCGCTTCTCTGGGTAACAATAGCTGCACGTGTGTTATGAGGCGAAAGAATATAGATAGAAAGGCTTTGTGTAGTTTGGGCTGATTAATACGGGAGCTTCAACAATTGCTTGCTTAATTTCTTCAAACGCCCTTTTAGCTGGTGTAGTCCATTCCATCTTAGCATCCTTTAACATTTCATTCAGTGGCCTGACTATTTCTGCAAATCCAGTGATAAACTTTCTCACAAAATTGATCTTGCCAAAGAATGATTTGAGTTCTTTCTTACTTGCGGGGAGATTGATTGTTGATATTGCTTTCACTCTATCAGGATCTATAGAGATTCCTTTCTCTGAAATAACATGTCCCAACAATTTTCCTTACGTGATGTAATGTACCCAACTGTACGGTAAGTACCAGAGGGAAATATCGGAGGGAAGTACCCGAGGGCAAATACAGGAGGGAAGAACTCGAGGGCAAAGTACCTTCAACACCTTTGGCCCTCAATCAACGGCACTCGACACCCTTCGGCTCCGGACGTAAATTTCCACTTGTACGGAAAAGTAGGCTGCACACTTCCAAACACTCTGCACGACAATGTTACTTCCACTGAAGGATCCAATCGTAGATAATTCCTCCGTTGATAAGATTATTGCAGGTACGGGTATGAATTATCAAAACAAAGTATACACCAATAACATGGAATGGCCAAGAACTAAATATTTGTAATTATATTTCCACACGGTAGAGATAGATCCGATAATGAAGTACAAAGTGAAATATCAGAAATGATATCTCCAATGACAGACTAGGGTGGCTGCTAACCATCGAAACTGCGATTACAGAATAGGGAGGATCGCGCACCTCCGAAATTGCAATAGAATGGAACTCCAATTGGAATTCGCAAATACAAAGAAAACATCAAATTCACCATACCTACAACTATGCCAAACTCGGCCTTATAAATGGGCTCCGGGAAGTTTCCTGAAGGGTTACAAACGGGTCGACACCAAAATCTTTATAACTAACTAATTAATAAAAAGGGCCCGAAAGATATTATTAAGTACGGGGTCATACAATAAATTATTTAAATTGACTATTTAATTATATCGGGGACATTACAGACTTACAGTCCTCCCGACCCAAAGATTGCTTGCCCTCAAGCAATCCGTAACTATTTGCCATCTGATAAGCTCTGGGATCCCAAACCATGCGCGTATGCTGGTAGCCGTATCCGCTGAAAGCTTGACGCCGCACCATGACTACAAGCACCACCTGCAAATCCCCAATCAGCTTGCGCTGCTCCACTCTGATATAAACATTGCCCTACTCGGAGTTGAGGAATAACTCATCAAAATCCAACTTGTTTTCTTCATATAGATGCCACTCACAAGGAGAGATGGCAATCATGCACGCCTCATGACCAACCAAAGGGTAAACTTCGAATTCAACCAACTGTAGAGATTGCTCCTGTAAGGGATCATTGCTAGAGTTTGCATCTCCCTGAAGTTGATCAACCACTGTTGGCTTGACAAAATTCATACAAACATCTTCATCCTTGCAGTTGTCATGAAAGTTTAAGTGTTCTCCACTTGAAGGGACAATTGTTGTCTCTGGCTTGTCCATATCCTCCTGTCGCTCGGGTGAACATGTGAACTTGTCTTCATCTTTCTTTGATTCTGATTGAGTTCCTAATTCAGGATCCAACTCCTCTTTTCTTTTCCTTAAATAGTACCTATCAAAGGTTCGGTGGCCTTGATCTCCTTAGGTTCACTTGAGTATTCATCAAAGATTCTGATAACCTCCTCATGCACAGGTATACTTTTTCCTATTAGAACTAGATATTCTTGAAATGTCAAAAGATTCTTCCTCTTTTGATATTTGTTATACCACTTGGTAATTTTATTGGCAGCAATTTCATTATCCCTTTCTACCATTTCTGTAGTCATCCCAAGCATTCCACAGGCTGGCAGGATTTTGGCTCTAATACCACTGTAATGTACCCAACCATACGGTAAGTACCGGAGGTAAATACCCGAGGGCAAAGTACTCGAGGGAAGTACCCGAGGGCAAATACCTGAGGGAAGCACTTGAGGGCAAAGTACCCGAGGGAAGTATACCCGAGGGCAATTACTGAGGGAAGTACCCCAGGGAAGAACCCGAGGGAAAATACCCATGGGAAGAACTCGAGGGCAAAGTACCTTAGACACTGTTGGCCTTCAATCAACAACACTCGACACCCTTCGGCTCCGGACGTAAAGTTCCACTTGTACGGAAAAGTAGGCTGCACACTTACAAACACTCTGTACGACAATGTTACTTCCACTGAAGGATCCAATCGTAGATAATTCCTCCGTTGATAAGATTATTGCAGATACGGAAATGAATTATCAACATAGAGTGTACACCAACAAAATTGAATGGCCAAGAACTAGATATTTGTAATTATATTTCCACACGATAGAGATAGATTCGACAATGAAGTACAAAGTGAAATATCAGAAATGATATCTCCAACGACAGATTAGGGTGGCTGCTAACCACCAAAATTGTGACTACAGAATAGGGAGGATCTTGCACCTCTGAAATTGCAACAGTGCCAAACTCCAACTGGAATTTGTAGATACAAAGAAAATATAAAATTCACCATACCTACAACTATGCCAAACATGGCCCTTATAAATGGGCTCTGAGAAGTTTCTCGAAGGGTTACAAACGGGCTGACACCAAAATGTTTATTAATAAATAAAAAGGGCCCGAAAGATATTATTAAGTACGGGGTCGTACAATAAATTATTTAAATTGACTATTTAATTATATCGAGGACATTACATGAGATTCCTGAAGTCTACATATAATCTGATTTCTCCGTTCTTCTTTCGTACAGGAACCAGGTTGGCGACCCACATCGAATGTCTTTCTGGAAAAATGATTTTTGCCAATAGTAACTTCTTCACTTCTTGACATATTAGTGGTTCCAAAAGTGGGTTGACGGGTCTTTGCCGCTATTTGAATGGTTTGCTTCTTGGCTTCAAAGGTATTGTATGGGTGATGATTGTAGTATCACATGTTTTCAGATCTTCGTAGCTCCATGCAATAACGTCTGGGAAGTCTTTCATGTTCTTCAAAATACCTTCCTTTTCTTGTGGAGTGCAAGCTTTCCCTATGAATACATTCTTGATTTGTTCTTCATTGCCTAGATTGACGGTCTCACATGCTTTTCCTTCGACATTATGACTCTTGATTGCCTGCAACTTATCTGGGTCAAAGATTCTTTCCAATTCTATCATACCCTTTGGAATATTGTTCGTTTTCAAATTCAGGATGCCTTTTGGATCAAACTCTGCACCTTCTATGTCTTCCTCATCAATGATTTGAGTTAAGAAGACATCTGTTTTGGTCAAGAAATCCAATATATGTTTGTCATCTTCAAATACTTGGAAATTTGTAACATTATCTGGAACTGAAGGCATTGGCATCAACTCTACTGTGAATTTCTTCAATCCTTCCATGGCAACTGGAGCTAATGAGCTGGCAGCTTGAGCAAGGGAATTAGGTACTTGATTCTGATGTCTGTATACTAATTTAATATTGAAAGCATCGAAGCTCTGAATGAGATCCCACACTTGATTGCGGTATCTTCCTAGCCTCTTCTCATGACACACATATTGTTTCTTTATTTGCCTTATCACAATTTCTGAATCTCCAAACACATGAAGGATCTTTGCTTCCTTCTTTATAGCTAGCATCAACCCATGAATCAATGATTCATATTCAGCAACATTATTTGTACAAGGGAATTGCAATTTGTGGGCAGCTAAATATGTTTCCCCTGAAGGACTGATTAGCTCAAAGCCGTCTCCTGATCCTTATTTAGATTTTGATCCATCAAATCTTAGTGTCCACACTTGGTTTTCATCTATCTTTTCTTTTGGTGAAGTTTGATTTTCATTGTTGCTATCTTCTGATGAATTTGATGTAGTGTCTTATTCGGATGAACTATCGGTCTCCGGGATCTCAATTTCTTCTAATGTTACAACCTCGGGGATCTTCTTGTAGACTTGCTCCAAAGCAATCTTGCACATGGTGCATGAAAGTTTAGAATGGAAGGCGTTATGTAACCTACACCAATTCGGCAATTATAGATCTTGGATGCATGCCAGATTTCCAAGCTCAACCCCTTGTTGGATATTCTTCTGGACAAATCTCTTGAAATTTTCAAACATTCCTTCATTATCTGATTCACGATCACTTTCAACAATAGCCTTAGTTGATTCTATGATTTCTTGCGAATTATCTTCTTCATCAAGACCTTGTAGCATTAGGACTTCTTCGACCTTGGGCTTGTAGGTTCCTAGATTTTTCTCTAGGAATAGAATTTCATTGTTCTCACCGTATTTTGTTATCATCAGCTTCAATCTGGGAGTACTGTCAATCTTGATCTGATTGGGAACACCTCTCCATGGTAGCCACATGTGAGAAAATTCTGTTGAAACATAACCATTCAATTGCCGTGACCAATCCCTACTCAACAGCATGTCGTAGGTATCAGGGATCTCTACGACTGATATATCAATGAAATGTTGAACTCTTGGGTTGGCTGCTAGTTGCATATGAATATTGTTGAGGTCTCCTACTATTGGAATTTTTGTCTTGTCTAATTGAGTTACCTTCTTTGTAGTAGGTGAAGGAGTTATACCTAGCTTCTGACAGATAGCTAAGGGCATTACGTTGCTTGAGGCTCCTGAGTCGTACAAACAGTTATGTAGGAGTTTCCCAAAAATTCTTATTGAAAGTAGAAATGGGGCTGGCTCATCCTTCCCTTGACATAAAATTGTAGATTTATCTTTCTTCTCTTGTTGACTTGCTTCATTTTTGTCAACATTGTTGTGTCCTTTTGAACTCCCACCTTCAACATTGTTTTCTTGTTTTGATGTTTTTCCTTTAGTTATATCCTTTTTGATGGTGGTCTCTTTCCTTGGGATAATCACACTCGCAGTAGACTTTTCTTCTATTTCCGGGGTTTCCGGGGTCTTGTTATCTCTTTTGAGCAGCGTCTTTCCTTCTAGCATATCTTCTTTCTTTGACAAGAAGGATGAAACTTGGACCATGCATTCATTTCTTGATGATTGTTGTTCTTCACCTACATCTTCTTGAATGACATTTATATTAGCTTGAGTAGTGTTGGTTGTTCCTCTTGAGACATTGGAAGTATTCTGACTATTCGGTCTTGCTGCAGCGGCATCACTTAAGATGTTGATCAATGTTTCCCTAATTTCAGGTGCTTTCATCAACTCAAATAATGACAAGCTGACTTTGACCTTTTTGAACTCTTTGAGCACATACAAGCTGAGTTTCTTCAATTCATCCTTGGGAGGAGAAGGGGAGTTCCTTTGTCTATATTATGATGCATCTTGTGGATAACTTGGGATATTGCTCGCATTTGGATCTGGTGGAGTAGAAAAATTGTTTGGAGGAATCGATGTTGTTAACGGTTCTTGATTTCTATGATTCCTCTAATATACTTTTGTTCCTTGATTTCCTGATGATTGTTGTAGTGTATGTACTTCTTTAATGCCTTCAACTAGGACACCGTTGTTGAGGGGCGGAAAGACATATTCAGAATCTTCAACAGGTTTGTTTGCAGAAGCAGGTGGAAATGGAGAACTTGGTGGCACCATTGGAGATTAGGGATATTGATCATCTGAGCATGCTGAAGTAGGCTTGAAGTTTTCAACAATTAGTGCTTGATCATATCGTGTTGTGGGAACCATTTCATAACCTGTTGTAGGAGGATTTTCTGGTGCTTCTGTGTAGCGCATCTCTTGTTGAAATATGTCAGCAACTATTTTGAATTCGGGGCATTGGAGCTCGGAATGTTGGTTTGTATTGTGTAATCTGCACCAACTAGACAATGCTGCTTCTGCTAAGAACACTTTGTCAACCGGATGATTCTCTTGATTTTGTGAGTTGGGTGGATTATCCAGCGGTGAAACTACGTTTCCATTGTTAGGAGCTGTATTCCATGTTCTTCTTGGAAATCCTTGATTGTTACTTCTGAATCCTTGATTATTACTAACTTGATAATTTTGATTATTTCCTTGATAGCTATGATTATTTCCTTGATAGCTCTGATTAATCCTTTGCATGCTTTGTAACTGATTATTTTGATTTCTCAAGTATATTACTTCAGTTGACAACTTCTTAACTTGCTCAATTAATTCTTTCATTTCTTCCTTTTCTTCTTGCGTACTTGTAGATGTTGATGCATTTTGCAGGTAGACTGGATGTGCTGGTGGAGATTGAGAAAGTGCGACTTGTGGATGAAGTACCAATTGGTTGGATGGCTGCATGTTAGGATACGCTGCTTGCAGAATTGCATTCAGGATTGGGGTTTGATGCATCAAGGCCTGACTTATGGCTTGAATTTGGTTAGGTGCCACGGGAGGTCCCATATGAAGCAGTGGTCTAGTGATGTTTTGACCCATATTCTTGCTTACTTCAATAACTTTTATGTATGCTGCATTCAAATCATTTGGGGCAGGGTAGGCTCTTACGAACATGGAAGTGAAATGATCTAAGGCACCATAGTATATTTCTCTTGCATTCGCGATGAGATAAGGAGCTCGCAACATCGTGTAAGCTCTATGGAACCGGTTATTAAAAGCGGTGATAGGCTCATGTTCTCTTCTTTTGATCTCTACAAACTATTTGTATAGTTCAATAGGGGTAGTTGGAATGCCAAATTTTGTAATGAATGCGTCTTTCATTGCATCCCATGTTCTTATTGATCTTGTAGGGAGATGAATGAACTAGAAGTGTGCCTCCTCTCCTAGCGAGTATGGAAAAAGTCTACAAGCCACATCTCCATATTCAATTTGTTTGTTGTGTAGGAGGTCTTCAAACATCTTGATGTGATCTTCTGCTGTCCAGTTGAAATCATTTGTATTGAACTTTGGGCAGAAATTCTCCGGATTTTTGGGCATTTCATGATATACTACAAATTCTTGCGGGGATGGATTGTTGATCATCCATGTAGCTCCATTAAGCACATGAGTAGGGGGAGGAGGTGGTGGTCTCAAATGAGCCATTTTACTTGCTGCAGTTTGTGAACTTGATTGGGTAGCTGACTTAGAGCTTGTTTGCGATGTTGATTGAGAACTTGATGAAGTTGAATGAGAACTTGCTGAAGTAGAACTTGCTTGACTTGCTGATTTTGTAACTGTTTGGATGCTTGTTTGAATTGCAACCTGAACTTGTTCCTGGAGTGATGGAATTTGAGATGAATTGATTTGGTCAGGTGAACTACTTTGATCGTGTATTCTCAATATAGGTTTTCTTGATGTCTCTCCTTTCTTTGCTTGTTTGATCTTGAAGTGAACTGCAATTCAGTTAGCTCCTCTCCTGGGGTTGATCTCAATATCCTTTGATGTTTCTTGAGCGAGAAAGAACCTATGTGCTCCAACGTGAAGTGATTGTCCTTTCAAACTCACTGTGGGTTTTGTTGATTAAAAATTGCTCTTGCAGCAGCTCTTCGAATTCCTTCAGCCTTTGCTTCTTCTCAGTCTAGCAAGATTCGGATTCTTGTGTACTCTTCTTCACTTCTCCTGACATTCCAAGCTAGGTCATTTAATCCTGAGAGGATGTCCTCTTGCATGTTGCCTAATTCCAACTTTGGTTGTACTACTTCGTCCAACCCTCTATGTGGCAATACCATTGAAAATGATGACTCCTTCAATTAAGCTTGTTCTTGAATGACTTATCTAGGAGCAATTCGGTCTTGTAGTCTTTGGGTGAGCAAATCTCTTTTAACTTGAACTTCAATTTTGTCCGCTATCTCCTCTTCTTCGTCCAACACAAAAGTGATTCCAATGTATTGTGGTGCACTTGTTTTTACTTCCTAGGCAAGGTTGTTTAAACTGGCTATGATGTCTCTTTCGTCTCCTAAGCCCGGCTATTTAAATTCACCTTCTCTAGCAGGTTCGCCTCTTCTAGCAGGAGCGGGTAACACCATAATGATTCATATTCATCACAAGGTCTCGAGCCGATTCAATTTCTCCTTTGTTGATTGGTAGCAGGTAGATTCTCGATTCCGCATCATGATCTAAAAGAAATCTTTCACTTTAGTGAAGCGAGGCTCTCCTTCTAGCGCCAATTCTGTTGATGTGTTTTTTACACACATTCGAACACAGAATAAAATACCCAAAAGTATCTTATCCTCTCTTGAACAAAGCTATTCAAGTGCTGAAGATTGGCTTAAGGATCACTTGAAACAACTCCAAGGTTCTCATATGTCGGGTCACGACATGTGGATAAGCATAGCTGGTCGGTGTGAATATTGTTTCATCAAGGGGTCTTTTACATAAGAAAAGATTTCATGAAGCACTTTGCGAATGATATGCGGTGAAGTTCTTTCCTAATACTACTGAATGTTTGTCAAAAAAATGGCAAAAGATGAGGGTTTAGAGAGGTTCTAAGCTATCCTAGGAATGAATGGATGAGGACGAGATTAGTGAAACTCTACTAGTCTTAGCTTCGCCATACAAGAACAACTCCAAAACTAGTGCAATCTTCTAAGGATACTTTAAGATTTTTCAAATTGTTACTAAGCATTAGACACCATCATTTGAATGCATACCCAAGATTAAGTAACAATTGAACTCAAGCACTTTTAATGATTCCATTTAACCACACAAGGCACACTTACATTCAACAAGAGGCTAGTGGTATGGATTACGAGTTTCACAATACATGAAGTATAACATTCCATCATTCAATCTAAACACTTAAACTAATATCCAAGATTGAATTGAAAGGATAAAGAACCATGCAATAAGCTTCAAAGATTGAATAGAAACACCACAACTTCAATATTTTATTATTCCAAAAGCCAAACAACAACATTTCTTCAAGTCCTTCTCTTATCACTCTTGAATTCTCTCTCTATTATCTAAACTCTCTTGCTTACTAGATTTCTATCTAAACTCGCTATTTCTCTATTAACTATTAACCTTTACAAATGAAATGAGTGGAGTTTATATAATACTCCCAAATACAATGGAGGGTTGAGATTGAATGGAGACCAAGGGCCAAGATTTTGCCGCCTAAACCCTAATTAGGGTTTGATACAAATGAAACCCTATCTAGATAAACATCATCATGGAATCAACCAATGAGAAAATAGCATGTGCGGACGCAAAAATCGAGTAAGCATCCTCCAATAGGAAAATGAACATCAATATGAATCCTTTATTCAGTTCAACCTCCCCAACTGGTATAACACCAGCATATTTATGCAGAATTAATTTGTACTTAGATGGTAGCCACAATAGGTAGGGATCCAATTTTATTTGCTTAAGTACAACATATTACATATGACATATGCACCAGCCAATGGGCGCAACAGTTAAAATGGTGATTGATACATCTTATACCCTTGTCTCAACTGGTATAAAGTATTATACTTTTCTAATTTATGATGATCATAAACTCCAATACCTTGTACAAAGGGTCACCCAAGTCTCACCCTTATTAAATTGGTGAAATAATAATTTGCTTGCAAATCCAATCACCCAAAACTGGAAATCTTGAAAAATCAACAATATTCAGCTCCAAAGATATAAACTTGAATGAAATCACTAACTCAGCTCCAATGCAACCTTTGTGTGGAGATTACCTCAATAGATATGAGGGTTTTTATTCTCAAATATGGTGATGAAAAATTAAGAGGCTTTTCGTCCTCAGATGTGAAAATTGAACAAAAGGTTTAATTCCAAAAAAGGTGAATTGCAAATTGCTGACAAGAAGATGATGCTCAAAGGAATGATTATTAAGTTAACCTTTAAATTGGAAATTACCAGGCCTGACTTAAACTAATATGATTAATTAATGATATCATATTTCTGCAATTCATAATCTGATCACTACTGTTTTTCAATTAGATTGTGTGAGAGTATTTTGCTACAATGTTTCAGACAACACTCCGTGAACCATCATCAAGATGATAGAGAGCTACTAGAGATGAAAATGGTCAGTTGTATATCAAGATAGAATAAAAAGAGAGAATGGAGGGGGAGGGGGGGAGAGGTTGCACATGGTTCGAGACACAAAGGATGGTTCAAGAAAGATAATCTTGTTTGGAAAACCAAAATTATATTAAGAAGCCATAAATATGAAAAGTAAAGAATATACACTAGAATATAAATATTAGTATTTGAATAAGAAACAAACTCTTATGTATGTATATATATAGACATACATATTTAATAATATATATAGGCACATGTATTGTAATGTCTTCTTCTCCTGCCTAGACTGTTGTTGCGACCGTTAGCCCTAGGTTCTCGTAGGCTAATTGGTGGAAGTTAGGGAACTCCAATTTTCTTGGAGATCTAGGAATCAATTTGTTGGCTTCCATCAACAATGTAGGGAATTTCCAGTTTTGTAATGTTCCCTTTTTGGCCTAAAACTGTAGTTAAATTATTAAACTTAAGATTTAGTTATTTAATAAGGTCATTAGTTCCTAAGATAAGTGACCATGTCCAAACTATAAAGGGAAGTCGATCAACAATTGTTGTTTTGACACCTTAAATTTGTTTCTAATCTTAATGGAAATAGTATGGTTTTAGTGCCCAAAGATTTCAGATTCTAACACCCAATAGAAATGCAATAGCCATTATCCATTATCCATTATCACTATAATATCCAACATCTAACTCTAAGTTCAACTTCAACCATGGTGTCCAACAGGAAGAATAATCCATCACAAACTCAATCTTCTGACAATCTGCCTATTAATAAGTTTAAATCTTCAATCATTCAAATCTACTTGCAAATCCTTTCAGCGCAACCTGTAACTTTGAATGAGCTACACTGGATTAACCAAGGAGAATCTTTCACCACCGTTTTTAATCTTCTCCGAGAGGGTTTCCGTCCTCTAGAAGGCTGAGATGAGCCAAGTTCAATCCCATAGAACCACAAGGGTTTCACCAAAGAGAATGAACTAATCTGCATGATGCAAATGAGCTCTCAAACCTCCTTATATACTTTTTCTGCCGAACTTTTGAGAATACCTATTTTAAACTTGTCTTTTCAATTAAAAAGTTCCGTTTTACCCAAAAGACCCATTTATCAAAATAATGATAATATTTGATATGCAAGGTCCCAATATTATGCATTCATGATTTAAACCATTTTATACTAAGGTGCTCTTTAAATTATTTAAATATGAGCTATTACACTAAGGTGCTCCTTAAATTATTTTAATAAAATTAAGCAACCTTAGTAAAATAAGTTAATTAAAGTCAATAATACACCTGAGTTGTGATAACTGTCGACAAACATTGGAATCGAAATTTGACTACAGTGGAATGATATCAATGATGAATAATGAAAAACAGTGCCAACCGGATCGCTGACTATAAATAGACATTATCTCCAAGAAGCTAGGAGAACCCACCAAAAGTCGGAATTCTCTTCCAAAAGTGTTGTGGGAGTTGTCTAGACCAACTGAGCTCATTGCCAACATCAAACATCCCCTCTGACAAGGCTGATAGTCACCGAAAAAGCCAGAGCCAACTACACTAAGGTGCTCCTTAAATTATTTTAATAAAATTAAGCAACCTTAGTAAAATAAGTTAATTAAAGTCAATAATACACCTGAGTTGTGATAACTGTCGACAAACATTGGAATCGAAATTTGACTACAGTGGAATGATATCAATGATGAATAATGAAAAACAGTGCCAACCGGATAGCTGACTATAAATAGACATTATCTCCAAGAAGCTAGGAGAACCCACCAAAAGTCGGAATTCTCTTCCAAAAGTGTTGTGGGAGTTGTCTAGACCAACTGAGCTCATTGCCAACATCAAACATCCCCTCTGACAAGGCTGATAGTCACCGAAAAAGCCAGAGCCAACTACAATGCTGAAGTGACCGAAAATTTGGACATTGCAAGGAAGATAGCAACCATGGAAAGCCAAGCATCACAAATTTCTACCATTCCTATTTTACTTTCTTGATATTTGAATGTGAAGGTTTCTCAAATGAGATGTATGTCTCATATATATTTTATTAATTGCTTCTAAAGTCTATAACTAATGATAGCCTAGGATCATACATCCAACATATATTTATTCATATACATGATCCCTTGATCTGATTTTTTGTGTGATCCCAATTGTTTCAAAATATAAGATAATCTGCATACTATACAGTCTTATAAACATAGTCATGACATACCAAGATTGACCACTTGCTGGCTTCTATATCTTTGATCCAACTGTTAATGTAGAGTGTTGCTATCATACCAACACATAACACCTGCACCAAGTATCCTTTTTGTATTTTAATAAATCAATATAATATGCCTTTTATCGTATATCTTCAGTACAATAACAACTATTCGAATCATCATAGCAAAATATCCCGCCTTCCCTCTGCAACTCTCCTGCCTGTTTCGCGTTTGAATCTGTGTTCCTGGATGACCGCCCCCTTTGGGGAGGTCCCCCCTCCCCTGCTGAACCCAACACCCGATTCTACGGTCGGGGTGCATGCTGCTGTGCCGGCTGCGGGGTCCCCACGGTCTGCGGACCATACGGAAGAAAATGCCAGTCTTCACACCCCTTCCACTTCACCAGTTCTGACTGATACTGGCCTGAAAGGGGAAGAAAGGAATATACCTCAACTCGGACCGGAAACTTCTGCCGGTCAGGTGGATGTGGATCTTGTGAAGGAGAATCCCAAGTCTAACTGGAAGAACGCCCTCCTTGGGTCAACAAAGTCGACCCCTGAAGATGCTGTGGCCACTTTCTCCCAAACGGAAGACGGAACAGAGATCAAACTCCCAGACAACCTGATGGACAGAATCGCCTCTTCCCTTCACCTGACAATAGTTGTGTGTTTCTTCTCCTTCCGACCATCTATTGACATGGTCAGGCGATGGGCAAAATCTCGTTGGAAGCTTAAAGGAAGCCTGGAGGTTTCAGCTATGCCGGGGGGACTCTTTCTATTCAAGTTCAACACTGAAGAGGATCTGATCTACGTTCTGTCGGGTTCTTGGGCATATGGAAAGCATTTCCTAACCATGGCTAAATGGAAGCCTGGTTTTGACCCCTCCGCAGAACTAAACCGTATGGCTCCAGTCTGGGTTAGGCTTCCTGGACTCCCTATGGAGTTCTGGGATGAACAAATCTTCCGCTGGATAGGAAATTCATTTGGCAGCTTTGTCGCAACGGACTCGGTCACTCTCAACAAATCCAGGTTGGTGTATGCTCGTTTTTGTGTTAATGTTACTATTAACAAGGCTCTCCCAAACTTTATCTCCCTAAAATCAAAATGGGGAAAATGGTGTCAGGCTATTGTGTACGAAAATGCCACCCTGTTTTGCCAGAAATGCAATAATCAGGGGCATTTCTATACTGAATGTAAAGCTCCTGTGGTTTCGGAACCCAAGCTCAAAAATAAAGCCATCTGGGCCGAGCCCATAAACCTTGGTGACCCATCATCCTCGGCCCCCCTTGAGCTGACTACTGTGAATGAAATATCTGAGGATTACCCGCACACGGACAAGATAATAGAGATCCTAAAATCCCCAGCGGACCCAGTCAAAAACTCATGCAGTCCCTTGGAAGAAGGGGAGATCCCATAGGTGATAGCCCTCAACCTGTCCCCCAACCCCCGCCCTTTTGCTTCCCCAACCCCCCCTGTCCTTCACGCCCCTAGCTCGGTTTTGGTCAAGCCTCTTATGACTGAAAGTATCTTGCCCACCTCTTCAACCCCCCTCGCCCCTGCAACGGGGGATAGAGAGGCGCACCCTGGAAACTCCCTGGCAACTCCGCTGAAAGTGTCCCCCCCGGGATCTCCTCGGATGGATAATGAAGAATGGATAACCCAGAAGAAGAAAGTCAAGGCCAAGAAAGCTGATGTGGGGGGAATCGAAAATAAAGTTGGCAGACCCTCAGAAAGAGTCCTGAGACACAAGGTTATGGCAAGGGACATTGCAAAGGGCAGACAACTAACCCTGGACGGACTTAACAAAAGTAAGAAATGAAGTTCCTCTCTTGGAACATAAGGGGTCTGGACAGCCCCCAGAAGCAGTTCGCTATAAAACAACTCATTCTGGAGATGAAAATTGACATTTGCCTCCTTCAGGAAGTCAAGATGCCCTTTCAAACCTTTGCGGCAGTTGCTGGTAAACTTTGGCCTGGAGCGGACTATCTGTATGTTGATGCTTTGGGTGCTTCTGGGGGTATTGCTACCCTCTGGGATCCCATTAAAATGAAAGGTAATCTTTTCGCTAGCTCCCAAAATTTCCTAGCGGTTTCTCTTCATTATGGAGAACAATGCTAGCAGATGTTCAATATCTATGCTCCGAACTCAAGGTCGGGGAGACGACTCCTGTGGGAGGAAATTTCTAATATCATTGTGACTAACCAGAAGGATCTGTTTATGCTTGCGGGAGATTTCAATTCCCCCCTCTACCCCTCCGAGAAGTGTGGTGGCTTGGAGGATTTCTCTGACAGCATGGGCGACCTAGCTAGTTTTATTAATACTACTAGCCTTATGGATATTGACCTACAGGGTGCCCCCTTCACCTGGTCGAATAATAGGAAAGGTAAACATCTTATTCAAGTCAGACTGGACAGATTCCTGATTTCCACCAATTGGGACATCGGACATAGCTCTTACCTGAAAACCCTCCCAAGGACTGCGTCTGACCACAACCCCCTTCTCCACTGGAAAGACAGACCCTACCAGGGTCCCCCCCCTTTCGCTATGAGATCATGTGGGCCTCCCATGCGGACTTCAGGGAGCTGGTTAGATGCTAGTGGACCACCCCGATCTAAGGGACTGCCATGTTCAGAATTATGGAGAAACTAAAGTTAATTAGTAGGGAAATCAAAGGTTGGAATAGGACCACCTTTGGAGACATCTTCAGAAAAAAGGACCTGGGGTCCAGACTGAAACAACTTTAGAATATTATGGCTACCGGTAACCCCCCGGACCCCATTTTGAAGGAGGAGGAAGACTGCTGTAAGAGCTGGAAAGATACCCTCGCCAAGGAAGAAGTGTACTGGAAGCAAAGATCCAAGATCTAGTGGTTGAAAGAAGGGGACAGAAATTCTGCTTTCTTCCACAGATCGGCTTGTATCCACAGGAGGAGGAACTATATCAAAAGTATTAAGGATGAAACTGGTCAGGAGATCTCTGAAGACTCTCTGCTTGGACGGAATGCGGTGGAATTTTTCACTAGAATGTATACGGATATTGGTGGAAGTGATTATCCGCTCCAGGACTGCCTTGTTAGTAAGCTGCAGATGGCCATCAATGAGGACGACAATCGGCAACTCATGGCCCCCATCTCTGCTGATGAAGTTCACCGGGTTGTCTTTGCTATGGGGGCCTACAAGACACCGGGCCCGGATGGTTTCCCCCCGGCGTTCTTCCAGGATTTTTGGGACATTATTGGCTACGATGTTACCAAAGCTATTCAAGATTTTTTCAAGACGGGGAGATTGCTGAAAAAGATCAACAACACTTTCACTGTCCTCATCCCCAAGACCACGACTCCCAGCTGCTTGAAGGAGTATCGGCCCATAAGCCTCTGCAATACCATTTATAAGATACTCTCCAAGATCCTTGTGAATAGGATTAAACCCTTCCTGGAAAAATTTATCAGCCCGTCCCAGAAAGGCTTCGTCCCGGGACACCAAATTTTGGATGCTGCCATTGCCACTCATGAGATAATTCACTCCATGGATAGGAGCAAATTACCTGGTATGGCTTTTAAACTTGATATATCTAAAGCTTATGATAAGGTTAATTGGGAGTTTCTTTTCAAAGTGCTTCTAAAACTGGGATTTAACCAAAAAATGGTGAGTATGATCCGGGAGTGTGTTACTACGGTCCAATTCTCAGTGTTGATTAATGGGACTCCTAGGGGATGTTTCAAAGCTGGAAAAGGTATCCGATAGGGTGACCCTTTGCCCCCTTATCTGTTTATCATGATAGCTGAAGTCTTAAACAGAAATGTGACCCATCTGGTCACCAATGGTAGGCTCCAAGGGTTCAAAGCGGCTTCCACGCTCCCTCCTCTAATATTCAACAGTTCGTGGATGACACCTTCCTATTTGGTAGGTCTTCTGTCATGGAGGCCAAAGGGTGGAAAATCCTACTTGCAGACTACGCCAAGGCATTGGGACAATGCATCAACTATGAGAAGAGTAATCTCTACTTCTTCAACACTCCAAATGACCTCCAACTCAAAATTCTCTCCATCCTCGGATGCAAAGTGGCAACTCTCCCGGGGACCTACTTGGGTCTCCCCTTCACGGTCAAGGAAGTCACCCCCACCTTCTGGAACTCGATCTTGGAAAGAATGCAAAAAAAACTTGCGGGATGGAAAGGGAAATTCTTCAGTAGTGCGGGGAAGCTCCAGCTTCTTGCAGCCTCCCTACAGGGAATTCCGGTG
Source organism: Cryptomeria japonica (assembly GCF_030272615.1). Lineage (NCBI taxonomy): Eukaryota > Viridiplantae > Streptophyta > Pinopsida > Cupressales > Cupressaceae > Cryptomeria > Cryptomeria japonica. Next base: position 456,313,474 of record NC_081414.1, read on the forward strand.
TACTTTATTTCCATGTTTAAAATATCAGGGACCATGGGGGAAAAACTTGAGAAAATCCAAAAAGCTTTCTTATGGACTGGCTTGGAAGAGAAAAAACGCCTTGCTCTGGTCAATTGGGATACCGTGTGTTTACCCAAATCTCTGGGAGGTTTGGGCATAAGAAAGATTAATACCCTCAATAAGGCACTAATTGCCAAGATTGGATGGACTCTGGCTAAAGGTGAGGCGGACTGGTGCAACATTATCAAAGCTAAGTACCTGGACCGGGAGCATTTCTACTATAATTTGAATACAACCTACCTCCCCCAAGGTTCCAAGTTGTGGAACAACATCCTGAAGAGCAGAGTGATGGTTAGAGAAGGTCTGAAGTGGCAGCTGGGAGATGGTAGAAAGGTGAGATTCTGGGAAGACTTTTGGATAGAGGACAGGCCTTTGGTCAACACTCACTTCCATCAAATCATGAACCACCTTAAAGGTATCCTGGGGGTTTATGCTGCGGATTATTTGGATCCTGGAAGTGGTTGCTGGAAGGACATTGTGCTCATCTGCAGCAATAGACCTAACGTGGTCCCCCTTGCTCAGGACCTGCAACTCATTTTGTCAAAAACCAGAATCCCCTTGGCCCCGAATGAAGACAGCTTCATCTGGAAAGAGACCCAATCGGGCTATTTCTCGGTCAAATCTGCTTACAATCAGCTCCTTAAGCACCCTGTGGACGTTGAATGTTGGAAGAAAGTCTGGAACCCTCAGCTAATCCCTAAAATCAATTTCTTCTGGTGGTCCCTCGTGCATGGTAAAACCCTCGCACTTGATAACTTGAAAAAGAGGGGATTCCATCTCCCCAACAGATGCAGTCTGTGTAAAGACGATGAGGAATCTATTGACCACCTTTTTGTCCTCTGTCCCTTTGCGGCTCATATTTGGTCTATTACTCTTCAGAAATGCGGTCTTTGTTGGGTCTTCCAAAAGAATATTAAAAATGTTGCTTTTGATTGGACCCCCCCCTCCTGTCATCCCCTCATCATCCAACTTTGGAAACAAATACCGCCACACATTTGCTGGGTCTTGTGGAAAGAAAGAAACAACAGAATTTTCAGAGACACTGAGACCCCCCCAGACACTGTGGCTCACATTTGCTTTAAGATGATCTCGGAAAATTTAGAAGTTACAAAATGGAAAATCCCCCCTTATCCTCCCAATGAGGCTGACAATAGGATTGCTGTTTGCTGGAAGCTCCCCCCTGGCTTTGATCGCTTCAACAACAGTACCAAGAACAAGAGACGGATGACTAGATGGTCAACCCCCAGGCTTCACTGGTTTAAATTGAATTTTGATGGTTCTGCTCAAAGCAATTGTCAGGTAGGAGGTGGAGTCATTCGGGACCATCTCGGGAACACGGTTACAGCCTATGCTGCCAACCTAAGGAATAATTCGGTCACTCAAGCTGAAGGAATGGCCCTCCTTTGGGGTCTGAAAATGGCTAACTCCATAGGAATAAAACATCTGGAAATTGAAGGAGACTTTCAAATCATTATTGACTCTGTCAAAGGGAACGCTTCGGCAGGTTGGAGAGTGGAACCCATTCTGAGAGATATCAGGTGCCTTCTGGTCATGATGGAGGACTTCACTATCCGCCACATCTTCAGAGAAGGAAACAGAGCTGCCGACTCCATGGTGGCTGACGGAAGGCTGTAGAATGGCTTACGATGCTGGAGGGACCACAGTCTGCTGCCGGTCACCACTAAGGAAATCTTGGAAAAGGAAAAAGCCTTTACCCAGGAAGCGACCGTCCCATCCGCTCAATGATGAAGGTAACCTTTTTTCAATTTTCAAATTGGCGCGGGGATCCCGCCAATTTCTACCCTAGACGGCCACGTATCAAAGGCAGGCCAAGTCACCACTACCATATGGGATGGATTTATGATGAAAGTACAGACATCGGGAATGATTACTCCCTAATTATTACCCGGACGGAGCCAACTGGCGACGATAAAGGCGGCGTTGGGGATCTGTCAACGCACATTGGCCCGAGTGAAGGCTCGCACGTTCTGAGTAGATCTCCGGCTTTCGATATCTACTGGATCTTAAGGGATAATAATCACTTTGATTATTACGACCGTTTATTTCAAGTCCGGCACAACTATCTTAACTATTCCGCCTTAAGTTTGCTTCGGCTCTGCATTGTGGTTGTTAGTCATTCTCAATCTGTTAAACTGGAGGATTCAAGAATGGGGGGGGGGACAAGCTCAGACTGGAACCCAATAAAGTGGATAAGTTCAAAGCTAAACCGGCAGCCTGGTTTGTGTGCACTGAAGGCGGTATTGACAAATTCATGGAAAGTATGAAGGGTAATGATGAAAGACTTTCCAAACAATTCGTGACTTCCTGGGAGGACAGAAGGGTGACCATGGGGGGAAATCTCTTTCGAAATCAACGAAGAGGTTATAGCTCAAGCGACGGGCCTTTCAATGGAGGGCAGAAAACGGAAAAAGTAGAGCTGCATTGCGGATTCTACTAGCCTTAACCAGTTCTTCCGCCAAGGCAAGAACCCTATCAAGAGGGCTGGAGGATTCAATAGGGAGGAGCTCCCTCACCCGTGGGACGAGGTCTGCTACATCGTCATGAAGTATTTTACGCTGGAGGGCAGGTATGGCATTTTTTACTACTACCATCTCCCGTTCCTGAACCACTTGAGGAACAAAGACCTCATTTCCATTCCGTTCTTTTTACTGCATTCAATGGATGCTAAGATTAAAGATATAGTCGAAGCCAAGAAGAAAGGGAAAGACTTTCCCATCCTGCATCAGGGCCTTATTCTCTGCCTGTATAACTTTCACCTCGCCCTCTGCCCGCCTCGCTCCATTTCTGTGCAGAATGTCGACCCCTCGACCCAACCTCTGACCATTAATGATTCAAGCCCTTGGCGCCCGGAATTTGGCTCCTCCAGTAAGAAAACCAAGAACCACTCCCCAGAGGAAGTCAGAACCCCCAAAAGAGTCAAAATCCAAGAGATTGACTCTGATTTGGATATTACTGAAGAAGCCAACACCCCCCGTCGCTCTAGCAGACTGGCCTCTAAACCCTCGGATAAATCCCTGAGAGACCCCTCCTCCTCGCATGACACGGGCAACTGCATTCCGACTGTTAAAATGCCCCTGGCCCAGCACAATCCGACCCCTCATTCCGTGAGCTCCACCCGGATTTATGAAAGCCCCGCTTCCTCCAAGAGTCCGGAGCCAGCCAATTTCCCCTCCACGACCTTCAAGATTGAAAAAATGTTGGTCGTTGAAGAGGCCAACAGCGTGAAGGAAGAGGATTCCAACCTGGCTGAGCTTGAGAATAAAATAGAGGCCCTCTCTGACAATGTGCAGGTGATCACCAGCAGACTGAAGGCGGCGGAGTCCAAGATGCACGATGTGTCCAAGTTTGCCCTGAACGTTATGAGATGCTCGGCTACTACGCTGTGCCTGTTGCAAGAAAGCACGGCCAAAGGGAAAGGCAAGGAGGATGACGACTACAAAGGCCTGTTCAAGTTCCTCACTAAAGAATGGGCTAGAAAACTGCTCCCTAAGAAGAGCCAAGCGAAAAAGAAATAACTTTTTGCATGTGGAGGAGTTTTTTGTCGATGCTATGTAGTTTCTGGTTGGATAAGCCTAGTTTAGACTGTTGCTTATATTTTGCTATTTATGGCCCTGCGTGGCTTATGAATTATACTCTGACTAGTAGTATTTTATCGCTGTTAAACTCTTGTAGTATGGTTTTTGTTTTTGATAGAGGTAAAACGCTGCTTCTTTGCTGATTTTATGCGGACAATGGTTCTACGACTGTTCTCTTAATTGTACTTATGGGTCAGCCCCCTCGTTTTTGGCTGCTTTTATTATCAAAAACAACTATTCGAAACAAATTATCCTACACTTGAAGTTCTAGAATGGTAATGCATTACATTCCAACTGTTGCATCGTTTTCTTTGCAATAATTTTCTATCCTTCCGTCTCTATGTCAGTGCTATGAGGTCAGATTCTACTTTTGATTTATCAATTGAATGCCTTCTGCACATAAGGGGAAAGATAATATTGAAACTATACAAACAAATTGGTTATCTTCCTTTTGATTGATTGGTCAGGGTTTTTGATAGATCCCACAACCCAAGGAATAGGTATTTCTAACACCCTTATCACGTGTTTTTGACCCACACTATTATGACTAATGGAAGGTTCATTCAAGGAGTTTCTGTGGTGATTTTAACCTGGACATGCTTGTGGCAATGCTCAGCCTTTACCACTCAAGTCACACTCAGTGGACATACATCAGATTTCTCATTCAATGCATAACTTTAACAATTTGAACAGTACTTGTAGATGACTCAATGCATAGATTTATTAACCCTTTCACGTTTCATCATCACCACAAATTGCTTTTTTCATGGATTTCTAGCAACTCACCAATATGATCCTTGCATGAGAATTGCTTTGGTATGTGAAGACTTATTATTTTAGTATGCTTGCGTATGCCAACCAGTATTTACTTTTTGCATGAACTGTTCATCTACAGCTATATAAAAATTTATTTTCATGCTGAACAAATTAGAGTTCTGTTGTTATTTATTAGATAAATTTTGACTCATCATTTTCTTGATAGATCACTTTTCTGAATGTGTGGAAAAGCATGCCTACTCAACATATGATAAATTTATCACGCTCAAGGGAGGTGAGTTACTCTTCATAGTTTTTTCTTGACGAACTCATGGTTCTCTTCAATCCTTACAAACATTAATTTGGATCTGCTGGTAATCTAGATGCTTGTAAGTTGAATTTTTAATATGTCTTTTTCATTTAAATATATGTGCAACACTTTAATAAGTTAATAGTTAATTGGGATAGATTTTGTGTTATTTATAATTTTATACATATAATTGCAAGCATGCTTAGATCAAGGATTAGTCTTTCATTCGAGGGAAAACATTGGCTTCTATTTCTAGGTATATGCATGTATGTGTAAATACTAAAGACATTGTACTTACTTATGCCACAGGGTGGTGTTGATGTGTGTTTTATGCACATACAAACACATAATAAAATGCCAAGGTATCTTATCCTCTCTTGAACAAAGTCTCTCAAATGCTATGCTTCGCGATCAAATGAGACAACTCCAAGGTTATGAAATGTCAATTCTTGATGTGTGGATAAGTTCAATGGTTGATGTGAATTGCTGTTTTCACTAGGGGGCTTACACAATTGTTCGGATTTGTTGAGCTTATCATGGATTGGAATAGGTTTTGCCAATGACTTAGGATTTTGCAATTGAGCTCTTGATTTAATCTAACAAAGGATTTTTAAATAAAATGCAAAATGATGACGGTTTAGGATTCTAACCTAGAATGCAAGAGGCAATGAATGATTCAATGGAATCCTATTAGGCAGGGTCTCACCATCAATGAACAATTTGACACAAGCTTAGTGTAATGCCCTGCCAAGAAACCCTAGAGGAATTAACTAATGTTCCCAAATGAGAGTGAAAATATATTTAAAAAAAAAATATTAAATGAATACTTAATACATTAAAATGATAAGATTAAGTTAATTTGCACAAGTGGAAGACTACTACAACTTCTCCCCTAAGGCTTCTCAACGTGGTTACTTAATCTAACCATACCTTATTTAAGGAATTAATCTAAATCAAAGATAACATTTAATACATACATGTACTTAAGCAAAATAGTGATTCATACAATTGCATTGCATAAAATAAGTATTTCTAAAGCTATCTTCCTTGACAAAACACAATGAGATGAACATGAACATATTTAATTGCAAGAACAATGTTTCCATTAACTGACATAAAGAACCTATCGTCTAAAACTCATTCAACTTACAAAAGATTACATCAACACTATATCAAAGTTACATCATAAGTACATCATAATTACATCATTGCCATGAAGGCCTGTATGCACATAGGTTACATCAGATAAACAATAATACAATTGGCAGATACATAAAGTCACCATCTGGAAAACCAATCTGACCGAATCCAAGAGAGAAATCTGGAACAAGTACGAAGCCAATCCACGCAAAACCGACACAAAATCCCCGATGGAAGAAGGCAACTACCACCCAACCATGTGGACCCAAAATGACCACCCCCTGTGCTAGGAGATAGACATAAGGCCCTCAAGCATACAAATAAGGAAATACAATACATGGTCTAAACACACTTCCACCAGGTAAATTCACAAGAAGATACACATAGAAAAACTCCAACAGGAATAATCCAGAGGTTGCAATCACAGAGATAGGACACTAGTGCCCACAAGGGAAGTGTGTCATCGCATAGCTTGATATGGGTTATCCTGGCAAGCCTCCATAGGCCCTGACCCCCATCCTGGGTTATCCTAGCAACCACTCCCAACCCCTGACCCCCATTCACGTCTCATGCGGAACCAACATACCTTTCAAGAAGACAGGGTAGTTGACCACGCCATTCCAAGCCTTCCCACCTCATCTTGAGCCTAAATGAGCACTCAAGCCATGAGCGGGGCACACCTTATCTTGTTTAATGTGTTTAACTACTCAACCCCCTAATTCATTAATTGGATTATCACTTGTTTAATGTGTTTAACTACTCAACTTAGTGAAAAGCTTGCATTCTATCGATTTGCTACATATAAGAAAAGATAAATATTTGATCCAGATAAGAAAGTTGGAAGGATCAGGGGAGAGAAGTTCATTCACAAAGTAGACATAGAAGATTATTGGGCCAACCTGATGGACGAGCAAGCAATGAAGAGAAGAATGTGGTCTAGAATGTCAGTGGAATTCATGAGGAAGTGTGGTATTTTTCTCATTCCTGATCAAGTGTTAGATGACAGAGATCATATGCATCCACAGTATGAGAGTGAAATGAAGAAGGCAATCCTATTGCCTAATTGGTCAGAGTCAGAAAAGATTGACCTGAATGTATTGATGAGAGAGGTCTTGAGTTTCTCCCGTGCATGGGTAGATATACAGATGAATAAGTTAGTTGATATGGGTGTTCCCTTCACTTATGAAAGGACGAAGCTGGAAGAGTCTACTTCCGAGGATGATCAAAGGACTACCAGTGATGTTAGGATTCATGCAGACAAAGAGAGTCATGCTCCAAAGAGAAGGAAGAACATGCCAGGAGAAGTCAAGGCTAGAGGGAAGAAGATTGAGGAGGTGAAGAAGAAACATAAGACTATCATGCCTCCACCTATCATTCCTTCACCACCTCTCTGTGTCTCATCAATCAAAGTGATCGAAGTAATAGAACAGAACAAGGAGACTCAACAATGTTCCAACACAGTGATACTACCAGGGAATATTTAGGAGTTACATGCCACAACGACATCTGCACCTCCAAATGAGAATGATGATCAGCCGAGATCCCCTACTGTCCTTTTGGAAGTTAGTTTGGGAAATGAGGTATATGATTGGACCAAGAATAATCCTGATGATGATAATGATGTTATCTCGTCAATGAGAGGACTTGATCGAGAAATGTGTCTCGATGATGGTATGGAGATGGCCGCTATTCCTGAATGGTTGATGAGAAGTATGGAGAAAAGTAAGAAAATGATAGAGGTACAGCGTATTGATGACATTGATGACTACCTAGCTAGGAGTGCTGAGGAGAAAGAACCAAAGAGAGCGGAGATTTTGTCGCACATAGCTAGAGATGAGACAGGAATGCGGATTGCACAGATTGTTGTTCCTATTGCAGGCGTGGCAGTGACATTGCTACTCCTATGGATTTCCAGATCACTTCAGTTGCCCTTGGTCGTACATCCAGAAAGAAAGAATTTCACGAGGTTGGTGAAAACCTCAAGGCAATCGATGCAAGGTTAGACAGAGAGATTGCGGAGAAAGAAAGGTACAGAGAAGAGAATATCAGACTTAGAGAGTATATTGCAGGGATAAGGCGTGAAAATCCCACCCTTATTTCTCCTATTGCAGTTGACCATGGAATGCATTCACACTATGAGGCAGCGAGAGATACACTCTCAAAGGTGGAAAAGTGGATTGAGAATACAAGAAAGCAGGCAGATGATTTCCTTACTCAGTTTGTCCATGCATATGATAGGACAACAAGACTCGTATTTATAATCCAGTATTTGGAGGGAGTTTGGGAAGAATTCCGGCCTATTCAAGAGAAAACTATTCCACGCTTCCAAGCTTTGAAGAAGATTCCTAATTCCACCTTGGTTAGTGAGAGCATTGTGCACAGTGGAAACAGATACGATTTCCATGGCTGGTATTTTTCATTAGTCGTGAAGAAATCAACTTATGAGAACGCCCAATCGAGTTGTATGGAGATGGAGGGATTGATTCAGGACATTCAGATGAAGATCCTTACCTCGATTGAGGAATTATTGGGTGTTGATGTTAGTGATGCTAGTGGTTTACACTTAGCCGAATTAAGAGACAAGATGAAATTTATGTATTTTTGCCAGTTGGACTCTTTGAAGAAGAGTCAGATAGACGACTTGGTCTCTTTGTTGATTCATATTCATAGTTCGCAGAAGCTCATGCTAGATTGGGATAACACTTTGGATGCTAGCTCGGATTCACTGGACGTGGTTGATTTGCAACAGGATACCTTGCCTAGCATTTCCATGGAGGAGTTAGTGTTAGGGGTAAATAGCCTATGTTAGTAAGAATAATAGTTATAATTGTGTTTATGGTTATGTTGCATTGCCGAGAGGTTCCCGTCGAGTAGTTGGGAGTTGGGGATGGTTGGCAACTTGGCCAACCGTCGGGTCTATATATTGTTTGGATGGAACCTCGGTAGGGGAGATTATGTATGGATACATTTGGGATAAATCAATAAAGATATAACTCTTCTGGTCTAAAGTTGTTATCATTGTTACTTATGCTATGACATGTGAATGTATTGGTACATGAATAATTGGTACGTGTGGAAACATTGTGTTATCTGTGAAGTTTGACCAACCTTACATTAGGACTAAACATTTTGGCGCCGTTGTCGGGGAACGAACCCGGGTCACCCACGTGACAGGCGGGAATACTCACCACTATACTACAACGACGAACAGATTCACATGTCATAGCATAAGTAATGTTAGGAGTAAATAGCCTATGTTAGTAAGAATAATACTCACCACTATACTACAACGACGAACACATTCAAATGTTTAGGCGTGTATTGGCTAGATTCTTGGAATATGCTAGGAGAGAGAGAGATGCAGGGAGGAATCTTCTAGAAGATTCCCTATTTGATGACTAGGTGTCTTTTTATTGGGCCATATGTAGGTGGCGCCATTTTTTACGTAAACCCTAATTAGGGCAATTCTAGGGTTTTGTTGGCATGATCTTGGCCATTGATCTTGGATCAATCTTGGCCATCCATTTTTGTAAGAGACTCCATATATGCCTCCTTGTCTCTCATTTGTAAGAGAGTTTTTTTGTAGAATTGTTGGTATATGCTGTAGCTATTTGAATCATAATCATTGTTCAATTGTTGGTGATTTTGCTCTTCAAGTGTTGTCTTTGCATTCATGGTTCTCAATTCCTCCAAGTTAGATTAGAATTTATTTTCATGTATGTTAGATTGAGTGGAAGATTTGTTGAATTTATTTGTGTGGAATCCTTAATCCATACCACTAGCCTGTTGCCGCTAGTAAATGTGCCTTGTGTGGTCAACTGGAAATTTGAGTAAACTTAACTTCAACTATTACGCGTCCCTTGACAAGCATCAACTTGGATGGTGTCAACGTTTGATGGTGATAGCCTGAAAATCTTTAAGTATACCTTAGACGATTGCACTAAGCTTGTGTCAATACTTGTTTGTGAGACCTTGCCTAGTTTTATTCCACTAGATATATTCATCATTTCCAACATTCCTAGGCTTAGAATAGATTTCCTGAACCCTATTCCTTTTGCCCATTTTTTTAGTAAGAAGTAAATCCAAAGCCATATTGATAAATCTTAAGTTGTCAGCACACCTACTCCGCATCTTCATGATAATCCAAACATTTGCGTAAGTCCCCAAGTGAACACAACAATTCACATTGACCATTGAGTTACCCACTCGTCAAGACCTGACATGTAGAAACCTTGGAATCATTTTAGTTGATCTCATTCTTAGCATCTGAGGTGATTTTGTTCAAGAGGGTAAATTACCTTGGTATTTTATTCTGAAATGTTATGTGCATAAAAAACACATCAACAGGGCGCAAATCACCAGCAGAGGAGGATTTTTCCTCAAGGACAAAATTCCTCCATTAGGCCCAAAATGTGCCCATGTATGCAGTCAAACTTGGAAATCATGAAAAAATGGCTGTGTTGGAAATTTCTCTCCTCCGAACCTCAAGCAAGACAAAATTTTTGGAAAAGTGAAAAATGGTTATGTGAAAAATGGTTAAGTATGAAAATGACATAATTTAATCAAGTGACGAAAATTCCTTCCCCAAGCTCAGAATGCACCCACCTCTCTCAAAAGGGAAGAAATGATAAATTTTGCTAAGTGTTGACAAATCCTCCTCTAGGATTGGTATACTCTCAAGAATTCCACAAAAATGGAAACTAAAAAATCTGACTATGGAGAAATTCTTTCTTCGAGTTCCAAATGTGCACATCTCCAAAATGTCAGAAAATGATAAAACATCAAGGATTCATCTATCCAATCCAAATACAACATCAAGACGTCAAGAGGCATGGAGGTCCAAGATGAGCAGATCCAGTTTATGACATCCAAGTTCAAGAGGAAATCCAGTCTCAGGAAGTTCATGAAGGAAGAATTCTAGTTCCAAACATCAAGGAGGACATTCAAACTCCAAACCTGTTGTCCTCATTTTTTGTTTACAAAAAATGAAGGACCACTACAGTGAAATTTTTATGAAAAAATTGAAATTTTTACTCTATGGCACGCTTCCCGAGGCAGAATTTCGACTAATCCTTGGACTGGCTTGATCCTCAGTCCATTCTCGAACTACGTTTCGAATTTCGTCCAATTTTGGGTTCGTTTGCTATGCCTTTCCTTCAATTTCGGGTTTTAAAACCCAGACTGCAGGTGGAGAATTTTCTTCAAACTGCAAGTTTTAATGATATTCATTGTTATGGTCTTTGTAGGGGAATTTTTGATCAATTACATGTGCACTTTTGTTTCAAATATGTCACTTGTAATTTATTTTAAGTTTCCCCTTTAAATGTTTTTATCTTTTATTGTTTTTTGGTCATTTTTAGTTAAAATAGGGGTTTTTTGGCTCAACTGCAAGTAAACTTGCAGTTTGTTCAAAAAACCCCTACTTTAATGGTTTTCGCATGTAATAGGGATTTTAAATCCCCATTACATATGTGCAAGTGTTTTTAACTTGTTGTAGGGATTTTATTTCCCTTTTACAAGTATTTTTAAACTTGCAGTTTGTCTTTTAAAACCCGATTTTGACATAAAAGTGCATTTTTGAAAATTTTAAACTTGTCATTTGTCCAAAAAAACCCGATTTTGGCTTGATGAGTGAAAAAGTGATAAATTAAACTTGTCATTTGTATTTTAAAACCCGATTTTGGCTTGTAAATGGAAAAAGTGAAAATAAAACTTGTCATTTTCTCTTTAAAACCCGATTTGCATGTTTTTGGGTAAATCGAACTTGTTGTTTGTCTCCTAAAACCCGATTTGCAAGGAAAATGGATTTGTTGAAGATGTCAAAGCGATTTTTTGGGGAGATTTGCTAGAGATGCAAGGCGTTTAGGATTCTATCCTATTCTCAAGCATTTTCAAACACACTTTTCGCCATTTAGAGTTTGTTATTACTGGTTTTTGGAGCTAAATCAGCAAAAACGTGGTTTATCCAATCCACATTTTGGGCGTTTTTCAGTCCATAAACCTGCAATCTCCTAAGGCGTTTTGCCCTCTCCCACCTAGGCGTGGAGTATGGGATAGGTTTCAAGACATTTAATGATCCATTAATGGTGCATTGAATACCACGTTTTTTGCAAAAACGTGATTCTCTTTGGCCGCGTTTTTAAAACTTTGGCGTCATTACCTCCAACAAAAACCTTTGGCGTCATTGCTCCAACAAATGCCTAAGGCGTTTTGCTCCAATAAACTTGAAATGCACACTTTTATTGGCATTTTGCTCCTCCAAGTTTAAGATTGCTGCCATATTTGGGGCATTTTTACAAAAAACGCGTTAAGGGTTTGATAGTCCGGTTTTGCTTCTTCATCTCAAAGAAGTATTGCATTGTTGGAGAAACATTTTGCATTTTTAATAAAGGTATGTTCTTCCTTTCTTCTCTTCTTTTTATTATTTTCTTGTTTTCTTCATTTTTCGTTATTAGTTGCATTTTTGGCATGTGATGTTCTTCCCCTAAAAATTGGTTTTCATGAAAGAAATCTTCCCCTTTGAAATGCAATTGTTGAATCGCATTGTTCTTCCTAAAAATCCATCTTAAACTTGTATTCGGGATTTTTAATCTCGATTACAAGTTCGCTGGAAATTCTTGTTCTTCCCCTACGGTTAAGAATTTTAATCATTTTTGGTTAAAATTCCAAGCTTGAAAAGTGTGAAATACCCCTCCCTTGCAAATTCGGGTTTTAAAAACCGGATTACATGTTAAAAAGATCTTCCCATTTTCATGAAAATGACTTTCCCGGATATTCCTGTTTCTATCCATTCGCGTTCCCCATATCCGTACTTTCCATTTCCATCATTTCCCGCAAGTCAAAATCCCATTTTTCGTCCATTTCTCCATTTTCGAATTTACAAGTGTACTTGTATTCGGGTTTTAAAACCCCGATTGCATGTATGTACTTTCCAACTTGTATACTTGCGAAAATTCTCCCAAGATCCGAAATTGGTCAAAGTCAAGATTTTCCCATTTCTACATATCTCCCCTCTTCCTCTCACAAAACCTTGAAATTCAGAGATCAAAGTTTTACCCATTTGAAAAAGAAAGAATGATATTTGCAGCTGATTATGATGTGGCCTTAACTCTTTTAAGTCTTCATCACAGCATTCCAGGTTCACAATCAATGTCAGATTTGCCGGCATCGCCTACTCCAAAGAAAATGAAATACAAATATGACAAATACCAGAATGAGGTTACACCTTCCCAGGTATCTTCTCCATTGGATCGCATCAGGGACACAGAAATAGGGCACGTTGATATGGCAAAATTCATTCACAGGGTAGAAGATCCACAGGATAACAACTTGCAGCGGCTGTTGGACAGCCATATCCATCATGCATCTTCTTTCCCAGTGGCTGCCCTAGAACCTGAATTTGTTCTTGCATGCGCCCATCATTTTGACAAAGAGTCAAGAGTCATAAAAAATAATGATGGTGAAGCTATAATTCGTCTTGATGCGGATACAATCGAGAAGGTCTTCAAAATACCTCCTGCACCTGTTTATATGGAAATCACCAAAGAAAGTGCAGCAGAGTATTATGTGAAAAGGGAAAAAGATTGCAAGCGACACATCAATAGGTGGATTCAAGAGCCACGTCCTTCCTTCTCAAGATGGGCAAAGTTGTACCGTTGTGATTTCAAGTGGGAGATAGGAGACACCATCACTCTTCTCAGCAGAATGTTGGGCCTTGAGCACTCCAATGTCTTTGAGCCATGGATGTATCAATTCATCATGTTCATACGGCAGTCGCATCACATTTCATGGGGTGAAATCATCAGCGATGCTTTGTGCGAGCAACTTGCAGCAGTTCCTACCACTATGACCTTCTTCATGAATTCTTATTTGGTATATTTAGCAGCGTCACTTAGACACTTTCCAGGTCTTTCTACCAAGGGTGATCGCTCGCTTATACCAGTTTGGGAATATTATGACCAGTTGCCTTTGAAACCTAGCAGACTGCATTTCAGAAGAGTCCAAGATGCATTCTTTGGATATTTCATGTGTCAGTTTGACATGGATCTCAGAAATAAAAGAGTATCAGATGACGCATGGGTCAAGGTGTTTGAGTATGGGTGTTTATTCCTGCAATTTCCCACCTTCACCTACATAAGGATTGGGTGCTATGATGGACAGCCATACATGCTTCCAAGATACCCAACCGATAAGATAATTCTTATGGAGTTGGGAAGACAGATTATGGCTGTTCATACTCTTCAGTCTGCTAGACACAAGGTTGGGATGGGGGTCTCCAGCACAAATCCATTGAAAATTGGTCGATACTCCCTTGTCACATCTGTGAAGGCTAAGGCCATGGAGGTTGAATTGCAGGAAATCAAGCTTAAGAGGTTCAAACCTAGAGCTGATTTTGATTATAGAGGTATGAAGGAGAAGATCAAGAAATCCTTTGTGCATGTTCATCGCATTGAAGACATCTGGGCAGATCTCCGCACAGAAGCCGAAGTTCTGAAGATGGATTACTGCAGGCTCACTGTTGAACAAATTGTTGACTTGAACTTGGCAGATATCCCACAAGGGATGATTGATGACGGGCATATACTTGATCCCGAATACACTTCACGGAGGGTTGAGGAAGCTCCACTTCCTTTGATCCAATGGTCACACAAGGAGTGCGTCTCCATCCTTGACAGATTTCAGCCTATCTTGGCCAACACTAACGCATGGCTGAAAAGTAATGCTGTTAGACTTATCAAAATCAAGGTTGGTAAAGAAGATGATTCTACAGGGCCTCTTGGACGGAAGTCTGAGATTCAGATTGATAATAAGGAGGGTGCTTCATCTTCAGGCACAAGGATCAAGTTACGAGTTAGTCGTGCAGTAGTGCTTCCTCCTGAGGAGACAACTACTCGTGGGAAGGAGAAATCACGGTTCCATGTTCGGGTGATCGATCTGGATAATCCAGAAGAGGGGCAGCAATTTGATGATGCGCCTAAGTCTCCAGTTTCAGACACGCCTCATGAGGTCATTCCTCCAGTTTCCATTGAGACGCCTCTTTCTCCTCCTGATCTGCTCATTGATGAGTCTCCTCAGAATGCAGTTCCCATTTCAGCATACGAGCCTTCTCCTGATCAACAACGAGAAAGTGTGTTGAAAGTTCCTGAAGATAATCCCACTTGCATTCAGTTATCAGAAATTGATACTTCCACTTCTGGTTTTGAAGAATTCATGAGACAATCTTCATGCCCATTGGTAACTGAGCAAACCGTGGTCGCTATTCAAACAGATATTCCTCCTAGGGTGACCACGGTAATTCAAACAGAAACTGCTTCTCCTTTGCCTACGGCTGCTATTGGAAGTGAGTTGATGACTTTGCCTCCATGGCTTAGTTCTTTCACCCCGAAAAGAAAGAAGCAAGAGATCTCACCTGATGCCTTTGACTACCAGCAACTCAAACAGTCCAGGTCCAAAGTTGCTAAGAGGGCGAAGACTATCTCTAGGGTAACTGTTGATAGCAACAAGATGAAAGTAGCTGAAATTGTGGAACCTATAACAGATAAACCACTTGATGAAATGTCAGCTGCTGATTATAAGGTTACAAGGGTAGAATTAGGCAAGCAAACACATGAGGTCATTAAACATGATGCTCAGTTTTCTGTTGCTTCACTAGTGCGAAGGTGTGACGATCTTCTTGCAAAGAAAGACAAGCTAGAAGAAGAAAACCGACAGCTCATGGCAGCCATCCATAAAATCACAAAACCTGCTGCTGAAGGGAGTAACTCTATAGGTTCTTCTGGTTCCCAAGAATCGATTCGTGGAGTGGAAAAAGCTGCTTAGAAAGTACAAGCACTGGATTCCTTTGTTGATCAGCTTCATGATCAATGTGTGCAAGTGGTAAAAGACATTTTTCAAATAATGTCTAAGTTGGAAACCATTGAGGAGAAACTGGATCAGACTTCTAACACTTTCAAAAGGAATCTAGAAAGTGTTGAGAAAAGTCTGACAATCTGGCGTACTATGCCCCAACAACAGCTGAGTATTCTGCAGGAGCACGCCATCATCTCTTCCAGAGTCATGTACTTGGAATTTGAAGAACTCATAGAAAACAAGATTCTTGTTCTTAAATCCCTCATCGAAGAGATCAATGATGCAAGGAGATTCCGGGATGAAGTCTATCGAGGTATTGTCTCACATTGTGAAAGGGCCTCTTGCAATATAGTAAGTCAGGATGGAGAGCTGATTCCAGAAGAAGAGGTTCTTGCTGATTTACAGATGAGGATTCATGGTGAATGGAGGAGCGAACAATTCTCGACAGCTTCAATTCAAGTATTGATGAAACACCAAGCCTTTTTGCATGAGATCCAATCTACCCTGGATAAAGACAATTCCGCGCTCCTTCGTTGTCATGACACTATTGTAAAGACTATGGTTGTTGCTAAGAACACCCATGAACCGAATCCCGAGGAACTACAAGTGAGCATCAGAAAATTTCAAGGATTCGTGTCTTCACAAAAGGCAACTTAAGTGTTTTTCAACACTTAGTTGAATTTTCCCTCTTTTGTAATCTTTAGTTGTAATTTCGTTTTGACAAGTTACATGTAAAAGTAATTTTTGTAAAATACAAGTTACACATTACTTGTACTTTTGTAATTACATGTAAGGCAACTACGAGTTGTGTCCGATTTGGACTGTAGTTGGAATAAGTCTTAGTTAGTTAGAGTAACTCTTAGTTAATTAATGAAGTCTCAGTTATTTATTGAATGAGTCTTGGTGGTTGAGAGAATCTCTCAAGTTAGTTAGGATCCTCCCACCTTTTTCTCGAGACTCCTCTTCTATAAATACTTGAGAGGTCCATTGTAAATATATCTTTTTGAAAGCAAGCAAAAACTCTGCCAAATTTACAGCAAGAAGTCTTTGAGCTTATGTATGTGAATTGAAGGTTTTGAAGAATAAGAAAGAAGGATTACTCAAGTTTTGAGTCTTTGAGCTACTTGTTTGAGTTTCATTCTTTTTATTTATTCTATGCAAAGTGTTTCTAAAGGAGCTTAGTCCAATCTGATTTGAAGTCTTTGAGCTGCAAGTAGAGAAGATTAATTAAAATAGGAAAATCTCTAGAAGGAGCAGCAAGTCTTTGAGCTTGCGTCTATTCTTGAGGAAAATTACTGTTTGATAAGAAATAGCAGCAAGTCTTTGAGCTTGTATTAGTTCTTGTCTTTGTGTTAAAAGAATAAATTATTCCAGTCTTTGAGCTGTTATCTTTTATCCATTGTAAAAATTTAGTCTAGCAAAGGGTAGATAGGACTTCCAATAGTCAAGTCTTTGAGCTTGATATTGCTGTCCCGTCCCGAAGGAAGTGACGGAAGTCTTTGCGCTTTCAGGAAACTTCATTTCCTTTCTCTCATTTCACTTGAAAGTAGTTACTGCTGTTCATTTTCAATCGCTATCCTTTTCTGTGAAGAGAAAAGGATATTGTCTTTCTTGAAGAAAGAAGGAAGACTGCTGTTCCATCCTGTTTTTATTTCAGTTTTAGTTAGATAGGGGGAGCCTTCCCTTAATTAGGAGAGTTTTTACTCGTGTGCTGTGGTTGAAACCACAATTTTGTATATTTCCCCCAAGTGTACAAAATTTTCAACCAACAAAACCTTTGGCCTTCAGGTCAATCTAGTTATAGACCTCAGGGATCCAAAGTTCAATTGCAAGTTGTTGGTTGAAAATTTTGTACACTTGGGGAAATATACAAAATTGTGGTTTCAACCACAGCAAACGAGTAAAAACTCTCCTAATTAAGGGAAGGCTCCCCCTATCTAACTACAACTTGGAAAATAAAATTGGATGGGACAGCAATCTTTCTTCTTTTTTTTTTTTTCAAGAAAGACAATATCCTTTTTCTCTTCACAGAAAAGGATAGCGATTGAATAACAGCAGTAACCACTTTCAAGTAAAATGAGAGAAACGAAGTGAAGTTTCCTGAAAGCTCAAAGACTCCCGTCACTTCCTTCGGGACGGGACAGCAATATCAAGCTCAAAGACTTGACTATTGGAAGTCCTATCTACCCTTTGCTATACTAAATTTTACAACGAATAAAAGATAACAGCTCAAAGACTGGAATAATCTATTCTTTTAACACAAAGACAAGAACTAATGCAAGCTCAAAGACTTGCTGCTATTTCTTATCAAACAGTAATTTTCCTCAAGAATAGATGCAAGCTCAAAGACTTGCTGCTCCTTCAAGAGGGTTTCCTATTTTAATTAATCTTCTCTACTTGCAGCTCAAAGACTTCAAATCAGATTGGACTAAGCTCCTTTAGAAACACTTTGCATAGAAGAAATAAAAAGATTCAAACTCAAACATGTAGTTCAAAGACTCAAAACTTGAGTAATCCTTCTTTCTTATTCTTTAAAACCTTCAATTCACATACATAAGCTCAAAGACTTCTTGCTGTAAATTTGGCAGAGTTTTTGCTTGTTTTCCAAAAGATATATTTACAATGGACCTCTCCAGTATTTATAGAAGAGGAGCCTTGAGAAAAAGGTGGGAGGATCCTAACTAACTTGAGAGATTCTCTCATCCACCAAGACTCCTTCAATAAATAACTGAGACTTCATTAATTAACTAAGAGTTACTCTAACTAACTAAGACTTATTCCAACTACAGTCCTAATCGGACATAACTTGTAGTTGCCTTACATGTAATTACAAAAGTACAAGTAATGTGTAACTTGTATTTTACAAAAATTACTTTTACATGTAACTTGTCAAAACGAAATTACAACTAAAGATTACAAAAGAGAGAAAATTCAACTAAGTGTTGAAAAACACTTAGGTTGCCTTTTGTGAAGACATGAATCCTTGAAATTTCCGGATGCTCGCTTGTAGTTCCTCGGGATTCGGTTCATGAGTGTTCTTAGCAACTACCATAGTCTTCACAATAGTGTCGTGACAGCGGAGGAGCGCGGAATTGTCTCTATCCAGGATGGACTGGATCTCATGCAAAAAGGCTTGATGTTTCATCAATGCTTGAATTGAAACTGCCGAGAATTGTTTACTCCTCCATTCACCATGAATCCTCATCTGTAAGTCCGCAAGAACTTCTTCTTCTGGAATTAGCTCTCCATCCTGACTTACTATATTGCAAGAAGCCCTTTCACAATGTGAGACAATACCTTGATAAACTTCATTCCGGAATCTCCTTGCATCACTGATCTCTTCGATGAGGGACTTAAGAACAAGGGTTTTGTTTTCCATGAGTTCCTCAAATTCCAAGTACATGACCCTGGAAGAGATGATGGCGTGCTCCTGCAAAATACTCAGCTGTTGTTGGGGCATGGTACGCCAGATTGCCAGACTTTTCTCAACACTTTCCAGATTCTTTTTGAAAGTGTTAGAAGTCTGATTCAATTTCTCCTCAATGGTTTCCAGCTTAGACATTATTTGAAAAATGTCTTTTATCACTTGCACGCATTGATCATGAAGGTGATCAATCCAGGAATCCAGTGCTTGTACTTTTTGAGCAGCCCTTTCTACTCCACGAATCGATTCTTGGGAACCGGAAGAACCTATGGAGTTACTCCCTTCAGCAGCAGGTTTTGTGATTTTATTGATGGCTGCCATGAGCTGTCGGTTTTCTTCTTCTAGCTTGTCTTTCTTTGCAAGAAGATCGTCACACCTTTGCACTAGGGAAGCAACAGAAAACTGAGCATCATGTTTAATGACTTCATGTGTTTGCTTGCCCAATTCTACCCTTGTAACCTTATAATCAGCAGCTGACATTTCATCAAGTGGTTTATCTGCAATAGGTTCCACAATTTCAGCTACTTTCATCTTGTTGCTATCAACAGTTACCCTGGAAATAGTCTTCGCCTTCTTAGCAACTTTGGATCTGGACTGTTTGAGTTGCTGGTAGTCGAAGGCATCAGGTGAGATCTCTTGCTTCTTTCTTTTCGGGGTGAAAGAACTAAGCCATGGAGGCAAAGTCATCAACTCACTTCCTGTAACAGCTGTAGGCAAAGGAGAAGCAGTTTCTGTTTGAATCACTGTGGTCACCCTGGGAGGAATATCTGTTTGAATAGCGACTATGTTTTGCTCAGTTACCAACGGACATGAAGATTGCCTCATGAATTCTTCAAAACCAGAAGTGGAAGTATCAATTTCTGATAACTGAATGCAAGTGGGATTATCTTCAGGAACTTCCAACACACTTTCTCGTTGTTGCTCAGGAGAAGGCCCGTATGCTGAAATGCGAACTGCATTCTGAGGAGACTCATCAATGAGCAAATCAGGAGGAGAAAGAGGCGTCTCAATAGAAACTGGAGGAATGACCTCATGAGGCGTGTCTGAAACTGGAGACTTAGGCGCATCATTAGATTGCTGCCCCTCTTCTGGATTATCCAGATCGATCACCCGAACATGGAACCGTGATTTCTCCTTCCCACGAGTAGTTGTCTCCTCAGGAGGAAGCACTACTGCACGACTAACTTGTAACTTGATCCTTGTGCTTGAAGATGAAGCACCCTCCTTATTATCAATCTGAATCTCAGACTTTCGTCCAAGAGGCCTTGTAGAATCATCTTCTTTACCAACCTTGATTTTGATAAGTCTAACAGCATTGCTTTTCAACCATGCGTTAGTGTTGGCCAAGATAGGCTGAAATCTGTCAAGAATGGAGACGCACTCTTTATGTGACCATTGGATCAAAGGAAGTGGAGCTTCCTCAACCCTCTGTGAAGTGTATTCAGGATCAAGTATACGCCCATCATCAATCATCCCTTGTGGGATATCTGCCAAGTTCAAGTCAACAATTTGCTCAACAGTGAGCCTGCAGTAATCCATCTTCAGGACTTCAGCTTCTGTGCGGAGATCTGCCCAGATGTCTTCAATGCGATGAACATGTACAAAGGATTTCTTGATCTTTTCCTTCATACCTCTATAATCAAAATCAGCTCTAGGTTTGAACCTCTTAAGCTTGATTTCCTGCAATTCAACCTCCATGGCTTTAGCCTTCACAGATGTGACAAGGGAGTATCGACCAATTTTCAACGGATTTGTGCTGGAGATCCCCATTCCAACCTTGTGTTTAGCAGACTGAAGAGTATGAACAGCCATAATCTGTCTACCCAACTCCATAAGAATTATCCTATCGGTCGGGTATCTTGGTAGCATGTATGGTTGTCCATCATAGCACCCAATCCTCATGTAGGTGAAGGTGGGAAATTGCAGGAATAAGCACCCATACTCAGATACCTTGACCCATGCCCCATCTGATACTCGTTTATTTCTGAGATCCATGTCGAACTGACACATAAAATATCCAAAGAATGCGTCTTGGACTCTTCTGAAATGTAGTCTGCTAGGTTTCAAAGGCAGCTGGTCATAATATTCCCAAACTGGTATGAGAGAGTGATCACCCTTGGTAGAAAGACCTGGAAAGTGTTTAAGTGATGCTGCTAAATATACCAAATAAGAATGCATAAAGAAGGTCATAGTGGTAGGAACCGCTGCAAGTTGTTCGCACAAAGCATCGCTGATGATTTCACCCCATGAAATGTGATGCGACTGCCGTATGAACATGATGAATTGATACATCCATGGCTCAAAGACATTAGAGTGCTCAAGGCCTAACATTCTGCTGAGAAGAGTGATGGTGTCCCCTATCTCCCACTTGAAATCACAACGGTACAACTTTGCCCATCTTGAGAAGGAAGGACGTGGCTCATGAATCCACCTATTGATGTGGCGCTTGCAATCTTTTTCTCTTTTCACATAATACTCTGCTGCACTTTCTTTGGTGATTTCCATGTAAACAGGTGCAGGAGGTATTTTGAAGACCTTCTCGATTGTATCCGCATCAAGACGAATTATGGCTTCACCATCATCATTTTTTATGACTCTTGACTCTTTGTCAAAATGATGGGCGCATGCAAGAACAAATTCAGGTTCTAGGGCAGCCACTGGGAAAGAAGACGCATGATGGATATGGCTGTCCAACAGCCGCTGCAAGTTGTTATCCTGTGGATCTTCTACCCTGTGAATGAATTCTGCCATATCAACATGCCCTATTTCTGTGTCCCTGATGCGATCCAATGGAGAGGATACCTGGGAAGGTGTAACCTCATTCTGGTATTTGTCATATTTGTATTTCATTTTCTTTGGAGTTGGCGATGCCGGCAAATCTGACATTGATTGCGAACCTGGAATGCTGTGATGAAGACTTAAAAGGGTTAAGGCCACATCATAATTAGCCGCAAATATCATTCTTTCTTTTTTCAAATGGGTAAAACTTTGATCTCTGAATTTCACGGTTTTGTGAGAAGAAGAGAGAAGACATGTAGAAATGGGAAAATCTTGACTTTGACCAATTTCGGATCTTGGGGGAATTTTCGCAAGTATACAAGTTGGAAAGTACATACATGCAATCGGGATTTTAAAACCCGAATACAAGTATACTTGTAAATTCGAAAATGGAGAAACGGATGAAAAATGGGATTTTGACTTGCGGGAAATGATGGAAATGGAAAGTGCGGATATGGGGAACGTGAATGGATAGAAATGGGAATATCCGGGATAGTCATTTTCATGAAAATGGGAAGATCTTTTCAACATGTAATCCGGTTTTCAAAACACGAATTTGCAAGAGAGAGGTATTTCAC
Organism: Cryptomeria japonica; assembly: GCF_030272615.1. Lineage (NCBI taxonomy): Eukaryota > Viridiplantae > Streptophyta > Pinopsida > Cupressales > Cupressaceae > Cryptomeria > Cryptomeria japonica. The sequence continues at coordinate 456,335,965 of NC_081414.1, forward strand.
ATTTTTCAAGCTTGGAAATTTAACCAAAAATGATTAAATTTCTCAACCGTAAGGGAAGAACAAGAATTTCCAGCGAACTTGTAATCGAGATTAAAAATCCCGAATACAAGCTAAGATGGAATTTTGAGAAGAATAATGCAATTTAACGATTGCATTTCAAAGGGAAGATTTGTTTTATGAAAACCAATTTTAAGGGAAGAACAACACATGTGAAGAATGTAATTAATAACGAAAAATGAAGAAAACATGAAAATAAAAAGAAGAGAAGAAAGGAAGAACATACCTTGATTGGAAAATCAAAATGCTTCTCCAACAATGCAATACTTCTTGAGATGAAGAAGCAAAACTGAACTTTTAAACCCTTATCACGTTTTTGTGAAAATGCCCCCAAAAATGGTAGCAATCTTAAACTTGAAAGAGTAAAATGCCAATGAAAGTGTTCATTTCAAGTTTGTTGAAGCAAAACGATCAAGGTATTTGCTAAAGCAATAATACCAAAGGTGTTTGAAGAGGTATCAATGCCAAAGGATTTAAAACGCAGCCAAGAGAGTCACGTTTTTGTGAAAAACGTGGTATTCATTACACATTACACATTCAATGCACCATTAAATGGTGCGAAACTTCTCTTACCCTCCACGCCTTAGGAAGAAAGATCAAAACGATCTAGGAGTGTGCGAAATTTTAAAGATTCAACCCCTCAAAACGTGGCATTAATGATTCACGTTAGGAAAAAACGTGGTTGCTGTTTTTAGGGTAAAAACCAGCGAATTTGTCCTTGGAATGGCATGATAGATGTCCAAAAATGCAAGAAGATAGGATACAAACCCAAAACGCCTCATTCATCCAACGATTCATCCATGAATTTCGCTTTGAAAAAGTCCAAAATCGCTTCCCTCTTGCATTTCGGGTTTTGAAAAACAAATGACAAGTTCGATTTCTTCAAAAGGAAGCAAATCGGGTTTTAGATATAAAATGACAAGTTCGATTTGCACTTTTCCCTCTTTCATGCTTAAAATCGGGTTTTGGATATAAAACAACAAGTTTAAAATTTCACCTTTTCACTCATTAAGCCAAAATCGGGTTTTTTTGGACAAATGACAAGTTTAAAAATTGTCAAAAATGAACTTTATGTTAAAATCGGGTTTTAAAAGACAAACTGCAAGTTTAAAAATACTTGTAAGGGGGAAATAAAATCCCTACAACAAGTATTAAACACTTGCACACATGTAATGGGGATTTAAAATCCCTATTACATGTAAAACCCATTAAAGTAGGGGTTTTTTGGACAAACTGCAAGTTTACTTGCAGTTGAGCTAAAAAACCCCTATTTTAACTAAAAATGACCAAAAAACAACAAAAAGATAAAAACATTAAATGGGAAACTTAAAATAAATTACAAGTGACATATTTGAAATAAAAAATGCACATGTAAGTGATCAAAAATTCCCCTACAAAGACCACAACAATGAATATCATTAAAACTTGCAGTTTGAAGAAAATTCTCCACCTGCAGTCTGGGTTTTAAAACCCGAAATTGAAGGAAAGGCATGGCAAACGAACCCAGAATTGGACGAAATTTGAAACGTAGTTCGAGAATGGACTGAGGATTAAGCCAGTCCAAGGATTAGTCAAAATTTTGCCTCGGGAAGCGTGCCATAGAGTAATAATTTTTATTTTTCATAAAAATTCCATCGTAGTGGTCCTTCATTTTTGGAAACAAAAATGAGGACAACACAAGTGACAAGAATTTACAACATCTTGAATTTCCTCTTGAAATCCAAGATCAAAAGTCAGAAGGAAAAGACTCAAGGAATAATAGTTATTGACAAGGAAAGATATTCCAAGAAGGTGAATTCCTGAACCCAAGTATACGGAAAGAAGAAAATGATCAAGGAATGACAATTTCAGAAGAGTTGATCAAAATTAGAACCTTGGTCTAGATGATGCAATTTGGGAATATACTCCATCACAATTAGTCAAAATGGAATATTCTTCGTGATGAGTTATAGGGTCCACATGGTGTCCAACATAGGTGGCACCCCATCACCTTCTCCGGCCAATCACATGTTTCCAAACCGTCATGACTCGATTCATTGCATTTGCTGCCAAGGAGAGAGATATTGGGCATACTATTTTGGGCGATGAGCTATTAAATGATTAGATGGCGTGCTATTCTAAGTGATGGGCTATTAAATGCTTAGTGGGCGTGCCATTCTAAGTGATGGGCTATTAAATGTTTAGTGGGCGTGATGCCTCATTGATTGTCAGGCCCACTACTTTGCGCCTCAGAGGGTTATTTTTGGTCAAACCCTAATTAGGTGTAATGTCCCCTTCTCGATGATGTGCTTTCAGTGGTCACCCGTAGGCTATGTGGAATGAAGAATTAGGGTTTCAAACATTGGTGAAGCGAGAACTTACTATTTTTAGTAAGTTAGGGATTGGCTGTTTGGATGATGCTGTCTTACTGAGCTTTCCATGCTCTGTCACTGGGTGCGAAGATCATGCTTTTCAGAGTAGTAATTCATGACTTACTATTTTTAGTAAGTGGCAGTATGGAGTATTTCTATTTTTGGCAGTGGATAGGGTCCTGGTCCTGCAACAGTTCTATGGTCTTCTTTACTCTGCTTCATCCTGGTTTTTGTTAATGATTAGTATGGGAGTCATAAGTAATTTAATTAAATATTATTTCCTTGTCAAAGGTTTAATATTTAAATATTTGCATTTTTTGATTAAATGTTGAGGATGACTTAGGGAAAAATAATTAATTGATATCCATGTGTTATTTTCCTAAGTCAAAAGGCGAATTTGTTGGTGGCAATTTAGGAGGATTAAACATCTCTTGTTTAATGTTTTTTTTATTGCAAAAAACGCCACCATAAGGCAAAGTTCGAACTTGCCTAGGAAGAGGAAAGTGGGCGCCATGTTGGTGGAGACATGAAGCGAAAGGAAAGGGAATTTGAGTGGAGTTTGGACGCCATTTGCATTTTCGTTTGGGGAGGCGTGAAGTTATAAATATGAGCCTTGGGCTCTCATTTTGGGCATCTTGAAAATTTGCATCGTTATGTTGCCGGATTGGCGTATGAACTTTGAATCTTCGGAGTGTGGCTCCCTAGTGTTTCCAGTTTCGTACTTGAGATATAGTACCTAGCTGTGTGCTATAATCTATAATGTTTTCATTGCATATTTCAGTGTTTTTGGAGTTTGGAGTGATTTTTGGAGTTGTTGGTTTCCCTGTGGCTGAAGCACGTTTTTTATCATGCCTCTCTGCCTGAGCGACCGATCATTCTGGGTACTGGTTCAATCTTCCTTCTTTCTGTTGGCAATACATCTTGTAAGTTTGTAGCACTTTTCTCTAAGTTTTGAATTTAATAATGCAAATCAAAATATCCTAGCTAGGCATGGGTTTTAGAGAGTGCATTGGGATGTGTGCAAGGTATTATGAAGTGTTTTTGTAGCTCCCTTTTGGTTTGTCTTAGTCGCTGCTTGTCTAGTATTGGTTTGGGAGTGATTTGGAGTGAATTGAGTGAGATTTGAGTGAGATATGAGTAATTTAGTGAGTTTATGGGTTAATGGTTATGCATTTCCAGCCTACTGTTTTTGATGTTGAATGAGTTTCATGATCATTATCTCTTATGTTCAGCAATATTCTTCTACTCACTTTCCTCTTTATTGTAAGGTTAAGTAGTAGTACTACTAACCCATTCTGGATTGTAATCTCATATCCTGCTGAAAAGTGGAAGAGGCTGGCTTGCCGCCTATATCTGATGATTTGTAATTCAATCCTCTCGCTGCATAAGCGGTCGAGTGATGTTGGTTGTAATGATCCTCCCGCTGCATAAGCGGTTGAGTTGAGTAATTTGTAATTCAGTCCTCCCGCTGAAATATTGCGGTAGAGTGATTTGTGTCTGGAGTATTGTTTTCTTGGCTGGTTCACCGCCAAGTTCCTTGCTTTCCCACTGGATAAGCGGAAGGGGCTGGCTTGCTGCCCACTATTGTATTTGCTTTATAATTTCCAGTAGATTAGTGAGCTAACGAACCCCTTATCACCGTATGCTCTCACCTTCCCACATTGAGCACTTGGTGATCGAAAAGTGGAAGGGTTGCAATTTCAGCAAGCTTTGAGATTATATTTTCTAATCTTAACGGGTTATGTGTTTGTTTGTAATTCTTATTGCAATTAACAACCAAAACAAAATATCCAGTATATTACATTAGGGTTTTGCATCTTGTAATCTCGTCCCTTGATTTCAAATCAATCTTGGTTGTTCATTTGTAGGAGGATCTCTATAAAAGGCCCTATCTTCTCATTTGTAATTTATTAGATACTCAGCTCATTAGAAGTAGAGAGCTCTTGCTCCTTAGAGTAGAAGTAGAGTAGGAGAAGGAGAAGACGTTGTTGTAAGACTTGGAGAAATAAAATTTGATTTCATTGAAGATATGGTGGATTCATGTTTATTTCAACTTGTTGCATGGTGTTCTTCCAATTTCTCAATTGTTAGATAAAGTGCTTTGATTTCAATGGAGAATGTAATGGTGTTTGATGAATTTCCATGGTTCATACTTTTTGTATCTTGTTGATTATAAGTTGCAGTGTAAAGTTTGTTGGCATTGTGTTGTCATTGATGTCAACCGGTATTGCATAACCAGTGTGGGAGATTGAAGTGTATTGGTGACATTGATGTTAGCCAAGTATTGCAGGTCACCAGTACACAAGTCAGTGTTGGCATGTGTTGTAGACATGCATTGGAGTCCGGTATGGTATGATGACCGGTAAATAATGTGTTGGCTTTGAGTGGCTGCCAACCAGAATGTGACAAGAATCACACCAACACCGGAGGTGAAGCATGTGCAGTCCACCGGTAAGAGTTGGATGTTATACAGCAAGACTCCCACTAGATGAAGAGAAGAGTGACAGAGTATGTGCTGGTTCAGTAAGCAGAGGCAGGTGATTGTATACATAGAATCTCGTTGATTATAAGTTGCAGTGTAAAGTTTGTTGGCATTGTGTTGTCATTGATGTCAACCAGTATTGCATAACCAGTGTGGGAGATTGAAGTGTATTGGTGACATTGATGTTAGCCAAGTATTGCAGGTCACCGGTACACAAGTCAGTGTTGGCATGTGTTGTAGACATGCATTGGAGACCGGTATGGTATGATGACCGGTAAGTAATGTGTTGGCTTTGAGTGGTTGCCAACCGGAATGTGACAAGAATCACACCAACACCGAAGGTGAAGCATGTGTAGTCCACCGGTAAGAGTTGGATGTTATACAGCAGGACTCCCACCGGATGAAGAGAAGAGTGACAAAGTATGTGCTTCTTCAGTAAGCAGAGGCAAGTGATTGTATACATAGACCGGATGACTAATGTAGAAGATGAGGAAGCCTCCATAGGATATGTTCAAAGATGTGCACGGGTTCAGCATGAGAAGATATGGTGTGCTACCAAGGCAGAAAAGGAAGAGTTAAGATGGTGAGTTTGCCTCCTTGGCAAATCGGTTAAGAAGAGAACTAGTCAAATGAAAATGAGGCTTTGCTGTTGCACACATGGAGTTACCGGTATGCAAATGGAAAGTGGTGTTCCCACAGATGCATAACAGATGGAGATAGTTGGCATGAAGATATCATGCACACTACCGATATGAAGGCAGAAACATGCAAATTGGTAAACAAGGCGAATACCGACATACTGCCAAGTGTATAGAGAGACAAAAGTGAAGTGCTCTCAGTCTGTTGAAGATGCACATGATGTGTCCTTCAAGAGAGCTGCTAAAGACCGACATGATTGATGACCAGGCTGACAAGATCCACCGACACAAGGAAGGAGAAGGCAAGAAGGTTAACCGATAGGCAAAGAGGGACCGGTTGTATGAAACATACACCGGTTGTGTGATATTGGTTCGTGACCATGTTGGTTCGACATAGTGAGCTAATGTGGATGTCGACAAAGGTGCTAAGAGATGACATACCAGCAGGGTTAATAGAGAACCGGTAGGGTTAGAAGTTTGGTAGGTGTGCACCAGTTGAGTGTTTGTTCGGTGATTCTGTCTGAACCGACATAGAGGTCTAAGCTGAGATGGATACCAACAGGGATGCCACGTGGAGTTGAAGTGCCAAGATTGCAGAGGTCGGTGAAGTGCCGTGACAGTGAGGTTGTTGCAGAGTTGGTCGACATTTAATGTTGACTGAGACTGTTGTGGGTTGAGTTGCAGAGGGGTTGCGGCTCGAGGCAGGACGTATCAGATCGGATCCATGGAGTGCACTAATCGATGCAGGATGTCTGGATATAGATCGAAGTAGGTGAAGCAAACCATTGAATCATTTATGGCGATTGACCAAAAGATGAGCCGACAGATTGAATGCAGATGGCTAAAGATGGAAGGCGTGTATTGGAAGGCACGTTAATGGTGGTGATGTACATATAGTTGTCTTGGAGCTCAGATCGAATGAGATCTAATTGGATTCAATGTGCCTCGTGATCAGTGGAAGATGCCCTAAGGCACCAAGTTTGAATGTTGTTTTTGGCGGGAATGTCTGAATACAAATATGCGGGCCAAAGACAGATCTGAGGATGCCTTAGAGTGAGATGCTGCCAAGTGATGCAAAAGGCCGAATAAAGAAGTAGATGAAGTGTGATATCTGCAGAGGATCATAGAGATCGAATAACAGGGAGACAACCGGTAATAGGCTTTGGCGAAGGCTTAATCGGTGAGGTTAAAGCAAACGACAGGTTGCTAAATGAGAGAGGGTTGCTGCATTTGAGAGAAGATCAATCAAGTACTCAACAAGTACCAGAAGAGAGACTGAGTTTGAGAAGAGTTTAGGGTTGAAGAGTTTGAAGAGTTCGACCAACAACAGTGAGGTAATCGGTGGTGACAAAACCGGTAGTGAAGAGTTGCAGAAGAGTGTAGAGTAGAGAGCAAAGAACCGACAGAAGATAGTACCGGTGGAGAGCAGCAGAGCAGTTGAGAGAAGAGGCAACCAGCAGAGAGAACCGATTGAGAGAGAACCGACAAAGAAGGAGAAGAGACTAAACCGACATGGTTGCAGCAGAAGATAAGGTTGCAGCAGTAAAAGGGTGAGGTAGAGAACCGGCAGTGAACTGGACAAGAAATCCATTTGTAACAAGGTTATTAATTTGCAAATGATTATGTTTTGTATTCACTAAGTTGTAGCTCGGTGCAGGGGTTGTAGCTCCTTGGGTTGGTGCCCTAAAATCAGGGGTTGGTGCCCTAAACATTGTAATCGAAGATTCATTGTGAGGCTAGATTGGAGCAGTAGTCTCCAGCAGCATTTCTCATCGAGGTTTTTCCCATCTGGGTTTTCCTCGTATATGCTAGTGTTATGTGATGCCCTTGTGTATGCTTGCATTGCACTGTCTTGATTTATCTTACCGGTAGACCCACTAGGTAATAGGTTGATAACCGGTATACACACATAGGATAGTTAAAGGGAAAAGATTGAGAACCACTGATTCACCCCCCTCTCAGTGGTGCATTGTGTCCAACAATTAGCTTGAGCCACTCAATTTGTGCTAAGTTCAATTGTGGATAGGCATTTGGATTGCGCCGTTTTGGTATTCAATTGCAGTTTCTCGATGTGAAAATCCTTCAACATCCTTGGAAGATTTTGCACCAGGTCTTATGGAGTTATAGTTGATCTTGGCAAAGCAAAACTTGGTTTATTTGGAATTCATCCATTGGAACACTATCCATTGATATCATTGTCCTTAGTAGTAGAATAGATTCTCTAACCTTTTGCCCTTTTTATTTTTAGTATATTTCCAGTTCGTCTGAAGAAGAAGCATCATGAGATTGCAATATCCGATGAAGTTTCAGCCAGCATTGCAAAAAAAGTGAAGAATGATCCAAACCTGTCCCTTTGTGTTACCAACATATCACATCAAGCCAAATGAGCTCATATCCAACATAAAGTTGCATGTTCGAAGTAGGAACCTTGGAGTCGCCTCTACGATCTTCGCATTCTTAGCATACGAGGGGTCTTTGCTCAAGAGAGGATAGAGTGTCTTTATGCATCTTTATTTTGTGTTGGTGTGGTCACAAAACACCCATCAATAGAACCCCTTTGACTGAATTTTTTTTTAAAGGTAGAGGACTCCAGGTCTCTTGACCTTTTAAAGACATCCTGCAATGTGGGTGGGTTAAGAGCCTTTATCCAATCTCTCAAAGGATCAGACAACCTATCAACAAACATCATAGTCAACCTCCTCTTTGAAATATCTATATGACCATCACTAGGAACCTCTAAAAATTTGTAGGATATGTCTCTATTGAACCCCATTGTTTCAGCTGCGCTAATTTCTTGAAGTTCAATTTTGAGTCCTTATGAAATCTATCAATTAGTCTCTCAGTATACTTATCATAAGAAACAATTTGACCATGGCCTAAAGCAATCAGCCCATGGTACCACCATTATGTGCATTGCCATCCAAATGTAAAGTTGCATTTTCAATTGTTTCGTGTTCAACCATAGAGTTAAGTTGAAAGCATAGAAACGAGACTCGCCAAGACTTGTGAGTACTCAGTGAGCTGCAAGGCAGGGCAAGGCCAGTGAGTCTCTGGTACTCAGACTCATACTTTGCCGAGATTTTCCTGGACTCACAATGACTCGCGAGTCTTAGCAAGTTCTGATAGGAAGACTCTACTGCGTGGCTAAGTGAGAAAAGTAAAAATAAGAACATAAAAATAAAGCATTTCACTTCCTTTTTTTTTCATTTATGTTTCCTCTACAACCCTAAAAGCATTGTCATTTGATTTTGTTGGCAAAATAGGAGAAAAGAGAGTTGTGAGAAAAACTTAAAGTGCATTGTAGGGCAACCAGTAAGGAGGTAGAGCGAAAATCCATTGTTGAATTGGATTTGGGCATCTTCATAGATACATTTGATGCATCAAGAGGTATCTAACAACGAATGGAAGGAGTTTTCATTTGATTTCAAGTTTGATTTAAGAGGTAAGCTTGAATTTTTTTGGGTTTTTTGTATTTTTAAGCAAAAACTACATTTTTCTTTACATTTCATTTCTTTTATCCATTTTATTTTACTAGATCAAAGGAAGAACCCTAGATGTGTTTGATTTTTCTTTTGGACATCAACAAACCCTACATAATTATAATTTATAAATTACAATTCACAAATGTTAATTATTTGGTATTTATATGTTATTGTAGGAGCCTCTTTTCAAATCGTCATTTTCACATTGTTCATAACCCTAGTTAGAAGGGACCCATGTTGGAAACATGATAAACTTTTCCTTGGGCAAAGAGGAAAGGTGAAATGTTCTTTTTGCAAAACAATTTATCGTGGAGGAGGCTTAATAGATTGGAATACCATCTTGCACACATACCTGCCCATGATACTATACCATGCACATGTGCACTTCGTGAGGTTGTTCGTGAAGTGCAAGTGCAATTAGAAACAATTGAGATGCAAAAAGAAATGAAAAAGAGGCAAAGGGTGGAGTTGGATTGCATTGGTGGTAATGGAGAGTCTTCTTCCATGCCTTCATTTTGTCCTAGTGCTAGTGCTAATGTTGGTAGCATTGTTGGTGTTGGTGTTGGAACTAGTGCTAGTTCCAGTGGTAGTGGAAATGTTAGCCTTAGACCTCGAATTCGTAAATATAGGATGGATTCATTTTTGTGCCATGCATTACTCCTAGTTCCCAACCATTACTTGAGAGCATGAGTTGGAACAAGGACGTAGATGACACAGCTAGACATGCAATTGGAGACTTTTGGTACTATTGCACCATTCCATTCTTTGCAATGAATTAATTCTTTTCAACCAACTAATTCTTTTTTGTTTGATTGTTTTAAAATTTATAGCTTGATTCTTTGTCTCTTGAATTTTTTATATTTAGAGGTATTGTAGAATTCAGATTTAAACTCTCCATTTTATAATGCTTATTTTATTTAATTTATTTGTGACGTGTTAGATCTCCTTATTGGCAAACTATGGTAGATGCCATAACTATTTGTGGGGTGGGGTTCAAAGCCCCTTGTGAAGCTGACTTATAGAGCCCAATTTTGACATAAAGGGTGGCTGATGTAAAACTTACAATGGAGGAGCAACAGTTGATATGGAGGAAGAAGGGTTGCACCATCATGACTGATGGTTGGACCAATAGAAGAAATAGGACACTACTGAATTAACCTGTTTCTTTCTAAGGTGGATTGTACTTCCCCCAATGCATTGGTTTAGTGATTAATATTTTTAATTTATGCTTTGTTGAATCACTGATTTTGTTTCTTTTTCAAGTGGCATCGTGTTCATGAAATCAATTGATGTTTTAGGGCATGCAAAAAATGCTACATACCTTTGGGAGGCTTTAGAGGAAGTTGAGCTGGGCGAGGAGAATGTGGTGCAAGTGGTGATAGATAATGCAGAAAATTATGTTGTTGTAGGTAGACTATTGATGGAGAGGCACCCAACATTAGTTTGGACTCCATGTGTTGCCCATTGCCATGACCTCATATTGGAGGATTTTGGCAAATTTTTATGGATCAAAACATGTGTGGATTCAGCAAAAAATATTTGTAAATATGCATACAATCACACATGGGTCCTCAACCTAATGAGGTAATACACAGGGCAAAAGGAGTTGGCTTGCCTTGGCATAACCATAACTTCTACTAATTTTGTCACATTATAATCCTTGATTTGGTCAAAGGAAGATTTGAGGTGTATGTTTGTTAGTGAGGAGTGGACTTCCTCATCCTATGCTACAACCATTGCAGGGGTTGATGTGGCAAATTACATTTTTGATGAGCCAAACTTTTGGGTATGTGTTGTGGAGATCGTGAAGGTAAATGAAAATCTAATTCGACATTATGTATTAAATTTTACTCTTATTTTTCTTTTATTTGCTTCTTTTCGTTCACACTTGTTGATGTTTCACAATAATCACAATTCATTGAGCCTTTGGTATTTCTTTTACAAGTTGGTAATGGGGAGAAGCCTGCAATGGGCTACATATATGAGGGCATGGATAGGGCCAAGGACACCATTAGATCCATCTATGCAAGAGTTGAGGGTAAGTATCATCCCATTTGAGAGATCATTGATAGGAGATAACACCTCTAAATTCACAAGCCCCTAAATGCAGTCATTTATATCCTCAATCCGGCATTACCAATACTGCCTTGATTTCAAGACAGATCGGGATGTTTCGAGTGGGCTCTAGTCAGGATAGAGTTGATGTCGCCTAGTGTTAGCACACAGTCCTCGAGTTAGAGATCTTTACTCATGCACAAGGAGAGTTCTGTTCTTGTCAAATGTGCAAATGAAGTCTAACAACATTGTGGCTAGGTAAAAAATATTTAAGGCCATAATGGAAGTTTAAAAATGTAATAAAATTTTCCTCTTTTAATATGATTATTAAATGTTGAAACTTAAAGTTGGTTAATGAGATTGATTTTTTCCTTTTTATCATCTTAGATAGATGATAGCGGGAACAGCCTGCATCATGAAATTAGCATTGAATTGACTGAGAGTAGATTAAACTCCTCCAAAACTCATCCTTAACACTCAGCAAACTCTAAGGTGAGCCAAAAAAAGGGTAGTGGCTTGCCAACAGGGGTGATTCATCTTTTAAAAATAATATTCAACAAGTATCAACAGTTTTAAGGGCCAAATTGGACTGCCTAGAGTCCTGGAGTGAAATGAAATAATACCCAGAACCACAACACAAATACTCTGTCCTAGTCAACCAAAATGGGAGTTTTCTACTATCGAAACAAATTGTACAGCAAGGAAGAAGCTTCTACAAATCAGTCCAACAAACACCAACATAATACCACAAATCCTTGCATATAATCGCCCAAAAAGAAGCCATACAACCTACCATTAAAATACCATGAAGATTTGCATTTTTCCTTTGAAACTCAATTCCAAAACTTCAAATTAATCAACATAGCTGAAGCACTAGCATAGTCTTTGTGTGAAACTATTTGCAATCACCCAGGGAGGATCTCTCACCACCATAGATGATATTTTTCGAGAAGGGTTTCATCTTCAAAAAGTTCTTGGAAAAACCAGCAGCATTTCCCCAACACAACAACTTCACACAGCCAAGAGAGCTCTAAAAATTCCTTTTATGTTTCTCCCGAATCCCAAAGTACCATAATGGAGAAATAAAAAAAATAAAAATCAATTAATTGAATTCCTTATATCTCCCTAAAATCAAACCCCAAACAAGCATTGCATGTTACTTTATTGAAAAATATAAACTAATCTCTCCTTGGGCAGCAACTCCAAAGTCACCGCAATTCTCACTGATAACCGAACTCGTTGCCATAAATAGAAATGCTGAAATAATTGAAGTGTAATGGCTCCAAGAACTGAGGAGTTGCCTAACCAACCACCATAGCCTACAGGAACCCAGGGAATAGGCAAACTGTCACCATCTGACTAGACTTTGCGAGAGGACATCATATATATACCCGAGGGGAAAAAAATGTCATACCGCCATACTCAGCATCAGTAGAAATACCTCCAGCATACCAAGACCAATAACTTCGTTTTTTAAGAAGCCATACCAATTTTGTTGAAAAGTGGTGTGTGTGAGGAGGGAGTGGCAGGGATGGCTCCCTATTTCTAGAACATTTGGGATGGGTGCTTAAGTCTAGGTAGACCACATTATTGGAAGCGTAACCGACAAAGGATTGTTTTTCCACATTGTATCAATTGTAACCCACTAGCATTCATCTTGGCCTTGTAGTTTCTGATGATACTGCATTCTGACTGCCTTGTTAGAACATTCTTTGTTTGTGCACATAAGATTCAAGCCCCGAGAATACAGGAAAATGCTTTCACCTAGAGCATGGTGATGTTGTGTTAAGAGTGCTCTCACTTTTGATTTCTTTTTTGAGGTTACGATGACCTCAGTAGAATTTTAACTTCTGCCATTAATTTTCTGTCACAATTAATTCAAGCAAAAATCTGTATTTTTCTTGGAGTCTGTTGTGACCATTTCACACATCGCCCCATTGCAAATGGGGACCCTTGCTTTTTTGCTTTTTAGGGTTTGTTCTTTAGGTTTTTTAGGGTTTTGTTAGTTGGCCTTTGCATTTTGAGTGCTGTCGGGGAGATCAATAGGGTAGCAAGTCCGGCTTGAGTGAGGTCCTGATCCTGAAATTTGGCTAAGTCTGGAATGTCCTGATCCTGAAATTTGACTAAGTCTGGAAACTGAAAAAAACCTCCAAAAACTAGATTTTGCAATATAACTCCTGGAGGTCTGAAACCACTCTCAAACATCCTGAAAGTATATATGGAATATAACTTAAAGTATAAGAAAGAAGAAACATAAAAGGAAATGTCACTTATAACTTAAAGTATAAGAAAGAAGAAACATAAAAGGAAATGTTATATTCCATAAAATTTATCCTGATAGAGAGTTCGAAAAGTCAAATTTCGCTCCTGTCCTTCACTGAGGATCCAGAGCAAACTTCGCTCCTGTCCCTCCCAGGAGGACCAAGGCGAATCGCTCGTGTCCCTCACCAGGGGACCAGAGCGAAAATGCTTAGTGGAGTCATTCCTGACCTTGTTTGGACGAATTGAGACATCAAAGGCATGGTGAAGGATGGAATGAGCATGATAGAGCATCCAGACTTGATCAAAAACAATGAAATGATGAAGTTTTGCCTAGAAGGTCAAATTCGCTCCTGTCCCTCACTGAAGGACCAGAGCGATTTTCTTTATATGCACAATTTTAGACCTTTTTTTGGACATTAACTTTTATTCATAGCATTAAGTAAGATGATATCTTCCTTAGCCAAGACTTTTTTTGATGAAAATTGTAACGATTTGGCCTAGAGAGCAAATTTCGCTCCTGTCCCTCAGTGAAGGACCGAAGCTTAAAATCAAATATTGCTTTGTCCTTGCAGGATTTTAATGACTTGACGATTTGAAGAGGTCCAAGGAGATGCATTTTACCAAATGAATATAACTTGAAGTGCCGTCGTGAAGAAAAATGAACCAAAATGCAAAAATCGCTCCTGTCCCTCAGTCAGGGACCAGGGCGAAGTCTATTGTAGCTCCCGTCCCTCTCCTAGGGACCAGAGCGAAATTCTTCATAAGGCACGTTCTGGGCAAAGATCAAGCAAGTCTTAAGTTCGAAGGCAAGAAAGGAGGTGAGTTGAACCCGTTGAAGACAAATTGAAGATTATGAAACATCAACAAGGGACCCAAATGCTCAAGTTCGCTCCTGTCCCTCAGGGAGGGACCTGAGCGATTTTTGTCTTAGATGAATTTCTTGCCAAGTTTGAATGATTTCCAAGCCAAAGATGAATAAAATGGGGCACAATAAGACCATTGAAGATAATTTTTGAAGGTGGCCAAGTGTAGTTGAGCTTGAAACATCAAATTCGCTCCTGTCCCTCAGTCAGGGACCAGGGCGATTTGCACATGATCATTCATTTTCCTTCAAAATCAGGACAAGGCAAGGATAGGCAAGATCAAGGACGCCATTTGGAAAGCGATGAACAAGAAGCAAAGATTGGAAGTTTGCAAATTTGAGCCAGGACACCAGGATCGCTCCTGTCCCTCACCAAGGGACCAGGGCGATATTTGCTAGAACACTTGTTATCCTTTGAAGATCACGTCAAAGCAAAGTTGCACAAAGTTTAAAACATCATTTGGAAGGTGATACAAAGGAGGAGAACGTTAAAATGTTACCAATTTGAGCTTGAAATGGAGAAAACATCAAGATCGCTCCTGTCCCTCTCCAAGGGACCAGGGCGATGATCCTCTAAACATCAAATATGCCTCGTAGAAGTCAAATGAAACAAGCGTGGAGTGGAGAAATGATGTCATTATTCGCCTTCTGATGAAGATTGGAGATCGAAGATGCAAAATCAAGGAGAAAGCATGAAGATCGCTCCTGTCCCTCAGTCAGGGACCAGGGCGATGAGGTTTGAATCTTCCCACTTTTCCAATTTTTGCGCTAAACAAACATTTTGAATTTATTTAAATGCTAGAAAATTCGATAATTTGAAAATTTAATTAAAAATGGCATTTAAATATTGCGCTTGATCATTAATTAATTATTTTTGCCTTGCAAAAAAAGATCGAATTTATTAATTAAAAAACGATGGCATTTAATAATTAATTATTAATTAATTAAAAAAATTAAATGGAGCGCTTGGTTTATGAAAGTCGGCCTTTATTATTTATTAAAAATCGTTTTAATTGCCTTATTTTTACAAAGTCGGCCTAAGTGAATTGGTGATATGAGCGCTTATAAAGGGTGGTGAAGATTGTTATTTTCACATTACCATTTTATCATTCAAGTGCGATTTGAGGAAGACAAAGGAGTAGTGCGAATTGTGTGTTAGAGGTGCGAATTTCATTTCAAGCAAAGGAAGGCGCTAATATCATCAAAGGAGTGCGAACTTAGTTTCCACTTGAGCGAACTTGCCAAGGACATTGAAGATCACATCAAGGACATATCAAAGGTGGCGAAGTTCCTGATTTGAACAAGAGATCACGTTGAAGCCATCTAATATCAATTTTGCCTAGGCGAATTTTCTTCATTTTGCATTCTAGTGTTAGCTCTCAAGAGAGGTATGACAAGATCCCTTGTTTTAATTTCGAATTTTGATCGTCATAGCCTTAAATTTTGAAATTTTGAATTCCAGTAGCCCAATCGTTTTTTAGGAAATGATAATTCAAGGACTTATCATGAGGTTTCCTAAAATTAATTTAATCTATGCTATTCATTGCAGAATCATGTTACTTATTATGAAATGTTGTGTAGGCATCAAATGGAGATCTCATCAAGGAAAATCAAGTCGGATCAAGGACGGTCTTCGCCGGGACGATCAAGCCAGGACAGGGGCGACCTCTTTCAATCCAGCGTTCCAAGGCGAGGTACATCATCATCCTGCACATCAAGGACACAAGGAGTTAGAACAAGGGCTCGTTGAAGAAGTAAATAGTTCCAGATGAATTAATTAAAGCAAGCTTCTCAACAACATCAAGTTGAATATCTACCAAGTTACAAGTGTCAAATGAGGTGGCGTCCTAGTCATCATTTCTCCAATCAATGAGGTCCACCTCAGCATGTCCAGATTCAAGGTACTTAACTCATGGAAGGTGGCACAAACTCTAATGTACCTACCCCGACTATCCATTGGTCGATTTTTCTAGAGGGGACATGTGTCCAAGCAATACAATTTTATCATTGGTCAAGCATTAAATGTTATGTAATGGTTGTAACAAACCCTAATTAGGGTTTTCATTGTTGAATCTTGGCCATTGATCTTGAATTGATCTAAGCTATCGAATTGTATTGTGGGCACTATTTAAGCCCTGGCATTTCATTTTGTAAAGGCAGTTAGGAAAGAGTTGGAAAGCAATTAGAGAGTAGTTAGAAGGTGATTAGCTAGTTGATAGAATAGTAATTAGAGTAGAATAGGAGGACAAGGCAAGAAATTGTTGCCATTGATTGTAAACAAACTCTATTTTCATTGAAGTAATGGTGAAGTGTGTCGTTTCTTGCAATTTGCATGGTTTCTTGTTGAGTCTTCAATCCTAGATGGTAGATGATTAGATGAATGGAGGAAATGTGATTGATTAATGGTGGAAATTCGTATATCCATACTACTAGCAGTTTGTTGATTGCAGACTTGCCTTGCGTAGTCAACTGGAATCATTCAGCTTAAGCTCAATTTCAATTTGTCGCTTCTTCATTGATATGCATCAACTTGATGGTGTTTATGCTTGCGGTGATGATTTGAACATCATAAAGCTTCCCTTAGAAGATCGCACTAGCCTTGTGGAGATGGTCCTGTGATGTCAAAACAAGACCTAGTTAGAGTTTCATCAAAGATCAATCATTGCTCCTACATTCTTAGTATTAGGATTAAATCTTCTCTTCGCCCTCATCCTTTTTTTCCATTTTTTCAAATCTAAGCTAGTAAGAGCCTGTGTTCCAGCAAAGCAGATCGGAAGTTCAATCATCAGATGTAAGTCCCCTTGTGATTCCAGCAAATCATATCATACCACTGGAGCTTATCCACACGTAGAGACCCTACTAACCAGAACATTGGAGTCATCCTAACTGATCCTTCATGCGAATCTTCAGCAGTTAGAGACTTTATTCAAGAGAGGATAAGATGCCTTTGGGTATTTTATTCTGTGTATGATTGTGTACAAAATACACGTCAACAGAGTCCTTATTATGTCTTTGTGGACTGAAATATCTTGTGACAGAATATGAGCAGCTTAGATACTTCAACTTTTTCATGCTTGATTCAATGCAGTGGCCATGCTGCATTATCATTCTATTGTGGACCAAGATTTCATTTCTTTAAAATGAACCAGGAAAATTTTCTTGTTACGGGTGACTTTATGATACAACAATACAATTACAAAAGGAAGACTTTCTAGTTGAATTTATTAAATAGTTTTTCTTCTAAATTCATTTTATTTAGAAATAATGCAAAAAACACATTTTCATTCATTTTTATTGCTTTGTATTTATTTGTGCAGAAGACCTGAAAAATCTACCGGCTCCTGAAGTAGCAATCAAATACTACACAGAAGGCGATCTCTATCTTTTTGGTAAAAAAAAATTGAAGTACATATAGTTCAGTCCTTGATGGTTAGGGCCTCCAGCATGTGCTATAAATTCATTACTGATAGACGTGATAATCACATTAGAAATGATCAAGCATAAGTCAGATGAGAATTAAGAACAAATCTCAACTGAGTTGTGTATATTTGTGACGGTGTTTGTGGTCAGAATGGGACTTAAGTTTGAACTTTAAAATAGATTAGTTCAGTTATATATATAGTCATTAAATGCCATCTTTCACATTTGATATATTTATGGTAAGGAATTCCTGCTGAAATGTTTGCAGATGAGTTTCAGACTGATCGTATACCTTGTTCACGAAGACCGAAAATTGGTTAGTACTATTAATACTCTAGTATACAATTCCCAGAATATTGGCTCAATGTACACTCCATATGTAAATCAGTTTTGGTACATATTTACCCTCTTTTCTTATTTGCCCTTGAAATTTTAGGATATTTATTTGCAAATTTTGCATTATTCCATTAATGGTGATCTGTGATATCATGTATTGCAGAAAACCTTTATGATGTGTTTATAAACATTCGAGATGATGAAGCAGAGCATTGTAAAACTATGAAGGCTTGTCAGATCCATGGGGCTCTGCTGTCACCACATCGCAATAGACAATCCATGCAAAACGATCTGGAATGTAGTCTACCTTCATTAGAGTGTGCTGATATCGTAGATTGCGTGCAAAAAGTAGTTGCATCTGTACCTATGGAGGATTCAAGAGAAAATCTCTGATATTTTACAATCATTCAAATGGAACACGATATTTAAAATCACTGATGTATTTTTATATGTTTATTTTTTTAGCTAATCTTACCAAATTCTATGCTACATATTAACGATCAGTTATCATTTGAAGTTTTTGTGCAAAGGATATGAAGAGGCAACTTGTAACTATGTTTCTCAAAGTCAATGACCACATCTTATGGCTAATACGAGGGAATAGAAAAAGGAATAGCCAGCTCATTTAACTGCTCAATTTTGTTGCCAAATAGATTGAACTGTACTTGTAATGACATTAGGGATTTCAGATACCATTGAGAGGAAATAAACTAGGCACCGTATTACATTGTAACTTCATCCATTTGATAAAGCTTTTTAAAATACTTGCAGGTAAGAGGCACTATTGAATATATATCCTTCTTTTGTAAGACTTTGTATTTTGTTTGCAAAATCATTATTACTTCCCCCAATTTTTCTTATGGCTTCTACTAGTTTCTTTGAGATGATATTTTTAGTGGTCACTTGATGTTTAAATGCTATACTAGTTATACTATTTAGAAATAAGCTCAAGGAAAAGTAAAATTATAGTCCAATCATGTTGAGATGCAATCCTAATAACGTTCTTGAAATATTTAGGAGCTAGGGAAGAATGAGAAGGTTATGACTCAAATCTCTCATGAAGGGTTATTTAGGAGCTAAACTTCCACTCACCATGGTTGACGACATTTGATGATCACTCTCACTTGAAAGTTCTTTCTTATTATTCTCCAGTGTGGATCAAAAAGGTAATAGGATGACTTTGTTTCGAATCCTTAATGACCAAAATTCTGATTTGTACCTTCCTTAGTTTGATATTTTTACATTGTTTCTCATTTCCTTCCGTCTACCTAAAGGCAATTCTCTCCTTACATTTGTGGAATGATCACATGCAGCCAACATTATTGTTAATGTGTTAATCATCATGGTTAAGACATTTATATATTTTGTAAACTATTTTTTTTTTATTGGTAAACGGCAGAGCTAGAGGAGTTTTTATATTAAAATTGAAAGTCCATTTACATAGAGAATATTAGAGACCTTAGGGCTAAGTATTCAAAATAGACAAGGGACAAATTCCCAGAACCAACCAAAATCATCCCACAGCAAAAAAAACAAAACAGGAATGATCTTCAAAGCTATTAAAAAACATCCTAACTGCCTCGAGAGTTTGAAATTATAAACATGC
This sequence comes from Cryptomeria japonica, assembly GCF_030272615.1. Classification (NCBI taxonomy): domain Eukaryota; kingdom Viridiplantae; phylum Streptophyta; class Pinopsida; order Cupressales; family Cupressaceae; genus Cryptomeria; species Cryptomeria japonica. Next base: position 456,355,516 of record NC_081414.1, read on the forward strand.
AATAACAACCTTATTGCCTTAAGAGTCTAAAAGTATCGACATTGATACTGCATAAAAGTCTTTAAAAGCTAGACAAAATTCTCATATAAAAGCAAAAAAATTCATATTTGCATTGGCCATGCATTAAATGCCAACCCTATGCTTGATCTCCAGACTGGGCACGACCCCTGCCTCGCGGACGACCCTTGCCACTACCAAAAACAACCAACCGCCCACGGCCTTTTCCCTCTTGAGGAGCATCACTACCCTCTCCTCTTGCAGGCAAACCATCTTGCACTACTTTATTTTGTAAACTATTTTTAGTTATATGACAGTTCAACTATTTCTTGTCTATAAAATAATCATGTTAACTGTTTGTTCTTCAAACGTAATTTCATGACATACAATAAATTACAATAAATTATATTTTTATATTTTGCCCCTCCTGGGCCTAACAGTATTAGAACCACGTTGTAACGGAAAAAAAAAAAAAGTTTAGAGGATTCAGAGCACTAGCAAGGCGGGAGGATGAATTTTTGATTGTGAGTTCGTGACAAGACAATGGATGTGTGTTGGTCGTGGGTTTATGGTTCCTTGTTTACTAAAAACTAAGTCTATCATTAATCACTGATTTTTTGTCCATAGGTGAGACATAAATGTTCCTCTATTTTGCTGGCTAATTTAAGGCATTGCCACTTGTTGACGTGTTTTTTATGACAGCGTCGAACACAGAATAAAGTTGCCTAACGGTCACTTCACTCTCTCTTGATCAAAGTAAGATTGCATGCTAAGATTGCAAGAAGTTCAAATAATCGACTCCAAGGTTTCTTCAATGTGTGGACGTCACTCAGTTGGCTGATGTGATTGCTCATAATCCAAGGGGCCTTACATTTGCATCGTTCTTTCACTTCTTTGCTGTGGCTGGAACTCCATCATCAGATATGGCAATTCTGCGACGCTTCTACTTCAAACAGACTGAACTGGAATGAACTGGAAAGTAAAAGGGAAAGGGTTTAGAAGGATCTAAATATGCTCCTAAGGGCAGTGATAACAATGAATAGTGCTCTGGTGGACAAATTCTAGATAAACCAAGCTCTGCTTCGCCAAGATCAACTACAACTCCGCAAGAACCGGTGCAATCTTCTAGGGATGCTAGAGGATTTTCAAATCAAGAAAGTACATTTGAATACCCAAAAAACGACGCAATCCAAACGACCATCTACAATCGAATTTAGCACAAATTTAGGGGGTTCAGGCTAACTTTACATTGCAACTTACAATCAACAAGATGTAAAAAGTATGAACCATGGAAATTCATCAAACACCATTACATTCTCCATTGAAATCAAAGCACTATACTACTTCCACTCTAAGTGAGGAAGGTGAAACCATGCAAGTTTTGAAAAATAACTTAAGTGGACACCATCAGAGAACAATGTTTCACTATTATTTTCTCAAAAACCTATCGCAACAATTTCATACCAAGCTCCCCCTTTTTACAATTGAGGGGGGTCACCCCTTTATATAGGCTTCAAGCCATGATTACATGCAAAACCCTAATTAGGGTTTTTCCTAAAAGATTCTCCACTCAAGATGCAACAAGGTGGGAATCTCCAATTAATAACCCATCATGCCCATATACAATTGATTCAAAAGTACCCAAAATAGCATCCATTGCGCATTAAATGCACCACCTCTTTCAAATTCGCCCAACATGCGTTGAATATTCATCCATGCAAAAATCACCCCATTATGTCATAAATGCTCCATCATTTCCACATGCAGCGGCTGCATGCAAAAGGAACCTGCCATAAATTCAACATGTAATGACCGGGTCGCAATTTTGGTCAAATATTCCGGTAATGAATGCGCTACTCTACTGCCACGTGTTCAATAGATCCTCGCCATGCAAGTGGACCCCGCCGTCGTATATCCGCTCCTGCACATCTGGAATTGTTGGAGAGGGAAAATTCGATTCAGGAAGAATTTTCTTGAAGTCTCCTCAACTTTCCTTGCTCAGAGAAGGTTTTTCATCAATTCTGCACATTTCCTATTTTTTAGGAAAATTTCCAAATTAGGGTTCCACGGTCCAGGAGAGAGAAAATTCTCCTACGAATCCAAATCTGTAAAAAGTTTTGAAATTTGGATGTGAATTGATGCCTGGGAATGGATTTTTAAAATTTTTTCCTAGGGGAAATTTCTTGTTTAGTTCATCCCTAATTCCTTCCTTGCCTTAGAAATTTTATCTTCAATTCATCCTTGGATGTGATTTCTTGTTGTGGAGGATTTCTCCTTTGGAAAGAAATTTGTTCCTTACCCTGAGGAAGGAAATTCTTCATACCTTAGCTAATTATCATGATTTCCAAGAACTATGTCCTGAAGGAAGAAATTTCAAACACTTAGTCAATTTTTCACCTTTCCTGGAATTTCTTCTTCTTGGGTGCAATTCTTCCCCGATGAAGGAATTCATCTCTTTGCGCACTATCCATGAGAAGATCATTTTAGCGCACTCCTATGTTCCTAGGCGGCATTTTACACTTGGTGGGGAATTCTTTCAATTCCATGGATTCCTTGCATCCCTCTATTTGGCGCTCCTTCTCTCGCTTGGGCGCTAAAATGCCTTGGTCAAGGACTCTTGCAATTTGCTTGTTTCTCCATGCACTCTTCATTCTAGCGCCCTCCACGAGGCAGGGGCGAAAATTCCTCTTGAGGAAGGAATTCATTATTTTGTGAATTGTCCATGTCTTTTTTTCAACATCCCTATTTTTTAGGGATCCTCCTAAAATTTAAGAGCCAGGTTCATTGGATGTAGAATTCTGCCACGATTCCGAATCTATAACAATTTCCTCATTCCGGTGAGATTCGGTGTCTAAAAATAGCAAATTTAAAAATTTGCCCGAGGGGAATTTTATTTTCTATTCCTCCTTGACCCCTTGGATTCCATGCCTTAGGCAAAATTTCAACTTTTTAGCTTGGGCGTTGAATTCACCGTGCCTTGGAATTTTCACCTTTTTACACCTTCTATGGAATGCCCATTTTGGCGCCCAAGTCCACATTTGGGCGGATTTTTCATCTGGCCAAGGATTCATGGAATTTGTCTTCTCTCCATGGGAATCCCATTTTGGCGCCCAACTGCAGACTTGGGCGGAATTTTGCATTGGCCAAGGATTCACGGATTTTCCTTCTGTCCATGGGAAGCCCATTTTGGTGCTTGACTCCACATTTGGGCGGATTTTTGCTTTGGCCAAGGATTCACGGATTTTCCTCAGTCAATCTCCCAGACTTAGAATATTTTGACCTCCTTGTGATTTTGAAGTGTTTTCCTAAACCTTGGGTGAATTTATGAACTTTCTATTTCAGGCATGAGCTTTCGGCACTTATCTATTTTTTGGCTTTCTCTGTCTGCTTTCTGACTTTCCAGAATTGGAAATATTTGCAAATGTTTGATCTTTGTCGCCTTGCCCGAATGATCCTATCAGCACTGACTTTCCAAAAATAGAAACCTTCAAAGTGTTAGCGTTAGACCCCTAGACAGGGTACATAAATGACTTACTATAAATAGAAACTTACTAAAAATAGAAATTACTATAAGTTTAATTTTTGGCAAAATTAGACCAATCTGGGACTCAGTAAAATCCCTAAAAAATAGGAACTTTCTAAAAATAGAAATTTGCTCCGTTTTGGCTCAAATTTTACTGGGAGGTTCCTTGAAGGGTCCTTATTCCATTTGTATGTTTAGTTTCTTCAAAACCCTAACAGAAACCCCTAAAATCTAGGACAAAAGGCAGAACCCTTAGAAAAGACAAAACAAGCCCTAGACTTCATCAAATTCGCTCAAACAAAAGTAAATTTAATCAGTATGACCCCCAAACACTTGCAAAGCTGAGAGACTGACGAGACTGCTGTGAAAAGACCCCAAAAATGCAAGCCAAAAGACCGGGAGGGCCTAAAAAGTAGGGGGTCCCCATTTGGAATGGGGCGATGGGTGAAAACGTCACAACATCTAGCCCCCTCCCAAATAAATGTTCCCGAACATTTCAAAGACAAAATCCAATCCACGGGTGAAGTGTTGAAAAACACTTTAGGGCAAAACGCAAATTAAAGCATGTTCATCTGATTATGTGTGTGCATATGCATTAATCCCATCTCACAAGACCATCCTGACTTCTATAATTAGTCATGGCAAGCTATAGGTATCTATACTTCAAAAGCATCCAGGACATTGCCTCGCTGCCAGTCAAGCGTTCATAGCTCCGACGAGGTTGTCTCTAGAATTCCACGAATATTGTTCCACTGTCAGCCAGACATCCATAGCCCTGGTGGAGTTATCCACACATTCCCTAAAGCCAATATTTTGATAATTCTTTCATTTTTTCATCTTTTCTTTTCCTTTGATATTTCATTTCATTTCCATCAATTCCTTTGGCTTGTAAGCAATGAAGCCTACTATGGGTTTGGAGATTCCAGTGGCGCTGAAGCAAGATGTAAAGTTTTCACCAACCATAACTTCTCCTAAGAGATATGAATGACTTAGAGCAATTGATAACATAAGTGGAATACAACATCCTCAACTCTACCCACAAACAGGAACTCCAAACAATTTAGGCCACTCCAAACCCCCTAAACCTAAGCAAAACCACTTGAGCGGACAAGCTCAAGGAAAACCAGCACCAAAGGCTGAAAACAAAAAAAGCAAAAAAAAAAAAACCAACGGGGAAACAAACAAGAAAGAAAAACAAAACAAAACAAGCCAAAACCCCAAAAACCAACGGGAAAACAAACAAAACAAACAAAGCAAACAGAAAGGAAACCTACTCTAATAAGAACAAAATTTTGAACGAACAATACTCACAAGACCTAAATATATACAACTCCTAACATGTTTTCTCAGGATGTGCAGGAGCAATAGGGCATTAGTCATAGTTCGAAGCCTTGCAAATTTATCTTTAAACTCAGAAAAGTAATCTTTCACAATACAAATCTCAAACTCAAGCAAAACTTCAGGAAAGATTAGCAATTGTGGCAACTCATCGGGACCATGATCAATCCATAAACAAGTTCTTCTTCCCAAATTCCCATAATCAAATTCATAACTTTCAAATTTAGGAGCAAGGAAAGAGACAACCTGGTGGTTTTTGTGCGTGGGCGAGAATTCTGGCATGTCATCCACTGCTTCATCAGGAGGTCGAAGCTGGTGGTGTATCATCCCACTTGCATCTGAAACATGCAGATTGGGATCACATTCAATGGCAAGCAAACTGCGGTGTGAGCTGGATTTGAATGGGAACTTGGAAATAGAGGACATTTCTTCAGTTAACTCCTTTTGAATATTTGATAACGAGTTGAGCCCCAACCCGAATTGCTCTTCATTCTTCACTTCTATCATGGCAACTTGTTCATCGATAGACATCTCACGTATCTCACTTTTTTTTAACAATTCTTCTTGGATCTTGAGTAGAGGTTCAAGCATTGACCCGACCTGCATTTCATACTCTACTTCCATCTCAGCGGCCCACTGACTATCACATATTCCTTCCTGCTTCGAGCTGCTTATCATTTCTTCCATTTGGAGCATGCACGAACGAACTTCTTCATCAAGGAGCATCTCTTCTTGCTTGACTGTGGAAACATTGCTTGCATTTGTTTGAACATATTTGTCAACCTCCACTTCAGCGGGTGTTCCTTTCCTTGGCATGAGGTACACAAATTTTATCTTAAATGAATTGTGTTGATTGTCCCGCTCAATCATGCTTTCTTCACTACAAGATGCTGCTGTAATAACTTCTTCATTTGATGCTAAGTCAATTGGTTGAAGGTGAGCATTCCGCCACTTTTTTATAGTGTACATCTTTGCCAATTCTTCCAACTCTGTCTGCATCTTAGCTTGGTGAATAGCTTCCCTGCATGATGGACATGTGACTTCAGAATGAGTGGTATTGTGGATCCTACACCAACACGGGAGCAAGATGCCTTCTATGCACAAGTCTTTCTCAATACTTAATCCTTTCTTAACCATCTCCTTGAACCTCATGAAAAAATAATTTTCAGCAATTGAAGCTTCGGGTTCCACTTTCACCGGTACAACGGGCCCATGTACTTCTGAAACGGAGACTTTCCCTTGCAAGGCTAATTCCATCCTTGGTAGAAATGTTAAACAATGCATCTCATTGTGTCCGCTAGTGTTATGAATTCTACAACTATTCCTTGATGCGAATTCAGGCAAACTCCGGGGATGTAATTGTGTATTCAGTCTCCACCATAGTTGAAGAATGTCAACTTCTTGCTCCATTGAGAAATCTTTTTTTTTTAATTTTCAATTTTCTGATTTTTTGGGATTTTTCATTTTTTCACTTTTTGGATTTTTTGACATATAAGAGATCTAAAATATCTCTGATTTTGCACTTGAAAGCTCATGCTAGTTCCAGCCAAATTGAATTTCGTGGTCAGGCCCTCCTTCTAGCGCTAATTCTATTGGCTGCAGAGGAGGGTAAAAAAAAGGGCTTGAGATAACCTCCACAAATTTGAAATGACAGAATCTGGAATCCGCGTATTCAGCCCTCCTTCTAGCGCCAATTCTGTTGGCTGCGGGAGGAGGGTGAAAAAAAGTCCTTAAGATTACTCCTCGCAAATATGAATTTATATGATTTGGAGTTCAGATGTTCAGGAATTCATCGCGATCAGGCCCTCTTTCTAGTGCCAATTCTGTTGGCGTGTTTTTTATGACAGCGTCGAACACAGAATAAAGTTGCCTAACGGTCACTTTACTCTCTCTTGATCAAAGTACGATTGCATGCTAAGATTGCAAGAAGTTCAAACAATCGACTCCAAGGTTCCTTCAATGCGTGGACATCACTCAGTTGGCTGATGTGATTGCTCATAATCCAAGGGGCCTTACGTTTGCATCGTTCTTTCACTTCTTTGCTCTGGCTGGAACTCCATCATCAGATATGGCAAATCTGCGACGCTTCTGCTTCAAACAGACTGAACCGGAAAGTAAAAGGGAAAAGGGTTTAGAAGGATCTAAATCTACTCCTAAGGGCAGTGATAACAATGAATAGTGCTCTGGTGGACAAATTCCAGATAAACCAAGCTCTGCTATGCCAAGATCAACTACAACTCCGCAAGAACTGGTGCAATCTTCTGGGGATGCTAGAGGATTTTCAAATCGAGAAAGTACATTTGAATACCCAAAAAATGGCGCAATCCAAACGATCATCTACAATCGAACTTAGCACAAATTTAGGGGGTTCAGGCTAACTTTACACTGCAACTTACAATCACTAAGATGCAAAAAGTATGAACCATGGAAATTCATCAAACACCATTACATTCTCCATTGAAATCAAAGCACTATACTACTTCCACTCTAAGTGAGGAAGGTGAAACCATGCAAGTTTTGAAAAAATAACTTAAGTGGAGACCATCAAAGAACAATATTTCACTATTATTTTCTCAAAAACTTATCGCAACAATTTCATACCAAGCTCCCCCCTTTTACAAATGAGGGGGGTCACCCCTTTATATAGGCTTCAAGCCATGATTACATGCAAAACCCTAATTAGTGTTTTCCCTAAAAGATTCTCCACTCAAGATGCAACAAGGTGAGAATCTCCAATTAATAACCCATCATGCCCATATAAAATTGATTCAAAAGTACCCAAAATAGCATCCACTGCGCATTAAATGCACCACCTCTTTCAAATTCACCCAAAATGCGTTGAATATTTATCCATGCAAAAATCACCCCATTATGTCATAAATGCTCCATCATTTCCACATGCAACGACTGCATGCAAAAGGAATCTGCCATTGTGGGTCGCAATTTTGGTCAAATATTCCGGTAATGAATGCGCCACTCTACTGCCATGTGTTCAATAGATCCTCGCCATGCAAGTGGAACCCCCGTCGTATATCCGCTCATGCACATTTGGAATTGTTGGAGAGGGAAAATTCGATTCAAGAAGGTTTTTCATCAATTCTGCACATTTCCTATTTTTTAGGAAAATTTCCAAATTAGGGTTCCACGGTCCAGGAGAGAGAAAATTCTCCTACGAATCCAAATCTGTAAAAAGTTTTGAAATTTGGATGTGATTTGATGCCTGGGAATGGATTTTTAAAACTTTTTCTTGGGGGAAATTTCTTGTTTAGTTCATCCCTAATTCCTTCCTTGCCTTAGAAATTTTATCTTCAATTCATCCTTGGATGTGATTTTTTGTTGTGGAGGATTTCTCCTTTGGAAAGAAATTTATTCCTTACCCTGAGGAAGGAAATTCTTCATACCTTAGCCAATTTTCATGATTTCCAAGAACTATGTCCTGAAGGAAGAAATTTCAAACACTTAGTCAATTTTTCACCTTTCTAGGAATTTCTTCTTCTTGGGTGCAATTCTTCCCCAATGAAGGAACTCATCTCTTTGTGCACTGTCCATGAGAAGATCATTTTAGCGCACTCCTGTGTTCCTAGGTGGCAGTTTACACTTGGTGGGGAATTCTTTCAATTCCATGGATTCCTTGCATCCCTCTATCTGGCACTCCTTCTCTCACTTGGGCGCTAAAATGCCTTGGTCAAGGACTCTTGCAATTTGCCTGTTTCTCCATGCACTCTTCATTCTAGCGCCCTGCACAAGGCAGGGGCGGAAATTCCTCCCAAGGAAGGAATTCATTATTTTGTGAATTGTCCATGTCTTGTTTTCAACATCCCTATTTTTTAGGGATCCTCCTAAAATTTAGGAGCCAGGTTCATTGGATGTAGAATTCTGCCACGATTTCGAATCTATAACAATTTCCTCATTTCAACGAGATTCGGTGTCTAAAAATGGCAAATTTAAAAATTAGCCTGAGGGGAATTTTATTTTATATTCCTCCTTGACCCCTTGGATTCCATGCCTTAGGCAAAATTTCAACTTTTTAGCTTGGGTGTTGAATTCACCGTGCCTTGGAATTTTCACCTTTTTACACCTTGCATGGAATGCCCATTTTGGCACCCAAGTCCATATTTGGGCGGATTTTTCATCTGGCCAAGGATTCATGGAATTTGTCTTCTCTCCATTGGAATCCCATTTTGGCACCCAACTGCAGACTTGGGCGGAATTTTGCTCTGGCCAAGGATTCACGGATTTTCCTTCTGTCCATGGGAATCCCATTTTGGCACTTGACTCCACATTTGGGTGGGTTTTTGCTTTGGCCAAGGATTCACAGATTTTCCTCAGTCAATCCCCCAGACTTAGAATATTTTGACCTCCTTGTGATTTTGAAGTGTTTTCTTGAACCTTGGGTGAATTTCTAAACTTTCTATTTCAGGCATGGGCTTTCGGCACTTATCCATTTTCTGGCTTTCTCTGTCTGCTTTCTGACTTTCCGGAATTGGAAATATTTGGAAATGTTTGATCTTTGTCGCCTTGCCCGAATGATCCTATCAGCACTGACTTTCCAAAATAGAAACCTTCAAAGTGTCAACGTTAGACCCCTAGACAGGGTACATAAATGACTTACTATAAATAGAAACTTACTAAAAATAGTAAGTTTACTTTTTGGCAAAATTAGACCAATCTGGGACTCAGTAAAATCCCTAAAAATAGGAACTTTGTAAAAATAGAAAGTTGCTTCATTTTGTCTCAAATTTTACTGGGAGGTTCCTTGAAGGGTCCTAGTTCCATTCGTATGTTTAGTTTCTTGAAAACCCTAACAAAAACCCCTAAAATCTAGGACAAAAGGCAAAACCCTTAGAAAAGACAAAACAGGCCCTAGACTTCATCAAATTCGCTCAAACAAAAAGCAAATTTAATCAATATGACCCCCAAACACTTGCAAATCTTAGAGACTGATGAGACTGCTGCGAAAAGACCCCAAAAATGCAAGCCAAAAGACCGGGAGGGCCTAGAAAGTAGGGGGTCCCCATTTGGAATGGGGTGATGTGTGAAAACGTCACAACACCACTCTTGCCCACAAAACATCAGAGTTTTTATTTCCTACTTGCCAGCTATGTGAGAATCCATCGTATTTTCCCTTAAATTGAAAAGGAGATGATGCAGGGGCATCATTATTTCTAATTTTGTTTTACCTTTCTTTGTGTTATGTTTGTTATGTTTAGCAAGCTTTTAATTTTGGTTTGAAGTTAATTAGTTTCTCTTAGTTTGTCGACACTCACTCTCCATAATGGGTGTGATCTTAACCTTAATGGAGGATGGAACAAACTTCTTGTCTCCACGTGGGCAGGAAGGTAGAGTGTTGGTTCCTAAACGGGTTGGTCGACAGTTATAGATTGATCGTAACTAATCTGCTATCAAACACAACTAATCGGTAACTGAGTCCATGATAAAAGGAGGAGGAATGTAGTATGGAGGGGTTCAACCATCAAAGAAGTAAAGGACAGGTTTGTGGAATCGACGTATAACAATTCAATTGAAGAGAAGAAGAAAGTCGAGCCTTGAGGGGTCAACGATAGGAGTGAGAAGACCGAGAAGTAGCAGAAGAGTCTGTGGGAGATTGATAATAACAAATATGGCTAAAGATAATAGCTCGATCCTTAGAATAGTTGATTTCCTTTGTAAACAAAATTGAGATAACAATGGATAAGTTTTTGATTTTGTTTCTTGTGAATCTAGAATAAGCTTGGAGAGTTGTATTTTTGAGTTTTGGTTCCTATCACAATTCATTGTCAATTTGGTTGTGATTGAAAACCTATTTATTTTTGAACTTCCTATCATTATTTTGTCACAATATTGTCATTCTAAGTTCCTATCCTTTGTTAGCCAGAAAAACTGTCATCGTATAAGTGATTTTTGACTGAGGTGTGGGCGGAATGCCACCAATAAGAATGAGAAGAGGAGGTGCTAAAGGAGGAGGCCAAAGAGGGCATGAAGGAGTTCTAGAGATGTTGCAAAACCTGGTAGTGAGGATGGATGCCATGGAACAAGCGCAATGGAGAGGAGTAGCAATTGATGATGTTAGTGAGGTTGAAGATGAAGAGGAACCTTAGGGTGCTGATGAAAATGCTTTGGTAGAACCAGAGGGGTTTGAAGTGAGATTTTTTAGAACAATATTGAATGTGGGAACCAAACCAAAAATTGAGGTCCTAATTACATATTTTGGAAGTCTGAGTGGTGAAGAAATCATTGATTGGATCAATGACCTTGACAAATATTTTGAATATGAATGAGTTACAGAAGAAAGGAAGGTCAAGTTTGTCTATACCAAACTCAAAGGCCACACTCCTATGTGGTGGGATTATGTTCAATCAAAGAGCCGGAGGAAGAATAAGGAGAAAATTATTTCTTGGGATCGAATGGTTGCAAAGTTGAAGGCTAAGTTCCTTTCAAGAGACTATCAAAATAATACTTTCAAAAGATTGCAGAACTTAAAATAGATGGATATGTCAGTAAAAGATTATACCAAAGAGTTTAACAAGTTGGTAATTCGGTCAAGACATAGTGAACATGACATGCAGAAAGTAGCAAGGTGTTTGAATGGGTTGAAGTATAGTTTGCAAGATGAGTTGAGTCTTGTATCTCTTTGAACTCTTGAGGAGGTTTACCAATTTGCCATCAAGGCAGAAGATAAATTATTGAGGAAGCAAATCTAGCAAGAAAGGAAGAGGGGAAGATGATTTAGAGGAAGAGGTTAGCAACATCATCAAGAAGGGGCTGGTAGTTCTAGTGGGACAACCAATACTGAAAGAGAATATACAAATAAGGGAGGATGATCATATGGAAGAGGAGGTTTTCCAGGAAGGGGTAGAGGATTTAATGATAAATGTTTCAAGTGTAATTAATATAATGGCCACAAAAGTTGGGAATGTACTAAAACTTCACAAGGAGAGCTTACAAACTTTGAAAGGAGCAATCAAATTGTGCAAGCAAACCAAGAGAGTGTGGGGTCACCTGCCCATCATAAAGAAGAACCGGAGTCAGGAGAGTCATTGATGTTCAAAAGAGTGTTGTTGAAGACACCCAAGGAAAGTCACGAACCAATTCAAAGAAGAGCTCTATTTAAAACCAAGTGTAAGGCAAAAGGTAAGTGCTGCAAATTAATCATTGACAGTGGTAGTATTGATAATATTGTGGCTATAGAGATGGTAGAGAAGTTAAGCCTTAAGAAAACTAAACATCCTTCTCCTTATAGAGTTTCTTGGTTACAGAAAGGGCATCAATCATTGGTAGATGAACATGCTATTGTTGAATTTTAGATTGGTAGTTATAAGAATAGTGGGTTATATGATGTTATGCTAATGGATGTGTGTTATGTATTGCTTGATAGACCTTAGCAATTTGACAAGAAGCCAATACATAATGGAAGAGATAACACCTACACTTTTGAGGACATTATCAAGCATACCTTGTTGCCTATGAAAGAACAACACGGGGAAAACAGCAGTAGCCACAACAATACAATAATGGTGGTGAGCAGAAAGGAGTTTTTACATACCATGAAGGTTGAAGAAATGGCATATGCTTAGTACTCAAACCCAAGGTTGTCCTTACATCATTAACGTTGGAGGAATTGCCTAAAGAATCTTAGAGGAGCACAAAGATATTGTTGCAACAAAGTTGCCTAGTGAATTGCCTCATATAAAGAGCATTAGCCATCACATGGATTTGATACCAGGAGCTAGCCTTCCAAATAAGGCTACATATAGATTGATTCCAAAGGAGAATGAGGAGATTAGAAAGCAAGTTGAAGAACTACTCAAGAAAGGTTTGATAAGAGAAAGTCTTAGCCCTTGTGTTGATCATGTTGGCAATTGACACTCCATTGGTTGGTTTCACTATGTTGTCATTGATGACAACATGGTATCTTGTTCCAGCTTCATGTTTTGGTTCAGTTGTGTACCAACAGGAACTTCACCGACACCAACATGATAGAAGGATTTCTTTGGTTACCATGCTGGCCGACATGGTTTAGAATATGGTTATCGGTATTGGAGGCCAACATCTCTTGGATTCAGCATCGACAATTGATTTTGATATTCATGTATTTATGTTATCTAGCCGAAATGTATATTGATATTGTAATTATCTTTGTAAGCCGACACAAGGCATGATAAATGTATAGGGTATATAGGTTAGTTGGATTAGATCTCTTTGATAGAAGTGGAATATTGTAGTGGATATGTGGATGTGATATGATGCAAATATTTGTTAGGAAGGAGATGCGAAATATATCACAAATATCATGTATGTGAGGATATTTATGTAAGGGTTATTCCAGTAAAGGGTTTAGGGTTTCAGACCGAAACATATAGAGCTTAACCGGAACTATATTCTGGCATAGGAGATGCTATCTTTTGCAGTTCAACACTTCTCTGGATTGTAGTCTGGATTTATATGTAGTCAGTGAGGCTCCTTTTGTGATTGAGCAGTGTGCTCTAGGCTGTAAGCCTTCCTGCAAGTGCAGACCCCTTATATTTTGTAATATCTCTTCATATGGCCAGTGGATTGATATTGTGAGTCACAAATCCCACCGTGGTTTTTCCTCTTTGAGGTTTTCCACGTATAATTCTGTGTGTTATGGTTCTCATTTATGTGATTGGCTTATTGGTTGCTTTACTTCTTTCAATTCTATATGTGCCAGTATACCGGTTGGTGTATGCATGTTTTAATAAGGCTAAAATTGATCATTTTGGTATAACACTAATTCACCCCCCCCCTCAGTGTTATTGGATTCCAACAATTGGTATCAGATCCTTGTGCCTCAGAGAAAGTTAAACAACTTGAGGGAGATCCTGAATCCGGAATCCATGGATATGGGCTTGGAGAAGCAACTTGAGATGGCACTTGAAGATTATGATGTTGAAATATTGAAGAACTTAAAGCTACACGATGAATTGAATTCTGCTAAGGAATTCATTCTTGTCCTACAGGAGAGGTTGTCATCTGTTCAAGCTAGGAGGAAGGAACTTTTACAAAATCAAGATGATGAAGAGAAAGATGCACTTAGGGAACAATGTCAAAAATTGAGTTAGGAGAACATGGTCATGAGAAATTAAATGCAAGCTATAACCATGAGGATGTCTAAGGAAAATTAAGATCAGAAGAAAAAGGAAGAAAATCTTGTTGTATCCCTGAGGAACAAATTTGAAGAATGTGGTAGGTTGGTTCATGAGAATGATATGTTGAGAACTTATTTAGTACAATCCCATAGTAATGAATAAGAGCTTGAGAGACAAATGATAATTCTAAGAGAAAATCTAACTACTGCAAGTGAGTATAAAGAAAAATTCAAGAATAGTTCAACACAACTAGATGAGTTATTGAAAAGACAAAGGCATATTGGAGATTCCAGTGGACTTGGATTTGAGCAAGGACAGAGTTTTGATACTGCTAATGAAGATCAAAACCATAAGGCACTGGTAAGGCAGTTTAATGCTTATAAATTTAATGGTAGATGTTTTGTTTGCAATAAATTTGGTCACATGGCTAGGCAATGTAGAAACAGAGCAAATCAGAACCCTGATTCTTCTCCCGATCAATGTTCTAAATGTAATAAGTATGGTCATAAGATAGAAGATTGTAGAATGAATGTTAAATGCTATTTATGTGGAAAATTTGGACATATGGCTAATAAGTGCAGGTCAAACAATTCAAAGGAACAATGTTACATGTTATGCATGTAATGAGGTTGGACATATTACTAAATTTTGTAGAAGCAGAAATCCACTGGTTGGTAATGGAGGATCAAATGAGAAAGGGAAAGAGAAGGTTAATGAAATCTAGCAAGATCATATCCAAAGATGGGCCAAGAAGGCTAAAGAACAATCAACAGATGAGAATGCATCGGTTACTTATCTAGTAGAGGAGGTTGCTCCTGCACCAGCAGGAAGCTCAACCGGTAATCGAGGCAGATGCCTTAGGGGTAGGCAAAATTCATGAAGATGTTGCATATTCCCCAGGAAGAGGTTTTGGAAGATGTTCCAGACATTGGAGATGCTTATCTAGCATGGAGATGGTTTGTTCGAGATCCAGTATCTTTCACTGGAAGTCATTGATGTCAATGAAAGATTAGGGTTTTTCTTGGAGGATAAAAGGTCTAATTCACTTCATTTTTTATCATCTTGCATTCAGAGTGATTCAGTGTGATCAAGAGCGACTAAGAGTGATCAAAGGGATTTCAAAGCAATCATATATCTTCTCGAGCGATTTCACTGGCGATTGAAAGAGTTTGTTAGGGTTTCATTGGAAGCAATTAATAGGTATTTTTCTTTAAGCATGGAAGCAGGATCATCATCTATTCCTATTGTAGATGGAGGAAATGGGAAACTAAATCATGGATCTAGCTTCTTCCAACATCCAACAATGAAGTACCTGCAAAACACACACATGCAAAGCCAAAATAAACAAAGAAACACACATGCATGTTACATAATCCACTCCATTGCACTCCTTAAACCAAGATCTTATGTAGATAATATTGCTCTCGGAAGCACACACAAGAAGCTATGGTTTTTTGGAGATTCAAGATGATTGATGCAAAGGAAGCTAAAGAAAATGAAGTGCCAAGATGTTGAAGAATACAAACTGACATAAGTTCGACGCATAAAGATGAGATGCCCAAATAAGAGAGAGGGGCTTGTTTAAATAGAATTTCTCCGGGCGAGTTCATGTTGTGGGATGAATGTGGGATAATACAAGATGAGTGGTAAATGGGAAATGGTAAGTGGTAGGAGGGGATATTTAAGGGTTTTATTAAATAAATAGAGAAATGTGTATAATGTGAATGTATGAAGGTGTATGCATGATATAATGTTTTATTTAATAAATTTAATGGATAAATGGTAATATATTAATAATAATATAATAAAAGATGGAAATTGTGAATAATGAATTATGGATAAATAATAATGTAATAATAAGGACTCACCCGATGTTCGAAGAAATTTGAAATTAAATGAGGACAAATTAATGGAAATTTTTATGTGTCTACACCTATCTTTGTTGCAAATCCGATTGTTGTAGAGGTCAAAAACCATCTCAGGTCAACTTTCAAGCGGTATCTGCATGTGGCTACCTTGGATGACTCAGTTGGAGCATTTTCTCGTGTTCCAAAGGGAGTTGTTTATGTTGAAGATGTTGGGGCATACATACATTGTCACATTGAGGATTTGGGGACATCTGATATAAAGGGCATGTACATGAGCGAGCTTATGGGAGATTCTGGAAAAGTTAAACCCACATACAAGCACATTGAAGACTTAGGGTTTACCGACATTCTGGACATTCTGAAATTCGAAGATGAAATCATTAGGTATGTTTTAAGCAGAGTACATGGAGAGTTTATCTGGTTGGATAGACCTTACAAGATCAAGAAGGAATCCATCAGGGCACTCATCGGTTTACCACAAGTTGGGCAACGTCCACATAAGAAGGTTTCTAATGATTATGTCAACAAGATCACTGACACAACATCAGATAGGAGATCTATGAGAATCAACACTATTACTAACACAAACATCACATTCGGTAGCATGGTCATCGGTTATAAGGTAACTCAGTCAAACTGACTGAATTCTATTTCTAGCTCCTGCATTTTCACAACTTACAAGATCATGAGAGAAAATGATAAATTGGATCTATGTAGTTGGATGTTAGATGAATTATTGATAAACCTAGGAAAGATTAAAGGAGAAAAGAAAGGGACTTTTCGATATGAAAACTTAATTGTTTGCTTAATGCTATTTTTCATGAATGACACTCTCGGTTTTGGGAAGAGACAATGGGCATTTGATATCCCGGTAGGGAGACAATTGAAACAGTCAATTGCTACTTTAGGCAGTCAGAGAGATGATAAGGTATTGGTATATTTTAAGGCATTCCAGAAGGCTACGAAGTCTAGAGAAAGGGTTCCTAAGCATATTGTTGAAAAATACTCAACCGACATATGCTTCATGGTGAAGAAAGAAGAAATAATTATGAAAGCGGTTAAGCCCCGAAAGATTTGGATCGAGGAAATGGGCTATGAAGTTGATGCACAGATCCTTGATGCTTATGCAAAGATGTTGATTGATGCACCTGTTGATGAAGCTAAGAAGCCCTGTGGTACTACAAAGAAAAAGACACAAGAGGTTGAAACATAGTTCAACCGGAAGAAGAGAGAGAAGCAGGAAGGAAAAGAAAGCAAGTTTGTAGAAAAGGTTTCACAGGACATTAAAGCATTGATTGATGCTGTCCCGAAGAAAGGTAGGAAGAGGAAGGATCCAGAAGTACACATTGAGCTTGTTACAACAGAGTCTGAATTTGAGGATGACACGCCCTTGGCTTTCAAAAGGGTTATAAGGAAGAAAAAAAAGGAAACCAAGGTAGAAACTAAAAGGCACCCTACTAGGAGAGTTACATTCAAGTTACTGACACAGAAGCAAGCACCAAAAGTAACACCTTTAGCTCCATCTGGTACAACAAAAAGGAAAAAGAAGGCTGACATTGATACGACAATTCAATCTGGTAATGTAACTATCATTCCACCAAAAACTTGTTCAGATTTAGTAAATGAGATAACTAAGGATGGCATGTTAAAGAATGTACAGTTTTACTATGATCGTTTAGATAATGTTGAACAAAGAGAGGTAGAGGAAGCAATTTTGTTATATTTGGATATTTATAAGAAAGCCTTTATAGAAATTGAAAACCAAATACCGGAAGAACTGTATGATATGTTAGATGCTAGGAGGCTATCAACAATACAAGAAGACAAGCATATTAAAATTCAAGAGTTGTGATCTGTTTGTTTCTATTACTCTAGAGGAAATGGATAAGACACTTGAGGTTGCAGGTAGAAAAATCTTTAACAAAAAACATAGAATAACCAATCTTATGATAGGAAGGGTAAATGAGATAATAAAGGAGACCCAAAAGGCATGGGTTAAGTTCTTTGAAGAGAATCGAGGTTTCTTTACTTCACTAGAATAAAAAAAGACACTGCAGACACCCCGGTTGAAGGGAAAGGAAAGGGTATTATGGGTACTTCACCCCCAATTTTGAAGAACATTAAGATAGTGGAAATCAAGCCCTCGGTAGATACAAATGTACAGTCAAATGTTGAGATACCGGCAAATACAAAGAGTGAAAAGGTTGATGATGTACATGATACTAATATTGAGGATAACAATCCTCCTGCTACAAATGTACATGAGGTTACAGTTCCTACAGAGGAACTGATAGTTACAAAGACTGCACCAAGTGGCGAATCCACTGGTGCAAGTGAGAAAGCTATTAAGGACAAATCATCAGAGGAGAAGAAAGGGGAATCTGGCAAGGAACCGGTAGTAGGTCCATCATTGTTGTCAATTGACACCTCACAGGTTGTAAAGAAAACATAACCGAGATGAGTCCTACTGAACTCATGATGATGACTGCACAAAAATTGATGGAGGGATCTATGGATAAAGGGATTATTGATTAGTCTATCACTGTCTTGCACAGACTAGTCCCGGATTGCAAGTTTGACAGAGAAGCGAGCCCCTCCGACAAGCTAAAGACAATTACTGAGCACATTTCAAAGGATTTTCAATCCTTGCAGCATATTTCAAATCGGCAAGCATTGGAGAGGTTCACAGAGGCTAAAAGAGCTACATTTGATCAAGTAATTGAGTCTGAGAGGAAGAAGATTGATGAAAATTTGAAATTAATAGACAATTCTTTGAAGCAGTGTACAAATATTTATAGGGTTTCTTGTAACACAAATGTACCTACAGTTGGATAAGAAAATTAAGGAATTTCAGGAGAAAATTGCAGGTATAGCCAATTCCTTTGATGGATTGAATTTATTGACTACATCCATTGATGGTCAAATATTGGTTTTGGAAGCCCAAATTTATGTTCTTGAGAAAGAAAAAGACAAAATAATAAGAAGAGCCAGAAGTCTTAGAGGCTTGGTGAGTCCCTGGTTGGATTCGCCCAGTGTACATAAGGAGTGTATGGATATGGTTGGAAAGCCCACACCGACAGAGTTAAGTGAGAAAGAGTCATTTGCACATATACTAAATGGACTTACTATTTTTGACACTTTCAAAACTGGTTGGGATACTTATCTTGAGCTATTGGAGAAGGCATATCCGGAAATTTTCAAAATTGTTAAGCTCCGATAAGATATTTTTGGGATACTCATTGTACAGTTTTGGATCTTTGGCTTCTTTTTGGAATTTTGATGGCAATGATGTCAAAGGGGGAGTGATATAGATGTGAAAAAAATTAGGAGTTGTATATATTAGGGGGAGTATGGAGTATTTTTTTATTATGATCATTAATGAATATTCAGCTCAGGGGGAGCAGGCAGGATGAAATCGACAGATGAAACCTTGACCATTTTTCACATGAGTGTTGCCATCAATGCCAAAGGGGGAGATTGTTGGCAATTGACACTCAATTGGTTGGTTTCACTATGTTGTCATTGATGACAACATGGTATCTTGTTCCGACTTCATATTTTGGTTCAGTTGTGTACTGACAGGCACTGACACCGACACCAATAGGATAGAAGGATTTCTTTGGTTACCGACAATGCAGACCGACATGGTTTAGAATATGGTTATCGGTATTGGAGGCCGACATCTCTTGGATCCGGCATCGACAATTGATTTTGATATTCATGTATTTATGTTATCTAGCTGACATGTATATTGATATTTTAATTATCTTTGTAAGCTCACATAAGGCATGATAAATTGTATAGGGTATATAGGTTAGTTGGATTAGATCATTTTGATAGAATCGGAATATTGTAGTGGATATGTAGATGTGATATGATGCAAATATGTACTAGGAAGGAGATGCAAAATATATCAGAGAGATCATGTATGTGAGGATATTTATGTAAGGGTTATTTCGGTAAAGAGTTTAGGGTTTCAGACCAGAATAGACAGAGCTTAACTGAAACTGTATTCTGGCATAGGAGATGCTATCTTTTGCAGTTCAACACTTCTCCGGATTGTAGTCTAGATTTATATGTAGTCAGTGAGGTGATTGAGCAATGTGCTCTAGGCTGTAAGCCTTCCTGCAAGTATAGGCCCCTTATATTTTGTAATATCTCTTCATATGGGCAGTGGATTGATATTGTGGGTCACAAATCCCACCATGATTTTTCCTCTTTGAGGTTTTCCACATATAATTCTGTGTGTTATGGTTCTCATTTATGTGATTGGCATATTGGTTGCTTTACTTCTTTCAATTTTGTATGTGTCGGTATACCTATTGGTAAGGCTAAAATTGATCATTCCAGTATAACACTGATTCACCCCCACTCTCAGTGTTATTGGATTCCAACAGTTCCAATTATCTTAGTGCCAAAGAAAGGAGGTGAATGGAGAATGTGCATTGATTTTATGGTCATTAATAAGATAACTGTTAGATATAGATTCTCAATTCCTAGGATTGAAGATTTGATGGATTGTTTGAGTGACTCAATATATTTTTCTAATATAGATCTTGGTGCAGTCATGGTTAGGAGGGGCCTCAATGAGATATATTAGGACCATGCAACAAGAGTAAACACAATGAATGAAAGAAAATATGATGGAGGCAATGAACTGAATGAATTAGATCATGAAAACTAATTACAAACAGTCGATAACATCCGGGCTACAAGATTCGTCTCATCGGCTTGCTACATTCATGCTCAATTACAGAATCAGTCAACTCCAGACCTCTATTTCTTAAGATATCTCTTCCATATAGTATGCGATGAATTATGATGTTTAATTACATTGATTTATATGATCTAGAGGGATCTGGTCAGCCCAAGAAGAATCAAATGCCGAAGAACAAGATCAAACGTGAAAAACCACCAGGTCGGCCTCTACCAATGAAAATCCTCTGTAAAATCCAAAGGAAGAAGTGCAGATCAGAGGGAAGGTCGGCCACATGCCAAGGAAAATTGGAATCAATGAACTGAGGCTCTGCAAGCTACAGAAAGGATCCACAAGATTCACAAATAGAAAATAGATCCAAGCGGTTTCGGTGTTCTGAGCCAGAAAACTGTCTTAGAATCTGGAAGCGATAACTTGTCGGAAAAAGATCCAAACGTTCCACAGTTCAGGAATAAGGAAGATAATCATGATTACAAGCAAATACCAGCTCCACAAGATCCGATGTGAAAATGCAAGAAAATGCAGAAATAAATGCTAAAACTGCAAAACAGAAAACAAACTGAAAGAAATATTTTTGGTTGATACAAGATTGCTAAGAACCGGGGATGCTCCTGCATCAGATCTAATCAATGGTTATTATCAGATTAGGATCAAACTTGGAGATGAGTAGAAAACAACATTTAAGACTAATGGTGGTCTCTATGAATGGTTGGTTATGCCCTTTGGACTTTATAATGCACCTTGTACTTTCATGAGGCTTATTAATGAGGTTTTGAAACCATTCCTAGGAAAGTTTGTGATTGTATATCTTGTGTTGTCCTAATTTTTGAACAAGCACAAATTGGGATGACCTCACATATTTTTGCTTGAAATTTGATATTTTAAGGCTCTAGACATGCTTACTAAGGCATTTTTCCATCACCTAGGAATCCATTGATGAATCCAAGTCCATCACCTCCATTTTTGTCAATTTTCATGTCTTAAAGCTGGTTTTTTCTTCAATTTTTGGTTTGAGAGTAGTCACTACAAGTAGGAGATTTTAATACAAAATTACAAGATTTTAAGGCTCTAAGGCATGCTTTCCAAGGTGGAAAGTCTACATTTCTTGATGATAAATCATGAGCTTATCTTCCATCTTTGTGAAAATTTTGGTTACTTTTGGCCTTTATTTTGGCCATCTCTGTGCAATTTCTGGTTTCAAATTAGTCACTACAAGTAGGAACTTTTAGATGTCATTGCAAGTAAACTCATTGCAGGTAGGAACTTTTTTGATGCAATTACAAGTAAGCTCATTGCAGGTAGGAACGTTTTGAGGTGATTGCAAGTAATTGAAATTACAAGTCTTTCAACTTGTTTTTGTCTCCAAGAAACCCGAAATTGGCCTTTAAGTCATATTTTCTTTTTTCGTAAAGTGACTTTTGAAACCCGAAATTGGCTTTAAGTCATATTTGAAACTTGTAAAGTGATTATAAAATCCCCATTACAAGTTATTTGTAAAAAGTAACTTGTAATGGGTCATAAAAAACCTGATTTGCTTCAAGTATTACAAGTTATTTTAAATTTGTAATGAGTCTCCCTAAACTCGAAATCAGTTTTGCAAGTGTTTTTGTGGATTTTTCAACTTGCTCTTGCTAATATGAACCTTGATTGGAGAAATACTTGGCATGAAGAACTCTTGGCAGATCTACAACTTCAATGAATCCTTGCTTCACATTTTAAGGAAGAGATGAGTCTTTGTTGCAAAGTCACGTGGGCATATTTGCTAAGACATGGTGCAAATTTTGTTATTGTTTAAACGGTTAAGGTTTGTTGAAGCAAGTAAAATGATTTTCCAAAGAAAATTTTGTATCTTCCCTCCACGGTCGGATCTCCACAAGGTGGCTGCAAGTTTCTTTTATTCCAAATGTCAAAGTTCTTCATCTCCATTGTTTTACTCCCATTATGGATGATTTGCAAAGTTTTTCCCATTGCATTGCAAGTTAAATTTGTTTCTCATACCAATCATGGCCATGACTATTAGAGATGTCTTTTGTTTTACTCATAAGACAAGTTTCCCTTCAAGTATATTTGCATTTTACTTGTAATTGGGATTTTGAAACCCGATTACAAGTAGTGATATTTGACAAATCTATGCTTTTCCCATCAAGAAAACACTTTCTTTAAGGTTTGTATGGCCTTTCACCATGTCAAAATTAGCCTCATGTGAATACTTGCACTTGCAGTCAGCCTTCCCAAACCCGAAACTGAGGTTTGGCCCCACTTTTGCAACCCCTTTGTCTCATCCTTGTTAGTCGTATTTGCATACATGACCTACTAAATAAACAAATTAAGGCATGGGCCTTAGCTTGCAAGTAGATTCCAAGATTGGAGGATGATACAAAGAAAGAACAACAACATGACAGGGACATACAAGAAGATGGATAAGTGATATGAATGATTGAGAGTATAGAATGCTTTCAAGACATAGTTAGGCTTCTTATCGCAGCCTTGCAAAGTACTTCCCTCCTGAAAAGCCAGTACTACGACAAGCAAGAAGATAAGATTGAAGTTTGTTGGCCAAGGACACAAAGATCATCAAGGATGCGAATTCTCGTTTCGATTCGAGATGTCTTCACCTATCTTAAATAGTTTAAGTGTCAACGTCTTGTAGCAGCATGAAGACCTTCTGGATAGACAATGATGTAGTTAGAGTCGTGTCTTCAGACACAAAATAGTTTCAATTGTGTATTTGTAATTTAGTTTTGACAAATTACATGTAATGTCAAAAATTGTCATTGCAAGTAATCACATTACTTGCATTCTTGTAAATTGTAATTGCATGTAAACAAATTACAACTCGAAAGACAATAGGACTATAACTTGAAGAAGTCATAGTTAATTGTGAAAAAAGTCTCAATTAGTTAGTCTTCTCCCATATTTTTCTCTCAACCCCTCTCCTATATATAAACGAGGGTGCTCTATGTAATAGGGATCTCTTGGAAATGTAACAAAATTCTACCAGTCTGTATGTGCACTCTAAGACTTTGAGGTTAAATGTAAATCAAATTGCTTTCAATAAAAGAGGCAAGTTGTGTTGAGACTTTGTGCCAATTCAAGTTGTTGTGTGACAACATTTTCTGGAATCGATTGTGATTTTTGTTCTATTGTTCAAGAGGGACTTAAATTCAATCTTGCAGACTTTGAGATGCTAATTGTATTTAGAGTTATAGGTTTGGTTTTTAGACTTGGTCTTGTAGACTTTGAGTTGCTTATCACATTTGAAGCTAGTGTAGAAAGCTCAAGTAAGGAGATAATTTCTAGACTTTGTACTGATTTTATTTTTAAGACCTGTGCATGTAAGGTGAAGTGCATCATACAGACAGACTTTGAGCTATTGTGTGTTGTACACTATTATCATTTTGAGAAGGTTGATAGGAAAATACGATTGTTGAAGACTTTGTGCTTTCATTTTTATTTTCTCATCTTGAGGAAGTGACGAAAGTCTTTGTGCTTTCATGGAAACTTTGCTTCCCTTTATGTTCTAAAAATCCTAGAAAAAGTTGCATTTCTGTATTTACTGTTGTTGCTATAACTTCTTTTCTAAAGTAAGAGAAAGAATGTCGTATGTCTTGAAGAAAGAATAAGATGTCATCCCACCCAAATTATATTAGTCTTAGTAGTAGTAAAGGGGGAGCCTTACCTTAGAATTAGGAGAGTTTATACTCACACACTGTGGCTGAAACCACAATTTTGTATGCTTCCCTAGGTGTACAAAACTTTCAACCAACATCTTGATGACATTTTGGTGTTTAGTGGGTCCAAGGAAGAGCATTTGGAGCATTTGAGATTGGTTATGACAAGGTTACATGAAAAAAAATTGCAGATTAATTTGAAGAAATGTGTCCTTATGCGAATCAAGTTGATTTATTTGGGCTTTGTAGTGTCCAAGGGTAGGTTGAAGATGGACAAAGAGAAGGTTCAAGCCATTATTGATTGGCCAACACAAAGGACTACAATGGAGGTAAGAAGTTTTCATGTTCTTTCTAGCTTTTATAGAAAGTTCATAAAACAATTCAGTCATGTAGTTGCTCCCATTATGATACAATTAAGGGTTCTAAAAGACAATTTGAATGGCCACAAGAGGTTGAAAGAAGTTTCAGATTTCTTAAACAAAAGGTGAGTGAGCAACCTATTCTTACACATCCTGACTTGAATAAAGTATTTCAAGTTGAGTGGTTGAAAGAAGTTTCAGATTTCTTAAACAAAAGGTGAGTGAGCAACCTATTCTTACACATCCTGACTTGAATAAAGTATTTCAAGTTGAGTGAGATGCAAGTGGATTGGCAATAGGGGTTTTTCTTAGTCAAGAAGGTAAACCAGTGGTCTCTTTTAATGAGAAATTGAATAATGCTAAGTGTTGGTTAACGGATTGGATTTCTCAAAATTTACAAATAAATACCCCTGTTGCCCAAATAGAAAACCAATGATAACCAGTAGTTGGGTAAATAATTATTGTTCTTACCCTCTGAATTAAGGTACAACTCCCTATATAATATTCAATGAATTTTGAATAATTTTCTCTTTATGTGATTCACTTTTAACCAGAAAGTAAACAAAAGGCTTCAACATTCATTAGTCAACACAATATGAATGCTTAATGATGGATAATGAAATTCATAATAAGATGTTTGATCTCAAATGGAAATTAACTCTTAGGATGATAAAAGAATGTTTGAATTCTGATTGACACTCACTCATGTCTCACAGGACAAGGGGAATCAGAAAATTCAAAAGCTTACAGCTAGTTTCATTTACCAAATTGATTCATAGACTTCAAATGAAAAATCAGAGAAAAGAAATTGATACACGAACACATCATCATTCCAACAGAAATTTTACACATTCAAAACACACAGGTTTCTCAAGTTGTATCATATATTTCATTCCACTCAAAGATGGGTATTTCACTAAAATTACCAGTGAAATTAGTCTGGTCCTTCAAGTTTTACATCCAAAAAAATTATATCACGCAAAAACATCCTTACAAATATATATAGCCGCCAGGCTTAATTGTCTTTATAAATAAAATGCAAATATGAAATTCCAGAAACAACCGCCTATAACTGAAATTTAACTAAACGACTACAAGCTGTAGATAGAGCCATAACTAAAAGAACAGAAAACGGCCTAAATTGTCTCTGAAGTGTGCGTGGTGCCACGTATATTTTTCCACTCCATATGAGCCGCGGAGAAATTATGAACTACTTGGTAATGCGAGAGACCAATGTGCAGGATGCGTTGCTTCTAGACTTCTTTATCCATACCCACCTGCGTGACTTTAGTTTTATGCACCTCTAAGTGATCTGAACAGACAACCAACATGGATTCAATGCGGGCCACTCTGGTGAAGTCATCGCGGGTAAAGGATTTTGATTCTTTAACGGAATTGATTTTCCCTTTGAAATTTTGCACCATATCTACTACCTGTTCAATGGTCTGTCCGTCTTCCTTCAGAAGTTGTACATCGATGCACTTCAGGTCTTTCTGCATCACGACAATGAGTTCTTTCAATTCTTTTAGCAACTTAATGGACTCTTCATGACCTTGTTTTATGATTGAATTTCTCCATTCATTGTTTTCCTTGGCCACATGCAGTACCTTGTCATCTAAATCATTTACTACCTTTTTTGTAAGGAAGTTCATGATGCCATACTTCTGTACATCTTTCATTTGAACCAGTACTACAGCCCATTTTTTCCTTTCCTTTTCCCACGCCGACACCTCTGTTTCCAGCTCTTGAGTCATAGTCACAACATCCTCGTATGCCTTTACCAGATTAGCAATATACTTTGTTCCTTGCTGAATTATGAACTCAAGCCACTCTTCAAAGGTTTCTGCCAGGACATGATTTCTCTAAACCTTATCCAGCAAATTTTGGTTCATGGGAGATCTAGGATCAAAATTTTGAGGAACCTGTGATAGGGGCTGTGGGCTGGGATGATGAATGGCGTTAATATACTCCACCATCTACTTCAGGGTCTGCTTCAACTCTCATTTGTCTTTCTCATCCTTCCATGTTTTGGACAACATTCGTTTAGCAGAGGACTCTAAGTGTTTTGCATCAGCAGCCCTTGAAGCAGTTCCTAAATCAAGCTTTTCAACAACAAAATCCTGCTCTGTTGCGTTTTCTGGATTTTTGTCAAAAATAGGCCTAGCCACTTTAGCTACCCAGTGCCCTGTATTCTCATCCACCTCTAGCATAGCTTCTGCTTTTAGCTTTTTGGACTTAGGTGTTTTTCCGAGGCATTTGCTCACCATATCTTCCATGGGTACACTGATAGGGACTACATTGCGTTTCTTACTTATTGATGCTCCTAACCACCTTGAAACACTTGAGGATATCTTAGCTGGTGGCGTTTGACATTCAGAGGAATCCATGGTCACCAAAGTAGTCACTTGATCGGGGCCTTCCCCAGATTGCTCCTTTTCTTTACCTACATCTTGAGCTACAGGGATGTCTGTTTCTGGTTCACCCATACTCACTTGCACATCCTCAGCATCAAGAACTATGATGGTTTCTTTTCCTGTGATGTCTGCACCTTTCCTTTTACTTCTGGAACGGGTGACTCGAACCGATGAGGGGCCAAACAGTGGTTCTTTAAGTCTTCTAGTTTGAACCTTTTCACTTCGAGTACCAGTGACACCTGCAATATCAACAACAATGTTAGAAGAAGAAATTGGTACAGCAGCATGAGATTTCTCAACTGATTTCTCGACTAAGCCGGCATCAAATTTTATTCTAGTCCTACGATCTCTTAACCATTTCGCCGTTCTCCTTATTACATTAAAGGTTCTTGACTGAATATTTTCTTCTTCTTTCCTATCCCAATCAATTTCAGGAATAGGTTGCACATGAACTCTTTTATTGAACTCTGGGTCCAATACATCTTCATCTTCTGCTTCTTGTATTCTTGCAATGTTCATGGGCAATTTCAAAGTAATAATTTTCTATAAAGTGAACCTCGACCATAATCTTCTCCGAACTTCAAATTCATCACAACAATCCTCCCAATAATCTTCTAATTGGGGTATATGTGAGAAGTTCACATCAACATTCAGTTGCTTCATTGCATATTCTTTGCTGTCGAACTCCTACCGAGCAACATATGGCGGCAAATTCATCTTCTTGAGCTCCAATTCTAAGTTCAAGGCATCAGAAACAGTTTGGCAACTATAATGTCCGAGTTCAACTAGGAAAATTGCTTCAGATTCACTTTTCATCCCAAATCTCTTATCCACATGAGCTAGCTGTTTGCTAACTTCTAAAAGTATATAGTTGTCGAAAGCATATCTGGGTAATCTGAAAGGTTCATCTTCAAAGCCTCCAATTTTGATATAAGAGAATCTAGGAAATTGAATGAAACAACTCCCATATGTGGTGACCAACTTTAATGCCTCAGGTGACATCCTATTATTCAAATTTCCCTGCAGTTCAAAAGTTAATCTTCCTGCAAAGACATCATTCCATCTCAAGAAATTTTTTGTGTATCTCTGTATTTGCAAATGTGGATAGCACTCGTAGACCTTCATTCCATTAACCTAAGGTTCCTGATGTAATCCCGACCATTCTCTGATACATGCTAAAATATAGAACAAGTATGAAGTCATGTGAAAATTAGCTGTTCCAACAAAATTACTCAACCCTTCATGCAATCTCTCAGCAATTACTTGCGCCCAGTCCAGGTATTTCTCACCAGCTAATAACACCTGAATGTAAAAATACATCCAGTCCTCCCAATAGAAGGCATGTGAATTCCCCTTAAGCCTGTTCAAAAGGACCACAATATCCCTAACTTCTGTGATGAAATGCTCTCTTGTTAAGGGTTTGGGCAGCTTAGAACCTCCCTTTTGTATTTTAAGGAGCCAGTTCCTGGCTATGACGCTCCGATAAACACTTCTCTTCTCAGAGAAAAATGCGTATGAGGTTCCTATGGACCAATCTTCATATGGCTCTTTGTGAGGAATTCCAATTGCAGCCATTACAGTTTCTCTGTCAATCCGCACTAGCATGTCTCCATTATTGGCTCTAATACACCTATTACCAGCATCATATCAGTTCATACATGCATATACTAATTCTGGGCAAGGAGCAACAATTGGGAATGCAACGGCCTCAACAAGACCACTATGAACTATCTTTTTCATCATGGAATTAGCTGTCGGGTTCTTGGCCCTCTCTAAAAAGTTATCTAACTCATCCTGAATGAAGGCTGTATCATCTAACTCTGGAAGGGTACTAACCAGGCATGATGTTCGACCCAATTTGGGCAGAATCGGTCTCATTTTTTCTTTAAATTGCGTCAATCAGACAACATTCAATTCCAAAGCAAAGAATTACACTTTCCAATTTTCAAAACTAAATAGAGCAGGGGAAAATAAGCAATTGAACTCACCTGTCTTCAACATCAAATTGTGAAACCCTCGGAAGAACTGAGCTAAATTAACTTCTGCATCTCCACTCTTCGCCAATGGCAACAATAATTACCTTACCTGAGATGCCCCATATTTAAAGACGGACAAGAATGAAATGAACTAGCACACGCTTTGGCCCAGCTTATTCTCTGTGTGAAACCACTTGTGATTTGATATAATTTTGACATGCTTATTAATTAGAAATCAACTCCACACAGTCGACATGCCTTCTCATGATTGTTTCCATAATTACAATTTGAAAACACGAAAACCAAGGAAAATTCTGTTTTGATTGCGCCGCCTTTTTTTTTTCATGACACCAACGGGCTAAGTTGAAAACACCGCTTTGAGCCTTGAACTCATTTTTAAAGAAGTCCATTGGTTCAAAGTTCAATGACAACAAGTCACATTTGTGAACAAGCAGAAAGAGACAAAAGGAAGATTCAAAAGCACGGGAATGAACCTTGAAGCTTGAATCGTTTCAAAACAAAAGTTCAATGGTTCAAGTTCAAAGCGAACACAAGACAAGCACTAAAAAGACAGCCGCAAAACACAAGACAAAAGACCGATTGAACCTTGAACCTTGAACCGTAAAAGTTCAAAGTTCAAGTTCAATGACTATGCTAATGACAACTTGGAACTTTATGGAACGCATTTCTCTTGAACTCGAATTGTGAACTTTATTAAAGGTTCGACGAATGAGTATGAAGTTCGTTTAATGAAGACTTAAGTCCTAGAAAATAATTACCCTCTTTTTTTGATAGGCTATAAATGAAAAATAAAAAGGGGGCAACACTAAGAACTAATGTTTTGCCTATGATCTTGAGTTTTATGCATTGGTCATGTTAGGACTTGCAAAATTTTTCGTAATTTCTGCCAAGCATTTGTTCCTAATTCTGATTTCTGCATGTGCAAGGGTTGCAAAAATTTAACCTAAGTATCAAAGGGTTTTGCATCGTACTTGGTGTTTGTTCTGCTTTTGTTATAATCCTATGTTGACTTGTTGGACTGGTTACTCGAGCTATTAGTTACAACTTTAAGTCTACCTTGACGTTCATTTATCAGCTCCTTTGTATTAGGACAAGATATTTATCTATTTTAATATTTTCATGGGTCTGATGTCTAAGTCTTTTAATTTTCCTAGCCAACGACTCCCTACCCTTGGTTAAGTGGCAACATTTAAAAATTTGCAAAATTTGGTCACTTAAGTGATCCACATTCCACAGATCACAATGTGTAAATCATTGTTATCTTTGTGCACCTATGGAGCTATAGGGTGCAAGTATTAAATATAATGTTTTTCCCTCAGTTTTTAGGGTGGTAAACAATGAAGCAATTCATACCTGTAGAGGTGCAGGGAAAGGGAAGCGAGAAAATGTAACATGCAAAATGTACCCTACAACTTTGCAAGAAATTAACTTTACTTTGAGACCTATGGAGGTGTGGGGGATGAAAAGTGAGCATTATAAAATGAAAATCCCTCACCTCGCAACTCTGCAAGTGGTGAGAAATGAAAGAAAAGGGACTACGAAGATGTGTAAAGTAATAAGGTGGGCCCAAAAACATTGAAGTGGCATTGCCACATGGACATGGAGATGAAGTGGATGCGATGTTGACTGCCAAGATGAAGAAAGATTGTCTAGTCACTAAAAATTAGAGCATAGAAGACCAAATCATGGCCGTCCATTGTTCATGCATGACAATATCCATAGTTAGGGTTTGAATTTGAGCACGGCTACCAGTTTCAAATGAATTGTCTCAATTGCATTAATGTAGACAAGACTGGAATCAAATTTTTAGCTCGCCCATAATAAATTCGACAATCAAAGCACCATTTGTCACTTTGCATTCAAGAATTTGAAGGTGATAAAGCTCTGCAAGGCATTGTGAATTCAGTGTGACCAAAAGGCTAGAGCTTCAGGGAAGCAAATAGACGAGTAAATTTGTGCCTTTTGTACTAGAATAGTGTTAATATTGATTATTTCTCTATTTGTGCTATGAATTTTCAAGAGGAATTGGAGAAAAAACCTAGTTGCTTTAATTTGTTGGCATTATTGTCATTGATGTTAAGGAATATCGTGAGGTTGCAGAGAAGCAGGACATTGTAGTGTGCATAACAAAAAGACATGCGAAGTGCATAACACGCAGGTTATGTAGTCATGTATGAAACTACGCATAACACATTGAGTTATGCTATAGGAGCTTCAATCGACTTCATTATCTCCACATGTCGACAACGGTCTGGAGTTATGTGTTGGTGAGTTGTACATGTGGGCCCTTCTTTGGTGCGTCAGTTGTTGCACTCAACACTTGGCAGGGAAGTCTTCAATGTTTGACCAAGTTCCGAGTTGGGTATTGTGAGCCGTGATTTCCATGTGGCGGCAGTTGTTTGGTTCACATGTGTCGGGGGTTCCTATGGTGTATTCACATGAAGGAAAGAGTGTGTAGGATAACACTTAAGCGAAGAAAAGGCCATCCACAACTACCCCGCAATGTTGAAAAGAAAGATTCAGTTGTCATGTGGGATAGAAGTTTCATAGAGGTCAAAGACCCCCGCTATCCCACAGCGTAATGGACAAGATGTGTGTGACCGTGTGGGATAAAAACTATAATGGCACACTGAGTTCCCCCCACTATCCCTCATCGCTGATGACAAAAGCGAATTGGTCTTGCAGGATTAGAAATCAATGGATGGTTAGAGGCTCCCCACTATCCCACATTGTTAAAATGTGAGAAGGGATGGTCATGCAGGGAAACATAAGAAGAAGCGAGATATGTATCCCGCTATCTCATAGTGCTAACTAGGATGAGATGATGGTCACACAGAGTAACATGAAGATAGCAGTAAATGGTTCCTGCTATCCTGCACCATTTAAAATGAGTGTGTGATGATCATGCGGGATAAGTTAGTAAAGAAAGAGAAGGATCCTGTTATCCCACAGCTTGCAGAGTGATGAAAAGAGGATCTTGCGGGGTAAATGTAGACAAAGAGAACAACCAAGTCTCTTATCTCGCATGGGTAAAATGGGGGTGTGAATGATGATGTGAGGTAGGTTAAAAGGAAAAATGGCACGCATCCCGCCATCCCGTAGAGATAGGGTTTAAGGTCATTATGACCATTAGAAGTGTTTCAGTCGACAAGTTCGCAACTCGATAGGTATGATAATCCATGTGGCATGTGACCGAGGTTGATCAAGTGACTTGGATGGCGATTAAGAAGACTTTTGATGACATCTATGCATGCCGATAGGCTCAAGAGTTTTACGTGGATGCTGACCAAACTTGACCGAATGATCTAGACAAAGAAAATGGAGGCATGTGGCTCCTTGGCTTGTCGATGAGAACATCTGATACACAGAAGTTGGTGACAATGGATTTTAGTATGTTAGTTGTCGATCTTGTTTGGGTAGGTTGATAGAGGATGGAAAATGCATTAATGGTGATCTATTTGCAGATGATTGAAGGGCTCGTGGTGATTAACAAAGGCATAATTAAATATGTTGGATAGATTGAGCTTGCTAAATATAGCAACCCAGTACAAAGAATTTTTAGAAAATCAGAGAAGAGTCATTTATTGGTCGATCCAAAAAAGAAAATCCAATATGCCACATACTGAATCCAAAAGAGATAAATGAATTAATTTTAAATTGCAGATTTGGAGGGAAAAACATTCTTCTATACAGTCGATTGTGCAGGGCTGTAAATGTGATTTGACATTGGGTGTGGCTATTGAGACAAAGATAGAGGGAAAAATAGAAATATCTTAACAAGTCAACTGTGTAGTGTCTATTGAGGAGAGTGTAGGGTTGCTACCAAGAGAGAGTGTTGAATGGAGTGGTATTGTTGCCGAGAGAAAATAGAGAAATCTAAAGAAGTGGAGGAAGTAAGAGCAAAGCGAGAACAAAGTATTCTGGAAAGTGAAGTTGTAGCTAAGAGAAGAAGACGACCAGATAGAGGAAGAATAAGAAATAGAGGAAGAACCTTAGTAGGCAGAGAAATTCATTCTCAAGAGATGAGAAACTTGTAAGTGTTACAAAACCCATTTGTAACAAGGCTTTATCACTACATTGTAAATTCTTATAAACATTGCAAATCTCTGAGTGGGTTCTCAGAGAAGGGGTAGGTGCTACTTTGAGTAGGTGCTCATAATTTCAGGGGTTGGTGCCCTAAAGTTTAGGGATTGGTGCTCCTTGGGTTGGTGCCCTTAACTTTGTAATATCTTATTCACTATGAGGCTATATTGGAGAAGTAGACTCCATCAGCTATTCTAACCGAGGTTTTTCCCACTTTGGGTTTTCCTCATATATTTTGTGTTGTGGTTTTATTTGTGTGTGTTTATGTTCTAATTTGAATTGCAATTTCATTACTTGCACACGTAGTTAAAAGTTTTAAAATAAACTGATTCACCCCCCTCTCAATGTCCATTTGTGTTCTTCAATTGGTATCAGAGCCCTAGGTTCCCTTACTATAAAGCTTCCTTTAGCTTGGGTAGATCCTGTCTTGTGAACACAATGGCTAGAAATGAGTCTTCCTCCAAGGCACATGTTTGATGGCACCAACTATGCCTTCTGGAGTAGAAGAATGGAGACATACATGTCTTCTCTTAGGTTTGATGTATGGATGTCAGTAAAGAATGGATATATAATTCCATACACCCCTCCTACTGATCCTGATGCTAAACGAGAACAGGAAAACAATGCAAAAGATAAGAATGGAATCTTAAGTGGTTTGTCTGATATAGAGTTTGTCAAAGTCATGTACTACACTTCATTAAAATATACTTGGGACAAGCTACAAAAAATCTATGAGGGCAATATCAAAGTAAAGGAGGCCAAACTACAAAATCTCAGAGGTCTTTTTGAAAGACTAAAAATGAAGGAAGAAGAGAAAATAGCTAAATGCATTCAAAGAGTAGATGAAATTGTAAATACTATAAGAGGACCTGGAGAAGAAGTCAAAGATGAAGTTATTGTCAAAAAGGCACACAAATCTCTCAATCCAAAATATGACACTAAAGTCTCTGCCATTGAAGATGCTAAAGATCTGACCACCTTCTCTATGGATGAACTATTTGGCTCTCTGTCAGCCTATGTTCTAAGGACAATAAGTGTTGAACCTTCAAAGAGAGAGATTGCCTTCAATACCATACAAAAGGGAAAAGAACAAGCTACAAATGAGGATGAAATTGATTCTAATGTTGTCGTAGCAAACTTTGTAAGGAAGATAAAAAGAGGTTTAGGAAGGTACAAAGGTAAGTTGCCTTTCAAATGTTTCAACTATGGCAAGATTGAACAGTTTGCATCTAGGTGCCCTTATGGAGAAAATGATGAAGATAAAAAGAAAAACATGAAGGTGTTTGGAAAAGAAAAGATGAAGAATTCTTATAAGTCAAGGAGAAGAAATTTTAGGAGAAAGAGCAGTCTTTACACATTTGAAAATGATGTCTCTGATGAAGAAAGTGTCTCTAAAGATTGTTGTAGTGAAGCTGAAAAAGAAGTCAATCTCTTTATGGCACAAGGAGAGTTATCTTATGAACATGTTGTTGATGATGAAGAGGAAATTGAAGCTGAAGTAGACCTTGAGGGTGAACTTGTGAGTGCACTAGAAGAACTTAGAAAAGTAATAAAGGAATATAAAAAAGTATAGGAATGCTGATACTGAAGAACAAGATCTACTGAACAAATCACTTGAGGAATCAAAGACAACAATTTCTAATTTGAGAATTCAATTGGAAGAAGCTAAAAGGATGCATGAAGTAACAAAATTAGATTTAGACAAGAAGGATAAAGAGTGTCAAAAATTGGAAGAAGATCTTGTAAAGCTAAGAAAGGAATTGGAAAGGAACAAGGATGAACTCAACATAAGGATTA
This sequence comes from Cryptomeria japonica, assembly GCF_030272615.1. NCBI lineage: Eukaryota > Viridiplantae > Streptophyta > Pinopsida > Cupressales > Cupressaceae > Cryptomeria > Cryptomeria japonica. Next base: position 456,390,387 of record NC_081414.1, read on the forward strand.
AGTACGGTGGAAGCATTGAAGCATTAGACAAAATTTTAAGTAAGCAGAAGCACAACAAGGAAATCAATGGTGGTGGATTTTAAAATGGACAATGTTCTTACAATAAAGATTCATTGAGCAAGGATATATGCTTCACATCTTCAAGTGAAAGTGAAATCAAACAAACATTCACAGTCAACAAGCCAAATTAGAAGAAGACATATGCTGCTTCTACAAAGAATTAATCAATGAACTAGCATGTTGATCCTAAAAGAAAAGAAAATGTTGATAATGGAGGCTTCACAAAGGTCAAGGATACAAGAAGGAAGAGCTCAAGAAGATCAAACTATGCTGCTCCAAGGAGACCAATGAGAAACAACTTCAATAATGATTGGTATGTACCTCAATTCCATGGATACCTGCTATAAATGTAATACTTATGGTCATAGAACTGTTAATTGTAAGATTATGCATACAACTCCACCTAGTTTTGAAAGTAGAAATCATTTTGTTGCTCTTAGGGATATGAATGTCATTTGTTATCATTGTAATGGGAATAGTCATAGGAGTTATGAATGTAGAAGAAATGTATCTCAGTCCTACAATAGTTTTTCAAATGCATCATTCAATGTAGATATAAAATGTTATCATTGTCAAAACTTGGGACATGTTGCTAAACATTGTAAGCTTAGGATAGCTAAGAAAAAGAAGACAGTGCCAAATTTGAACCTAATACAAAACCAAATCTGAATGGGACAACAGAAAAGAAGAAAGAAACCAAACAAGTTTGGGCAGAAAAGGATAAAGACAAGGATGAGTCACGTTTGATTGTTCAAACTGCCCTACATGCTGAAAGGAAAAACTTGTGGGTATTATATAGTGGATGCTCCAACCACATGACTGGTGACAAGAAGAAATTTATTAAACTTGTAGATTGGAATGGTGGTTCAGTAAGCTTTGGAGACAACTCATCAATCAAAATCAAGGGTAAAGGTACTCTAAACATAGATGGCATGCTGAAAGCTCATGATGTTTATTATGTGGAAGGTCTGAAACATAATTTGCTAAGTGTGAGTCAAATGTGTGACAAAGGATATAAGTTTACATTTGATTCTAAGGGATGTGAAATCAGAAATGAAAGTAATGGTCAACTTGTGGCAAAAGGTAAAAGAATATATGGAAATGTATACAACTTTAAGGAATGCTTTGAGTCTCTGTGCTTGATGGGACAAGTTGATGAGAGCTGGCTGTGGCATTGGAAGTTAGGACACATTAATTTTGACAATTTGGTCAAAGTGAGCAAGAAAAGATATGTAAGACACATACCAGAGATCATCAAACCTACAAGCACCTTTTGTGATGAGTGCCAAAGAGGGAAGAAAACTAAAGTAAGCTTCAAGACAAAAGAATACTAAACTACAAGACCTCTTGAGCTTGTGCTTACTGATTTGTGTGGGCCTACAAGAACAAGAGCCCTAAATGGAGAAAGATACTTCATGCTACTTATAGATGATTTTTCTAGGATGACATTGGTCACTTTCTTCCAAGACAAGTCACAAACATTTGAGAGATTCAAGGTCTTCAAGAAAATGGTTGAGAAGGAAAGTGTATACGAGCTGAAATGCTTGAGGTCAGACCATGGAGGCGAGTTTACATCAAATGAGTCTGAAGATTGCTGTGATAGACATGGAATCAAAAGAAAATATTTATCTCCTAGGACACCACAACAAAATGGTCTTGTGGAAAGGAAGAATAGAACAGTCAAAGTGATGGCCAAAATAATGTTAAATGAAGCTAATCTGCCTGATGTTTATTGGAAAGGGGCAATTCACACAATTGTATACACCTTAAATAGAGTACAACTAAGGGTGAACAACAATATGACACCTTATGAACTATGGTATGATAGGAGACCTCAGTCAAGCATTTCAAGGTGTTTTGTAGCAAATGCTTCATCAAAAGAGATGAAGATGGATTGGGTAGCTTTGAATCAAGATGTGATAAAGGTATCTTCTTGGGCTACTCTACACTCAACAAGGCCTATAAATGTTTTAACAAAAGACTAAAGAAGATAGTTGAAAGTGTGCATGTAAAAATTGATGAAGATCTACATAAAGGTAAACCAACCACAGTGAATCAAATTGAAGAACCACATGTCAAAGATGAAGAACAATTTGAAAGTGAACAAGAAGCACCAAGAAAAGCCCCAAATAGATATGTGCAAAAGAATCACCCTCAAAATCAGATTATTGGTAACAAGAATGATGGTGTGCAAACTAGAAGGAGAGCAAGGAAGACAGAGGAAGTAAATTTCTGCCTAATGACTGAGATGGAACCCTGATGCAGGAGCACTGGAGTAGTTCATCCGGTTGGAGTAGTTAGCAGTGCAATTGCTTAGAGATTGTTGCGTTTCTTCATGTTTAGGAATTTAGCATTGCGGATTTGGATTTATCACCTTGAGATCATTGTCTTAATCTTATTTGGGATTCATGGCATTTGCATTTGATTTTGGTGAGATATCGATTCTGGTATTGGTCTGGTGTTGGTGTGTTCTTATTGATTGGTCTTGCAGTGAGTAAAGCGAAGCTGAATTGGGTTGCAAATGGTTTCCATAACTTGCAGATCGTTGGGAGATGGTGTTTTGGACCTGATCAATGTTCTTGCGAAGTTCTAAGCATTATTGGAGGTGTTCTTGGTGATTTGGGTCGACATATTATTGTTTGCACATTTCATCATGAACCGGTTGATCTTTGGCCGACTTAATTTAGTTGTTGTTGCTTGTAGATGGTATAAAGAGGAAGTTTGGAGATTCATTTTGGAGGAGAAGGTTCGAGGAAGAAAATATTCAGAACATATGTAATTTCCGGAGAGATTCTGGTCTGAGGGGACTGAAGTCCAAAGGGATTGAGGTCCGGATTAGTGCAAAACAGTGCAGACTATTACTAGAGGCTAAATTGTTGAGCAGATGATCTATGGATCATAGATTTGAGTTGTAAGAATTATTTTGTAATCCTGCGCTACGGTTCAACGTGTGTAAAGCTTGTGGGAATATGTAACTCATTAACTCTTATAAGGATTTCTCTTTTTTGTTTTCCTGATTACATCTTGTGTTGTGTGAACCAGTTACTGGTATCTTTCATAGTGATTATGTTATTGGTTGTAAGGCGGGGCTATCCTTCATTGGATCTCCCTACCTTGTCTACATCAAGTGGTATCAGAGATGGTTATGAACCTGTTGATGGAGGAAGAGCTGGTTGCGAACTAGTTGGATGAAAAGAGCTTGAGGCAACTTGAAGACTTGATCAGATTGCTAAGCATTGAGGTAGTACAAGGCTTGCAAGTAGACCACCGAACCTAGGAGCTTGAGCTTGAGGTAGTTGGTAGGTGGAGACTTGAACAGATTGCCAAACCAAGGCAGGCTTCAAGGTGGTCTGGTAGATTCACGGAGGAGAGGCAGTTGGAACCTGTAGTCAGACCACCAAACCCCTAAGGTAGTTGCAAGTACCTACTGATAGATCGTTGAACTAGATTAACCTCAAGAGTCTGATGCAGGACCACTAGAGTAGTTCATCCGGTTGGAGCAGTTAGCAGTGGAATTGATTGGAGATTGTTGTGTTTCTTCATGTCTAAGAATTTAGTGTTGTAGATCTGGATTTATCACCTTGAGCTCGTTGTCTTGATCATATTTAGGATTCATGGAATTTTCATTTGATTCTAGTGAGATATCGATTCCGGTATTGGTCTGGTGTTGGTGTGTTCTTACCGGTTGGTCCTATAGTGAGTAAAGCGAAGCTAAATTGGGTTGTAGATGGTTTTCGTAACTTGCAGATCGTTGGGAGATGGTGTTTTGGACCTGACCGATGTTCTTGTGAAGTTCTAAGCATTACTGGAGGTGTTCTTGGTGATTTGGGCCGACATATTATTGTTTGCATGTTTCATCATGAACCGGTTGATCTTTGGCCGACTTGATTTAGTTGTTGTTGCTTGCGGATGGTATAAAGAGGATGTTTGGAGATTCATTTTGGAGGAGAAGGTCCGAGGAAGAAAAGATTCAGAACATATGTAGTTTCCAGAGGGATTCTGGTCTAGGGGGACTGAAGTCCATAGGGATTGAGGTCCGGATCAGTGCAGAACAATACAGACTGTTACCGGAGGCTGAATTGTCGAGCAGATGATCTGTGGATCATAGATTTGAGTTGGAAGAATTTTTTTGTAATCCTTGTTTGTGGTCTAATGTGTGTAAATCTTGTGGGCATATGTAACTCATTAACTCTTATAAGGATTTGTCTTTTCTATTTTCCCGATTAAATCTTGTGTTGTGTGAACCAGTTATCAATATCTTTCATGGTGATTATGTTATTGGCTGCAAGGCGGGGTTGTCCTTCATTGGATCTCCCTACCTTGTCTGCATCAAACCCATAACATATGATGAAGCCAACAAGAGTGAGAAGTGGATGAAGGATATGGAAGAAGAGTTGCAACGGATTGAAATGAACAAAACATGGGAATTGGTTCCTAGACCTGCAGACAAAAATGTCATTGGAACTAAATGGGTCTACAAGAACAAGATGAATGATGAAGGCAAGGTAGTAAGAAATAAGGAAAGACTAGTGTGCAAGAGATATGCTCAAGTAGAAGGCATCGATTTTGAGGATACATTTGCACCTATGGTAGGGCTTGAAGCTATCAGAATGTTCTTGGCATTCTCAGCCTATAAGGGATACAAAGTAAATCAAATGGATGTTAAATCTGCATTTCTCAATAGAAATCTAGAAGAAGAGGTCTACATTGAGCAACCTGAAGGGTTTTAGCTACATGAAGATGATAAATTTGTTTGCAGATTGAAGAAAGCATTATATGGTCTAAAGTAGCCAACTAGAGCATGATATTCTAGACTGGATAAGTATCTCCATCGACAAGGTTTCAAAAAGGGAAATGTTGGCAGCAACTTGTACATTAAGATGGATGGAGACCACATGATTATAGTTGTGGTATATGTAGATGACATCATCTTTGGAGACAATAAAGATATTTTAGGCAAAGAATTTTCTGATCAGATGCAGTCAGAGTTTGAAATGTCTATGCTGGGAGAATTATCATATTTCCTTGGTTTGCAAATATCATAGAAAAATAAGGGCATATTCATTTCACAAACTAAGTATGCTAAAGACATGTTGAATAAATTTCAGATGGAGGACAACAAATCGGTTGGTATTCCCATGGTAAAAGGATGCAAGTTAAGAAAAGATTATGAGTCACCTAGTGTAGATTAGACCTTGTATAGATCCATGATAGGAAGCATAATGTATCTTACAACATCAAGGCCTGATATAGTTCAAGCTGTGTGTATGGTGGTAAGATTCCAAGTAGCTCGTAAGAAATCGCATGTCAATGCTATTAGGAGGATATTCAAGCATCTGCAGGGAACACTCACTTATGGCTTATGGTATTCGAAGAAAGGAGATTTCACTTTGCAAGCCTATACTGATGCTAATTAGGTAGGATGTGTAGATGACAGGAAGAGAACCAGTGGTGGAGCTTTCTTCCTCGAAGATAAGTTGTCATGGCATAACAAGAAACAAGAGTCCATTTCACTATCAACTGCTAAAGCAGGCTAAAACATAGTACATTGCAGCTGCCACATGTTGCTCTCAAGTCATGTGGATGAAGCAAACTCTCAAGGAAATTAAGGTAGAGTTTTTCAGATCCTATCCCCATAATGTTTGCCAATTCAAGTGCTATAAATATATCAAAGATCCCTTCCATGCATTCTAGGACAAAGAACATTGCAATCAAGTACCATTTTCTCAAGGAAAAGGTTGCAGAGAAAGAGGTAAAAGTAGAATATGTGTGCACTGGTGAACAAGTTATTGATATTTTCATTAAGCCCCTGCCTAAGGACAACTTTGAATATCTGAGGAAAAAATTGGGTGTCCTTCCACCTATGTGCAACACTTTCAATTTCAGTCTCAAGGGGATTTCTGAATTTTTATAAGTAGTATTGACATTGCTTTTTATATTGTAATAATGGTTCATCTAGCTACAGGCAATAGAGGTAGCCCAACATGAAGATATGACATCTTTCAAGAAGTTGTAAAGGAAATTTCTAATCTATTTCAGATGTGTCATGATCGAAATTGGAAGTTCCATTCATTACTATAGAAAATCAAAGGGGAGAACATTTGGTGTCAGAACAGTTGGTCATTTCACCCTTTACCATTGTTGTCAAAGGGGGAGAAAGGGTCTGCGAGTGGTCTGCAAGAATGTTGACATCAATGCTAAAGGGGGAGATTGTTGGCATTATTGTCATTGATGTCAAGGAATATCATGAGGTTGCAAAGAAGCATGTAGTAGTGTGCATAACACGAAGACATACAAAACACATAACACGCAGGTTATGCAGTCATGTATGAAATTACGCATAACACGTTGTGTTATGCTACAAGAGATTTGGTCAAGTTCATTATCTCCACATGTCGGTAGTGGTTTGGAGTTACATGTTGGTGAGTTGTACATGTGGGCCCTTCTTTGGTGCATCAGTTGTCACACTCAACACTCGACAGGGAAGTCTTCAGTGTTTGACCAAGTTTTGAGTTGGGTATTGTGAGCCATGATTTCCATGTGGTAGCATTTGGTTGGTTCACTTGTGTTGGTGGGTCCCATGGTGTATTTGCATGAAGGAAAGAAACTATCCAGGATAACACATAAGTGAAGAAAAGGCTATCCACAACTACCTCGCAACATTGAAAATCAAGATGCACTTGTCGTGCGGGATAAATGTTTCATAGAGCTCAAAGACCCCTGTTATCCCATGGCGTAATGGACAAGATGTGTGTGATCGTGTGGGATAACAATGACAATGGCACATCGAGTTCCCCCCTCTATCCCGTATTGCTAATGAAAAAAATGAATTGGTCCTATGGGATTAGAAATCGATGGATGGTTAGAGGCTCCCTGCTATCCCATGTCATCAAAACATGAGAAGCAATGGTCATGCAGGGAAACATAAGAAGACGCGAGATATGTATCCTGCTATCCCATAGTGATAAGTAGGATGAGATGATGGTTGTGCAGGGTAACATGAAGATAGCGGTAAATGGTTCCCGCTATCCTGCACCATTCAAGATAGGTGTATGATGATCATGCGGGATAAGTTAGTAAAGAAAGAGAAGTCCCACTATCTCACAACTTGCAGAGAGATGAAAAGAGGATCCTACGAGGTAAATGTAGACAAAGAGAGAAACCAAGTCTCTTAGCTCGCATGGGTAAAATGGGCACGTGAACGATGATGCAGGGTAGGTTAAAAGGAAAAATGGCGTGCATCTTGCCATCTCGTAGAGACATAATTTAAGGTCATTATGACCACTAGAGGTGTTTTAGTCGATACATTGACATCTTGATAGGCACAATAGTCCATGTGGCATTTGACCAAGGTTGACCAAGTGACCTAGATGGCAATTAAGAAGACTTTTGACGACATCTGTGCATGCCGATAGGCACAAGGGTTTGATGTGGATGTTGTCTGACCTTGACTGAATGATCTGGACAAAAAAAATGGAGACATGTGCTCCCTGTCTTGTTGATGAGAATATCTGATACGTAGAAGTCGATGTTGATGGATTTTAGTATGGTAGTTGTCGATCTTGTCCAGGTAGGTGGACAAAGGATGGAAAACGCATTAATGGCAACTGAGTTGCAGATGGTTGAAGGACTTGAGGTGATCGACAAAGGCAGAATAAAATCTGTTGGATAGATTGAGCTTGCTAAATATAGAAACCTAGTACAAAGAATTTTTAGAAAATCAGAGAACATCCATTTATTGTAGATGGTCGATCCAAGAAAGAAAATCCAATCTACCACAGACCGAATCCCAAAGAGACAAATGAATTAACTTTAAATTGCAGATTTGGAGGGAAAAACATTCTTCTATGCAGAGTCAATTATACAAGGTTGTAAATGTGATTCGACATTGGTAGGTGTGGCTGTTGAGATAAAGATAGAGGGAAACATATAAATATCTTAACAAGTCGACTGTGTAGTGTATGCTGAGGAGAGTTTGGGGTTGCTGCCAAGAGAGTGTGCTGAATAGAGTGGTATTGCTGCCGAGAGAAAACAAAGAAATCTATAGAAGTGGAGGAAGTAAGAATAGAGCAAGAATAGAGTATTCTAGAAAGTGAAGCTATAGCTAAGAGAAGAAGACAACCAGATAGAGGAGGAAGAAGAAACAAAGGAAGATTCTCAATATCTTGAAAAATTCATTCTCAAGATATGAGAAACTTGGAAGTGTTATAGAACTTATTTGTAACAAAGCTTTATCACCATATTGTAAATTATTATAAACATTGTAAATCTCTGAGTGGGTGCTCAAAGCAGGGGTAGGTGCTCCTTTGAGTAGGTGTTGGTTCCCTAAAGTTTAGGGGTTGGTGCTCCTTGGGTTTGTGCCCTAAATTTTAGGGGTTGGTGCTCCTTTGGTTGGTTCCCTAAAGTTAAGGGGTTGGTGCTCCTTGGGTTGGTGCCCTAAAGTTTGTAATTTGTTATTCACCGCAAGGCTGGATTGGAGCAATAGACTCCAACAGGTATTCTCACTGAGGTTTTTCCCACATTGGGTTTTCCTCGTATAGTCTGTGTTGTGGTTTGATTTGTGTGTGTTTGTGTATGCTCTTAATTAATTTGCAGTTTAAGTACTTGCACACATAGTTAAAAGTTTTAAAATACACTGATTCACCCCCCTCCTAGTGTCCATTTATGTTCTTCACAATTGCCATAATGTTGAAGTGTTGTGTTGTTTTCACACATCGCCTCATTGCAAATGGTGACCCCCACTTTTTTGCTTTAGGCTTCAGGTTTTGGTGTTCTTGTCTTGGCCTAGTGTCACTCTCATAGTGGTTAACCTTTGCTTGTGAGGAGGTTAGTTAGATTGAGACTTGTGTGATTAAGTTGTTTTAGGTGATCAAGTCATTAGAATCTCATTAGTTAACATGAATAGGTCCTAGGGTTTTAAGATGGAAAAACGCTAGGTTTGATGGTTGGTTGTTAGAATTGCTTTCAATGATCATATACATCCAAGTGATGAAGTGTGAAAGTAGTGAGATCATCACAACTTTGAAGATGAAAATTTGTCTTAGTTAAATTTTTTGCTCATTTCATGGTCCTGATATTGGCTTGCTCACCATGACCAATTTGGGCAATTGGACCTAGAATTTGCACCCAAGTATAGGAGGATACAAAGGTGTAATTTTGTGCACCCCTGCATGTACAATGTGCCCAATAGTAAATAACAAACATCAAACCTTAAAACAATAAGATTATATCTACAAACACTTTGAATCAGACTTGTCAATGCATAAAGTCAGGCCTAGAACTTGGACTCAGACCTATATTAGACCTCCAAACACAAACATTAGACCTTAAGGGTTAGGAATCAAACCTGAAAGCACTAAGGTTAGAATTGAAGACAGAATTTTTCACTGTGTTGTTTTGAGAAAACTTGCACAATATGGCCAAATTGTACAAGCACCTTCAATATGTGCCTAGTAAACTTAGGGTGTAGATCTTAAGGGGGTAAGTATAAGACCTAAAACAACAAAAGTTTGATCTGCAAGCAATTAAAATAGTCCTAAAACATGAGCAATCAAGCCTCAGAGTGAACAAATCAGGCCTAAAAAATGTTAAAATTAAGCTTGGAGAAAAATCAAACTTTGAAGGAGTTCAAGGTCATAATTGAAAACTTTAATAAAGGTTACTAAGTGTGAACCTAGGGAACATAGTGCATGCCCTCAATTTTGTACCCCATGTTGTGTATGCCTAGATGCATTGTGCTCTCTAAGTTGTGCAATTCAACACCAAAATGCTGCTCAGCCTAGTGCAAATGGACCCTCCAGTGTTGCTTAAGCAAGATGTTTTTGTGCACACAAAGGTTGACATGCCACAAAGGTTGTGCAAACAAGCCTCAAAATGCTACCATCCTTGTGCAAACCAACATGAAATTTCCACCAGATTTGTGCAAATGAGAACATAAATGTTGTGATCTTTCTATAATTGAAGGTTGAGATGACGATTAGGCAAATTTACTTGTCCAAATGAAGAGGCAACAACCACCCTCTTTGTGCAATTGAAAGCTAAAATGCCACCTAAAGGTTTTATGCAAATGAAAGCTAAAATCTCGCTCAAGCATGGAAAGTTGTACAATTGAACCATGAAACTCGCCCAAGAAAATAAGGCAGGCCTAGGGTCAAGTGTTTAGGCCTAAAATGCATAAAAGAGACCCTAATTTGAGGCATGCGGTAAAGGTGGAAAGGTCTAGACTCAAGGTGAAATGTGTGGAACCAAAGAGAAAAATGGAGTTAAGAAAGATCAAAAGGAAACGTATTGGTGATAAGACTTGACCCAAACAAGGAGTGTGGGCTTGAACATGAAATGTGTGCCCTTAGATATAGGGGTAATCAATGATCAAACATGTGGCATAGGGCTAGACCTAAAACAAATTTGTGCTATCAAATATAGATCTAAATCAAATGTGTAGGCTCAAATTTTATAGTGGACTTGTTGTGACGTTTTCACACATCACCCAATTGCAAATGGGGACCCCTATGTTTTAGGTCCTCTTGGTCTTTTGGTTGTGTTTTTTTGGGTCTTTTCATAGCAATCCCTTCTATCTACTTCATTTGCAAGTGTTTTGGGGTGAATTTGTTCAAGTCTACAAGTTGTTTGAGCAAATTTGGCTAAGTCTGAAACTTGTTTTTCCTTTTTTAGGGTTTTGCCCTTCAGACTTAGATTTGGGTCTTTTCCTTAGGGTTTTGGAAAAATTGAACATTGAATTAGAATCAGGACTCTTCAAGGAACGTACTAGTAAAATTTGAATGAATTCTGAGTTAATTTTTGGTTGTGTTTTTCTGGGTCTTTTTGTAGCAATCCCTTCTGTCTCCTTCGTTTGCACGTGTTTTGGGGTGAATTTGTTCAAGTTTGCAAGTTGTTTGAGAAAATTTGGCTAAGTCTAAATCCTATTTTGCCTATTTTAGGGTTTTTCCCTTCAGACTTAGATTTGGGGTCTTTTCCTTAGGGTTTTGGAAAAACTGAACATTGCATTAGAATCAAGACTCTTCAAGGAACCTACCAGTAAAATTTGAATGAATTCTGAGTTACTTTCTATTTTTAGAAAGTTCCTATTTTTTAGGGATTTCACTGCCTCCCAGATCGTCTTTATTTCACCAAAAATCAAATTTTCTAATTTTTAGCGGTTTCTATTTTTAGTAAGTGTTATCCTATCTTGTTTTTCCCTAATTTTGACATTTTGAAATACTTACTATTTTTAGTAACTGTTATCCTATCTTGTTTTGCCCTAATTTTGACATTTTGAAATACTTACTATTGTTAGTAACTGTTATCCTATCTTTTTTGCCCTAATTTTGACATCTTGAAATACTTACTATTTTTAGTAAGTCCTTTTTGGTAGGTTCTTCACAGGCATGGGTCCTAGCACTAAAGACTAAGCATTCTTGAATATTGGTCTAAATTCGAAAAGTTATAAAAAAATAGGCTTTTGAATGAAAAATGGCAAGTGTAGAAATCATTCCAAAAATGGAAAGGCATTGAAAGTCCTCCTAAGACACGAAAATCACTTCAATTCCAAAAATGGCATCCTAATGTGGTAGTTGATAAAAAATGACTAAGTCGGGCGAGAAATCAAGTAATCCTTTACCCTAGTGAAAATGATATCCAAGTCACAAGTGAGTGCTAGAATAACCTCAAGAAGGAAAAACGAGAAAATCCAAAATTCCATGACCATGTGGAAATGATGCCCAAGAGCAAGGAGTGCCAGAACTTGGTGATGGAGGAATTTCCCTCCACACCACGTTTTCCTACACCACATCAAATTCGCACACAGTCAGAGGGTAGAGTACTAGATTGGGATCATGGAGGAAAAATTCCTGAAGCATATTGTTTTGATGCCCAAGGTCAAGTTAGAGTGCTAGGACAGGGGTGCAAAGGAAAAGCCAACAAAGTAAAAGTTCCTCCTCAAGATGTGATTTCCGCCCAAGATAGATAGGTAAGCGCTGAAACTAGGACATGTAAGAATTTTCCTCCCCAAGAAGAATTCCTTGACTATATGATTTTAGCACCCAAGCATGAAAGGAGAGCGCTAAAATAGCCCCATGGAGGAATTTTCCTCCAAAGGCTAAAATCTAGTTGCATGTGTTTTTTGGCGCCATTGATTGGAATTCCAAGCGAGGTAAATTCCATGCCCAAGGAAATGATTGAAAATGAGGGACATGGAAATTTGAAGTCAAGGACAAGAAAAAAAGGAAAATCCCCTCAGGGAAGCGATTCAAAAATACTTTCTCAGGCATGGAAATTTACCAAAAGTTGAAGAAATTTCAAGGCGATGACAAAAATTGGTCAAGGGGGAGAACTTTTTCTCTCCTAGACCTTGAAACTCAAATTTGAAAAAATTCCTAAAAAATAGGAAAGTTGATGATTGATCAAAAAATTTCTTCACAAGAAAAAATTACACCGAGGATGAAGGAATTCCAAGAAAGTGAAAAATTGGCTAAGTGTTGGAAATTCCTTCCTTTAGGACAAAATTCCATGAAAGTGAAATATTGAGTGCGTTGGAAATTCCTTCCTACAAGATAGAAATCTTGGAAAATGTGAAATTTGGCTAAGGATTGAAGAAATTCCTTCCTCAGGGGTAAAGTAGAATGAAGGTAAAAAATGGGCGCCAAATGAAGGGTATGTGGTGCAGGAGCACCCTTCTAAGGGCTCCCACCATTTGGTTTTGTTGTGATTTTGCTTCTTTATGAAGCCATGTAAATATAATAAGAGCCAAGAGCTCATTGGTTTTGTTTAGGTCCTAGTTTAGGTCCTAGGTTCACAAGTCTAGGTTGAGTTTTCTCTTGGAGTTGAGGGAATGTGAGCCTATTGATGAGTTTGGGGTCCTTTTGGCATGGTTGTGTCTAGAGGATAGCCTAATAAAGGCCTAAAAGCCAAGAAAAGCAACATTGCAAAAGTTGCTTAAAAGTTGCAAAAAGTTGCATGACAACTTTTCAAAGTTGCTCAACAACTTTTCCAACAAATTGGTCATAACCTTAGCTTGGCATTGGGAACCCTAACCTTGGCACACAAACCGAGTCAAAGACATTATAAATTGTTGCAAACCCTAAAATGAGTGGTTGGATGTCAGATTGTACGGCCAAAGGAGAAACACCTTGACTGTGACTGAGTTTTTGTTGCCAGTCGGCACAAATGGAGCATTGAAGGATTGATAATAGATTGTTCTGGAAACTAAACTGTGTTGAGAGTCTTGTGTAGTGTTAATAGTTTCATTTTGAGCATTTAGATCAGGTTTGTTTTGCAGGTTTTGTGTGCTTTGTAAATATTTTGTAATTTCTTCTTCACTGTCCAGTTTTGGATTGTTTTGTGAAAATGGGTTGGTAACTCCTATCCCCATTGTGGAAACACCATGAAACCATGGGGTATAGGATTACAGACCCTGTATAGTATCTCAAAGGAAGCAAGGCCCTGGAAAATGTAGGAAAACCCTTTAAAGACCCACTCCTAGGCGAGACTGGAGTATGCCCGGCTAGGAAGGGTCAAGGTTGCAGAGGTTTGTGAGAGAAAGGAAGGAAAAGGAAGGAGGCACCCTTTGGAGGAGTTGAAGATGGGTGTGTGGAGCATCATTGGTGAGAAGGAGGAGCTTCCACCAATCCAGACAAGGTGGTGAAGACATCAAACCATCTCTGTGTCCCTAGCAGGCCTTAAAAACCCTTAAAAACCCTTAATTTCACCTAGGGCAGTGTACGGACACTTGGGGTCCCAAAACTAGGAAAATCCTTGAGCTTTTGACAAATGAATAGCAGTCCCTTTGGGAAGTTTTCCAAGTTTTGGCATTATTTGCAGGTGGAAGCCCTAAAAGTCCAGAATGGAGGCCTAATAGGGGCTCATTCCTTGTAGCCCTATTTTGTAAGAAAAAAGCAAAAGAGTGAAATTGGTAACAAGAAGGAATGTCAAAAACCTCTTGGGGGCACATGAGTGGTTGCAGAAATATCTTAAAGACCTATCCTATCCTTGCTAGGACCTGAGAAGGTGTAGGAAGAGTTAAACCCTTATAAGCCTATGTAAGGGTTTTTGAAGCTTGTGAGTAGGTGAGAGCCTAGGAGAAGAATCACTTGTTGTTGGTGGGTGGATTGGGAAAGGTTAGGGGATCCCACAAACAAGGGAAGTCCTAGAGACCCTGGGGTGTGGTTGGAACACTTGGTGATCCAAGAAGAGGATCAAAGAGCATAGACTAGGCTAGTCTATCCCAAGCCTTTCCCATCAGATTGGTATCAGAGCCAGGTTAAAGATTTGGTGGACCATGCATGTCTCTATATTATAGTGAATCAATAGGGGAGACCATAATGGTCACCAATGCAAAGCTGGCTAGGGAGGTAGAAGAACAAAAGGAGAAAAATAGACTCCTTGAAGATGCTATGAGTGAGATAAGGGACACGCTGCAAGAAGTGGTTGATCAAAGGGCACAAGAACTCTGGGGTGCGGACACCAATGATAGAGGCAAGAAAACTATTGATATAGATGACATCATACCTGAACTAGACCCCTTAATCAATCAAGAACCTTTTGTAAAGGCCATTAAGGATTTGAATACAAAATCTTTTGAAGGATTGCCACTTTTCAGTGGAAGGATGGATATTGACACTGTCATGGAATGGATTGAGGGTATGGAGAACCATTTTGAGTGTGAAGGTGTGAAAGAAGTCCAAAAGGTTAAGGTTGCCAAATCAAGACTAAGGGGAGTAGCCTTGACATGGTGGAAGTACCTGCAAGAGGAGAGAATCAACATGGGGAAGCCACCTATTGAAAACTGGAAGGCCATGGTGAGTAAGATCAAGGAGAACTACTTGCCAGAAGATTATGAAGCCCAACTTCATAAGAAAAGATAGGGATTGAAGAAGAAAGATCTTGATGTGGCCTCTGACATAGAGGAGTTTCAAAAGCTTTGTCTTAGATCCAAAGTCCAAGAAGAGGAATCTATCAAGGTGGCTAGGTATCTAAGTGGCCTAAAGTGGAACATCCAAGAGGAGATAAGCCTATGGACTCCTACCACTGTCCAAAAGTGTCATTAGCTTACTGCTAAGGTGGAAGAGAGGAACAAAAAGAAGGGAGACTCCAACAATAAGGGTAGAGGCAGAGGTAGAGATCAAATGAGTCACCGAGGTGGTTACCAAAGCAAGACAAATGAGCAAAGGAACCAAGGAGAGTCCAAGTTGATTGAGCATAACAGTGAAACCAATCTCATAGGAGGCCATTCTAGAGGAAGAGGTGCACAAGGAGGTCCAAATAGGGGTAGAGGTACCGGAAGGGGTAATTCCTACTTTGCAACCATGAAATGCTACAATTGTGGTCAATTGGGACACCCGGCCTATAGATGCCCTGACTAGCCTACCTCATCAAATAGTGGAAAGAGGGTTGCTTATGCCCATGAAGACACATCAAGCAGCAAAACACCTGAGGTGGACCATATTGAATCAGAAATTGGAGAAAATCTGATGTTCAATAGGGTCTTGATAAGACAGTCGGTTAAGGATGAACCTAAGCATAGGAGAGCATTGTTTAGGGTGAAATGCAAAATCCTTGGTAAGGTTTGCAAGGTGATAGTTGATTTAGGCTCAACTGATAACATCATATCAGATGAGGTAGCCAAGAAGTTGAAACTCATAAAGTTACCCCACACTAATCCTTACAAGGTGACATGGTTGAATCAAGAGCAGAGTGTGCTTGTCAATGAACAGACTTGGTTGGAGTTTTCTATTGGAGGGTACAAGGACAAGATCCTTTGTGATGTGCTACCCATGGATGCTTGTCATCTGCTACTAGGTAGACCCTGGCAATTTGATAGGAAGGTGATCTATGATGGAGAGGAGAACTCCATTTCCTTCAAGAAGGACAACAGAACCTTTAAGATTCAGTCTCTGACAGAGAATGATGAGGGAGCCTCAAGAACACCTAGTGTCTTACTTAACACTGGTAAAGAGTTCTTACACCTGCTGCATGAAGAGGAGGTAGTGGGATGTGCCATCTTTGTGAAGCCAAAGGAGGAGGAAGGCAAGTTGCAGACAGAGGTACCTAAGGAGGTAAAGCAAATGTTGGAAGAATATAAAGACATAGTGAGTGATGGAGCACCTGCAACACTTCCACCAAGAAGGTCTATAAGCCATCAAATAGACTTTGTACTTGGTGCATCCTTGCCCAATAAAGAAGCATATAAGCTCACACCTGATCAAAACAAGGAGGTGGCAAGGCAAGTGCAGGAGTTGTTGGATCAAGGACTGATCAAGAAGAGCATCAACCCATGTGCAGTCCCGATAGTGCTAGCATCAAAGAAGGGAGGCAAGTGGAGACTTTGCACTAATTCAAGGGCAATAAATAGGATCACTATAAGGTACAGATTCCCAATTCCTAGAATAGAGGATTTGATGGACTGTTTAGGGGGTGCCATGTATTTTACTAAGTTGGACCTTAAAAGTGGTTATCATCAAATTAGGATTAAGGAGGGTGATGAGTGGAAGACCACTTTTAAGACCACAGAAGGGTTGTATGAATGGCTTGTGATGCCATTTGGACTTACCAATGCCCCAAGCACCTTCATGAGGTTGATAAATGAGGTGTTGAAGGACTTCACAGGCAGATTTGTGGTGGTGTACTTAGATGACATACTCATCTATAGCAGAACCAAAGAGGAGCACCTTGAACATTTGAGGTTAGTCTTATAGAGGTTGCATGAAGAGAAGTTGGCAATGAACTTAGAGAAATGTGAGTTCTTGAAGCAAGAGTTAGTCTACCTGGGGTTTGTGGTGTCTAAGGGAACCTTGAAGATGGACCCAAGCAAAGTGGAGGCAATCTTGAATTGGCCTGCCCCTAAAATAGGGACTGAAGTTAGGAGCTTACATGGTTTAGCCCAATTCTATAGAAAGTTTGTGAGGAACTTTAGTGGCATATGTGCACCAGTACTTGAGACTATAAAAGGAGGCCTAAAAAATAAGTTCAAATGGACTGAACAAGCTGATGAAGCATTCCAATTATTGAAGCAAGAAGTAGCCACAAAACCCATCCTACTCTTACCTACTTTTGACAAGCTATTTACATTGGAGTGTGATGCAAGTGGAATTGCAGTAGGGGGTGTTTTGAGCCAAGAGGGAAGGCCTGTGGAATTTTTCAGTGAGAAGCTTAATGAGGCAAAGAAGAGGAGTTCAGCATATGATCTAGAGTTGTATGCACTAGTTCAGTCTCTCAAGAAGTGGAGACATTACCTACTCCCAAAATAATTTATGGTGTTCACGAATAACCAGGATTTGAGTTACATTAACATTCAAGAGAATCTTAGAAAAATAAATTTGAAGTGGATGGAGTACCTCGAATCCTTTACCTTTACCATCAAGCATAAAAAGGGGCAGCTCAATAAGGTGGCAGATACTTTAAGTCAGAAGTTATTGATTGTCCAAGAAATGCAATTGCAGAGCATAGGGATAGAAGGTTTCAAGGATCTCTATGAAGAAGATGAAGACTTCTCATCAGCCTACAAGGTCTGCAAGGAGTTTGAGAATCATTTTCATGGTGAGTATGCAGATTATACTCTTCAAAATGGTCTCTTGTTCAAAGGCAATCAGTTATGTTTGCCTAGAGGATCCATGAGAGAAAATCTCATACAAGAGAAACACAATGGAAGCCTAAGTGGACACTTTTGAATCCATAAAACTTTGGATCTAGTACAAAGATACTACTATTGGCCTAGGTTGCCAAGGGATGTGAGAAGGTATGTGGAGCAATGTGGTGTGTGCCAAAGGGCAAAAGGAGGATCAAGCAATGCAGGCCTCTCTCAGCCATTACCGGTTCCAAATAGGCCTTGGGAGTGTGTGAGCATGGACTTTGTGGTAGGACTTCCCAAGACAAAGACAGGTATGGATAGCATCTATGTGGTAGTAGATAGGTTTTCCAAGATGAGCCACTTCATTCCATGTAGAACTACTCATGATGCTAGTTATATTGTACGTTTCTTCTTTAAGGAGATTGTAAGGATTCATGGACTCCCATTAAGTATTGGTTCAGATAGGGATAGAAAGTTCATGGGCTATTTTTGGCAAACCTTATGGAGAAGACTAGGAACTAATCTATCATTCAGCTCATCGTACCATCCACAAACTGATGGTCAAACTAAAGTCATTAACAAGGTGTTAGGAAAATTGCTAAGGTGTCTAACCAAGGAGTATGGGCAAACTTGGGATCTAGTTATTCCACAAGCTGAGTATGCCTACAATGATAGTGTAAATAGGACCACTGGAAGGAGTCCTTTTGAGGTTGTCTATGGCATACACCCTAGAGGGGTGTGTGAACTAAGAGAACTTGGTTCAATGGAGATGAAGAGTGGCAAGCAGAGGACTTCACCCAAACCATCAAGGAAGTACAAGAATAGGTCAAGAGAGCCATCCTAGAGTCTACTCAAAAATTGAAAGATAAGGTGGATGAGAAAAGGAGAGAGGTTCAGTTCAAAGTGGGTGACTATGTGATGGTCCATTTAAGCAAAGCTAGAATGCAAAGCAGCATGCCTACTAAGCTGCAAATGAAGAGGGTAGGACCCTGTAAAATTCTGTCCACATATGGTGAGAATGCCTACAAGGTGGATCTTCCTTCAGATTTGGCTATATCACCAGTCTTCAATGTTGTTGATCTGATATTATACATAGGTGAAATAGCAGGGCAGACTAAGAATCAAGCCAAGGTGTTGCAGGACTTAGATGTGAATGCCTTGCCTCAAGTGAAGCAGCCCATAGCAGAGCAGATCTTGGAGTCAAGGGTGAAGAAGTCTACTAGACACCAGGTCTACATGGAACACTTAGTGAAGTGGGTAGGTCAACCTGAGTCTGAAGCCACTTGGGTTGAAGAGGGTACGTTCAAGAAACTTGGTATTGATCTGACTCTTATCTCTCCCCTAGTTCCTTATTTTTGTGCAGAGGGGGAGTATGGTGCAGGAGAACCCTTCTAAGGGCTCCCACCATTTGGTTTTGTTGTGATTTTGCTTCTTTATGAAGCCATGTAAATATAATAAGAGCCAAGAGCTCATTGGTTTTGTTTAGGTCCTAGTTTAGGTCCTAGGTTCACAAGTCTAGGTTGAGTTTTCTCTTGGAGTTGAGGGAATGTGAGCCTATTGATGAGTTTGGGGTCCTTTTGGCATGTTTGTGTCTAGAGGATAGCCTAATAAAGGCCTAAAAGCCAAGAAAAGCAACATTGCAAAAGTTGCTTAAAAGTTGCAAAAAGTTGCATGACAACTTTTCAAAGTTGCTCAACAACTTTTCCAACAAATTGGTCATAACCTTAGCTTGGCATTGGGAACCCTAACCTTGGCACACTAACCAAGGCAAAGACATTATAAATTGTTGCAAACCCTAAAATGAGTGGTTGGATGTCAGATTGTACGGCCAAAGGAGAAACACCTTGACTGTGACTGAGTTTTTGTTGCCAGTCGGCACAAATGGAGCATTGAAGGATTGATAATAGATTGTTCTGGAAACTAAACTATGTTGAGAGTCTTGTGTAGTGTTAATAGTTTCATTTTGAGCATTTAGATCAGGTTTGTTTTGCAGGTTTTGTGTGCTTTGTAAATATTTTGTAATTTCTTCTTCACTGTCTAGTTTTGGACTGTTTTGTGAAAATGGGTTGGTAACTCCTATCCCCATTATGGAAACACCATGAAACCATGGGGTATAGGAGTATAGACCCTATATAGTATCTTGGAGGAAGCAGGGCCCTGGAAAATGTAGGAAAACCATTTAAAGACCCACTCCTAGGCGAGACTGGACTGCGCCCGGCTAGGAAGGGTCAAGGTTGCAAAGGTCCGTTGCAAAGGTCCGTGAGAGCAAGGAAGGACAAGGAAGGAGGAACCCTTTAGAGGAGTTGAAGAGGGGTGTGTGGAGAATCATTGGTGAGAAGGAGGAGCTTCCACCAATCCAGATAAGGTGGTGAAGATAGAAAACCATCTCTGTGTCCCTAGCAAGGCTATAAAACCCTTAAAAACCCTTAATTTCACCTAGGGCAGTGTACGGACACTTGGGGTCCCAAAACTAGGAAAATCCTTGAGCTTTTGACAAATGAATAACAGTCCCTTTGGGAAGTTTTCCAAGTTTTGGCATCATTTGCAGGTGGAAGCCCTAAAAGTCCAGAATGGAGGCCTAATAGGGGCTCATTCCTTGTAACCCTATTTTGTAGGAAAAAATCAAAATAGTGAAATCGGTAACAAGAAGGAATGTCAAGACCTCTTGGGGGCACATGAGTGGTTGCAGAAACATCTTAAAGACCTGTCCTATCCTTGCTAGGACCTGAGAAGGTGTAGGAAGAGTTAAACCCTTATAAGCCTATGTAAGGCTTTTTGAAGCTTGTGAGTAGGTGAGAGCCTAGGAGAATAATCACTTGTTGTTGGTGGGTGGATTGGGCAAGGTCAGGGGATCCTACAAACAAGGGAAGTCCTAAGGAACCTAGGGTGTGTTTGGAACACCTGGTGATCCATGAAGAGGATCAAAGAGCATAGACTAGGCTAGTCTATCCCAAGCCTTTCCCATCAATGTGGAAGATTTTTCCTCCTTGAAAAAAATTCCTTCACCATGTGTGTTTATCACCCAAGTTGGAGATGAAGTGTTGGATAGGCGTAAGAAAGAAATTTCTTTCCGGATAAAGAATTCCTCCACAAAATGAAATTGACATTGGAAGGGAAGCATGGAAATCCTAGTCAAGGAAGAAATTTCAAAATTCTTTCTCAGAGAATAAAATTTGCCTAGAATGAAGAAATTTTGAGGCAAGGTAAAAAATTGGTCAAGGGAGATAATTTTCTCTCTCCTAGATTTCGGAGCTCAGAAATGAAAAAAATCCTACAAAATAGGAAAAATGACAAATTGATAAAAAATCTCCTTTAGAACAAGTTTAACTCAAAAACACAAAAAGTCTTCCTGGACAAAACTT
Source organism: Cryptomeria japonica (assembly GCF_030272615.1). Taxonomy (NCBI): domain Eukaryota; kingdom Viridiplantae; phylum Streptophyta; class Pinopsida; order Cupressales; family Cupressaceae; genus Cryptomeria; species Cryptomeria japonica. The sequence goes on from NC_081414.1 coordinate 456,411,369, forward strand.
TCTCTCTCCAAGGATTTTCTCTCTCCAAGAATTCCAGATGTACAGGATTCCTGTAGGGGCAAATAAATTTGTTAAAATTCTTCCAAGGCAAGAAAATCTTCCAAAACGTCTTTTTTGAGCTTAGAATGGAATGATTCTTGCAAAAGATGAGTTGGCAACATGCAAAGAGAATATTTTGTATTAATGAAGCACGACGAAGAAATTTATAAATGACGACAGGGTCCACTTGACCCTTGAATGGCAAGAATCAATTGAACGCATGGCATCATTGTGGTGCATTCATTGCTGGAATATTTGACCAAGTGGCGGCTGATTTAATGCATGATAGTCATCATACTTAATGAAATAATGAATCCTCTTTTGCAGGTTGGGTGATCTTTTGCATGAGGGTGCATTTATTGCATAGTGGGCACATTTTGAATGTAATGATTAATTAATGCTTTATGGGCACTATTTTTGGCAGGAATCTAATCAATTTTTAATGGGCATGATGGGTCATTAAAGAATATTCCCACATTGTTGCATCATGTGTAGGGAATCTTTTAGGGGAAAACCCTAATTAGAGTTTGCATGTGGCCAAGGCTTGAAGCCTATATAAAGGGATGACCCCCCTCATTTGTAAAGGAGGAGAGATTTCTCTTTGAGATTGTTGCTATAAGATGTTGAAGCTGTAACTTAATACATTGTTCAATATGATGGTGTGTGCTTGTTCCATTTTGTAACTTTCATTGTCTTTCTCTCTTCACTTAGATTAGATTTGCTTTCAGTTGTTAGATGAATAGGATTTGATGAGATTGTTTGCGGTGAAACCCTTTCTCATACCTTTTGTTAGTAGCTGCTTGCTATTAACTTTGCAAGATTAGTCTAAGCCTTTTATGCATAAACTTAACTTTGATCATTGGGTGGATATTGTTCTATGATGGTGTCCATTGGTGGTATGAAAAACTCATGCGCAACTTTGAAGATTGCATCATATTTTTCTAGTTGATGAAGATTGGCAAAGCAAAGTGCGGTTTGGTTTCACTTGAGAAATCATTGTCTCCTTGTTCTTAGAGTTAGAGTAGCGTTTCTAAACTCTTCCCATTTACTTTCTACATATTTAAAATCCAAAAATATTAAAAAGAGCCTCATTGATAAATCATTCGTGAGTGAATTCCTTGAAAATTGCAAAATTGCTTAATCTTCTCTGAGTGTGCATAAGTCCCCTTGGATTACCGACAAATCACATCAACAAATTAAGTCACGTACATTGCAAAAAGGAACCTTAGAGTTGATTGTTTGAACTCACATCAATCTTAGCATACAATTGCACTTTGATCAAGAGAGAGTGAATTGACTGTTAGGTAACTTTATTTTGTGTTAGGCGCTGTCATAAAGAACACATCAATAGGACCCAAATGTTAAAGATGTGACCCAAATAAAAAAGCGTTAAGGAAACAAAATGGAAATAGGTCCTTACCAAGAATGTGAACCTAAATTTAGGACCCAGCCTAAAGATTAAAATGTGTGAGTAGCCTAAGAAAAGTGAAGCATGTGGACCTAAATATGGGGCGCTTAAAGATAAGTATGAAATGAAGCATGTAAAGGGAATAAGTCAGCTTGAATCCTAACACATGGACCTAAATCACAACTTGTTGATGGATGGGTCTTGACCTAAGCAAGGCATGCAGACCTTAGTGAGATTATAAAGAGGATTTAAACATGAGGCCAGACATAAATGGGGCATGTGACATTGAAATCAGACCTAGGCCTTGATACAATATACATTTTACACTTAACTTTTGATTGTTTCTTTGATTTATAATAATTATTATTTGCAGGCCTAATTGCAATTGGATACTAGCAAGGGAGTAGTTCAAACTAGAAGCAAAATTCAAAAATAAAAACTTAATCAAACTACATAATCGGATATAAAGATAAGAAGTTAGAATACTTAGAGTGGAATATCAAGTGTGTTTGATTAGATTTTTTTGTTTGTTTCATAGGTGACTAAGGAGGGGATGGAGGAGTAAATTGTAACATCAAAGAGCATCACAATTATAGGAGGTGAAACTAGAATTCAATAGAAAAAGGACTTCATTAATAGATATGAATAACATATTGATGAAGCTAGTACCAAGATCAAATGGTTAAATCAGAGATACACTTCAAGGATAACATCAAAAGGCTACACAAGAAGTTCTAGCTAAGCAATTGCAACATAGAAGATCCCAACATCATGGAGAAACATTGCAAGAAAACAAGATAAAAAAGAAAAAATTGTGAGCACTACAAGGAGAAAGACTCACAATCAACAATTAGCTTCTACATTCTTAGGATTAGATTAGCTTTCTTAACCCTTAATTCCTTTTTCTATTTGTTTTCCAAGTTAAGTAAGTCTTCATGTTCCCACAACATTCATGTTCAACATAAGTCCCCCTTAGATTAGAAACAATCACATCAACCATTGAGCTATCTACACATCAAGACCTAGCATTAAAAACCTTGGAGTCATCTCAATTGATCACATTATTTAGCCTTTGAGGAGATTTTGATAAAGAGAGGATAGAGTGCCTTTGGTATTTTTATCTGTGTTGCATACTGCATAAAAACACCATCAATAGAATTGGTGCTTGAAGGAGGGAAAGATAGCGAATACATGAATGCGAACACTTGAATAGGGGAATCCAGTGGAAGATCAATGGAGAGTCATCCTCAACACCCAACAAAGTTATCACAAGAGGAAGATGATTGCTAGAATATCAACCAGACTTGTAAAAGAAAAAAAATAATTCATGTACCTATAATTAGTTGAGATTTCAAGCTAAATTTGAAATTTGCAAGATCTTTTTTATTCAAAAAAAATCCCAAAAAAGTAGAAAATTTGAAAATCCAAAAAAGTGAAAAACTAGAAAATCCAAAAAAAAAATCAAAAAGTTAAAAAGAACAGTTTCTCAATGGAAGGGCAGTAGCATTGCCAAGATGATAAATAAGTTGATGTTCTTCAACTTTGGTAGAGATTGAATGCGCAGCTTCATCCATGCTGCTTGTCAAACCTTGTAGTGCCAAGATAGTGTAGAATCCATGAGATGACTAAACATGAGGAGATGCATTGATTGACATTCTTGTCAAGGATGGAATCGACAGTACAAGTAAATATCTTTTTTTAGATTGTCCCCAAGCTAGAGGCAAAATCAAACAATTTCAGTGTCCCAAAGAGAAATGATCCTCTTTCACAATTTATATGGATGATAAAAAATAAGCTTGTTCAGGTGAATTATACTTAGAACACATATTGCTACCATGATGGTGTAGAATTCACAATGCACCCCACTCTAAATTAGCTTTCTCATGGTGCAAAGAAATTATCAATCAAGCTAGAGGCCAGATGGGATTACCAATGCTATCTTGGGACGAGTGTATAATGAATAGAGCTCGGAGCACATCCCTTGTAGCTAACAAGTATAGAAGAATACATGAGTAAGGCATTGCTACATCATCCTACAATGAAGAAAGTCAATCACAAATCGATGACATAAGTCAACTTAATAATTAATGTATTGCAGTGAATAGCTTTCCATACCTTGCATCTAAAGAAGAGTACATTAGAATGCAATTTTAAGAAGCAATTGAGAATGTTCAAGATGATGGGATAGTGGTTAGTGATGATTAATGTGTTAGTATTGGATATTAGAGTTGTTGGAATGTGTTGTTGTCATTGATGCCAACATATTACCTTGTTGCAGAGAGTTGGTATGGGTGATCTATTGCAGATGTGCTAATGCGGTTTATTGGGTTTCATAATATTTATCTCTAGTTGATTCAGTATGAGTTTCAGTATTCTAGAAGGTGATTTGTTCGAGTTGTGTGATCCGGTGTGATGGCTGGTTTTTCTGATTGGTTGTGTTGCAGAGTCGTGGTATTTGATTCATATTGCTTTGGAATGATTATATCTTGAGTTGCGGATTTTGAAGAATGTTTGGGGAATTCATGTGTGTCCTTTGACTAGATGGTTCATGATTTGGAACTTCAAAAGCGTATCTTTCAGTTTGTCAGTTGGTTTTCTTGAGCTTCGGGGATGAAATAATAATGATTCTTATTATCCGAGTTGTTGCAGTGATTGCGGTGGAATTCAGGTTTCTTGTTGATGTTCTTTGATTGTTTTCTATGCATTTTGGTGTTTCATGTTGATCATGGTGTGCGCTATTGAAGATTTTATTGGCTCGATGGTATTCTTCATGTTATGCGACATATGCGGTGGTTTAGCATGTTGCAGATGATCTTGGAAAATTATTTGGTGATGTTGCGTGTTTGAGGATTTGATTTGGGTCCATGCTATGTCCTTGTCGACATTATATTGGTCTGGTTATGGATTTATGTATCGTGTGATGTAATTTTGTATTTAGGGCTTATTTGTTGAGTTGACCTTAAGGTTAAGGTTGATGATTTGTATAAATAGGTGATGTAATCATGTAAGTTGTGTTTCTGCGATGTCTAAGGTTGTTGTATGTGAGAATACGTGAACCTATCATTGAAAAGTGTGGATGCGCAAAGAAGAATTAGTGTGGAGACAATGTGCTTAATTGGAACTATAATCAGACATTTGGAGATGTTATTCTTTCAGTTCATGTAATTTGGATTGTTGTCCGATCTTTGTAAGGCAATAAGCCTTCCTTTGGGTTGTAGCCCTTGTATTTGAGCAGTGCGATTTAATGCATGTGAATTCCCCATTGTAATATTTACACATACTACTGCAGAGTATCATCATATTGTGGGTAGGTTCCCACCGTGGTTTTTCCCTTAACTAGGTTTTCCACATTTAAAATCCATGTGTTATGTGTGTTGTTGATGTGGTGATTATTTATGTCATTGACATTCATGATCATATCTACAGTTAAGGTTAATTTGGTTGAATTTGGTGAAAACCGATTCAACCCCCCTCGCAGTTTTCCTACTGCTTTGCTGCCAATAATTGGTATTAGAGCTAGATCCTCTAGAAGGAGCTTGGCCACTTGAGGAGATCTGGGATGGCAACTGTTGTTTTCAAGGAGAGTCTAAGATTTGATGGAACTAATTACTCTATATGGAAGCACCAGATGGAAGTTCACTTGAATTGTCTTGGAGAACATTATTGGAAGATCACAAAGAATGTTGACAATGTTCCTCCGAATGGTCCTATTACTGTGGCTGAGATCAAGGATACTGAAAGTAATATATGATGAGCTAAAGAAGCATTGTTGAGTTCCTTGACTGATGTAGAGATGACTAATGTGATGGGATTGTAGACTGCACATGATATTTAAGAGAAGCTTGAAACCCTATATGAAGGAGATAAACATGTGAAAGTTTCTAAATTACAGAGTTTGAAAGGAAAATATGAGATGTTGAAGATGGGAGAAGATAAGAATATTGCATCCTTTATGGCTAAAGTAAATGATCTTGTGTTGAACATTAGATGTGCCAATGGAGTTCTTGAAGAAGATGAGATTGTGGCTAAAGTATTGAGATCTTTGCCTCTTGCTTATAAGAATAAAGTTTCTACTATGATGAGATCTGGACTGTGACAACTGTGACAATAGATAAGCTAGTTGGTAAGCTTGCTAGTTTTGAATTGAGTTAACTTGGTGAATTACATTGTAAAACTGAGACTGCATTTAAAGCTACTATATCCGTGAAGAAGAAGTATGATCTGGGAGAAAGTTCAACTAGGGTTTTCAGATATGAAAGGGAAATGAGAGAGATAGAAGAATAGGAAAGAGAATTGGAAGAGCTTGAAGCACTTATTTCTTAAAGATTACCTAAGGGAGCTGGTAAGTATGAAGGAAAGTTACCTTTGAAATGTTTTTCATGTGATAAGATTGGTCATTTTTCTTGTAGGTGTCCTGAGAGAGATGAGAGATTGTCAAAGTATGATAAGTATTACAAGCATAATTGGAAGTATAGATATCAAAAGAAATGTTATTATGTTGCTGATGAAGGTGTGACAGATGAGGAGTCTGAGAAAGGGAATTCTAAAGATGGATTTGTGTACATTGCTATCAAGGAAGATGATCTGGTATTTGTTGATTCTACAAGCTGTATTGTTGAAGAGAAAGCTTTGGCTGCTAAAGTTGATGAGAAAAATGAATGGGTGATTGATAGTGGTTGTTCACATCATATGACAAGAGATAAAGGTAAATTTGTGAGTATGGAGAAGTATGATGGTGGTGTAGTGAGATTTGGAGACAACAAAGCTTGTGTAATCTATGGTAGGGGTCATATTTCTCTTGATGATAAGCATAATACTGATGTTGTTTTATGTGTTGAAGGTTTTAAGAATAATATTTTGAGTGTTGGACAAATGGTTGATAAAGGATATGATTTTCAATTCAAGAATGGGAAATGTAAGATCTTGAATAGCTCTAGTATAGAGATTGTATTAGCTACTAAATTTAAAGGTAATATCTTTCATCTCAATGCTAGTGAGAAAAGTTGTTTGGTTGCTCATATTGATGAGAGTTGGTTGTGGTATAGGATAATGTGTCATGTTAACTTTAATTGCATGATTAAGATCAGTTCTACTCAAGCAGTTAGAGATCTATCGAAGATAGTGAAGCCTAGTAATCTGGTATGTAAAGAATGTCAATTGGGAAAGAAAACAAGAGTTTCATTCAAGAGAAAACTATATAGATCTAATGGATTGTTAGATCTTGTGCATACTGATTTATGTGGACCTTCTAGACTAAGAAGCTTGTAGAGAGATAGATACTTTATGTTTTTTATTGATGACTATTCTAGGATGATGTGGGTCACTTTTCTAAGGGAGAAATTTGAAGCACTGGAGAAATTCAAAATATTCAAAGATAGAGACAAGATTGAATCTCAAGTGCCCAAGGTCTAACAGAGATGGATAATTTACCTCCGATGAGTTTAATTCTTTTTGTGAAGAGCATGGAATCAGAAGACATTTATCTGCTCCAAGAACCCCTCAGCAGAATGGAGTTATTGAAAGGAAGAATAGAACTATTTTGGATGCTTCTAGGACTATGATGATTGAAGGAAATGCTCCACATATCTTTTAGAGAGAATTTGTTAGCACTGTTGTATACACATTCAACTGGGTGCATATAAAAGGTGATTCCGGTAAAAACCCTTATGAGTTATGGTTTGGTCATGTTCCTACACTTAGATATTTCAAAATCTTTGGAAGAAAATGTTATATAAAAAGATATGAGGATATAGGTAAATTTGATGGAAGATGTGATGAAGGAATCTTTTTGGGATATTCTACTAAGAGAAAAGCCTAATGGTATTATAACAAAAGACTGAGAAAGATAGTGGAAAGTGTGAATGTGAAGGTTGATGAGAATCATGAGAAGCAAATCAAAGCATGCAGATATGAGTTTGATGATCATGATGCTATTTCAAAGCAAGTGCAGAATGAGAGTATGAAGCAGAGTGATCCAAAAGAGATAGTAATTCAATATGCTGCTATCAGTGAAGAATTTCAAGAGCCTGCGAATCAAAATAATCAAAAGACCTTGAGGTATGTAAGAATAAATCATTCAAAGAATCAAATTATTGGTGATAAGAATAAAAATATGATGACTAGGAAAATAATTGTTGCTGAAGAGACATGTTTGATTTCTAAAATTAATCCTAAAGATGTTGTTGAAGCTTGTAAAGATGAAAATTGGGTAAAAGCTATGGAAGAAGAGTTAGATTAGATTGAGAAGAACAAAATATGGGAACTTTTTCTGAGACCTAAGGACAAGAATTGAATTGGTACTAAATGGGAGTTCCGAAATAAGCTAAATGAAGATGGAGAAGTTGTTAGAAACAAAGAAAGACTGGTATGTAAGGGATATTCACAAATGGAAGGTATTGATTTTGAGGAGACTTTTTCTCTGGTAGCTAGAATTGAAGTTAGATTATTTCTTGCATATGGTGCTCATAAAAAATTTAAGGTATATCAGATGGATGTGAAGTCAAGCTTTTTGAATGGTGAATTGGAAGAGGAAGTCTACATTGAGCAACCAAGTGGATTTTTTTTGATAGATGAAGAAGGCATGCTTTGCAGATTAAAGAAAGCATTGTATGGTCTTAAACAAGCCCCTAGATCCTGGTATGCTAGATTGGACATGTATTTGATGAAGTTGGGATTCTATAAAGGTACTGTTGATAGTAATTTGTACTTCAAGATTGATAATGACAATATTTTGATTGTTGAAGTCTTTGTTGATGATATTATTTTTGGAGGAGATGATAATTTGAGTAAGAAGTTTATTGATGATATGCAAAAAGAATTTGAGATGTCTATGATAGGTGAAATGAAGTTATTTATGAGATTGCAAATTTCACAGATTGATAAAGGCATTTTCATATCTCAATCTAAGAATGTGAAGAATTGTTGAAGAAGTTTGGGTTAGATGATTCCAAACCTATTGGAACTCCAATGGTGACTAGATGTAAGATGACAAAAGATGATGAATCTTCGAAGGCTAACCAGATCTTGTATAGATCTATGATTGGTGGACTGCTATATTTGACTCAGATTAGGTCTGGCATTATGAATGTTGTATGCCTTGTTGCAATATTTCAGGTTGATCCTAAGGAAAGTCATGTTACTACTATAAAGAGGATATTCAGATACTCGAAGGGAATAGTTGTTTATGGTTGGTGGTATCCAAATAATGGCGATTTCACTTTAAATGATTATACCGATCTTTGTTGTTCATGTAATCTGGATTGTTGTCTGATATTTTTAAGATAGTGAGACTTCCACTAGGTTGTAGTCCTTTCTTATATTTGAGTAGTGAGCTCTAGGCAGTGTTCCTGAATGCATGTGTATTCCCCATTATAATATTTACACATACTACTATAGAGTATCAACATATTATGGGTAGGTTCCCACCATGGTTTTTCCCTTAACTAGGTTTTCCACGTCAAAAATCCATGTGTTATGTGTGTTGTTGATGTGGTGATTATTTTTGTAATTGATGTTAATGATCAAATCTACAGTTAAGGTTTATTTGGTTGAGTTTAGTGAAAAATGATTCACCCCCTCCCCCTCTCAGTTTTCCTGTTGCTTTGCTGCCAATAGTTAGTTCGATAGTCATAGAAGATAGTGATTCACATCTATTACAAGAAGAGGAATTTCTTGAAGAATTTTCATTCATGCTACAAAAGGAGATCCTTGAGAATTAATTGCAAGAAATGTCAAATGTCATCGGAGAGGAAGACAATCCTATAGAGATGTTGAATGGAGAACTACAAGTTATCACAAGTGAGCCCAAGTATGAAGAACAATTCAAAGGGATGTTCAAAGATACCATCATCATCATGCTATTTGAGGGGTGCTAAAAAATCTCATGGAGGAAGCATAAGAAGAGTCACTGTTGACATTGTGTCCAACACAATGGATCACTAAGAGGGGGGTGATTTTGTGATTTTAACAGTTTTTACTTAATCAATGCTATGACGGTTCAATATGAGATACACAAGATGCATACAGGTTACCAAAGCAATGCAAACAATGTGTGTAGGAGAAATAACTAAATGATTAATACATCACACACATGAAGATGCAACACATAACACCAGATGTATGAGGAAAACCCAATGTGGGAAAAACCTCGGTGAGAATAGTTACTGGAGATCTTTTGCTACAATCTAGCCTCAAAATGAAAAGATCTGATTACAAATTTTAGGGCACCAACCCAAGGAGAACCAACCCCTGATTTATGAGCATCAAATCAAAGGAGCACCAACCCCTACACAATTTATAGGATACAACCTAAATGAGCTACAACCCCTGCACTCAACAATATGAAAAAATTAGATAAACAATTTGGATCCTTGTTGCAAATGAAGTTTTGCAACCTTTCAAGATTTGCATTGTCGGTTTCTATCTTACCAGTTTATATCAACTCGACACACACTACAACTTAGCCTTCCTGCTAGTTCTAACTCTCCTTAGTCTTCTCTCCCTTTGTTATACTGAATTTAAACTGCACTTGGTCACTCTCTATCAGGTACTGCTTCCTTAAGTTTGTCACCTCTGCATTCTATGCTCACTCTTTTGATTTGTTCCTTACACCGGTTTACCCTACTTCTCCTTACTGGTACAATCTCCACTCACAAACACATCAAGTATTTTTCTCTTTGGCTCTCAGACAACAATTTCACTCTCTTCTTTTCCCTTTAGTAGAAGCAACTCAATCTGTCTTAGGTTGCCATCTTTTTAAACTGAACCTTTCTCGCCAAAAACTAATTCAAACAAAGGGTGGCTAGGGTTTCCTTCTTCTGACCAAATCTGCATCTAATCCGATCCTCATCTACCTTGGATCACACACCCGCATTGGAGGAATAAGCCATCACATGTTTTCCATCTATCCAAAATATGTTTACCAAAAATAGCAAACCCGACCATGATTTCCAGCCTTGAAATTTGTTGATTCTATAACCCAGATGTTTCCTTCTCGAGGTCCTCTTGCAATCTGATTTCCTTGCTTTGATCCAGGCGCCAACAAATCCCTGATCTTTCTTTGTCATTCATTCTTCCTCGAGCCGCATCAATTTGTTATCGACCCATGATTTGTGGCTATTTCATTTAATGTCGACTAACTGCTCCAAGAACCCTATTGATGGAAACTTCACCGACCTCTACATGCTCGCCACCTCAGCTCCATGTGGCATCACATCGACATACACTCAACTCACCAACACAAAGTTGGTTTAAAATTGATCATTCATCAAATGCATACCGACACAAGCCCCTACCAGTGATACCTTCTCCTATTGTTAAGTGGTAGTGTACACTACACCAGTAGCACAACTTCACCTCCAATGGTTTGTGATCTCTTTGTCACTCTTCTTCTATATCACAAACATTATCACAAGAAAACAACCAACCTTTATACCGGTTACAACTTGTCATGCCAACACACAACTTAATATCACCTCTTACCGATGATGTCACTAACAGTCTCAATACCTACTTGTCTTCCTCCATATCAGTTGACAAGCCTTCATGTTAATATTCCTTATGCCTGAACAATCTTCTTCATATGGGGTTGATATACCTCTACTAGTAGCCTGCAATACCGGTTGACATCAATGACAACTCAATGCCAACAATCTCCCCCTTTGGCATTGATGTCAACATTATCTGTTTCGATTTCTCTCCCCCTTTGACAACAATGGCAAAGGGAACCTTAGTCTGGCACCAATAATCTCTTCCTTGGATCCACCCAGTTAGGACACAATCTTCCCCTGTGTCCATGCTTCATGATTCAAGAATCATAAGAGAGTACTAGTTCCCCCTAAATCATACATCCTCCTACGCATTTAAGTGTTGATGGTTTGTGGGACAACTCCCATCTTTTGTCTTACGTACTCAAATGGACCTAAACGAAGTGGCTTGGTAAATATATCAGCAATCTGCTCCCCAGTTGGAACATATTCAACTATGACCTCTTTGTCTACTACCTTCTCCCTCAAGAAGTGATAATTGAATGTAATGTGTTTTGTTCTTGAGTGCATGACTGGATTCTTGGAGATTTTGATTGCAGATTTATCACACCGAATTGGAATAGGATCCAATATCTCCACCTGTATGTCCTTCAATGTGTGCTTCATCCATAGCACTTGTGAACAACATGTAGCAACAACTATATATTTGGCCTCAGCAGTGGATAATGACACTGAGTCTTGCTTCTTGTTATGCCATGATACTAACCGGTCTCCTAAGTAGAAAACACCTCCACTTGTAATTTTCCGGTCACCAATACTTCCTACCCAATCCGCATCAGTATAAGCCTACAAAGATAAGTCTCCTTTCTTTCGATACCATATGCCATAGTTGATAGTTCCTTGCAGATACCTGAAGATTCTTTTGACTGCATCTAGGTGAGACTTCTTAGGAGCAACTTGGAATCTTGCTACCATGCAAACAACTTGTACAATATTTGGTCTAGATGCTATTAAATATAACAGACTACCAATTATAGACCTATACAATGTTGGCTCAACTTTTGGTGACTCATCTAGTTTTCTCAACTTACAACTGGTAACCATGGGAGTACTTACCGGTTTGATGTCCTCCATTTAAAATTTCTTCAGCATGTCTTTCACATACTTGGTTTGGGAGATGAAAATTACTTTCTCCTACTGTGAGATCTACAAACCAAGAAAATAGGACAACTCACCCAGCATAGACATCTCAAATTTTGTCCATCTGATCTGCAAATTCTTTGCACATGATGTCCTTGTCTCCACCAAAGATAATATCATCCACATATACAACCACTATAATCATGTGATCTCCATTTACCTTGACATACAAGTTAGTGTTTGCATTTCCTTTGTGGAATCCTTGCTCCTTCAAGTATTTATCCAACCGGGAATACCATCCTCTGGGAGCCTACTTCAAACCATACAAGGCTTTCTTCAACCATCATACAAAACTCTCATCATCATGTAAAAGATAATCCTCTGGTTGTTCCATATATACCTCTTCTTCAAGGTTACCATTCAAAAAGGTAGATTTGACATCCATTTGGTAGACTTTGTAACCTTTATAGGCAGAGAAAGCTGAAAACATTCTTATTGCCTCTAACCTAGCAACTGGTGCAAAGGTTTCTTCGAAGTCAATACCTTCCACTTGAGCATATCCTTTGCAAACTAACCTTGCTTTATGTCGGATTATCTTTCCTTCTTCATTCATCTTATTCCAGTAGACCCACATGGTACCTATGACATTCTTGTCTGTCGGTCTAGGAACAAGTTCCAATGTTTGACTCTTCTCAATTTGTGTCAACTCTTAATCCATGGCATCTACCCATTTCTCAATTTTTCTAGCTTCAACAAAAGTTTTGGGTTCAAGTTCTGTCATGAGGCAGAAATTTACCTGCTCATCATTCTAGGCTAGTCTTCTTCTGGTTTGCACACCTTCATTTTTATCTCTTATGATCCATTCTTCCAGATAATTCTTCTACACATACTGGTTGGAGTTATTTCTTGGTGCTTCCTCTACCGGTCCATTTTATGATTGATCTTCATGCTCATTGTTTGAAACATCAATATAGGGTGTCGGTGTAGATTATCTCTTATGAAGGTCTTCATCTACTCTCACATTTATACTAGCAACCATTTTTCTCAAATTCTTCTTGTAGCATTTGTAGGATTTGCTCTTGGTTGAGTAACCTAAGAAGATTCCTTCATCACTTCTGGAATCAAAACTTCCTAATCCATATGCATCTCTCTTGATGAAGCACTTACTTCCAAACACTCTAAAATGCTTGAGTGAGGGTTTCTGGTTGTACCATAACTCATAAGGAGTCATTCTACTGTTTACTCTTAGCTATACCCAATTTAATTTATAGACAATAGTATGAATTGCTTCCTTCCAGTATGTATCTGATATGCTAGCCTCATTTAACATTGTTCTAGTCATTTCCTTTACTGTCCTATTCTTCCTTTCTACCACACCATTTTGTTGTGGTGTTCTTGTTGTTGAATACTGTCTTTGAATTCCATGTTTCTCACAATAGTAAATAAACTCATTTGAAGAATATTCTCCACCCCGGTCTGATCTTAAACACTTTAACTAGTGTCCACTATCATTTTCAACAATCCTTCTAAAAATCTTGAATCTTTCAAATGCCTTTTGTTGGTTAACATATTTGCCCTTTCTTTAATATATATATATATATATTACAATATTGACTCATGCACACCCCTTATAAAAGGAAAGCAAATGAACCAACAGTTGGGTGAACCGAATTGAGGTTCATCCTTTGTATTAGAGGGAAGCTCCTCATGAGATTTGCAATGAATTTTTATACAATTAATTTAGAAATGAATACACTTTTCATCAGATAGCACGAAAGGCTTTCACATTTGTTCATCAACACAAAAGAATGCTACAAAAGATCTATTTATAAGTGTAAAGCTCATAGACTTCTACTTCCACATATATTCATTCAATAAACTCAAAGTAAAGTAAACTCAAAGTAGTGTAAATGTTGATCGATTCTCACTCATGCCTCATAGGACAAGGGGGATCAGTACCATTTAAACAACAATGAAATTTCTTGTAAATAATGAAAATCAATGAATTCACAAACACAAAAAGAATTGGTAATGAAATGACATATTTCACACATCCACATACATCTCAACAGAGATCCCTAATCCTCCAAACACACAAATTTTTAAGATTGCATCAAAATAGCATTTCATTCAAGTACCATAAATATCAGTTCTGAGAAATTCAAAGAAAATCAAATCTGTTCCCCTAAATCAAAGCTTTTTTGGACCTTAACAAATCTTGCTTTTTTTACATATATAGCCTCCATGCCAATAGTTTGTTATAAAATAACCCTAAACCTTTTAACTCGAACCTAGAGTCAAAGGAATTGTTTGCTTTGAACTTTATGAAACTAAATAAACAAAGGCCGCATATAGGATGACAACTAATTCGTTAGCTGATCAGGACTCCATCGTGGAAGAAGCGACCGCTGATTTGTCTTGATTTTCCGCGACACCACGCACATTATGCCACTCCAGATGCACTGCTGAAAAGTTCAAGATGACCTGAAAGTATGGGAGTCCGATGTGTAGGATACATTGCTTCCACACTTCCTTGTCCATGTTCACCTACGTAACCTTTTCTTTATGTGCCTCCAAGTGATCAAAGCAGACTATCAACATCGACTCTATCCTCGCCACTTTTGAAAATTCATTGGTGGTAAAAGATTTCATTTCTTTTACAAGCTGCACTCTTTCTTTGAAGAACTTGGCCATATCTGCAATAGATTCAATTATCTGTCCATCCTCCTTCATGAGTTGTATATCAATGCACTTTAAATCCTTCTGCATTGTATCAATCAAATCCTTCAACCCTTTAAGTAATTCAGAAGATTCCTCATGGCCTTGCCTAATAATCGAATTTCTCCATTCGACATTCTTTCTTGACACATAAAGCACATTATCATCCAGATTTTACACTAGTTTCTTAGTTAGAAATTTCATCACACCAAACTTTTGCACATCATTCATTTGGGCCAGGACTGCCACCCATTTGGTTCTTTCCTTCTCCCATGCAACACTTTCTAGCTCTAGTTCTTTACTCATAGTTATGTCGTCTTCATATACTTTAACTAGGCTGGTAATGTAGTCTGAACTTTGCTTTGCAATATAATCAAGCAATTTATCGAATATTTCAGCTATCATGCAGCTCCTCTAGACTTGATCTAACAGATTCTAGTTCATCGGTGATTTAGGGTCAAAGGACAATGTCATCTAAGACAGTGGCTAAGTGCTTGGATGATGTATGGCATTAATTTATTCTGCCATTTGGGTGGCAACCTGTTTCAGCTCCTTCTTGTCTTTCTCATCCTTCCAAGACCTGGATATCATCCTTTTTATGGAGGATTCCAGTTGTTTAGCATCTACTTCCCTTGAAGAAACTCCTAAATCAATTTTCTCCATAGTAAAATCATCTTCAGTGGCCTTCTCTAAATCTCTTCCTGAGATGGGTTTAGCTACTTCAGCTACCTAATGACCTATTGCCTCGTCTAGTTCCACCATTGCCTACATTTTGAGATTCTTTGGTTTAGATACTTTCTCGAGGAACTTGCTCACCATATCCTCCATGGGAAATTTAATAGGCACAACATTAAGTTTCTTCCCAATTGAAGATCTTAGCCATCGAGGAGTGCTGGAAGTTTCTTTAGATGGTGGAGGTGTCTGAGCATCCGGGGAGTCAATAATAGTTAGAGTGCTCATTGGGTTTGGCCCTTCTTCCTGTTCCTTACCTGCATCTATATCCTACAATGGAGGGTTACTCAATACTTGCTGATCCATTATCACTTTAGTTTCTCCATCCGGATCCAAGTCCACAACAATTTGGTTCACCACTAGTTCTCTACTCTTCTTTTTGCTCCTCGAGTGAGTAACTTGGACTGCTAAAGAATTCAATGGACACCTCTTTGACCTTCTGGGTTGAACCTCTTCAATAATTGGCCTTGTGTCACCTACAATATCAACAATCTTGTTAGAGGAAGAAGTAGGAATTTGAGTTGTAGCACATGGACCAACTGTTAATTCAGGAGGAAGCTTGTTTGAATCCTTTCTAAACTTTCAATCCCTTAGCCATGTTTTTGTTCTTCTTATGACATTGAAGGACTTGTCTTGAATGCTTTCATCCTCTCTTTTATCCCAATCAATTTGAGGAATTGGCTACCCTTGAACCTTTTCATTGAATTCAAGATCGAAGACATCTTCCCCTTCCTCTTCTTGTACACTTGATACATTAATGGGCAATTTCATGGTAATAACCTATTGTAGGGTGAACCTTGACTATAATCTCCTCCTGACTTCAAATTCATTTCCATAGTTTTCCCAATAATCTTCTAACTTACGTTCATGGAAGAAATGATCATCCACATTCAAATTTTCTACAGCATATCCCTAGCTGTCAATTTTTTGCCTGGCAATGTAGGGTTGTGGATTCATTTTCTTGAACTCCAATTCTAAGTTCAAGGCATCAGATACATATTTACAACTGTAGTAACCAAGGTCAATAGGAAAACAACCTCTAAATTTAACCTTTGTCCCTAACCTTTTGTCAATGTGAGCCAATTGCCGGCTCACTTCAATTAGTACATAACTGTCAAAAGCATATCTGGGTAATTTGAATGGATCACCTTCAAAACAGCCCACCCGGGAATAAGTAAATTTGGAAAAATGGATGAAATAACTTTCATAGATGCTAATCAGCTCCATGGCCTTTGCTGACATTATTTTATTAATATCTCATTGCCATTCAAAGGCAAGCTTTCCTGCAAAAACATCATTCCATCAAATGATATACTCTGCATACTTCTGTTGTTGCAGGTAAGGGTAATAGTCATAAACTTTCAATCTATCTACCCATGGCTCATTATGCAATCCTTTCCATTCTTTGGTACACGCCAATATGTAGAATAAGTATGAAGACATGTAAAAGCTGGACATACCAATAAAGTTGCTCAAACCCTTATGAAGCCTTTCAGCGATAACCTGAGCCCAGTCAAGGTATTTCTCACCAGCTAATAACACCTGGATATAGAAGTACATCCAATCCTCCATGTAGAAAGAGTACGAGTTTCCTTTAAATCTATTTAGTAGTATGATAATAGCTCACACCTCTGTGATGAAATGTTCCTTGGTAAGAGGCTTAAGTAATTAGGACCCCCATTTTTTAACCTTCAGAAGCCAATTCATTGCAATAATGCTTCTATATGTGCTTTTCTTCTTAGAGAAAAATGCATATGAGGTCCCAATTGACCAGTCCTCATATAGCTCCTTATGTGGGATCCTCATCGCTTCCATTAATGTCTCTCTATTAATCTCCACCAACAACTCGCCACTACTGGTTCTAATGCACCTGCTATCAATATCATATCTGTTCATGCATGCTATTACCAAATTTGGACAGGGAGCAATGATTGGAAAAGCTGTGGCTACCATCAAGCCACTTCTTACTATCCTCTCCATCATTGAACCTTCTCCAAGGTTTTTAGCCCTTTCTAAGAAATCTCCCCTGTCAGCTTGGGCCAAAGAGGTGTTGCCCAACTCTGGAAGTATACTCACCAAGCATGATGTGTGACCAAGTTTTGGAAGTATTGGCCTCATTAAGGCCACTTTTACATTAAACAACAATTCCTAAACATGACATAATTATATTCCAAAAAAAAAGATATCTTCTACTCTGACCGACCTTCTGAGTTAAGAACACAATAGAGGGAAATTATCAAAACTCACCTGTAACCACCATGAAATCTGTGAAACCCTCAATAGAATGGAGCTGAAGTTACCTTCGACATCTCTGGCTCCTTCAATAATAGCAGCTACAAGTTTTACAATTTTGAGAATTTACATGTCTTTTTAAAACAAATGGGAAAATAGCTAAGAAAGATCTACACACGCCTCATAATAATTCATTCGAATGTTTGAGATAACCAGTGATATGATAGGAACCTGACACTTTCTTAATTACCCATCAACTTTGCACAAATGGTTAATGTTTTTATGATTTCTTTCTAAATTTTAAATTTTAAATTATAAGATGTCGGGAATATCCCTTTTTTTGCGCCACCTTCAGTGTCATTAAAGTCTTTAGATCCAACTTGGAATGAACCTTTTGAACTTTGAACAAACTCGCAAAGAGTTCAATGGTTCAAGTTCAATTTGAGGAGACAGAACAAAGAATTCTCAACCTGCGGCTCAATACAACACCGAGAATGAGCAAAGACCTTTAACAAATAGAAAGGGAGGTTTTGAACTTTGAACCTTGGACCAATTTGTAAATAGTTCAAAGTTCAAGTTCAAAACTGACTTAACACATTCACACTTGCTCGTTAAATAACATTACATAGCCGCAACTCATGCAAGAGAACCTATTGAACCTTGAACCAAAAAGGTTCAAGGATTCAACTTCAATACAAATTACAACAATGTGCTTGCCTTACCATAATACAATGTCATGAAGTGAATTACTTAAAGCGTGTTTTGAACCTTGAACCTTTGAACTATGAAAAGGTTCAATGACTTGGGTTCAAAGAAAGGTAACATAAGACCGAAAGAGGAAAGAAACACCAAAGGCGACCTCCGAGTTTGAAATTTTAATGAAAAATTGAGGGGATGCTAACATTGGCTTTGACTGGGGATTGGGATGACAAGGGACCAAGATATGAACCTCAAGATCTCTGGTTTCACAAACAAACCTTATTCAAAAGGACCAAAACAAACACAAAAAATAGAACAAAACAACAAACTAAACAAACCAAAACTTATGTACAAGACTCATGAGGGACTCTCCCTTACAATTGATATAGCTTCAAATCCACCCATTATAGGTCAGGGGAAGAACAAAACCATCTTGATACACTAATTTGAAAGAGTTAGGGCCTTTTACCTCCTGAATTACAAATGGTCCTTTCCATAAAGATTCAAACTTCGCATGCCCCCCTTTTGGTTCCCTTCTTCTGTCTCAAAGAAAAACTTGATCACCCAGCATGAATTTTCGTGGCCTGGCTTGCCTGTCAAATATTTTCTTGACCCTCATTTGATGTTCTGTGATCCGGTCAACTAGCTTGTCCCTTTCTTCATCAATCTTCATCAAATGTGTAATCCTTTTCTCCAGAGAATCCTGAAAATACGCATCCTCAATGATAGTTTATAACTTGGAAGCCGCAAGTTCTAAGGGAAGTGCCACCTGAGCACCCACACCATATACCAATTCAAAAGGTGACATCCCTATATCTCTTTTTGGAGATGTATGATCTGCCCAAAGAGCTTCATACAATCTTTTGTACCAGTCTTTGAAGTTTTCACTCACCAATTTTTTCATAATATTTATGAGATTTTTATTGCTCGACTTTGCCTGGCCATTACCCTGAGGGTAATAATCTGAAGAGTGAGTGAGAGAGATCCCATAATCATAACAAAACAATGAAATCTCAACAGAAGAGAAATTAGTTGCATTATCAACCACAATTTTCTGAGGAACTCCAAATCGAACTAGAATATTTTCTTTAAGAAAACTACAAACAAACTCATAAGTTGTCTTCCGCGTTGGAATAGCTTCAACCCATTTGGTGAAGTAATCTGTGGTTGTCAGTATGTGTGTATTCCCTACACTTGAGGTAGGTGACAAGAGGCCTATACAATCTAAACCCCACTGCTTGAATGGTTCATCCACAACTACCGGTCAAATGGCTTACGTGTGAATAATTTACACTTTTCACACGTGGCTACCCATGCATATGCATCTTTGAACATACCTAGCCAATAATAGCAATTTCTCAAGATTTTGTAAGCAGTTACTATTGATGAAAAATGACCACCATGGGCTTTATCATGAAAGGTCTTCAAAAGTGACTCTTGAAGTGACTTATCCACACAGTGTAGGAAAGTTCCATCCAACCCCTTTTTGTACAACACATCATAAAAAATGACATATTTGATAACCTTTAGTCTCATGTTCCATTTTTCTCTTGGAGAAAGATGCACTGTACAATCCCCATAGGTTAAATAATATGCAACGTCTGCAAACCAGTAATCTTGAAGCCCAACAAATAAGACCAAGCGTAGCTCCTCGATTGTTTCATTCTTACTTTTAGCAATCAACTTACATAGGCCTTGTCCCCTCACCAATTTTGTTGGTTTAATGTCCAAATTAAACTCCTGTATCTTAGATACCCATGAGGCTCTATTGTTCATTCCTATATCCCGTTGTGTCAAAATGATCTTAACTGTAAAATGCGGCACATAAACAATTGCGTGAGAATGAAGAATATAGTACCTAAATTGTTTTACAACTTTCACAACTGCATACGCTTGCTTTTCCATCAAGGAATATTTCAGTTCATGTTTCTTTAGTGGAACACTCATGAAGGATATTGGAACTTCATTATCTTCGTTATTTTGTAGCAAAATCCCTGACATAGTATGCTCTGAGGCATAACAATAAATAATAAAATCCTTCTTAAAATCTGGGTTAACTAGAACAAGTTCCTGGGCAATGGCCTCCTTTATTGATTCAAATGCTTTCTTTCCCTCTTCATTCCATTTAAATGCTTGCTTTTCACTCATTAGGTTTACAATGTACCTAGTGGTTTCTGCAAAATCTGGAACAAATCTCCTCAAAAAATTTACCTGTCCAAAGAAAGATCTGACTGCATTTCTATTTGATGGTAGACTTAGCTTCTGAATTGCCTTTACCCTCTTAAAGTCCACTCTTACTCCTTCTTTAGAGATGATGTGACCAAGCAATTTACCTTCTGTCACCCTGAATACCGACTTCTTTGGATTCAATGACACTCCATGTTCATGACACCTTTGTAACACTTGCCTCAAGTCTCTCAGGTGATGCTTTCTTCTCTTTAAGATATACAACAATTATCTTATCTTTCAAATGACCAAAATATAAGTTCATAGCCCTTTGAAAGGTTGCCCCTGCATTGATCAGACCAAATGGCATCTTGTTATAAGCAAAAGTACCCCAGGGAGTAATGAAGGCAGTTTTATGCTGATCACTTTCTAAAACACTGATTTGATTATAACCAAAAAATCTATCAAACATGGACATCATTTATGAATCTAAAACTGTTTGCAAAATATGATCCATAGCAGGTAATGGGTAAGTATCTTTGAGATTGGCTTGATTCAGGTTCCTAAAGTCCACACAAATTCTTATTTCCCAATTTTTCTTTCAGACAAGGACAATGTTGGCTATCCACGTAGAATGGTGAATAGGGTATATAATCCCGGCCTTCAACATTTTGTCTACTTCCTGAAATATTACTTCAGCTACTTTAGGATTGAAATTTCTAAGCTTTTGTCAGCAAGGACTCACTCTAGGCTTCAGAGGGATGTGATGTTGAAATTTTCCTTCGCTGAAGTTCTTCAGGTCATCATAACACCAAGAAAAAACATCTTTGTATTCCAACAAGAGAGCAATGAACCTTTCTTTCTCTGCAGGTGTGCAACATTTTACTAGATTTATATACTTGGGATCTTCCTTAATGCCAATGTTAATTCTTTCATAACCTCCAACATCTTGGACTACAGGAATCTGTTCATCTTTTCTTTTCTTATAAGCATCATGGCGATCAAAGAGACGTTCTAAAGAGGCCAACCCTTTAGAAATCTTATTCCCTTTTAACTGCATAACTCCATCACTCAGCTCTTTGGCCCGCTCTGGTGAAAACTCTTTACATTCCATATCTGACCCTTCAAAGAATGTAGTAGTGAATGTTTCTATACACTGCATGAAATTGTTAATTTGTTTATCATTTTCAAAGACCTGCCAAAACTCAGAGTTATCAGGAACACTAGGACGACATATCAACTCCACTCGATAAGTATCATTTGTAAACTCAGGATGAGGAATCAATAAAGAAGCCGATATTGCTAAAGAATCCACTTTGGAGCTTTGTTCTCTGGGAATGGCCTCAATAGAAAATGCATCAAAATCTTCAATTTCATCCTAGGCTCTATTTCGGTAATGCTTCAATTTCTCATTCTTTACATTGAACAATCCTTTGACCTATTTCACAATCAACTCCGCATCTCCCTTGACTTGTAGAAGCTTTACTCCCAATTTCTTCACTTCGGTTAATCCCAACAATAAAGCTTCATACTTAGCCATATTGTTTGTGTTCTTGAATTCTAGTTTTAAAGAAAAAGGAATGTGAATACCAGAGGGAGGAATAAGAACTACCCCTACACTAGAACCCAATGCCGCACAACTCCCATCAAACTCCATTAGCCATAAATTTTCTTCTGCCTCCTGTTGTGACACATTTTCTATAGCTTCATTATCAAATAAAATCATGTAATTTCTGAATTGACATTCTTGATACAAATTTGAGCCTTTGGATCATCAGAGGGAAAAATAGTAAACTTAGATTTAGGTTCAAGCTGCAAAATGACTAGCTGTTTTCCTATAAGAATAGTGGCTTGAGACCAATCCATCTTTATCTCACCTCCTAAGTCTCTATAGAATGTACGACCTAGTAACATGCCATAGCTTGTAGGGATATCAACTATTAGAATAGTTAGCTTGATTCTTTTATTCAAGTGAGTAGCAAGGAGTACTTGAGCATATTTGATCTGTCTTAATAGGGGTATTTTCTTGGAGTCCATTGAATAACATCTGTGAAAGGTTTATGTCAAGGATAACCCCAACGCTTTGGCTATTGCAGATGGCATGATATTATCTGATACACCTCAGTCTATAATACAGTTATTTAATTTATGACCATTTATGAACAATGATATATAAAAAGGCTCAGGTTTTGACTCAAGAATAGACAAAGTATCATCGGTTTGGAGGGCAGTTATTTCAGGGGTCACTTCATGAGCAATAGGATGAGCTGACACATCACTTTGGGAAGACAATGTAGTATTTACTGACTGTTGTGCTCCATTAGCTTGTAATACATTATTTCCTTTTACAAACTTAATAAGTCTATCCAATTCTTTGGGATTTAATTTAAGGTACTCAGTCGGTGTAATTTGGATCTAGGAGGATTTACAAAAGTCTACAATATCAAATGAACCTTCTATTTCTATAGATTTTACCAACTGAGGTTCTTGAGGCTTATGATCATTGTTATGAAATCTGGAAACAATTTCCTTACCTTAAGAACTCATAGCAGAGGATGAAGAGACACTCTGAGGTTTTACATTCTGTTGATTCCTTATCAGCACAACACATGAAGGATCCTCTAAAGTAACCAAAATGTCACCTCCTCTTTCTAAATTTGACTCGTACTCTAGGAAGTGGATTTTAGAGTTGCCAGGTTTCCTAAAAGATTCTTCTTCACTTAATTCATTTGAAATCTCTTTATAACTAATCAGTTGCACATAACACCATTTCAGGACAAGAATTGCCATCATTCTCATCTATAAGATGAAAAACACACATACTCCCTTTTGGTGATGGGGTTTCAATCGCCAATATTTGTTGGGTTGGGGGTAATTGTAAAGATTTGTTTCCAATCCCCAGAGACTGATTTGTATTCCTCCTAGGTATGTCTTGATAAGGTGATGAATAAGATGTACTAGATTTAGGTAGTTGTATTTTAAGAGTTATTACATCATTCATCAGTCTCTGGATTATAGGATTTGAAGAAGTAGATGATTGAGCATTGGGTACCTGTACTTCTCTCTTCCACTTTCTTGCAGTGATCAAGTCATCCTCCAACTCAACAACAAGTGTTTTAACGTCACTCAATGTTGCAACTCTTTGTCTGTGGATCAAGAAACCTATCTCTGAAGGCATGGAATTTATGAAAAAATATTTCAGATTGTTGTCTGAGGGTTTTTGATTGATAGAAATTTTATGTACAATCTTATCAATTTTTTCTATGAAATCTCTCATAGATTCTGGAATCTCCTTTTTTAATTGGGCCAATTGAGCCAAAAGAGAGTGTTCATCCTCTGCTACTTTGAACCTTGCTTCAAACCTTGTTTTCAAGTCCTACCAATTTGTTATTAAACTGTTTGGCAGGTGATAGAACCAATCCGCAACAACTCCAGTTAGTGTTTGTACAAATAGCCCCACTGCAACATCTTCATGCTGGACAACTATGATACCCCAAGCAACATTGAACATATTCAAGTGTTCATCAACTGTGGTATTCCCATCACCACTAAATTTTGGCAAGTGATCTCTCACTCCTTTGGGTAGAGCATTTAGATTTAAATCCAAATTTAGTGGACCTACTATGCCCCCCTAAGGATTGTTTGTTGCCATTGGAAGAACGATATTGAGAGGGGTCGGGTTGATTATACTGGGTAAAAAAATACCATGCAAGGTTAGAGCTTGAAAAACTGAGGATACAGGGAATGAAGGAAAAGGAGGTTTGCTTCTTGCTCATCTCTGAGGTGAAAAGGGATGGCTGAAAATTTAGGTTCTGCAATTCTTGAAACACAGAGTCAACTATTCCTTCCCGCCTTTGAGACCTAGTATATCTTCTTGGCTCTAGTCTGTCTACAATACAAAATTTTGATAACACTCAAAAAGGTTCTTTAAAAATTGACAATCCAATTCTTGGTATCTTGTAACCAAGAAACCAGTCTTATGATTCGACTCCCCAGCAGAGTCGCCAAAAATCTGTTGGTTAACAGATTTTCCCTTTCTTCAATTTATAAATATTACAATAATGACTCGTGCACACCCCTTATGAAAGGAAAGAAAATGAATCAACAGTTAGGTGAACCGAATTGAGGTTCATCCTCTGTATTAGAGGGCAGCTCCTCGTGAAATTTGCAATGAATTTTTATGCAGTTAATTTATAAACGAATACACTTTTCAGCAAAAAGTGCGAAATGCTTTTGCATTCATTGATCAACACAAAAGAATGCTACAAAAGATCTATTTATAAGTGTAAAGCTCACAGACTTCTACTTCCGCATATATTCATTCAATAAACTCAAAGTAAAGTAAACTCAAAGTAGTGTAAATGTCGATCGATTCTCACTCATGCCTCATAGGACAAGGGGGATCAGTGCCATTTAAACAACAATGAAATTTCTTGTAAACAACGAAAATCAATGAATTCACAAACACAAAAAGAATTGGTATTGAAATGACATATTTCGTACATCAGCGTACACCTCAACAGAGATGGCTAATCCTCCGAACACACATATTTTTAAGATTGCATCAAAATAGCATTTCATTCAAGTACCAGAAATGTCAGTTCTGAGAAATTTCAGGAAAATCAAATCTGTTCCTCCAAATCAAAGTTTTTTTGGACCTTAACAAAGCTCGATTTTTTTACATATATAGCCTCCAAGCCAATAGTTTGTTACAAAATAACCCTAAACCTTTTAACTCTAACCTAGAGTCAAAGAAACCATCTGCTTTGAAATTTATGAAACTAAATTAAAAAAGACCACAGAAAGGATGACAACTCATCTGTTAGCTGATCAGGACTCCATCATGCAAGAAGTGACCGTTGATTTGTCCTTCTTTTCAATGACACCACGCACATTACACCACTCCAGATGTGCTACTGAAAAGTTCAAGATGACCTAAAAGTATGGAAGTCCAATGTGTAGGATATGTTGCTTCCACACTTCCTTGTCCATGTTCACCTACGTAACCTTTTCTTTATGTGCCTCCAAGTGATCAAAGAAGATTGTCAACATGACTCTATCCTTGCCACTTTTGAAAAGTCATCGCTGGTCAGAGATTTCATTTCTTTTACAAGCTACACTCTTTCTTTGAAGATCTTGGCCATATCTGCAACGACTTCAATTGTCTGCCCATCCTCCTTCATGAGTCGTATATCAATACACTTTAAATCCTTTTGCATTGTATCAATCAAATCCTTCAACCCTTTAACTAATTTAGCAGATTCCTCATCGCCTTGCCTAATAATCAAATTTCTCCATTCGACATTCTTTCTTGACACATAAAGCACATTATCATCTAGATTTTCTACTAGTTTCTTAGTTAGGAATTTCATCACACCAAACTTCTTCACATCATTCATTTGGGCCAGGACTACCACCCATTTGGTTCTTTCCTTCTCCCATGCAACAATTTCTAGATCTAGTTCTTTGCTCACAATAATGACATCTTCATATACTTTAACCAGGCTGACAATGTAGTCTGAACCTTGTTGTGCAATATAATCAAGCCATTTATCGAATATTTCAATTATCATGCAGCTCCTTTGGACTTGATCTAACAGATTCTGGTTCACTGATGATTTAGGGTAAAAGGAAAATGTCATCTAAGACAGTGGCTGAGGGCTTGGATGATGTATGGCGTTAATGTATTTTGCCATTTGGGTGATAACCTATTTCAGCTCCTTCTTGTCTTTCTCATCCTTCCAAGAACTAGATATCATCCTTTTTGTGGAGTATTCTAGGTGTTTAGCATCTACTGCCCTTGAAGCAACTCCTAAATCAATTTTCCCATAGTAAAATCATCTTTAGTGGCCTTCTCTGAATCTCTGCCTGATATGGGCTTAGCTACTTCAGCCACCCAATGACCTATTGCCAAGTCCACTTCCACCATTGCCTATGTTTTGAGCTTCTTTTGTTTAGATACTTTCCCGAGGCACTTGCTCACCATATCCTCCATGGGAATTGTAATAGGGACAACATTACGTTTCTTCCCAATTGAAGCTCCTAGCCATCGAGGAGTGCTAGAAGTTTCTTTAGACGGTGGAGGTGTCTGAGCATCTGGGGAGTCAATAATAATCAGAGTGCTCATTGGGTTTGGCCCTTCTTTAGGTTCCTTACCTACATCTGTATCCTGCAATGGAGGGTTACTCAATACTTGTTGATCTATTGTCACTTCAGTTTCTTCACCCAGATCCAAGTCCACAACAATTTGGTTCACTACTGGTTCTCTACTCTTCTTTTTTCTCCTTGAGTGACTAACTCACACTGCTAAAGAATTCAGTGGAGACCTGTTTGACCTTTTGGGTTGAACCTCTTCAATAATTGGTCTTGTGTCACCGGCAATATCAACAATCTTGTTAGAGGAAGAAGTAGGAATCTGAGTTGTAGCACATGGACCAACTATTAATTCATGAGGAGGCATGTTTAAATCCTTTCTGAACTTTCGATCCCTTAGCCATTTTTCTGTTCTTCTTATGACGTTGAAGGATTTGGATTGAATGCTTTCATCCTCTCTTTTATCCCAGTCAATTTTAGGAATTGGCTACCCTTGAACCTTTTCATTGAATTTAGGATCTGAGACATCTTTCCCTTCCTCTTCTTGTACACTTGATACATTAATGGGCAATTTCATGGTAATAACCTGCTGTAGGGTGAACCTTGACCATAATCTCCTCCTCACTTTAAATTCATCGCCACATTTTTCCCAATAATCTTCTAAGTGAGGTTCATAGAAGAAATGATCATCCACATTCAAATTTTCTACAACATATCCCCTACTGTCAAATTTTCGCTTGGCAATGTAGGGCTACAGATTCATTTTCTTGAACTCCAATTCTAAGTTCAAGGCATCTGATACATATTTACAACTGTAATAACCAAGTTCAATAGGGAAAACACTTCCAGATTAACCCTTTGTCCCTAACCTTTTGTCAATGTGAGCCAATTGCCAGCTCACTTCAATTATTGCATAACTATCAAAATCATATCTGGGTAATTTGAATGGCTCACCTTCAAAACTGCCCACCCGAATATAAGTAAATCTGGAAAACTGGATGGAATAACTTCCATAGATGCTAATAAGTTCCATGGCCTCTGCTGACATTCTTTTATTAATATCTCCTTGCAATTAAAAGGCAAGCCTTCCTGCGAAAACATCATTCCATCTAATGAAATACTGTGCATACTTCTATTGTTGCAGGTAAGGGTAATAGTCATAAACCTTCATTCCGTCTACCCATGGCTCGTTATGCAATCCTTTTTAGTTTCTGGTACAAGCCAATATGTAGAAAAAGTATGAATATGTGTAAAAGATGGACATACCAACAAAGTTTCTCAAACCCTCATGAAGCCTTTCAATGATAACCTGAGCCCAGCCAAGGTATTTCTCACCAACTAATAACACCTAGATATAGAAGTACATCCAATCCTCCTAGTAGAAACAATGCGAGTTTCATTTAAGTCTATTTAGAAGTATGACAAAATCTCACACCTCTATGATGAAAGGTTCCCTAGTAAGAGGCTTAGGTTACCGGGACCCCCCTTTTTGAACCTTCAGAAGCCAATTCCTTGCAATAACACTTCTATATGTGCTTTTCATCTCAGAGAAAAATGCATATGAGGTCCCAATTGACCAGTCCTCGTATGGATCCTTATGTGGGATCCCCATCACAACCATTATTGTCTCTCTATTAATCTCCACCAACAACTCGCCACTACTGGTTCTAATGCACCTGCTATCAACATCATATCTGTTTATGCACGCTATTACCAAATCTGGATAGGGAGCGCCAGTTGGAAAAGCAACAACTTCCATCAAGCCACTTGTTACTATGCTCTCAATCATTGAACCTTCTTTGGGGTTTTTAGCCCTTTCTAAGAAATCTCCCAAGTTAGCTTGGGCCAAAGAGGTGTCGCGCAACTCTGGAAGTATACTCACCAAGCATGATGTGTGACCAAGTTTTGGAAGTGTTGGCCTCATTGAGGCCACTTTTACATTAAACAACAATTCCTAAACAAGACAAAATTCTATTCCAAAACAAAAGATCTCTCCTACTCTGACCGACCTTTTGAGCTAAAAACACAGTAGAGGGAAATTATGAAAACTCACCTGTAACCACCATGAAATCTATGAAACCCTCGACAAAATGGAGCTGAAATTACTTTCTGTGTCTCTAACTCCTTCAATAATAGCAACTACAACTTTTATAATTTTGAGAATTCAAATGTCTTTTTAAAACAAACGGGAAAACAGCTAAGAAAGATCTACACACGCCTCATAATAATTCATTTGAACATGTGAGATAACCAGTGATATGATAGGAACCTGACACTTTCTTAATTACCCATCAACTCCGCACAAACGGTTAATGCTTTCACGATTTCTTTCCAAATTTAGAATTTTAAATTATAAGATGTCGGTAATATTCCTTTTGCAGTGCCACCTTCAGTGTTATTAAAGTCTTTAGATCCAACTTGGAATGAACCTTTTGAACTTTGAACAAACTCGCAAAGAGTTCAATGGTTCAAGTTCAATTTGAGGAGATATAACAAAGAATTCTCAACCTACGGCTCAACACAACACCGGGAATGAGCAAATACCTTTAACAAATAGAAAGGGAGGTTTTGAACCTTGAACATTGAACCGATTTGTAAATAGTTCAAAGTTCAAGTTCAAAACTGACTTAACACATTCACACTTGCTCATTAAATAACATTACATAGCCACGACTCATGCAAGAGAACCGGTTGAACCTTGAACCAAAAAGGTTCAAGGATTCAAGTTCAATACAAATTACAACAATGTGCTTGCCTTACCATAATACAAAACCGCAAAGCAAATTACTTAAAGCATGTTTTGAACCTTAAACCTTTGAACTATGAAAAGGTTCAATGACTTAGGTTCAAAGAAAGGAAACATAAGACCGAAAGAGGAAAGAAACACCAAAGGTGACCTCTGAGTTTGAAATTTTAAAGAAAAATTGAGGGGATGCTAACCCCTATGATTTTTTATGCAAAAATGTCACCCAAGTCATTCTTGAGTAGTCATCAATGAATAGCATGAAGTATCTCTCACCAGTCAAGTCCCTTGTCCTTGATGGTCCACACAAATTTGTATATACTAACTCCAGAGGTCTTGAGGTATTTTATTCTTTTGTTTTGCAGCTCACTCTGATTTGCTTGCCTTTGATGCATTCATCACAAAAAGTACTTGCTGGTTTAGTTATTCGTGGAATGTTTCTTACACACCAATTCTTTCTTATCTTCACCAGATTGTCAAAGTTCACATGACCTAATCTCTGGTGCCACAACTAGCTTTCATCAACCTCTCCCATCATACATTGGGACACATAGCATTCCCTCAGATTGTAGACATTACCATCTTTTCTCTTTCCTTCTGCCACAACTTGACCGGTACTCTGCTTTCTTATTTGACAACCAGTAGCGTTAAATGTAAACTTGTACCCTTTATCACACATCTAACTTACACTCAGCAGATTATGCTTCAGTTGTTCCATGTAGTACACATCATGAGCCTTAAGCTTGCCATCAATATTCAATGTACCACGACCTTTAATCTTGATGGAGGATTTGTCATCAATATTAAGTTGATAGTGGTTGTTGAAACCATATAACCAGATTAAATTAATTTAATCATTCTCTAAAATTGGAACTCAAATCTTTTGGGAAAAGAAGTTCGGTTGCATTGAAAAGACTTTTCTTGAATAAATCAAAGAAATATGCATGGAACTACTTATTTTCATCTCAATTGCATGAAATTAATTGAGTTTTATCTCCAATGCAAACTCGAACTTATAATTTGAATGCATTTCAATCAAACTATAATTGGAATCTATCTCAAGGTTAACTGAATCAGATCTCTCGATTATTTCAATTATCTTAAATTGTGTTTTTTCTTGATCTCTCTTGTGATTCTCTATAAATTCAGCCTTCATCTCTCATTCAAAACACCCTGGAGATTTATTGTTATTATGCAGTTTTTGCTCTAGAGTCATTGAAGATATTGTGCTTGCCTTTCTGAGATTATTGCATCTTAGTTTAGTTTTTTGCATATTTAGTTCAATTATGATTTCTTGAATTCATATAGCTTACTATTCATCCATCTAGCATAATCTTGCATCCATTTAGCTTAATATCATGCTAATATAGTATTTGCTTATACAAATTTGAGAGCAAGTCTATACTCGCATCTTTTAGAAGGCAATTGGTCGATTTGTTATGGTTTTATTATTCATGCTTATATATGTCTAACCATATATGTAATGACTTAATTGAAGTGTTGTGTCTTACAGCTTACAGATACTTATTCCACTTTTCACACACACATTTTTGGCGCCCACCGTGGGGCAGAAGACTACATCTTTCGGCCTCAAAGACTAACTTTTTCTTATTTTTCTTATTTTTTATTTTTTTTGGATTTTCGTCCGTACAATTACTGTAAAATATCGTACGAGTTTTCCCACAGTGCCGAACGACAAACTGCAGATATCATATGATCTCGTATGAATTATCATACGAGTCAGTGATAATCATCGTACGATATTCTGTGTTTTTGGGTTAAAAGCAGATTTCATTCTTCAGGTTTTCTTATTCAATTTTTATCATACTAACGCTGACCCTGGCTTGTTTGTTCATCTGAGGAATTTTTCACAGCCCAATCATTTTTTGCAGAATGCTTGTCGAAGAATATGCTTGTCAAACAAAGACATTATGATTACTGATTCATTGTCTTTGCAGGTTGCTTGAGGAGTTCGAGTAAACATTGTGTATTCTGTAAATTCATTTTTAGGCATCTAAATTTCTATCTGGTTAATGAACAAATCTATCTTTTGTGTTTTAAGAAAATTCTGAGAGGTAGGAGAGTATGCTCTTGTTTGCATAGACAATTAGAAATCTAGACCCTTGAGGTTTTTTCTAGGTTTGAGATTTGTGTAACTTTAGCGGGCCTGCCCTCCCGAGGAGCTTATAAGGTCGGTGAGAGGGGAACGACCCAAGTGGGAATGGCTAATGCCAAGTACTCCAACCCACTATAAAATAAACGTGATTTGATGAAAATCAAGTCAACGATAGTGCTCGTGAATAGCTCTCCTTTGTACATTTGAGTATATCAAACCTTGGTTTTCAAGGCTGGGAGACCTCTTAATTGAGTTTATACCCTGACGCACTGAACAGATCCCTTACTAGTTCCAATTAAGATTAGAAGCTACCCGGTTCACCTCCAAAAGGGGGGATAATCTTTGTGCAAGAGAGATAGTAACTCTCCCAAGATACTTGCCATTTCATGCCCCCATTAGCGTTTGGAGTTAGCTAATACAACATTGAGAATCCATTGCGTGAGACTCAGCAACCGTATTCTGATTAGCTATTGGATGTGTACCGGAGTATGCAAGCAAAGGTTTCCTTCTCTCACCTATTTCCATAGGGTTAGTATGTTGTGATTGAAGTCATTATACATATTGTGTGTTTACTATGATTTCATCCCTGAAACTGAAACTGGAATACCAAAACTGGAGAAAACAATAAACAACTCAGTGGTCAAAACTCTGTCTGTGTCAAAAACTAGTCTATCTTAGTCAAAACTATGTCTGTGTCAAAAACTAGTCTATCTTGGTCAAAACACTGTCCGTATAAAAAATTAGTCTATCTTAGTCAAAACTCTGTCCGTGTCAAAAAACTAGTCTATCTTAGTCAAAACTCTGTCCGTGTCAAAAATTAGTCTATCTTAGTTAAAACTCTATCACAAACTAGTCTATCTCAGTTGTCCAAAAACTCAGTCCATCTCAAAATTGGTCATCGTCAGTCATTGAAAACTCTGTCTGTCAGAAATTTTGTCTCTGTCCAATAAACTATTGTATGATTCTTTTGATTTATTGTTTTTCTATATAACTGTTGTCATACAAAATTTCATCAAGTCTTACAGTTTGTCATCTGACCCTGAATTTTGTGTCGTACAAAATATGATAAACTGTCATCCTGCTTAGGGAATTATCGTCTGAGCTCTGGTCCTGTGTCATACAAAAAAACATCACATTCATTAGTTTGTCGTCTAAGGTATACCCATCTGTCGTGTGAACATAGGCAACAACTCATACGAATTTATGTTTTTATCGTCCTGAAGCTATTAAATTGGCATCTAGTCTTGTAAAACTTGTCATATGAATCTTTGATTTTGTCAGTCCAGAATAGTCAAACTTGCCTAAAACAATCTACAAGGAGCATAAAATTGGTTATCATTATTCTGAGCATAAACAAATCGAAACAGTGCACTTCTGTCATGGTGTTGCATGATTTTGTTGATCATCTTTCAGCTAGTTCAATCAACCATTTATCAAACTTAAGTAACTTAGATAAATGTCTTACACATGATAGATCATTCCTGAAACCAGACTGAGTCTTAGTCACTTCTCTTAAAATCAAACTAGGTAACTTAGATAAACATCTTACATAGGATAGATCTTTCCTGAAACCAGACTCGATCTTAGTTGCTTCTCTCAATCGATACGTTAAATGAACAACTAACTCCAAATTTGATCTTGACTTCTTGTTGGTAAACATATTTGTCACTACGGTCGTTTACCTGAAACTGACCCTATTTGCCTGATGAGCAGTGACAAACGTTCCAACAATTGAAGAGATTGTTTTGTGAAACATGATCTTCCTCTAAGTTTGAGAGGGACAACTCCCTCATATGATAGGGGTGTTTAGGATTTTTGTGTAATTTTAACCTGGAAGTACATAAAGGAGAAAACATAGAACTTAAACAAGATTAATAACAAAAAACCTACTAGAAGACATATGAACACCAAGTAGAATTCCATAAATGATAACAATCACAAAAGGGGTTACAACCAAAAAGGTTAGTCATGCAACAATGATGAAAGAAGTACAATAAACCTCAACACACGAAGAGATAGGTTGTACTAGCACATGCAAGTCAAGATACCATGAAATGATATGTTTCATCAATAGTTTTCACCAATACATAAAGGGATTACTAATTCAACATACGAGAAATTAATAACGATAACACATGAGTACATTCAAGACACACAAACTTAATGCATTCTTCATTATCCTTTTTGAAAATATACAAGTTCAAAAACCCCTTCATACAAAGGTATGAACATCAAAAGATCTCACTTAGTTTCTCTACAAAATTCTGCAGAGTTTTCCCCCTCTGTAAGAGTCCCCCTTTACATTACAAATAGCCTTGTATTTATAGGATTCCCAAAATAACCACCTTAGTAACCAACTTTAATCCTGGGTTAATAACTAACTCTTTTCTGCATGAATTTCAATGAGTTAATAACTTACCCACTTATGCGTAGAAAAGTCAATTTCCTAACCTTTGGTTACAATAAGTGACATAAGACACTTTTTACAAAAAGAACAACTTGAAACTTTATAATTTTGATGAAAAACAAAGTAATAAGTTATGTTGAGGTACTTCTTTGTCTTCATCCACTTCATTTGGACTTTCAATATGTCTTTCCATTTGAAAGGAAAAGACAACCTTGAGGTTCTCCATAAGAATTTAAGGGATTGATTGTTGCAATATGCCCATGCATTGATAAAATGATCATTGACACGAAGAAATATTTGTCCACCAATAACCTGTCTTTGAGGAGATGCTCTTCAACCACCTCTACATATACTAAGTATCTTCACTTGATTGTTATCACTTGAATTTATTCAAATCCTCACGAGTTGGTGTTTGCCATCATTGGAAGTCTTAAGTCTTATTTGGAACAAATTTAATGTTCTTCACAATATAGAAAGTAGTGTTTCTTTAATGAATCCCTTTTCAAAGCATCCCACTTTGCCATTAAACCTCCATTCTAATATATAAGCAATTACAAGAAATTTGTTGACATCTTCGATATTTAACCAAGGTAACATTCTGAGATGCCATGAGTATACAACACTTTATGTACATGAATATAAGGCTCTCTTGATGAATTACTACACCATGCATTTATGATGGAAGAATATTCCCATGCCAGACCTTTTGAAGATTTTTCAACTTTCCACTGCTCTTTCCAAATGTTCAATGCATTCATCTTTTAATCCTTTGACATTTTGCACAATAACTTCAATGTCTTCTTTGAAAACTTTCAAGCGCCTTTTCAAATCTATACCGTGAGACCACGAGATCACACTTAGCATTTATCTCACCGTAGCATTTCTAGCTAGATATCTGACAAAGATATTCCTTCCGCGGATGCATATTGCTGATGAATATTTGGATTTGCACTGTCAATTGCATTTGCTTGAAAATTTTCAGCCTTTTCAAGAAATCCTTTTTTTTACACACTCACTGTTGCAATCATTGCAGTACATGAGCTAACATGTGTTTGAGCTGCATAAATTCAAATATTTTTGAGAGATTCTTTGCAAACTCCATTTCATGCACATTTCACAATCATCTTATTATGAGCGTTGTGATGATGTATCTTTGAGATGTGCTGTCAAACAAATCGCGACACTTGTCTATGCTCACAGTCCCTTGGGGATTTCTACCAAGCAATGAACATGTTGTGTTTAATCAGTCCATATTTTTCATGCATGTTCGCGGGGTAATTGCAAACCATATATCGCTGCAATCGGCATTTGCTTGACAGTTTCTAAATTTTATTTTATTTTTAACAAATCCATGTTGTGCATGGACTTCCAACCATTCTGCAGTCATTTCATTTCCCTCTTTGTGGGGACGTCTTTTTGAGCATTTGGTGGTTTTCTATGGATGTTTATAACCTATTCTGAAGTTTCCATTTGACCATAGTTGATGAAGGTGTTCTTAAAAGTTGTAGAATTTATCTTCACAGCTGCAGCACATTGCTCTTGTCTACGCTCCCACAATTTGCATCATTCTAGATTAAAACATCTACGAAGCATTCTATGCAATGTTGATGCTTCTACAATTTACATTTATCAAACACTTCACGTCATGGCTATGCTCTAACAATCTGCTGTTGAAAAACACGACATGTATATTGTCTATCAAAGCAGCTGCGACTACAACATCTAACACAATTCCTCTATCCTTTATGCTTTGATAATTTCCCATACCACACAAGGAACTGGCAAAGGTTGTTGCATTCAAATTCACACCTACTATTTTGAATTTGAAATATTTTTTAGGAAATCCATTTTGTGCATATCCTGCAATCATTGCATTTGCTGAGATGACATGTCTTTGAAACATTCTGTCAAACGGTTTTCTTGCCTTGTGTGAGCTTTCCATTATTGCATGTTACGTGGAATTTTGGTTTACACCTGCCAATACATCTCCTTGGAGCATTCTATCAAACAGTTTGCTAAATGTCTATACTTCATAACTTATATCCCACGGTGCCCATAATGCTTTGTCAGAACGGTTCACATGCCAACATGATGCTCCCAATCTCTGCAGTTTTTTCTTTTAATCATTTGACATTTCTTCAAGGCACCTTATCAAACGATTCATTTGTTGTTCTTAACCTTCCACTCATGGCATTTCACGTGGCATTCTGTCGAATAATTCATATACATTGTTTATGCATTCACTTCCTACATTTTACATGGCATTAAATGACTCCAGCCGGTGGGGAGAATGAAGGTTGCAGCGAAGTTAATTGGCATTAAATATGCAGTGTCTACATCACGTGATGAGGTGACATACACAAGATGTCCATGCTTCAAATGCTGAGACAATGCGACACATATCCTGCAATCATTTCAATTGCCACTCCTCCATTTGCTCTGTGATGTATGGCTTGTTTACATTTACCATATTCTGCAATCGTATGCATTTAAACTTTATTAATTGCAACCTTTGATGTGATTCGATGCAGTTCATCTATCTTTATCCGACAAGGAAAAGATGTGTGAGGGTGTGAGGTTGAATTCATCAGACAAATCTCTATAAATCTTCACTGTGCGTAAACAATTCATGCGATCTAACTACACCTCTCACACTTTTGCATTCATGTCCAGAATTCATTGCATGTCTGTGCTTCCATTCTACAATTATAATAGGTTAAGAATGCTCAAAAAGTGAGCATTTCTAACCTTCTTGACAAAGCGGAGCCCGTGAGGTTAAGAAAGGAGGTTAGGAAGGCTCACTTTTTGAGAATTCTTAACCTTTTTGTGATAGGTTAAAAATATGGGTTAGAAATTCTCAAAAAGTGAGCATTTCTAACCTTATTGGCAAAAGGTTAAAGAAATGAGGTTAAGAATGCTCAAAAAGTGAGCATTTCTAACCTTCTGCTTCAACAAACTATCGTTTAGACCTTTGGAAACCATTGATCATAGACAGGAATCAAGGAAGAAGGCAACCAATGTTTTTGGACAAATTTTTATCGCAAATGACCAGACATATTAAAATAACTTAAAATATTAAATTATTATTTAAGAAATAATTTAAATATTTTAATTTTATTGCTTTGGTTGGAGAAAAATGACATAACTTTCAAACGGTAGGGAGTTAGGTCTTGAAATTTGAAACAGGCGTCAACGGTAGGGAAATAGGTCCACACAATTATTTACACCTCTTGACAAAGCCTAGGATGAGATATTTTAATCATTTTGGGGCAACAGACACCAAAAATTGAAAGTTTAAAATATGACAAAGTATGAATTGGGTTCAAGTGAAAGTTGGCCACGTGATACAAAATGATGCTTAGATCTTGACTGTTAACTGATTTCCCTCAATTTGTGGTAATGTTCAAAATTATTTCATTTTTCAAATTCTGACTGGTAAGGACCTTGGATTGTGTGTTCACTGTTTATGCAAAAACACCTATTGTATCTTCATTCAACATTGAGATCGATTTGAAATTAAAATTTTAAGTATGCCAAATATGGGGGCAACACTTCTGCATCACAAACAACTTTAGGTCACATCAGTCAATAAAAAAGGCTATTCAAACCATAAGTTCTCGTAAGAAAGCTACCAAGGGCAAAGGACAACCCTTTTCATATCAAGATAATCCATTTTACGTAGAGGATCCTCTCAATAATAAACCTTCATCATCAGATATGCTAGTTTATGATCAACCCTTGTCTCCCACCATATCTGGAACAAAACAAGAAAGGCAAGTTGCTAAACACAATACTTATGATGATCTTAGTATCCAGGCTACTGATAGTGATTCCTCATCAGACAAATTTGAAGCCTCTAAACCTACTGAAACTGATATTCATAAATGTAAAAAGGATAAAGATTTCCAAAAAATGATGAAGGTTATCATGGCTAGAGAAAAAGAAGACTATTTTCTAGAACTAGCAAAGCAAGGTGCTAAACTTCCTACTGGTTATAACGTTGAGGCCCTCATCACCAAAGAGGAAGAGACACCCTTAGCAATGGTAAACAAACAATTACAAGCGTTACGAATTGAGATCACATAACTAAAAAACAAGGATAAATCATCAAAACAATATTCTCTAGACATAATATTCTCATTTCCATTTAATAAAAACCTTTACATGCCTTCATTTCCTTCACGAGTGGAGATCCAAAAATTTGACAAATATGATGGCAACTCAAATCCTCAAGATCATGCCAGAGAATTTTGTGCTTTATGTATGGAGTTCATGCATGAACAAACATATTTCATGCACCTTTTCCCAAGAAGTTTAGGGGGAAAAGCTATGGAATGGTTCTCAAGCCTACCTATGGGAATAAAAACTTTTGAAGAATTAATCTAATTGTTTTTACAACAATAGTCCTATAAAATTCGTCACCCAGTCACTATGATAGAGCTGTGCAATACCAAACACAAAACAGGAGAGCCCTTTCTCACTTTTCTCCAACAATGGAGAAAGATGTTCTCTAGATATTCACGACCTATTCCAGATTCTAAGAAGATGGATATCTTTGTCAATAACTTAATCCCTGAATTGAAATACAGTATCCAAATGCAAGTATACCCTTCATTCAACAAAATGGTAGATAGTGCCCTTAGAATGGAATATGTTCTTATAAAGAAAGGAGATATCTCACTCTAGAAAGAAATACAACAAGGTTCTAGTTCCAAAGAAAAGAACAAATATTGGAAATATGGAAAAGACAACAACAGAAACGTTGTTAATGATGGAGTGGTAGACATCGTTAAAGCAAAATCAAAATCCACAATATTTAACTTGGCTAGTGGCACACAAGAACTCAAAGCAGCTGAAACTGCAATAGAAAATCCTTTGAAGAAAGTAAAAGAGTAGTTTAAAGAGAAACCTTGGTTGTCAAAACTTAAACGCGATTTCACTCCTCTGGAAGAATCATACAAATCCACCTTCAAAACTTTATTGGCAAATGATCTGATAACCTTACCAGATAATTCTAGGCCATATGATCCAGAAGTTAAACCAAAATGGTGCAGAGAAAATGAATACTGCGAATACAATCAAAACAAAGGTCATAACACAAACAACTACATGAAGCTCAAGCATGAGATTCAAGATCTCATTGACGCTAGAAAAATTGTTGTAGGAAATCACACAAGTAATGATGATCACAAAGCTTTTAAAGATCCCTTACCTATTTATGAACAAGGTGATTCCTCAAAGTCAAAAGGAGGTGCAAAATTTAATTACACCTATACCAGCAATGACAATGTGATTAACATGATTGAGTCTTCCCAACCTGAATATTCCAATGTGATCATAATCAAAGAAAAACAAAATGAATCACAAAATGCAAATGTTGTGACCCGCGCTCAAAAGAAAGTCACTCTCCATGGAGCTAGTTCTTCAACTCCTGCTCAAACAACATCAAACCTACCAAGTTCTTTGAATAGACAAATTGATACAAACATGGCTAAATCCAAACAACAGGCTTCATCATTCTCTTGGTTATATCATTGTCGAACAATTGAAAAGAATGAATGCTCAAATCTCCATCTTTTAACTGCTCAAAATCTCTTCTGCTCATAAAGAGATCCTGGACAAAGTGTTGCTCACTACTAATATCCCAAAAGATTTAGATATCAATCGGTTTCAATCTATGGTGGGTCACCTGACTTCGTCTCATTATCTTACTTTCTCTGAAGAAGATGGCAACTCGTTGAATCACCCACATAACCAGCCATTGCACATTGAAGCTATGATCCATGTTGGATTTTGCCAAGATCAAGGGCACAATGAAAAGCATAAAAGAGACAATAGAATGACAAGAACAAACTGTATTCTCATCAATATACAAAAATGATCAACTGGATTAACCAATACAATGAATAGAGGCCTGCTTATATAGGCAAGGCCATATGGATGTATGAGCACACAAATATGACATGTGGCTCAATGAGAAACAAGGGTAGGTAAGAAATACTAAGGGTAGGTAGGAGAAATAATATAATATTCCACAAGAGGTGGATGACCCACCGAATGTGGAGTGTAACAGCAAAATACGACCATGAAAGGTGGAATTTCTCCTACAAGCTCTATCCCTAAGTGCACACTTCCCTAAGTGTCTCAATTCCAAATTACGATGAGATGCATTATCCTAAGTTAACTTAAGTAAGTGTAATAATATCCAAAATGAATATTTATTTACACCAACACCCCCCTTTAAGTGCAACTTAGGGGAATGAAGACTCAAGTCAACAATGCAAGATGGGTCCCGGCTACTAGGCCATGATAAGTACCCATGTACAATATGAAAATGCAAGCAAAACTATGCAATGCAATCTCTCACAAACGGAGAAAGGGAGAAAACCCAGTGGGAAAAAATCCCCCCCAAAAGAGAGATGAATGTACAAAAGACTCTCAAAGAAGAAGGACAAAACCTCAAAGAGGAAAATGTCCCCCCCCATAAGAGAGGAAGGAGAAGTCAGCTAACCCCCCCTAATGACACATCCCGCACCCCCAAGAGAGCTCGCAACTGCTAGAACTTACTCTCGGTGAAAGGTTTGGTGAATATGTCAGCAACCTGCTTTGCTGTAGGACAATACTGCAAATCAATGACCTGCTCCTAGATGAGCTCTCGGATATAGTGCATATGAATCTTGATGTGTTTGGTTTGCTGGTGCTGGACTGGGTTCTTCAAGATCACAATGGCACTCTGATTGTCACAATGTAGAACTGTTGGCCGTGGAGTGGTGAAACCAAACTCTGTGAGAATCTGCTGGAGCCCAATGGTCTCAGTCGCTGCGTTAATAGCGCCTCGATACTCAGCCTCAGTCGAAGTGAGAGCAATAGCATGTTGCTTCTTGCTCTGCCAACAAATGGGGCCTGAACCAAGGTGAAAACTGTAACCAGAAGTAGACTTATGATCAACTAGATCGCCAGCCCAATTGGAGTCTGTGTAACCAACCAAGCGAAGTCCTGTGCCTGCTGCATAGTGAATCCCATAGTGATGTGTACCTTGGATGTAATGTAGAATGCGTTTGGCGGCTTTCCAATGAAGCTCATGTGGTTCCTGCATGAAGTGGGAAACCATGCCAACTGCAAATGAAATATCAGGACGTGTATGAGTCAAGTAGATGAGACTACCCACAAGCTGACGATACAAAGTGGCATCAACTGGTGGAGAAGAACACTGAGCCTCAAGCTTGACTCCTGAAAGAAAGGGAGTCGGCGCAGGATTACAATCAGCCATATGAAAGCGTGCAAGTAGATCAAGAGCATACTTGGGCTGCGATAGTGTGATCCTGAAAGGTGACTATGAAATCTCTATCTCGAGAAAGTAGTGCAAAAGACCCAAGTCAGTCATAGCAAATCTATCATGCAAAGCAGATTTGACCCTGCTAATGATGGATGAAGTACTCCCAGTAATGATCAAGTCATCAACATAGAGCACAAGTATCAAGTGAGAGCCATCCTGTCGCAAAATGTAAACATTCGGATCGGAATGACACCTGGTGAACCCTGTAGAGAGAAGAAAGGAATCCATCTTGGCATACCAAGCCCTAGGGGCCTGCTTAAGGCCATAGAGAGATTTCCTTAGTCTGCAAACCAAGGAAGTATCCTGGATGAAACTTTGTGGCTACTCCATATAAATCTCCTCATCAAGATCACCATGAAGAAAAGCACTCTTCACATCCATCTGATGTACAACCCAACCATGAGTTGTAGCAATAGCAAGTGTCAAACGAATGGAGTTCATCTTGGCTACGGGGGCAAAGGTCTCAGTATAGTCAACTCCTGCAACCTGCGAGAAACCTTTTGCAACAAGCCGAGCCTTATACTTATCCACACTACCATCCGCTACAAAATTGGTCCGATAGATCCACTTACATCGAACCATCTTTCTCCCCTTAGGGAGATGGACTAAATCCCATGTGTTGTTCCTCATCAAGGAACTATACTCTTCCTCCATAGCTTGGTCCCACTCAGGAACCCCTGATGCTTCCCTAAATGTCTGTGTATCGGAAGCGGTAGCAATGAATGCATGTGGAAGATCCTGATGTTGTGATCGAGTTCTCCGTGTATCCGAAGGATCCCCAATAAGAGAACCCGTGGACTCAAGTGTCTGTCGAGCCCAACGAGGTCTAGGTGGAGGTGGAGAACGAGGCTCCTCAACTGCAAGTGGACCCTACGGAGGTGGAACCCTGTGAGTCGGAGTTGAGGTAGTCTCATCATCAGAATCACTAACATCACTATCCACAATGGAGGAAGGTGGAGGAGGTAGAGAGGCTAAGCTAGGAGAGCTTTCCTCAAAGTGAACACTCCTCTCAATGAATACCTCATGTGTCTCTGGATCCATCAATCTGTACGCCTTAACACCCTCAGGATATCCAACAAATATGCAAGGTCGACTCTAAGGTTCCAATGCCTTGCGTTTCTGTGGAGGCATGTGAGCCCATGCTGGACACCCAAAGACTCTGAAAAGTCTCACAATCGGTTTCCTACCAGCCCAAACTTCAAAAGGAGTAATACCTTGCAAAGCTTTGTGAGGAACCCGATTCTGGATGTGTGTGGCACAACTGATAGCCTCTGCCCAAAAAGTGGGATCAAGAGAATGTGCATGAATCATACAACTAGCCATTTCTTTGAGAGTTCTATTCTTGCGTTCTGCAACCCCGTTCTGCTATGGAGTGTATGCAACAGAATGCTGAAGATCAATCCCCTCAAATGTACAAAAATCCTCAAGTCTCTTGTTCACATATTCCCTTCCATTATCTGTGCGAAGAATCTTGACCACTTTCCCTAATTGCTTCTCCACACGAGTCTTGAAGTCCTAAAATCTGTCAAATACTTCACTCTTATGAATGAGAAAGTAGACCCAAGTGAAGCAGGAGTAGTCATCAATGAAGGTAAGAACATAGCGGGCCTTACTGAATGAAGGTGCTGGAAATGGACCTGCTACATCACTGTGAACAAGTTGAAGAACTTCCAAAGCTCTCCAAGTTTTCTCTTTGTCAAACTTCTCTTCGGGATGCTTGCCCATGAAACAACCTGAACATACACCCTCTGAAAAACTGATTTGAGGAAGACCTGTGACCATGTCTTTAGTGCTTAGCTGCTAAAGATAGCGGTAGTTGAGGTGACCAAACCGCTCATGCCATAGCTTACTTTCTGAATTTGAATGAGTAAGCAAGGCCCTAGAAGGTGAACTTGGCACAAAGTGGGAGAATGAATAAAGCCTTGAGTTGTCATTGACTTGTCCCACTGCTACCAAGGCATCATCATCAAGTTCCTTTACCACAACTGAATCTGGGGTAAACTCAACCTTTTTCCCATTCCCATAGTGAGTGATTTGGTAGATGGAGAGAAGGTTGGTAGACAAGTTAGGAACATAGAGAACATTCTCAAATGTTCCATCATCCATGTCAACTGAACCTTTCCCTTCAACCTCTACTTGTGTGTTATCACCTATGTAAATGTGAGGTACCTTAGATGGCTCCAATGAAGAAAACTGCTCCTTTGTAGAACCCATGTGATATGAGGCACCTGAGTCAAGTATCCATTGCTGTGAAGAACCTGTTGTAGCCACAAATGCTTGCCCTTTTCCCTTAGATTGTGAGGAAGAGGAAGGAGTTGAATCCTTCTTTGTGTAGGCGGATGGCAAGTTGATGTTGTTTTTCTTGAGAAGATTGGTTAACTCATCAACTTGCTTTGCGTGGCATCGATGCTCATCATGACCATACTTTTTGCAATATGCACAAGTTGGTTTATCCTTCTTAGGTGGTGTCCCCTTCTTGGAAGAGGATGAAAAATCACCTTGTGATGGAGAGGATGATTGTCCTTTTTCTTGGTGTGGTTTAGACTT
The DNA here is from genome assembly GCF_030272615.1 of Cryptomeria japonica. NCBI lineage: Eukaryota > Viridiplantae > Streptophyta > Pinopsida > Cupressales > Cupressaceae > Cryptomeria > Cryptomeria japonica. The sequence continues at coordinate 456,455,230 of NC_081414.1, forward strand.
GGATTGCTTCTTTTTCTTGTTGGAATCTTTGCCTTGACTTCCTTGATTTCCTTGATTTGCTACCAAAGCCTTGGACTTTGAAGACTTGAGGAACCCCATGTTCAACAACTTAGATTGTTCCAATATCAACATTTCTATGAAAGCATCAAAAGAAGGCATAACATAAGAACTCCCCACTGTCAAATGATGAGTTTGGAAGCTAGATACAAATGCTGCATATTCTGGTGCAAGCTTGTCCAACAAGTTGAATATCAATTGAGCATCCTTCTTGTCAATTCCACAATCCTTTAGCTTTGCTCTTAGCTCATTTGCTTTGGTTACATAATCTTGGATTGTATCAAAATTCTTGGGATCTAAGTTGGTGAGCTCATTGTCAATCTGATAGCCTCTGATTTCATCAACTTGTCCATACAATTTTTGAAACATATCCCAAGCCTCTTTAATTGTTTTACACTTCTCAATGTGGAAAATGAGGTCATCTGATACATACTTGCGTAAGGTTCCAAGAGCCATGAAATTCTTTGTGAGCCATTCTAATTGAGCATTTGGATCAACCTTAGGATCAGGTGGTGCTGTTATTGTTCCATCTATGTAGTGTGTGAGACCCTTTTCCATTAGTTTACTCCATACTTTAATTTTCCATGATGCATAATTATGTGGAGTTAATGGTGGAAACTTATTAGGAATCATTGCAACAAGAATGGAAAGAGCACAAAGAGAGGCACAATCACACAAAACACCCCCCCAAATTCACTCAATCAAAGAACCCCCCCCAAATGTGATGATTTGGCACTTTATAAGTAGTGCGTATACAATGGGCCACTTGCAAAAATGGCAAAGTGGACTTCTAATTTACAATTTTACAACTGCCTCAATAAGGCCAAAAGAGACTCAAACTGATAATGCAAGAGATCTAACTAAGATCCAAGCAATTTACAAGTACCTAATAGGCCGAATAAGACCAATATCTGAAAGTACAATTTTCACTCAAAATATCTGAAATCTGATCATAGATTCTGAAAGTAGATGAAAAAATAAGCACTTCCAAAAAAAACGGCACTTGAAAAGGAGGTCGTATGAGCTCAAACGAGGCCTTTGAAGTTGCAAAATTGAGGATTGGACAGGTACAGCTGAGAGAATCTGAAAATTCCAAAAAAACTATGCACCAAAATCAGAAAATAACCACACCGCTACGAAGATCACGAAATTTTAGCCCATTTCAAAAAAAATTGCACCAAAAAAGGAGCAAAAATGAGCAAGATATGGCCTTCCAAAGTTGGACTGCAAAACTAAAAAGCCCAATGGAGAGGGGTCAAAATTTTTTCAAAAAATGCTGATGTGGCGCTGATGTTAGCAAGTCACTGTGTTAAATTTGATGGCCGTATGACTGTCACAAAAACTTTGCTCCCTGCTGACTGGGCGTCCGTACTGTACGGACTGCTGACTGTGCAGGCCGTACGAATGACGTGGCACTGTACGGACTGGCTGTGTGGCACGGTGACTGGGCAGGCTATATGGTCTATGTGGCGTACGAATGGCTGTTTTTGGCCACGTGGCGGGGTCGGATCGACTGGGTGGCGCCGGAGGGGCTTTGGCCGGCGGGATCACGGTAGTCGGAGGCCGGCGGGGTCTGCGCGTCGCCGGCGGGGTCACGGGAGTCTGAGGCCGGCGGGGTCTGCGCGTCGTCGGTGGGGTCACGGGAGTCGGAGGCCAGCGTTAGGTAGGGGTCTGCAGCGGCGTTCGGACAGTGTACAGCGCTGCGACCTGCGGGCAGTAAAATACAGTGTACGGGGGGGGGTCTGCGGACCCCCAAACAAACCCTTTTTTTTTAATTTTTCAATTCAATTTTTTTTTTTTTTTTTTTTCGAAATGTTTCGAAATTTTTTTGAAAAATAAATTTTCTTTTGTAAAAAAATTTCGAAATCCGTACGAAAATAGCCAAAATGGGGAAAAAAAAATTTCTCACCAAAATAGGTCGACTTTATAGTCAAAATTTATGGAAATGGCCTCCCAGATTCAACGGTGATGTCCAAATCGCTGTATGAAGCCCCCAAAAAATGAAGATCCCCAAATCCGAAAGTAGAAGCCTTCCACGATGTCTCCAAAAACTGATCAATGAAGCCCCAAAAGCTCTGATACCATGTTGGATTTTGCCAAGATCAAGGGCACAATGAAAAGCATAAAAGAGACAATAGAATGACAAGAACAAACTGTATTCTCATCAATATACAAAAATGATCAACTGGATTAACCAATACAATGAATAGAGGCCTGCTTATATAGGCAAGGCCATATGGATGTATGAGCACACAAATATGACATGTGGCTCAATGAGAAACAAGGGTAGGTAAGAAATACTAAGGGTAGGTAGGAGAAATAATATAATATTCCACAAGAGGTGGATGACCCACCGAATGTGGAGTGTAACAGCAAAATAAGACCATGAAAGGTGGAATTTCTCCTACAAGCTCTATCCCTAAGTGCACACTTCCCTAAGTGTCTCAATTCCAAATTATGATGAGATGCATTATCCTAAGTTAACTTAAGTAAGTGTAATAATATCCAAAATGAATATTTATTTACACCAACAATCCATAAACACCGAGTTAAACATGTTTTTATAGATGGATGCGTTGGGTTGAATATTTGTATCTATAATCTACTTACACAGCTTGGTTTTTTTGAAAATGTCATTGATTCGACCAAGAAAATAACAATCAAAGCTTATGACAAAGAAGAAAGGACCTCTAAAGGTCTGGTACTATTACCAATCAGGTTAGGACCTATAGAAAGAGATGTTATTTTCTAGGTGCTTGATCTTCCTCTGTCATACATCATCTTACTAGACAGGCCATGGATTCATGAAATGAAGGCATTCCATCTATATATCATCAGTGCTTAAAATTTCCTTATAACGGGGTTGAAGTCAATATTCCTACTGATACAAACTCCCCTTATAATGCATTGACAAAGAGTGCTGATACCTTTGTGCCTCGTAATAGAGCAACCTCTATAGTTGAAAGTTCAGAAACCTTGATGAAGGACTTAGAAAAGAAATTGAAAACCACATATACTGGCATGGATGGAGACAAGATAGAACCAGTCCTTTCACTAATCTCTCTTCCTCCATCACCAAGACAGTCAGGAAAACCATTAGAGGTTATGAAGCCACATACTTCCACTCCAAATGTCATATATGATGGTCTCTTTGTACAATCCTCTACTTCCCTTGCAGATGAAATAGAAGAGGATGTTCTCAAATGGCTTTTCAAAGAAGATAGTGAAAACAAAGAAGTAACACTGTGTGAAATTTCCCCGATACAATATGGTCCAGGATATTAAATGATTCAATGCATGGGATATTTAGGTACTGGTCCTCTGGGCAAAAATCAAGAAGGTATTATTGAACCTATTCATCTACAAACTAAGTCTACAAATGACAAAGATGGATTGGGATACAATCCAGGAAAGACATCAGACCATAAATACTTCCCATCATCAGTCTAAGTGGAGGAAAAAGATACTGCCTTCAACATCACAGGGAGTAAACACTCAATAGACTCAAGAAGAGTATGAAAAAGAACAAAAAGAAACAGAAATCAAGAGAGAGAAAATAGTCGGTAATCAAGTTCCAATAGTATCAAATACAACTCTACAAGGAGTAGAAATTCCAAAGGATATGAGAGAAGAGGTAGAAAGAATCGAAGAATTGTTTGCACCACTGAAAATTTCAGTCACATACATTGGTAGACAACAAGTAGATGATTCAGAAACTGACTTGAACGAGTATGTTTGGGGTCCAGATCATCTCTTAAATACATCTAGTACAAAAACTCCAAAAGATTCCAATGATATCACACATGGCACACAAGAGTTGATACAATTAAAACTACAAACAGAGATATAAGAAATCAGACTAAAAAGACAAGCAAACTATGAACAAAAGATGAAAAGAGGAAGGAGACAAGAAAATTCTTCACCTACTATGTCTCCCTCTAATATGATAGAACAAATCAGGTCTGTGTTACCTCTATATTTTTGCTCATGCCTAAAGCCTCATAATCAGCTAAAAACCAGCTATTGCTAATGTTTTAATGTTGAAAGTGTTGGTCACCTTTGTTCAAACTTTCAAAGACCCTCCTAGACATCCCCTACCTGCCAGTCACAAAGAAACCATTATTTTTCAAATTATGTGAAAGATGACACAAAATCCTTTTGTAGAGATAATTTTCACCTCATTTTATCCAAAATGACTAGTTTTTATGGCCAAACTCCATGTCGGTTGGGAGATTTTAATTCTTTTATTTTTGGGTTACTCATATGTCCAAACAATTAAATCCCAAGTATTATGTGTCCTATGCAAAAATGATTTCTGGGTTATACTCTACTTGGCTCATTTATTCTACAGTTGAAAATTCATAAGAAAAAAATCCCTCAGTAAAACGTTATGTAGGTTTTTCTATGGCAGCCCAAAGGAACAATTGTCATTGAACTTGAACTATTGAACCTTTTCAAAAAAGTTCAGAGTTCAGGTTCAAGGTCGCAGGTTCAAAGTTCAAGGTTCAATTTTAGAGGTTCAAATTCAGAGTTCAGAGATTCACTAGATGGAAGTTCAGAGTGTGTGAGTTCAAAATTCAAAAATTTCAAAAATCCAATAACATTAGCATGTATATTGTTTGTAAATCTGAATGCAACCTGTAACCACGAATTTTCTAAGATAGAAAAATCAGTCTCAGGGCGGAGGGTATAACTTTTAATTGAACCATTGGATTGTACTGAATTTATGGTATATTTTAGAAAACCTAGTTTTATAAATCCTCACCAGAGAGATTGGAAAAATATTATCGTATTATAAAGTTATTAATCTCTGAGTACGGGTATATAAAAAATTCTGAGATAAAAGATTTGAAGAAAAAAAAGGAAGATAAAAAATAAAAGAAAAGATTAATTAATAATCTTTTCAAGAATCAGTTATTGATAATTGAAAGTCTCAGAGGCTATATATATGTAATGAAAGAAAAGAGTTGGGATCTTTTTTTTCGCTTTCTGTTGTAAAAAAGAGGGGGCAACAATGTTTTCTGGACTGCATAGTTGTATTTTGATTCTATTGGAAAGGATATTTTCTTGGGTGTGGGTAATTAAACTGTGTTTTACTTATCTTCATTTACTTCATTATAAATCTGCTATTCGCATCTGTGTCATGGCTATGAGAAGATGTTAGTTGCCTTTATTGCTTTCCGGTTAAAAGCATATTCAAAAAATATACATTTTTATTCAATGAAGGGAACTGTACCTTCATATCAAAATTCAGAGAGAACTTGCACTCACCATTGCAAGTGACTCAACTGTTGGTTCTTGTTTTTGTCTTTCAATTTGGGCATTTGGGAGTCATTTTTGAAAGGTATTTAAGAAGGATAAATCTGTTAACCAAGAGTATGAAACTACATAAGGAGAATTGGAAGCTACAGAAACAAAACCAGTCATTAGTCTAGAAGAAGCTGAATGGAGTAGAAGACATAAATTCACAGAACCATCAAGGTTATGTCAACATGTATGTCAGATACAAGAGATAAATGAACCAAATCATGAAGGAACTTGAATCATCAAAGATGTAGGTATTGACACTATACATACATTCACTCAATCACTTGAAGAAGAGTCAGAAGCATCCTCTTATGACTTTGATGACTCTGACAATAGTCCTATTGATGACAATACCTATTCAGTATCAAACTCTGACTCCTCTGTCACAGATGTCAAGAATCTGTCTACTAATCTTGTTACTGTCAAACCACGATATGTAGTCTAGTCTGGCATAGAAAATGGTGCTACAAGTAGGTCTATTGGATTTGGTCAACTAAATATTAATGCGCACTTCAATGATCATGTTGTAACTATTCCCGGTCTCGAGACATTTACGCAAGGTAGTCTTCTAGAATTCGACTTGTCGGTCCAAAGTTATGATGATAATACTGTGAACTCCCTCGAACCTGTTCAAACTTTATCCTTAGTACATCCTAAACTAATTGACTGTAGTTGCCAAAACCAACCTATGAATGTACCTATCTTTGCTAATGACTATACGTTAGCCTACTACCTTAATGCAGTTGAACCAATGGACTCTTCCACCAACAAACATAGCGAGAACATTACTGAAATAGATATCAAGTATCTCAGTCGCAAAAATAAAAAAAATAAAAATAAAGGATCTGATAGCAAAAACCATATCGTGGTAGTGTCAGAATAAAAAATAGAAAAAAGAAAAGACGTACCTAAGGGTGAAAACCTCTATGAGGCACCTGAAGGTGAGATACTTGATATACTGCTAAGTCACTTCTAGGAAAGGTTTTCTATATTGATTGAACCAACTCAACCAATAAATATTGGGAGTCAAGAGACACCACATATCATCCACTTAGCTCAATCATTATCAGCAGAAGAGTTAAAAGATTTCAACAATCTCTTTTTAGAAAAGAAGATCAACTTTGCATGGAAATACTCTGATATGCCAGGCCTAGATCCTGATCTCATCATGCACCATCTTTCTATTACACCACGAGTTAAACCAGTCAAGCAAAAACTCCACAAGATGAACCCTCATGCGACACTGCTAGTCAAAGCAGAGCTAGAAAAATTGCTAAAAGATGGATTTATCAGAGCAATAGACTATGCAGAATGGATTTCAGACATAGTACCTATATCAAAAGCAGACAAATCTATTAGGGTTTGCACAGACTTCAGGGATCTCAATAAAGCATGTTCGAAAGGCAATTTTCCATTGCCTAACATTGATATGATAGTGGATATGACTGTTGGATATGAGATGTACTCACTAATGGATGGATTCTCTGGTTATAATTAGATCAAAATAGCTCCTGGGGATCAAGAAAAGACAGCTTTCACCTATGCATGGGGAACCTTTTGTTGGAACGTCATGCCATTTAGGCTAAAGAATGCAGGAGCAACTTACCAAAGAGCAGTAACTACTATCTTTAATGATATGATGCATAAAAACATGGAAGATTATGTTGATGATACTTTAGTAAAGACTATGAAGAGATCCACACATATTCAAGAGCTAGGCCTCATACTAGAGAGAATGGAAAAATTCAAGCTCCGGTTAAATCCTAAAAAGTGTGCATTCAGAGTAACATCTGGGAAATTACTTGGTTACATTATTTCAAAGAAAGGAATTGAGGTTGATCCTGAGAAGGTCCAAGCTATAATGGAAATTCCACCTCCAAAGAATATTAGCCAAATGAGAAGTTTAAAAGGATGACTCTAGTCAATCAGACGCTTTATTTCTCAGCTAGCAGATAAAGCTCAACCCTTCACAAAAGTATTAAGGAAAGGAGTAACATACAATTGGGATAAAAAATGTGACCAACACCTTTAGAAAATCAAAGAATACCTATCTAATCCACCAATATTGATGCCACCAATTCAAGGTTAACCATTGATTCTATACATATCAGCTATTGATTCATCACTGGGGGCACTTTTGGTACAACATGATGAAAATAAAAAAGAGAGAGCTATATATTATATCAGCAGAACATTAGTGTCTTATGAAATGAACTACACTATAATAGAAAAATCATGCTTCGTATTGGTCTTTGCATCACAAAAATTGAGACACTACATGATAGCACATTCCATCAAGCTAGTAGCTAAGATTTATCTGCTCAAATATATTCTCAACAAAGAAAAACTTACAGGAAGATTGGCTAAATGGGTCATGGTTCTTACAAAGTTTGATATTAAATATGTAGAACACAAATCCATCAAAGGAAAGGTAATTCTAGATCAACTTGTTGATGCTCCACTTGAAGACACTCAACCTCTGCATATAGAATTTCCAGATGAATCAATCATGCACCATACTCAACAATCATGGAAGATGTTCTTTGATGGGTCTTTGATTCAACATGGTTCCAGTGCTGAAATACTTTTTATTACTCCTCAAAAGTATTCAATCTCGAAGGCTTACAAGATTCTTTTCCCTTGCACAAACAACATTGAAGAGTATGAAGCTTTGGTAAACGAGATCAAGTTGGCTATCGAATGGAAGGTTCTTGAATTACACATCTATGGAGATTCTCAGCTAATTATCAATCAAATCAATGATACATATCAGAATTGAGATGAGAAACTGATGCCTTATAAGAGAATGGTGGATGATCTCAAGAAATATTTTACTTTTGTGTCATTCCAGCTGATTCCTAGATCTGCAAATAGAGCAGCAAATGCTATGGCCACCTTGGCATCTATACCAGAGTTACAAGAATCTAATTTTTGCTTTGAATTCCTGGTGGAAGAGTTACCTTACCTTGCCTATGATTCTCTAGAGTTCTAGATGGTCTATTCTATTATCGGACATGACTCATATCGCTACAACCACATTTACTCTTATCTACGAGACCAAATTGTCCCAGAAAATCTTAGTCGTAATGAGAAAAGGAACCTAATTCAAAATGATTCATGGTACATCATCATCGCTAACGACCTATTTAGGCAAGGTTTGGAAAGTAATTTTCTTAGGTGTCTAGAAATTGAAGAGTCCCAATGTGCATTATCAAAAGTCCATGAAGGTATTTGTGGATCTCATTCGAATGGTCTAACTTTAGCTCAGAATCTACTAAGGGTTGGCTACTACTGGCCAGACATGGAGAAAGACGCTATAAAGTTTTCTAAAACTTGTGAGAAGTGTCAGCTACATGGGAATATCATACATGCTCCAGCAAGGGATCTCATACCCTTCATTACACATTGGCCTTTTCAGCAATGGGCCTTTGATCTCATTGGTCAAATATATCTTGCATCATCCAATAGACACAAGTTTATCATAATTTCCACTGAGTACTTCACTAAGTGGGTAGAAGTGGTTCTGCTCATCAAAGCAACTGGTAAACAAGTAGCTCTCTTCATCCTTAACTATATCATCTGTAGGTATGAGATACCTTCAATCATTGTGACTGACAATGGAGGACAATTCAAGAATAAAGATCTAGATGAGCTCTGTGAATAATTCAAAATCAAACAACATTGGTCATCCATATATTACCCTTAAAAAAATGGACAAGCTGAAGCATCTAACAAAAATCTTCTGACTATCTTACATAGAACAGTAAACAAATCTGGGAAGGATTGGCATTTGCAGCTCAATCCTACACTATGGACTTATAGAACAAGTACTAGAACACCTACTGGGGCTACACCTTTTTCTTTGGTGTATGGATCCGAAACAGTCTTACCTATTGAGGTGGAAATACCATCTTTAAGAGTTTCTTTGCAAGGTCTTATTACTGATGAAGACTATAGAATATCTAGATTGCAAGAACTCGAGTTGCTGGATGAACGTCGACAAGTGGCATTTGATCATCTAAGAGTGTATCAAAAGAGAATGTCTAGAGGATATAACAAGAAGGTTTGACAACAAGAATTTTAGGTTGGTGACCTTGTTCTGAGAGAAAATCCTAAAAATCAACAGTTTCGAGACAACAAAGGGAAGTTTGAACCCAACTGGCTGGGTCCCTACATCATTACTATACTCTTTGGCTCTGGTGCCTATCAACGCTCAACATTGGAAGGAGAACAACTTCATGAACTGATCAACACCATCCACTTGAAAAAGTTCTTCACTTAGTATTCTCTACTCCAACAACCTGTACAGCTGAAAAAGTCCTTAAAAAAATCTTAAAAATCATAAAATGTCCTAAAAAAAAATAAAAAATCTTTGCCAAGCAGGTGAAAACCTGGCAAACACATGCCTCTTGTACTCGAGTGCTCCATCTATCAACGCAACGTTGGAATTTCCCGCTTTCTTGCATCTTTGATTTCGCTTGTACATATCTTTTAGTCGCTTTTGTGACATTCTGGTTCTTTTAGAACCCTCATGGCTTGAAACTAATCAATGTCCTAGTCTTACGGTAATTGAATGAGCAATTTATGTGTCCTAAGTAGTGTCAACCAAGTCATCATTCTGTCGGTGATACCCGGTCATCTAATCTAAGTCAGTCACCTGTCTCCTAACTACTAAAGAGTTTTATCACTGAGTAAACAAGCAAAACAACATTACTGAAAACAATCACTAAACGGTTTGAGATATGCATGGAATTTTCTTTGTGTGTTGTCTCTTATATTGGTTTTTGATTATTATTCCCTCTAAGTAACCCAAAGAAGTCTATCTTGACTAAGAGGAGCAAGGATTGGGGGCATAATATTTTCTTTGTTTTCTGCTTGTTGGAATGAATCTGATGATCTTGAAACATCTAATCAGTTGGGTGTCTGTGATAAGTGCCTTCACATCAAGGTGAAATCGCCACTCATACCTCGACTTCACTTATTTGTATGATACAAGGAGGTTGGCATCATTTCTTTGTCTGTTTTGAGGGAATTTCTTTAAATGTGCAATCCAGATGCATGCGTAATCTATCCAAGGATATGAATGAAAAAAGGGTCATTGCAGACAAGATAATTAATATTGAACATGAAAAGGAAGGAACTCTATTATGCCTGCTATGTTTGTAAATGCTCAGTGATGAAAATTAAGCATTCCAAATCGAGTGACTAGTTTTAGTTTGCATTCATTCTGCATTTTGTGCATTTCAAGTGATTTCTGCATGATAACAATGATCTCTTTATCTTCTGAATGACAGTTTGAAGTATCATCATTTCTAAGCTAAGTGGTCTCTTTTTCATCATTTCTTTGATCGAGTACTTGTGTATTGAGATGTTAGCTACATACATAAGTATCTTATATAAATCCATACATTTCATTATACACGCTTATTTGCATTCATATTATTGGATGGAAAAAATAATTTTTTTTGCATTACTAATTACTCATTTTCATCATTTATTTTCATATGAAAAGAAAAAAAAATAAACATTCATATTCATCTGCATTACATACATCCATACTGAACAAATATGCATACATATAGAATAAAGCATATAGAAAAACATCTCATATCAATCAACACAATTACGATGACATCAAACCAAGATCTTGTATATATATCATCATAAATATCTCAGAGTACGAATAAAAGTCTCAGGGTACAAATGATATCAACTATCATCTACAATCTCCCATCAGAGTAAGAATCGTATAGGCTACAAAAAAATAAAATGGGGTATATAACAAAATCTAAGAGCTACAAAAATCTAGCTCTCTGCCTCACCCTCATCGCCAAGTGGTGGAGGAGGTGGAGCCTGCTGACCAGCATCCTGCCTAGGTGCCTGAGCTCCCTTAGATCGAGCCATATACTGAGAATATGGAATAACCTACTGCACTATGAGAACTTCTACGCTATATGCCGCAACGTAATAAACCACTCGACTGGTCTGATTGAAAACCTCCTGCTGAAGAGCGTCTCGCTCTGCCCTGACCTCAGCCAACTGTCGGTCTTGCTTTGCTTTGAGCTCTACCAGCTGTCGATCTCATTCTGCAAGCTGTGTCTGAGCCACTGTCAACTATGACTATAGACCTGCTAATCTCGATCTCATAGATCATGTTGCATTAGCTGCCCCCTACTCCCTCATAGGCTCTCCACCTCTATCTCCACCCTGCTCATCCCTCTGTTGCCGCACCTATCTAGGAGTTGCTCACTCCTCCACTCCTCTACCCTATGTTGTCCTAGCACTACTAACCCCCACACCAATAGCTCCAAGGGATCCACCCTCTCCTCTCTGCCTCTGTCTCCCCCTTGTTGGTACCCTATTGCTGCTCGCACTAGGATCACCACCTACCCGCCTAGGAGCCTCTGCTTTCCTTCCCTATCCCTATCCCTATCTTTGTCCCTATTACTGTACCTGTTCCTGTGTAGGGTCCTCATCCTTAGCCTCCTCTATGAGAGGCACATGCTTAGTTGGATCTGTAAATATGGGAAAGGAATGACTTTGAAACCAATCCTTGTACTAGGGCAATACCTCCGCATCTGTAATGTCATCCAGGTAGTCCCACTGAAGTCAATGTAACCCTGCCAGTGCCTGCATGCTCAATGAATGTGACAACCTAGGGGACCATCCTCATCTCTCCTCGTCTGCATAATGAGCGTAGGCAGTGAACTCCTATGAAATCCCCTGAGGCCTGCCATATTGCCTTATGACCTAAGATACAACAAATCTCTCAATAACTATCACTGATCTGCCGATAAGAGGACGAGTCATGAACATGTCATGCCGCACAACTCTCCAGTTGTCCCAAAGCTCAAGACCCCTATATGGTCTCCATACAACAATGATTAGATCATCAAGTTGTCATCACTAATACTCTGTCTTGCCTAGATGGGTCTGAGTAACATATCCAGAATACTTGTAAACTATCACCTTGTGTGGATCTCTTGCATCATCCATAATAGGTCTGCAAACTTGGATATGCTCCTAGGCCCATATTTGTAAAGCCAGAACACCTGCTGCCATGCTCTTCCCCTCCCTGTGTACAACCTCATGCATCTCATGATACATGTGGGCTAATAGATAAGAACCCCACCTTAATCTCTTAGGATGATCCAAAAATCTCTCCAGCATCCTAGCCCAACCGCATAAGAAACATTGTTGTCCTTTGTCCAGCATAACAAAGCAACCAATAAATCCTGCCAAGACACATGCCAAGGGAAACTGCTCACTATACCTGGCCATCATATCATCCGAACTGATAGCCCGCGTAAGGATGTCCTCATCATGAAAAATGCATCTCAAGGCTAATATACCAGGACGCTGAGAAGAATCATAATCAACCTTATCCCCAGCAAATGGAATCCTCAATATCTTGTAAACATCCTCTAGAGTGATGGTCATCTCCCCAATTGGTAAATGGAAGGTGTTATGCTCAGAATGAAATCTCTCAACCAATGCAGTAAGAATCTCGTGATTCACACGGATATGAGACATCTATAAAAGGTGGGTAAACCCACACAAGTCAATATGTGCTCTATCTATATTGGATAACTCATGAACTAGCCTCATTGTAGGAGGATAAACACACCAAAATAGGACATGTGGCAACCAAACCTGCAAAGAATCAAACAACAAAGCATCAAAAAATTATTCAAATTACGCTACAAAATAAATTAAACATCACGCAAATCCAAATACATCAATTGCAAAATCAAATTTTCATGTTTGGACACTTAAAAATGCTCATTGTTTTCCATACGATATTTCATAGTCTATGCAGAAACTCGTACGAGCCAGGAATGCTAGCATGACAAAAGACTCCTATACAATAAACTACATGCATTCGCATGATAAAATGGCCTTTCAAGAAAATATTTGTACAATACACGAGGAGGTCCTAGACGAAAAATCTAATGGGCAAAAATGACAAAACACAAAAAGACAGTTTGTCGTACGAGACATAGTATGGTCTCGCACGACAAAACGACACTGACCGGTTTTTAACGCAATGAAAAAGCAAAAAATTCAACCAAAAATCAAAATTGATGAGATAAAAAGGTAAAAGATTAGTCTCTTATCGTTGGCTCGTAATTCCACGGTCGATTATGATGTCTCTGGCGCTTGAATCGGTGCTCCTAGATCAGAATGACAATTTTTCTTCACAAGACGCTTTTCAAATTTCAAACTTGGAGAGGTTAAAATGAATTGAAAATGACACTTGTACGCCTTATATAGCCCAAAACCTAATTTTTCAACTTGCTCCGATGGATATGAAAATTGTACCCTTAGCTAATTTGCCCATCCTAATTCCATTTTTGGGATCGAAATCAAAATCCGAGATCATTCTTCTAGTCAATTTCACACAACTATGATCACTTAGCACTTTCATCACATTCTCATTCTTTTCTTCAATTTGTGCTCAATTTCTCATCAATCATCACTAAATCTTCAAATATTCCTCTGACTCAATCTTTGTGCTCAAATAATTATCATCGCTAACAATTGCGTAAAATCATGTACCCTCGCTATCTTTTGATTTCGCTCCCAAGGAGCCATACTCATGACCTCATGACCTCACATCTTCAAAGTCGAGAAATTTTTTAAATCTTCATCAAAAGTTGAGCAAAAATCTTTTCAACTAAATAAAATCAAACAAATTCTTATCGCTAAGGGGCATCTCAGTTTCATCACTTCAATTTAAGCTGATATTGTCTTCATCTAAATTAGTCTCTTAACGTTAATCAGTTTCATCGATTTTCATCAAGCTGATTATTCGTTTAAACTCAATCAAAAGTTTAAAAGAGTATCTTTGATCACATGCTCAATATAAGTAGGTGTTTAGTTTCATTGCTTCAAATCAAGCTGGATAGTTTATCTTTGCTCATCGTGTCTTGATCCATCAAGTTCAAGATCGATTTTATCTTCGCTCACTGTGTCTAGTTCAATCAAGTTCTGGATCAGTAAGATCTGCTTCTTGATTAGTAAAGTTCAAGTTCAGTATCTTTGTTCTTCATCGGTCCTAGTTCAATCAAGTTCGGGTTCAATTTCGCTTTAATCAACTCTGTTCAGCTTCATCGCTTCAAAACAAGCTAAACACCTCGCTCTTCATCTAGTTTGTGATCAATCAAGTTCAGAACTGGTATCTCCTAGACATCAACTATTCTTTCAAACAATGCACTTCTCACACATTAATTCAAAGAGGGGCAAATGTAATACCCTAAAAATGGTCACCTAAACCATGGGCCCCTAATCTCGACAACATCACCAAGGTCCTAACCAAAGGCAATTAAATCAACTTTGAGCACACAATTAATTAATTCTTCAATCATTAAATGTCACATGGCAAGTGAATTATTCTATATTAATTAAATATTTATTTAATTAATTAAATCATTCCAAGTAAATCATTTTGATCAATTATCCTATTTAATTTATTAAATATCCTAGCATATTTAATTAATTAATAAATTTGCCATTAATCATAAAAAACGAATTAATTTATCATAAAAGAGGAATCAATATGCAAAGCAAGAGTTAAATTAAAAATAAAATAAAAGAATTGAACCAAAAGAGAAATCAAACTTGATATATTATTTCTTTCTTCTAAATTGAGAACTTGAAATCAGAAAAGCAATTAAATGAATTTAATCATTCTCTAAAATTGGAACTCAAAGCTTTTGAGAAAAGAAGTTCAGTTGCATTGAAAAGACTTTTTTCTTGAATAAATCAAAGAAATATGCATTGAATTACTTATTTTCATCTCAAGTGCATGGAATTAATTGAATTTTATCTCCAATGCAAACTCAAACTTATAATCTGAATGCATTTCAATCAAACTATAATTGGAATCTATCTCAAGGTTAACTAAATCTGATCTCTCAATTATTTCAATTATCCTAAATTGTGCTTTTTCCTTATCTCTCTTATGATTCTCTATAAATTCAGCCTTCTTCTCTCATTCAAAACACCCTGGAGATTTATTGTTATTATGCAGTTTTTGCTCTGGAGTCATTGAAGATATTGTGCTTGCCTTTTTGAGATTATTGCATCATAGTTTAGCTTTTTACATATTTAGTTCAATTAGGATTGCTTGAATTCATATAGCTTACTATTCATCCATCTAGCGTAATCTTGCATCCATTTAGCTTAATATCATGCTCATATAAATTAAATCCTTCATCTTGGTGTAGCCTAGTCACTAGTATTGCTTATAGAAATCTAAGAGCAAGTCTATACTCGCATCTTTTAGAAGGCAATTGGTTGATTTGTTATGGTTTTATTATTTGTGCTTATATCTGTCTAATCATACATGTAATAACTTAATTGAAGTGTTGTGTCTTACAGCTTATAGATACTTATTCCATTTTTTACACACATACTCACTAGTTCTCAGCTTACAATGCCTTGCTATGTGACAAAAGTTTTGATACTTATAATATTTTACATTAGTATTGAAAGATGCATCCAAAGCATTCTTGTAGGATATCTGCAGACTTTTCCTACATTCATAACTCTTATGACCAAACTCATTGCAATTTTAGCAAGTGACATTTGTACCTTGTAATGCAGCAAATGAGTTTTTACTCTCAAAACAGGGATTTACATTCATTTTGTTACAGTCTGCCATTCTATGACCAAACTTGTTACATTGGTGACAATAACCATGAAAGTTTGGACCATACCAGTTAGATTGTCTTGGTCCAGCAAATGACTCCCTCATCGAGGGTCTTCCTTTCATGCTACTAACTCTGGTGAACCCTTCATGATCAGCTCTTCCATTTCTCCTTGGATCTGCATGTCGGTGCATTGAATATGGTCTCTAGTTTATTGATTGTGTATACCAGTTTGTGTGACGATTCTTGAACATCTGCATATGTCTTCTTACCGGTATCTTTTCTTACCTTGAATGTCTTCTTCTCTTTGCTTTTATTTGAAGAAGTAAATAATATCTCCTTACTGGATGTGTCTTTGCTATTTGGACTTTGACCCTCTTCAAATCCTAAGCCACTGGTATCCTTAGATTGCTTTTGTTTTCTCAACATATTGTCTAAAGCTTTGGTGTTGCCTTCATATTTGATTCTCACTTTCATTTCTTCCTTTATTTTCTCTAATTCCTTCTGGAGCTTAACAATTTCTTCTAGATTTTGATGCTCCTTTTCCTTTTTACTCAAACCAGTGCTAGTAACTTCACATATCCTCTTTGCTTCTTCCAATTGAAGTTTTAGATCTGCAATTATTTTCTTAGACTCTTCAAGAGATTTCTCCAACATCTCTTGTTCTTCAACTGCAACCTTTTTCACCTTCTTCAAATCTCTTCTTGTTTTCTTCAACTCTTCCAAGGAACTAATGAGCTCTTCTTAAAGATCTACTTCTCCTTCTTACTCTTCCTCTTCTCCTTTTTTAGGTATCAAAACCTCTTGGGCCATGAAAAGGGTTGCACTGACATCATCTTCACCGCAATAGTCATCTAAGACACTTTGCTCATCTATGGTATCATTTTCATGTGTAGAGACTATTCTGCTCCCAGATGCCTCTTCTTCCATACCGATAGACATTCTTCTTTATGTCTTTACTATATGATCTACTACCACTTGATTGATCATCTTCATTCCTATCACCATAGGGACATTTGGTAGCAAAATGTCTAATCTTTCCATAGTTGAAACATTTCAGGGGTAGCTTGCCTTTGTATTTTCCTGAACCCATCTTGAGTCTTCTGACAAAATTTGCCATGTTATCATCAGAATCTTGACCGGTTTCATCATGAGAAGACTTTTCTTTTCCTTTTCTTGATGTTTTGAATGCAACTTCTTTCTTCACATCCTCAGTATCGATAATTCTCATTTCATAAGTAGTTAGGGAACCATACAACTCATCCATTGTAAAGACATTCAGATCTTTTGCTTCTTTTATTGCAAATACCTTTGTATCATACTTAGGTGTAAGGGATCTAAGTACTTTCTTCACTACCACCTCATCTTTTATTTCTTCTCCAAGCCCTCTAATGGTGTTTGTTGTTTCATCAATCCTTTGGAGATAGTCAACAATCTTTTCTTCATCTCTCATCTTCAACCCTCAAGCTATGCTCTCAATGTCTATAACTTGGCTTCCTTGACTTTAGCATTGCCTTCAAATATTTTTTGTAACTTATCCCAAGTTGCTTTGGTAGATGAGCAGTGCATGACCTAAACAAACTCATTATCAGATAGCCCACTCAGAATAGCATTCTTTGCCTTAGCAATTATCTCATATTCCTTCTTAGCATTTGGATTAGTAGGAGGATTATTAGGGACAATATACCCATTCACAACCGACATCCATACATCACAACCTAGAGAGGACAAATAGGTTTTCATTCTTCTACTCCATAAGGCATAGTTGACACCATCAAACATAGGGGCTTTTGAGGAGGCTGATTCATTTCTTGCATTTGTGAACACTTAATAGGATCTACCCAAGCTAGAGAACGCTTTGGCAAAATAGGGTACCTAGCCTCTGATACCAACTGTTGGACATAATGGGTCACTGAGAGGGGGGTGAATCAATGATTTTAATAGTTTTTACTTAATGAGAGCTATATCAATTCAATATGAGATACACAAGATGTAGACCGGTTACCAAAGCAATGCAAACAATGTTTGTAGGAGAAATAACTAAAGGATTAATACATCACACACATGAAGATGCAACACATAACACCAGATGTACGAGGAAAATCCAATGTGGGAAAAACCTCAGTGAGAATAGCTATTGGAGATCTTCTGCTCCAATCTAACCTCACAATGAAAAGATCTGATTACACATGTTAGGGCACCAACCCAAGGAGCACCAACCCTTGATTTATGAACATCAACTCAAAGGAGAACCAACCCCTACATAATTTAGAGGCTACAACCTCTGCACTCAACAATATGAAAAAATCAGATAAACAGTTTGGATCCTTGTTGCAAATGAAGTTTTGCAACCTTTCAAGCTTTGCACTATCAGTTTCTATCTTACTGGTTTATATCAACTCGACACACACTGCAACTTAGCCTTCCTGCTGGTTCTAACTCTCCTTAATCTTCTCTCCCTCTGTTCTACTGAATTCAAATTACACTTGGTCACTCTCTATCAGGTACTACTTCCTTTAGTTTGTCACCTCTTTATTCTATTCTCACTCTTCCAATTTGTTCCTTACACTGGTTTACCCTGCTTCTCCTTACCAGGACAATCTTCACTCACAAACACGTCAAGTGTTTTTCTCTTCTGCTCTCAGACAAAAATTTCACTCTCTTCTTTTCCCTTTAGTAGAAGAAACTCAATCTGTCTTAGGTTGCCATCTTTTTAAATTGAAGATTTCTCGCCAAAAACTAATTCAAACAGAGGGTGGCTAGGGTTTCCTTCTTCCGACCAAATCTGCATCCAATCTGATCCTGATCCTCCTTGGATCGCACACCTGCATTGGAGGAATAAGCCATCACGTGTTTTCCATCTGTCCAAAATATGTTTACCAAAAATAGCAAACCCAATCATGATTTTCGGCCTTGAAATTTGTCGACTCATTTATGACCTAGCTATTTCCTTCTCGAGGTCCTCTTGCAATCTGATTTCCTTGCTTCGATCCAAGCGCCAACAACTCCCTGATCTTTCTCTATCGTTCATTCTTCCTCAAGCCACATCAATTTGTTATCAACCCATGATTTGTGGCTATTTTGTTTAATGTCGACTAACTACTCCAACAACCCTATCAATGGAAACTTCAGCTACCTCTGCATGCTTGCCACCTTAGCTCCATGTGGCATCATATCTACATATACTTAGCTCACTAACACAAGGTTGGTTTAAGCTTGATCATTCATCAAAATCATACCGGCACAAGCCCTTACCAGTGAGACCTTCTCCTGTTGCTAACCGGTAGTGTACACTACACCGGTAGCACAACTTCACCTCCGGTGGTTTGTGATCTCTTTGTCATTCTACCTCTATATCACAAACATTATCACAAGGAAACAACCAATCTTTATACTGGTTACAACTTGTCATGCCAACACACAACTTCATATCACCTCTTACCGATGATGTCATTGCCAGTCTCAATACCTCCTTGTCTTCCACCATACCAGCTGACAAGCCTTCATGTTAATCTTCCTTATGCCTGATCAATCTTCTTCATACTAGGTTGATAGAGCCTGCAATACCGGTTGACATCAATGACAACTCAATGCCATCACATTGTTCCAGGACAAGTGAGTTGCGACAAGAGGCATGATCCATCATCAAATTTAACCTCCCAAAGCATTGCTAAAAGAGTTACAAGAAGATAATATGAATGATCCAAGTGGTCCAGGTGCCATAGTTGAGGGTAACCCTATATCCAAGAAAGTTGAGGAAAAAGTGGAAGGCACTAAAATTAGCAAGAAGGTGGTATGGGATGACCAATATGTGGAGACACTAAGACATGAAGTTCTACAAACCATGGACACTTATGATGATCATCAAGGGATTGAAAAGGAAGAACTTTCAAGTGTCCTTCAAGATGAACAAAGGGAACTAGAGAGAGAAGAGCACTTTGAGGTTGTATTACCATCAATATCAACATTTGAGAACCACTAGAAGATATTTTTGAAGATCAATCACTTAAGGAGACTCTAATTTTTGAAGATATGCTTATGGAGTTTAACAAGGATGCTTGGTTTATGCAAGATAGTGAACCTGTTGTCACTACAGAAGTAAAGAATGAGGAGAAATTTGAGGTTGCACTAAGTTTATTCCTAAGGATTCAAGAAGAATTGACAAGTGAGAATTTGCATGTCATGGATGGGAGTGGAATGATTATCACCAATGACGATATCTTAAAGTGATTGATGATCTCCCTTCCTACAATGTACTAGTAGGTGGCGAACAAGAATTTCCATCCAAGTACGAACATAATTAGGTTGTCTCTTTCCTTAATCCTAGTTTTGAAAGCTATTATGATTTTGACTATGGGAGTTTTTGGATAACAAATTGCATTTGGATAGATCACAGACCCAATGAGTTTACCCCAATTGATCATTTTGAGTAAGATTTTGCCCAAATATGAGAAGTGCATTGTGAGAGCTTGCTTCTTCATGTTTACGAATGAATTTGCTCAATTGTGAACCATCACTTTCGCCATGTTGTTGTTGCATATTTTGAAATTTCATGTGAAGCCATGTACATATGTCGCTTATTTGAGTTGTGTTCATCTTAGGAATCTTGTATATAGTTTAGTTTAGAGTAGGTTTCCTCTTTTTGTGAGTTTTAGTTAGTTTTCTTTTGTTGAGCCTTTGTTCTTAATTTTCCTTGAGTCATTTGGCTCAAAATTATTTGATGGCTCAAGTAGTTTAGTTATTTGCTTTCTTTAGTTTAGTTTTCTTTAGTAGTTGGTCATTTAGTTTAGGTATCTAAGTGGGAGCCTTCATTTGTCAGAGAGGTGTTTGTGTTGTTTTCTCACGCACTGGCAAGATTTTGGATCTTATGTTTAGTCCATTTCCTAGATATCTATTTATGAAGTACTTTTGAATTCAAGGTTATTCTTCTTTAACTTTATCATTTAATAAGGATTTGTGCTTGACTCTGAAGAGAATCACTTATTGTGTCTTAATACTAACATCTTTTGATTACTATATTTTACATAATCAATTTCTCTAAGTCATTGTGGTTTTTTAGATGAAGCCATGGCTAGTGAAAAATCTAAAATCCCACTTCAATGCCACTGTAATTCTCAAACTCAAGTGAGCTTCATTGCTTATGAGCCAAATTGAAAAGTATGAAAGTTGAAAAAGAAAGCAATATCAAAAGAAAGAAAATAAACATGAGAAAGAAAAGAGAAAATCAAGAAAAGAAAAGGAAAATGAAAATAAAATATCAAAGTATTTGGCTTTGGGAACATGCAAGTAACTACATCGGGGCTATAGATGCTTGGTTGGGAATTGAACAATATTTATGAGATTACAATGATAAATTTGTCAGGGCTATAGATACTCACTGTCAGTGAGGTTCTATCTAGGATACTTATGAAGATTGGACAAACTATGTAGCCAATCACAATGGATTCTAAGGGCCGCAATGTTCTTGTGAGTTGGAATGAAAACACTTAAACACACATGGGTAATAAAACACTAAGTGCCATGATCCAATTCAGAATTCTTCTTCCACCTTTCCTAGTCTCTTGATTGGTTAAGTTGACTTTTCAATAGGTTCTAAGTGTGGATTGGGTCTTTATCTTTGAAATTATCAAGAACATTTATTCGAGGTGGTGCTAGATGTTATCATGTTTTCACACATCACCCCATTGCAAATGGGGACCCCAAGTTTTTTACTCTAGGCTTAGGGTTTGGTGTTCTCATCTTGGATTAGTGTCACTCTAAGTGGTTAACATTTGCTTGTGAGGAGGTTGGTTCTATCAGATTGAGAGTTGTGTGATTAAGTTTTTTTAGGTGATCAAGTCATCGGGATCTCATCAGTTAACATGAATAGGTCCTAGGGATTTAGGATGAAGAAATGTTAGGTTTGAAGGATGGTTGTTAGAATTATTTTTAGTGATGAGATACATCCAAGTGATTAAGTGTGAAAGTAGTGAGCTAATCATAACTTTGAAGATGAAAATTTGTCTAAGTTAAAATTTTGCTCAATTCATGGTCTTGATATTGGCTTGCTCACCATGAGCAATTTGTGCAATTGGATCTAGAATTTATGCCCAAACTCTAAGAGGAGAAAGAGGCATAATTTTGTGCACCCCTACATGTACAATGCACCCAAGAGTAAATAAACAACATCAAACCTTAAAAAAATCAAATCGGATCTACAAACACTTTGAATCAGACTTATCAATGCATAAAGTTAGGCCTAGAACTTGGAATCAAACTTAAATTAGACCTAAAAACATGGACATCAGATATTAAGGGTTGGGAATCAAACCTCAAATCATTAAGGTCAGAATTGAAGACATGAAATTTTTTTTCTAAGTGTTTCTTTGAGAACACTTGCACAATATGGCCAAATTGTATAAGCACATCTTTAATATGCTCCCAATAAACTTAGGGGGCATATATTAAGGGGTAAGTATCAGACTTGAAAAACAATAGTTTGACCTACAAGCAATCATAATAGTCCTAAAACATGAGCAATTAGGCATAAAAGTGAACACATTAGGCCTAAAATATGTTAGAATCTGACTTGGAGCAAAATTAGACTTTGAAGAAGTTGAAGATCATAATTGAAAACTTAAAAAAAGGTTACTAAGTGTGAACCTGGGACGCATAGTGCATGTCATCATGCATTTTGTGTTGGCAAGAGACATTGTTTTAGTGATGTTAGATGCATGTAGATTACTTAAGGGTTGTCATTGATAGCAACTCAGTCTAGTAATCCTATCTGGTACCTATAGATTTGATCTATGAGAAGTCATATTGACTTTAGGCATAAGTCTGACAGAGTGTGAGCACAATATTGCAAATTCATTGAGCATAATTCATTCATGGCTGTATAGTTTCAGTCATGGTGATTGGTGTTAGGTTTCCCAAAGATACTGAGAGGGGGGGTGAATCAGTATCTAACTGGTTAATGGATTTTCTTAACTTATTAAATGAATTGTATCTCAAAATAGTATACTAGTAAACAAGAATTAATGCAGTAAATAAGAACAATAACCACAACATAGAAAGCACACCATAACACAATATTTTTAATGAGGAAACCCGGTGTGGGAAAAACCTTGGTGGGATTTGTGACCCACAATATTCGCTCACTGGCCAATAAGTGAATATTACTGATATGATAGGGGCCTGCACATGCAGGAAGGCCAACTGCCTAAAGCTCACTTCTTAAATACAAAAAGAGAAGTCTCACTAACTTACAAAAGTGGATTAAGTAAATCCAATATCATGTACTGCTTCGGATCAGCATCTTCTATCCCAGGTTTAGTACCGGTTTAAGCTCTTGTTGTAATCATAAACCTTATTCCACAATCTGCCTTAATATTTGCACATATTATCCATCTCACATATCTCCTTCTTACAAATGTTTTACAAGATCTCATACTTATATGAGTCCTAATACAATTCTCCTTGTCGTCTTACAACAAGATTTTACAATTAAATACAAAATATAATAAACAAAATCTTGTCGGCTGGTGTCGGTGAACATCTGTGCCACTGTCGGTGCCGGTGTCTGTGCCTGTACCGATGTCTACCGGTGCCACAGGATTGTAAGGTTTCCATCAATGACAATACCTTCAATCACCTATAATTTCTCATTGGAGTGTGCATTTGCCAACAATTGGAGTAGTTAAGTGGATGTTTGAGGCAGCTTACTTCGCATTTTCAACCTTCAATGTTGATTCTAGTGTATGATTCTTGGTTTGGTATCCAGTGATTTCAGAAGAGCAGAGCTATTGTGTGTACAAGTGATGTAGGAGCATCTCCAATTCTTGGCAATCTTGCATCAACCAAAAATATTTCTTTTCTATTTCTTTTCTGTTTTGCAGTTTTAACATTTCATTTTGCATTTTCTTGCATTGGCTCACCGGATCTTGTGGAGTTGGATTTTTCTTGAGGACATGATCATATTCCTTATTCCTAAACTACGTAGCATTTGGATCATTTTCCAGCAAGTTATCGATTCCGGATTTTAGACAATTTTCTGGCACCGGAACCGTTTGGATCTATTTGCATTGGAGAATCTACCGGATTTGTTCCATAGCTTGTGGAGCCCTGTGTGTTGATTCTGATTTTCCTTGGCATTTGACTGACCTTCCCTTTGATCTGAACTTCATCCTTTGGATTTTCTGGAGGAATCTCTTTGGTGGAGGTCGACCTATTGGTTTTACACGTTTGATCTTGTTCTTCGGTATTTGATTCCTTTTGGTCCGATTGGATCTTCTTGGATCATATAAATCATTGTAATTGAGCATTAGAAGTGAGAAGAGGGAAATCAGATAGAACATAGTAGATAGATCTTAGGTTTGGAGGTCTGAGAGTGACCTATTCTATAATTAAGCATGTTTGTAGCAGGCCAGTGAGTTGGATCTTATAACCTGGATGTTACCGGTTATCTGTAATCAGTTTTCATGATTTAATATATTCAATTTTACATTGCCTCCATCATAGCCTCTTGTTTCCATTGTATTTACTCTTGCTACCTAGTCTATATTGATATCTTTAAGGTCCCTCCTAACCGGTGACTGCACCAAGTGGTATTAGAGTGAGATTTCATCCTGGAGATTGTGTTGTCCTAAGAATTTTGTTGTAGGGTGGTGGACTATGGATCCAACTTGCAGCTATAGAGGACTGGCATGAAGATGACACAAAAAGGAAATAGGAATGGTGGAGTGTGTGGGAATGCAAACCCTGCTGTGATGGAAATATTGCGAGGAATTATAACCCTGTTGGAAACCATTGAGATAGCCCAGAGAAGAGGCCAACATATTGAAGATATGAGCAAAGATGAGGAAGAAGAGGCCCCAGTAGAACAAGTAGCAAATCCACCAGCGATCGGTCTAGATAAGGAAAGGTTTTTAAGGGTTTTTAGTAGGGAAAACACTAAACCACATTTTACCCCACCAAAGTATGATGGAAAGTTGGATTCGGATGAATTGATGGATTGGATCTCGGAGATGGAGAAGTATTTTGATTTTGAGAACACCACATATGAAAGAAAGGTAAAGTATGCTTGTACCCAGTTGAAAGGTCATGCATCTCTTTGGTGGGAGCATTTGCAGGTTGATAGACAAAGAAGAGGTAAAGAGAAGATCAAATCATGGGAGAAGATGGTTGCTAAGTTAAAATCAAAGTTTATGCCAACTAATTATCAAGTAAATCTGTTCTGAAAGTTGCAGAACTTGAAACATAAGGAATCTAGTGTGAAGGAGTACACTGAAGCATTCTACAAGTTGAATATCAAATCTAGACATGTCGATGATGAGGTTGAACAAGTTGTGAGATAGTTGAATGGACTATAGATGTCTATACAAGATGAACTCAGTTTGATCAAGTTGCAGAGTGTTCAAGAAGCTTACTAGTATGCCTTGAAAGAAGAGAAGTTTAACAAAAGATATGAGCAGAGTTAGTGAGGTAGAGGTGGAAGGTTTTCTAGAGGAAGATTTCAAGGAGGAAGAGGATATTATGAAGGAAGAGGAACCTATATGGATTAGAACAAGGACAAGGAAGTAAGAAAAGAAGATAATTCATACCGGAAGGATGACAAAAATTTCTACTGGAGGGGAGAACCTGATGGCTACTGGAATGAGGGTTTTGGAAAAGATGATAGAAGACAAGATAAGAGAGTGTTTAGAGGAACTTTCTATAAGTGTGGAGGAGAAGGACATCGTTATTTTGAATGTAAGAAGATAGAGAACACTTGGAGAATGACATTGGTAGAAGAAAGCCCCACCGGATCAGCTAACAAAATGAAAGATGGAGAATTGTTGATGATGAGGAGAGATTTGTATCATACCAGAGAAGATGAGGAGCCCTTGCAGAGGAGAAATTTGTTCAAGACCAGATGTAAGGTATCTGGTAAGTGTTGTAAATTTGTTATTCATAGTGGTAGTTCAAATAATCTTGTTTAAGAAGAAATGGTGAATAAGTTGAAGTTAGAAATATTGAAACACCCTAATCCTTAACAAAGCATGGATTCAGGATGATCATAAGTTGTTACTAAATGACCAATGTTTGGTGAAATTGAAAATTGGGAATTATCATGGTGAAGTCTTGTGTGATATTATGTCTATGGATATTTGTCACCTTTTGTTGGGTAGACCTTGGCAGTTTGATAGACATGCAATACATGGTGAGAGAAAGAACATATAGACTATTGTAGCAAATGGGATGAAACAAACCTTGTTACCCTTGGAGGAACCCCTAAAGAGTAAAGTTTGTATGAATGCTATAATATTTTTAGTGGATGGAAGGAAATTCCTAGATGGGATGAGACATGAGAATGTGTGTTTTGCCTTAGTTCCAAAGAAGACTAAGAACCTGGAGCATGAAGAACAACTAGAAGAGATAAAGAAGTTACTGATAGAGTATGAAGACATCATTTTAGATAATGTTCTTGATGGATTACCACCTATGAGAAGTATCAGTCATTGCATGGACCTAATTCTCGGAGCTAGTTTTCCTAACAAAGTTGCACATCGGTTGACACTGACAAAGAATGAAGAGTGGAATAGACAAGTGTAGGAATTGCTAAAGAAAGGTTTGATCAGAGAAAGTTTGAGTCCTTGTGCAGTACCAACAGTATTAGCACCTAATAATAATAGCGAATGGAGGATGTGTACTGATTCTAAAGCAATAAATAAGATCATAGTGAAGTATCGGTTTCCTTTACCTAGAATGGATGACATAATGGATTGTTTGAGTGGAGCCAAATACTGCACAAAGATAGACTTGAAGAGTGGATATCATCAGATCAAAATCAGAGATAGAGATGCATGGAAGACAATGTTCAAGACAAATGAAGGATTGTATGAATGGTTGGTGATGCCTTTTGGGTTGACTAATGCACCTAGTACTTTTATGAGGTTGATGAATGAGGTATTGAAGAAATTATTGGGTAAGTTTTTTGTTATATATTTGGATGACAATCTGGTTTTTAGTAAGACAAAAGAGGAGCATTTGTTGTATTTAAAAAAAGTTTTGTAGAGGTTGAGAGAAGAAAAGTTTCTCATAAACCTTAAGAATGTTGGAAATATGAAGGAATTGATTGTGTTGCATTGATTTTTTGTCATTGATGTCAACACTAGGTGTTATGATTGGTTACCGGCAAACAAATTTTGGTTACCGGTAGAAGAACTAGTGTTACTGGCAGAAGGGACTATCAGTTGGATACTACCGACATGTTTGGATGAATGGAATATGTTAGGTTTAATGTGTTGCATGTTTCTGGAATATGTTTTGGTCAGTTGGTATTGACTTGATGATCGGATCCTATCATACACTCTAGTAAGCCTATATTGGTAAGGGTTTAGGGTTTTACCGGTAGAGCTTTTACTAAGAATCTTTGACAGGATGCATAAGAGGTGTTGGTGCGACTTCTAGATGGAATTCAGGATGTAGAAGGTGATCTTTGTTCATGCCTTGACTGATTGGTGACATCTCTTTGGCATGGTGAATCTATTTGGGTCTAGGTTATGGACCAGTATCATGTAACGTGCAATTAAGTGATCTCTACACGTTACTGGGATGATTTATGGATTGGTTAATGTTGTTTTGGTCTAAAGCCGACATGGTATATTATTGTAATGTGGATGTATGTAATTTGATCTTATTGTAATATCTTTTAGGTGGCCGACCTAATTGGTTTAGGCCTTAGGGTTTGTATAAATTTATGTAAGATCTCTTTGTAGATCATGTCATGGAATGAAATGTGCGAATAATGAAAAGATAATATGCGAAGGAGATTTGGTTGATCATAGGTGATCGGATTGGGTTTATGTAAGAGGTCAAAGGCCTCTGGTATTGAGCTTAACCATGACTATAATCAAGCATGGTAGATGTTATCATTGGAAATTCATTATTCTGGATTGCTATCCAATTATATTTAGGTAGTTATAACCTCTCTTTAGTTAGAGAGACTCTTTGTAATGAGCATTATGCTCTAAGCAGTGTGTCTTCCTGCATGTGCAGGCCCCTTACTGTATCACATATTTCTACATAAGTATTATTTGACTGTGGGTAGGATTCCCACCGTGGCTTTTCCATTTATTGAGTTTTCCACGTACAAGTCATGGTGTTATGTGGTATGGTTGCATTGTGTTGATTCTCTATTTCATACTTAAGTTGTATTGCTTATCGGTATCTATTTCTGCTATTCTAGTATTTAATGTTTATGTGCTTCGGTTAAAGGTTATAAAGTGGTTTGATTAATATAATCTGTTAACAACTGATTCACCCGCCCCTCTTAGTTGTCCACCGGTTATTGTAACAATTGGTATCAGAGCTTTGGTCCTATTTTGCAAAAACTTAACCGCTTGAGGTAGATCCTATGGCAACTAATAATTCAAATCCACTGACAACTATTTTTCAGAAAAGAAATCCCTAAGCTTGATGGAACAAACTATGGGATATGGAAAATCCAAATGGAGACTTATCTTAGATGTCTTGGCAAGGATATTTGGGAGATCACTGAGAAAGGATATACACCTTATGATCTGACATCTGGCAATCCTGCTCCAACAAACTTGGACAAAAATATTGAAAATGATTGCAGAGCAAGAGAAGCCCTCTTGTGTGCACGCATTGATCAACAAATCGTGGGATTGACTGATAAATCATCTACAAAGGTTATGTGGGGTAAATTGTAAACTTTGAATGAAGGTGACCCTACTGTCAAAATTGCTAAACTTGATGGTTACCAGGTAAGATATGAGAAGTTGAAGATGAAAGATAATGAAAGAATTGCAACATTTATGGAAAGAGTAAGTGAGATTGTCATGGGAATTCAATGTTGTGGAGGATCTTTGAGTGAAGATAAAATAGTTTCTAAAGTTTTGAGAGCCCTACCACTGGCTTACAAGATGAAGGCTACTACAATTAATGAATTACGAACAATGAAAACACTTCAGTTAACAAAGATATTCTGATTGGGAAATTATCTGATTTTAAGCTTGAAGAATTTGGACCCTCTGGAGTTGGAAAGTCTAAACCTGCTTTTTGTGCATCATAATCTACTGGCATAAGTGATTGGAAAGTCTTGTATGCAAAAGATTTGGAAGATATGAGGAAAGAGGATGAAGAATTTGAGCAACTTGAAGCCTTATTTGCTAGAAGAGTACCTAAAGGACTGACATGAAGTAAGTATGAAGGAAATGTACCTTTTAAATGTTTTGCATGTAATAAGATTGGTCATATTGCATCTAGATGTCCTAAAAGGAATGCAAGATTTGAAGAAAGGGTTAAGAAATAATTTAAGCCTAATCTAGACAACTATAGATTAAAGAAAAACAAACTATGCTACATAGCGGATGATGGAGTAAGTGATGACTCAGATGATCAACCGACAAGAGAATCTGCTAGTGGATCTGGCAATGGAAAGGAATGGATGTTCTATGCTATAAAGGAAGATAAACCAGAACCCATTATCAAGAATGAAGAAAAGGCCTTGGCTACAAAAGTTGAAGACAAGGATGAATGGGTAATTGATAGTGGATGCTCACATCATATGACTAGAGATAGAAGAAATTTTTTGTCCCTGCAAGAATACAATGGCGATCAAGTCAGATTTGGGGATGACAAAGCATGTATGAGCAAAGGTAGAGGTATTATTTATCTGGATGGTAAGCATAATACTAATAATGTCTACTATGTAGAAGGTTTAAAGAATAATCTTTTAAGTGTTGGTCAATTGGTGGATAAGGGATTCCAACTTCAGTTCAAATATAGAAAATGCAAAATCATTAAGATAACTAGTTTGGAGATTGCAACCAGTACTCAGACTAGAGGTAATATCTTTCACTTGAATATCGGTGATAAGACATGTTTGTTTGCTCATATTGATGAGACTTTGTTATGGCATAAGATGTTGTGTCATGTTAATTTTGATTGTATTGTTAAGATCAGGTCAACAAAAGTAGTTAGAGATATACCTAAGACTATAAAGCCACATAATCTGGTATGTAAGGAATGTAAATTGGGAAAGCAAGTTAGAACTTCATTTAAGAGCATACATGATAAATCTAATGATGTGCTTGATTTGATTCATATTGACTTATATGGTCCAACAAGGACCAGAAGCTTTCAAGGTGATAGGTATATCATGCTAATAATTGATGATTATTCTAGAATGATGTGGGTGAGTTTTCTAAGGGAGAAGTATGAAGCTTTTGAGAAATTAAAGATCTTTAAAGCAATGGTGGAAATAGAAACTTGATTGAAAATCAAATATCTGAGATCAGATCAAGGTGACAAGTTCACATCTCATGAATTTAACAATTATTGTGAGATAAATGGAATTAGGAGACAATTATCTGCACCTCAGACTCCTCAACAGAATGGAGTAGTGGAAACAAAGAATAGAACCATTTTGGATGCAGCAAGAACCATGATGATGGAAGCCAAATTGCCTCACATCTACTGGAGAGAAGCAGTGAGTACAACAGTCTACACATTCAACAAAGTTCATATCAAAGGTGAAACAATTAAGACTCCTTATGAATTATGGTTTGGACACACACCTACTCTTAAATATTTCAGAAGTTTTGGAAGTAAATGTTATATCAAAAGGGATGATTCAATTGGGAAGTTTGATCCTAAAGATGATGAAGGGATATTTCTTGGATATTCAATTGAGAGAAAAGCATATAGATGTTATAACAAAAGATTGCACAAAATTGTGGAGAGCACAAATATGAAAGTGGATGAGCAATACAAAGATCAATCTATATCATATGACAGAGAATTGATAGTGGAAGTGATCATAACTGATCCGGTAATGCCTCAACTGATACAAGACATTGTGACAGTTACACCAGTACAATGAGAAAATTCAACTTTGACTGATGATCTGAACAGAGAACCTGAAGTTCAAAAGACACCAAGGTATGTAAGATTAAATCATTTTGAAGATCATATCATTGGAGACAGGAACAAGGGAGTTATGACAAGAAGAAGACTGACAAATGAAGAGGAATGTCTTATTTCTCAAATTGAACCGACATCTGTTATTGAAGCTTGTAAAGATAAACATTGGTTAAAAGCTATGGAAGATGAATTAGATCAGATAGAGAAGAATAAGAGTTGGACTTTAGTTACCTGGCCTAAAAATAAGAATGTTATTGGAACTAAATAGGTTTTTAGAAATAAACTAAATGAGGATGGTCAAGTTGTACGAAACAATCATAGAATGGTTTGTAAAGGATATTCTCAAATGGAAGGAATTGATTATGGTGAGAAATTTGTAGCAACATATAGAATTGAAGTTGTTAGAATATTTCTTGCCTATGCAACATACAAGAACTATAAGGTCTATCAAATGGATGTTAAATGTGCATTTCTGAATGGTGAACTTGAGGAGGAAGTATACATTGAGTAGCCAGATGGATTTTCACTAACAGATGACAAAGATATGGTTTGCAGGTTAAGGAAATCATTATATCAATTGAAACAAGCTCCTAGAGCTTGTTATGCAAGGTTGGATAAATATCTTTTGAAGCTTGGTTTTACTAAGGGCAGTGCTGACAGTAATTTATATTACAAGATCACTGATGATGATATTTTGATTATTGAATTATTTGTTGATGATATCATTTTTGGAGGTGAAGATAAATTGTGCATGGAATTCTCTAATAATATGAAGAATGAATTTGAAATGTCTATGATTGGTGAGATGAGATTTTTCTTAGGTTTGCAGATTATTCAAACTGACAAAGGCATTTTTATCTGTCAAACTAAGTATCTAAGGGAATTGTTGAAGAAGTTGGGTATGGATAATTCCAAACCGGTAAGTACTCCTATGGTGATAAGTGATAAATTTTCTATCAAAGACGCATCTTTACCAGTAAATTCGACAAGGTATAAGTCTATGATTGGTGGCTTGTTATATCTAACTCAAACTAGATCGGATATTATGAATGTAGTAAGTGTTGGTTAACAGATTGGATTTCTCAAAATTTACAAATAAATACTCAAACTAGACCGGATATTATGAATGTAGTAAGTGTTGGTTAACAGATTGGATTTCTCAAAATTTACAAATAAATACTCCTGTTGCCCAAATAGAAAACCAATGATAACCAGCAGTTGGGTAAATAATTATTGTTCTTACCCTCTACATTAAGGTACAACTCCCTATATAATATTCAATGAATTTTGAATAATTTTCTCTTTATGTGATTCACTTTTAACCAGAAAGTAAACAAAAGGCTTCAACATTCATTAGTCAACACAATATGAATGCTTAATGATGGATAATGAAATTCATAATAAAACGTTTGATCTTAAATGGAAATTAACTCTCAGGATGATAAAAGAATGTTTGAATTCTGATTGACACTCACTCATGTCTCACAAGACAAGGGGAATTAGAAAATTCAAAAGCTTACAGCTAGTTTCATTTACCAAATTGATTCGCAGACTTCAAATGAAAAATCAGAGAAAAAAAAAAGATACACGAACACATAATCATTCCAACAAAATTTTTACGCATTCAAAACACACATGTTTCTCAAGTTGTATCATATATTTCATTCCACTCAAAGATGGGTATTTCACTGAAATTACAAGTGAAACTAGTCTGGTCCTTCAAGTTTTTCACCAAAAATTCTATATCACGCAAAAACATCCTTACAAATCTATATATAGCCGCCAGGCTTAATTGTCTTTTTAAATAAAATGCAAATATGAAATTCTAGAAACAACCGCCTATAACTGAATTTTAACTAAACGGCTACAAGCCGTAAATAGAGCCATAACTAAAAGAAAAGAAAATGGCCTAAATTGTCTCTGAAGTGTGCGTGGTGCCACATATATTTTGCCACTCCATATGAGCCGCAGAGAAATTATGAACTACTTGGTAGTGTGAGAGACCAATGTGCAGGACGCGTTGCTTCTAGACTTCTTTATCCATACCCACCTGCGTGACTTTAGTTTTATGCACCTCTAAGTGATCTGAACAGACAACCAACATGGATTCAATGCGGGCTACTCTGGTGAAGTCATCGCGGGTAAAGGATTTTGATTCTTTAACAAAATTGATTTTCCCTTTGAAATTCTGCACCATATCTACTACCTGTTCAATGGTCTATCCATCTTCCTTCAGAAGTTGTACATCGATGCACACCAAGTCTTTCTGCATCACGGCAATGAGTTCTTTCAATTCTTTTAGCAACTTAATGGACTCTTCATGACCTTGTTTTATGATTGAATTTCTCCATTCAATGTTTTCCTTGGCCACATGCAGTACCTTGTCATCTAAATCATTTACTACCTTTTCTGTAAGGAAGTTCATGACACCATACCTCTATACATCTTTCATTTGAACCAGTACTACAACCCATTTTTTCCTTTCCTTTTCCCACGCTGACACTTCTATTTCCAGCTCTTGAGTCACAGTCACAGCATCCTCATATGCCTTTACTAGATTAGCAATATACTCTGTTCCTTGCTGAATTATGAACTCAAGCCACTCTACAAAGGTTTTTGCCAGGACATGATTTCTCTAAACCTTATCCAACAAATTCTGGTTCATGGGAGATCTAGGATCAAAATTTTGAGGAACCTGTGATAGGGGCTGTGGGCTGGGATGATGAATGGCGTTAATATACTCTGCCATCTGCTTCACAGTCTGCTTCAACTCTCATTTGTCTTTCTCATCTTTCCATGTTCTGGAAAACATTTGTTTAGCAGAGGACTCTAAGTGTTTTGCATCAACAGCCCTTGAAGCAGTTCCTAAATCAAGCTTTTCAATGACAAAATCCTGCTCCGTTGCGTTTTTTGGATCTTTGTCAGAAATAGGCCTAGCCACTTCAGCTACCCATTGCCTTGTATTCTCATCCACCTCCAGGACAGCTTCTGCTTTTATCTTTTTGGACTTAGGTGTTTTTCTGAGGCATTTGCTCACCATATCTTCCATGGGCACACTAATAGGGACTACATTGTGTTTCTTACTTATTGATGCTCCTAACCACCTTGAAACATTTGAGGATATCTTAGCTGGTGGCGTTTGACATTCAGATGAATCCATGGTCACCAAAGTAGTCACTTGATTGGGGCCTTCCCCAGACTGCTCTTTTTCTTTACCTGCATCTTGAGCTGCAGGAATGTCTGTTTCTGGTTCACCCATACTCACTTGCGCATCCTCAGTATCAAGAACTATGATGGTTTCTTTTCCTGTGGTGTTTGCACCTTTCCTTTTACATCTGGAACGGGTGACTCGAACCGTTGAGGGACCAAACAGTGGTTCTTTAAGTCTTCTGGTTTGAACCTTTTCAATTCGACTACCAGTGACACCTGCAATATCAACAACAATGTTAGAAGAAGAAATTGGTACAGCAGCATGAGATTGCTCAACTGATTTCTCGACTAAGCCGGTAGCAAATTTTATTCCAGGCCTTTGCTCTCTTAACCATTTCTCTGTTCTCCTTATTACATTAAAGGTTCTTGACTGAATATTTTCTTCTTCTTTCCTATCCTAATCAATTTCAGGAATAAGTTGCACATGAACTCTTTTATTGAACTCTAGGTCCAATACATATTCATCTTCCACTTCTTGTATTCCTGCAATGTTCATGGGCAATTTCAAAGTAATAATTTGCTGTACAGTGAACCTCGACCTTAATCTTCTTCGAACTTCAAATTCATCACAGCAATCCTCCCAATAATCTTCTAATTGGGGTATATGTGTGAAGTTCACATCAACATTCAGTTGCTTCATTGCATATTCTTTGTTGTCGAACCCCTGCCGAGCAACATATGGCGGCAAATTCATCTTCTTAAGTTCCAATTCTAAGCATAATGCATCAGAAACAGTATGGCAACTATAATGTCTGAGTTCAATTGGGAAAATTGCTTCAGATTCACTTTTCATCCCAAATCTCTTATCCACATGAGCTAGATGTCTGCTAACTTCTAAAAGTACATAGCTGTCGAGAGCATATCTGGGTAATTTGAAAGGTTCATCTTCAAAGCCTCCAATTCAGATATAGATGAATCTAGGAAATTGAATGAAACAACTCCCATATGTGGTGACCAACTTTAATGCCTCAGGTGACACCCTATTATTCAAATTTCCCTGCAGTTCAAAAGTTAATCTTCCCGCAAAGACTTCATTCTGCCTCAAGAAATTTTCTGTGTATCTCTGTATTTGCAAATGTGGATAGAACTCGTAGACCTTCATTCCATTAACCCAGGGTTCCTGATGTAATCTTGACCATTCTCTGATACATGCTAAAATATAGAACAAGTATGAAGTCATCTGAAAATTAGCTATTCCAACAAAATTACTCAACCCTTCATGCAATCTCTGAACAATTACTTGGGCCCAGTCCAGGTATTTCTCACCAGCTAATAATACTTGAATGTAAAAATACATCCAGTCCTCCCAATAGAAGGCATGTGAATTCCCCTTAAGCCTGTTCAAAAGGACCACAATATCCCTAACTTCTGTGATGAAATGTTCTCTTGTTAAGGGTTTGGGCAGCCTAGAACCTCCCTTTTGTATTTTAAGGAGCCTGTTCCTGGCTATGACATTCCAATAAACACTTCTCTTCTCAGAGAAAAATGTGTATGAGGTTCCTATGGACTAATCTTCATACGGCTCTTTGTGAGGAATTCCAATTGCAGCCATTACAGTTTCTCTGTCAATCCGCACTAGCATGTCTCCATTATTGGCTCTAATGCACCTATTACCAGCATCATATCAGTTCATACATGCATACACTAATTCTGGGCAAGGAGCATCAATTGGGAATGCAGCGGCCTCAACAAGACATGAACTATCTTTTCCATCATTGAATTAGTTGTCGGGTTCTTGACCCTCTCTAAAAAGTTATCTAACTCATTCTAAATGAAGGTTGTATCATCTAACTCCGAAAGGGTACTAACCAGGTATGATGTTCGACCCAATTTGGGTAGAATTGGTCTCATTTTTGCTTTAAATTGCGTCAATCAGACAACATTCAATTCTGAAGCAAAGAATTACACTTTCCAATTTTCAGAACTAAATAGAGCAGTGGAAAATAAGCAATTAAAATCACCTGTCTTCAACATCAAACTATGAAACCTTTGGAAGAACTGAGCTAAATTACCTTCTGCGTCTCCACTCTTTGTCAACAGCAACAATAACTACTTTACCTGACGCCCCATATTTAAAGACGAGAAAAGACTGAAATGAACCAACACATGCTTCGGCCCAACTTATTCTCCATGTGAAACCACTTGTGATTTGATATAATTCTGACATTCTTATTAATTAGAAATCAACTCTGCATAGTCGACATGCCTTCTCATGATTGTTTCCATAATTACAATTTGAAAACACGAAAACCAAGGAAAATTTTGTTTTGATTGCGCCGCCTTTTTTTCATGACACCATCGGGCTGAGTTGAAAACACCGCTTTGAACCTTGAACTCATTTTTAAAGAATTTCATTGGTTCAAAGTTCAATGACAACAAGTCACATTTGCGAACAAGTAGAAAGAGATGAAAGGAACATTCAAAAGCACAGGAATGAACCTTGAACCTTGAACCGTTTCAAAATAAAAGTTCAATGGTTCAAGTTCAAAGCGAACACAAGATAAGCACTGAAAAGACAACCGCAAAACACAAGACAAAAGACCGATTGAACCTTGAACCTTGAACCGTAAAGGTTCAAAGCTCAAGTTCAATGACTATGCTAATGACAACTTGGAACTTTATGGAATGCATTTCTCTTGAACTCGAATTGTGAACTTTATTAAAGGTTCGACGAATGAGTACGAAGCTCAGTTAATGAAGACTTAAGTCCTAGAAAATAATTACCCTCTTTTTTTTTGATAGGCTATAAACGAAAAATAGAAAAAAGGGGACAACAATTGGCTCTGGCTGGGGAACAGGACTGTGAAGGACTAGGAAGGAACTTAGGATCTCTAGTTTTGCACTAAAACAAGGACGAGGATACAAAATAGGAAAGGCTTGACACAACAAAACCGACACAACAAAACTGAGCTATGTACAGAAAAATACGAGGGACACTCGCTTACAATTTGTAGAGCTTGAGATCCTGTCCATTATAAGACAGGGGAAGGATAGTACCATCCATATACGTGAGCCTGAAAGAATTCGATCCCTTCACCTCATGAATTAGAAATGGACCTTTCCACAAGGACTCAAATTTTCCATGTGCTCCTCTCAATTCCCTTCTTTTGTCCCAGAGTAGAACTTGATCTCCCTTCATAAATTTCCTCGGCCTGGCTTTACGGTCAAAAATCTGTTTAACCCACTGTTGATGTTCTGTAATATGGTTAACCAACTTTTCCCTTTCCTCTTCTATTCTAGCCAGATGCATAATCCTCCTTTCCAGTGCATTTTGAAAATGTGAATCTTCAATAACTGTCTATAACTTGGAAGCTGCCAATTCAGGAGGAAGTGAGAGCTGAGCCCCAATACCATACACAAGTTCAAAGGGTGACATACCAATTGCTCATTTTGGTGATGTCTTGTCCGCCCACAGGGCCTCATGTAACCTCTTATGCCAATCCTTAGCATTTTTGCTGACCAATTTCTTCATGATGTTTATCAGATTTTTGTTACTGGATTCTACCTGACCGTTACCTTGTGGATAATAGTCAGAGGAATGTGCCAAGGAAATACCGTGATCATAACAAAACATGAATATTTCTATAGAAGAAAAACTTGCAGCATTGTCAGTCACTATCTTCAATGGTACTCCAAAACGAACCAGAATATTTTCCTTTAAGAACTCACATATTACTTCTGAGGTTGTTCTCCTAACAGGAACTGCTTCTACCCATTTAGTAAAGTAATCTGTAGCCGTGACAATATGTGTATGCCTAGCACTGGAAGAAGGCATCAGCGGACTAATGAAATCTAGTCCCCATTGCTTAAAAGGTTCTTCCACAACTACTGGCTCGAGAGGTAAAGTAGCTAGTTGTGGTTTCCCTGAAAAGAATTTACATTTATCACACTTTGCAACCCAAACATAAGCATCTTTAAACATACCAGGCCAATAATAGCAATTTCTTAATATTTTGTATGCGGTGACTGTAGAGGAGAAATGACCTCCACAAGCATCATCATGAAATGACCTCAGCAAAGACTCATGTTGTGCCTTATCCACACATCTCAGGAAGGTTCCATCCAGTCCTTTCTTATATAATATGTCACCAAAAATAACATATTTAGCCACTTTTAATTTCAAGTTTCTCTTTTCTCTGGGGGACAAATGTGTAGGACATTCTCCATATTTCAGGAAAAAGGCTACATTAGTGAACCATTCATCCTAAAGGCTAACAAAAAGAGCTAAAGGCAAACTTTCTTCTTCTTCTTCTTTATTTTCTGCCGTTAGACGACACAATCCCTGTCCACGAACTAACTTCGTTGGCCTGATATCCAAATCAAATTCTTGAACCTTTGAAACCCAGGTTGCTCTATTATTCAATCCCACCTCTTGCTGAGTCAAGATACTTTTAACAGCAGAATTAGGCACAAAGACAATTGAATGAGAATGCAATATGTAATATCTAAAATGTTTAACAGCTTTAACAACTACGAAAGCCTGCTTCTCATTCAATCAATAGTTTAACTCATGCTTTTTAAGCGGAATACTCATAAATGCAATAGGAAACTCTTCACCAAGTTCATTCTTCTGTAGGAGAATACCGTACATTGTGTGTTTTGATGCATAACAATAAATAATGAAACCTTTTTTGAAATCAGGATTAATTAATGTTGGAGCATGATAAATGGCCTTTTCAACTTCTTCAAAAGCTTTCTCTGCATCCTCTTTCCATTTAAAGATCTGTTTCTCACTCATCATTCCTACAATATGCTTAGTGATTTCAGTGAAATTTGGCACAAATCTCCTAAGAAAACTCACCTGCCCAAAATATGATTTGACACCACTCGTATCTGACGAAAAACTTAACTGTTGAATTGCTTTAACACGATCAGGATCGATCTTAATACCATCTTGAGAAACTATATGTCCTAAAAGTCTTCCTTCAGTAACGCAAAAAACTGATTTCTTTGGGTTAAGGGAAATACCATGATCTCGACACCTTTGCAACACAGTTTCTAAATCCTTGAAATGATCTTCCCTTTTCTTGAAGAAAACTGTCAAATCATCTAGATACACAACAATGATTTTACCAATCAGATGACCAAAAGAAAGGTTCATTGCCCTTTGGAAAGTAGCTCCAGCGTTTATTAGATCGAAAGGCATGCCGTTATAGGCAAAAGTTCCCCATGGTGTTGTAAAGGCGGTTTTGTGTTGATCTTCTTTTGCCACGCTTATTTGATTATAACCAGAGAAACCATCAAGCATAGACATCATCTCAGACCCGGCGACAATTTGGAGAATGTGATCCATTGCAGGTAAAGGATAATTATCTTTTAAGCTAGCCTGATTCAGATTCCGGAAATCAACACAAATTCTTATCTCTCCATTTTTCTTGCGAACCGGAACAATGTTAGCCACCCATGTCGAATGATGAATTGGATAGATTATCCTCACCTGAAGCATTTTATCTATTTCTCTGAAAATTGCATCTGCAACCTTTGGGTTATAATTCCTTAATTTCTGCCTAAAAGGAATCGCTTCTGGCTTTAGGGAAATATGATGCTAAAATTGACCATCTCTAAAATCTTTCAAATCTTCATAGGACTAGGCAAAAACATCAAGAAACTTTCTCAACAGTTCGATGTACAAATGCCTTTCTTTCAAGGTGCAACATTTACCCAAATTGACCATTTTGGGATTCTTTTCCTCACCAATATTAATCTTCTCATATTCACCTGATGTATAAGCATCGTGGGAATCAGTTCTTCTTACAGACTTGTTATTGCGGTCGAACAGGCTCTCTAAAGTTACCAATCCTTTTGGGATTCGATTTACCTTAAGTTTAACTACTCCCTCTCTGAAGCTTCCCTTCTCATCTGGACAAAATTCATTACATGGGTTTTCTGAACCTTCAAAATAAGAAGAAGCAAACATAGCAGCATTTTGTAAGAACTTATCAATATGCTTATCATCTTCAAACACTTGCCAGAAATCTGAATTATCAGGGACGTTTGGGCGATGAATTACTTCAATTCTGTAAACATTTGTACCAAAATCCGGATGTGGAAGTAGTAATGATGCCGATACCGCTAGGGAATCTGCACGAGAATTTTGACTTCTAGGAATAGCTTCTATTGAAAACGCATCAAAATACTCAATTTCATCCCAAATTCTATTTCTATAATGCTTGAGCCTCTCATTTTTCATAGAATAACGATTGCGTACCTGATTAACAATCAATTCTGCATCACCTTTAGCACACAACAGTTTAATCCCTTTCTTCTTGGCTTGCTCAATTCCTAGCAACAATGCCTCATATTCTACGGTATTATTTGTATTTTTAAACTCCAAATTAAATGAAAAAGGAAAACTCTCACCCTGTGGAGAAATAAGTACCACTCCAGCGTCGGATCCAGCAGATGCACAACTCCCATCAAATTCCATTATCCACAACCCTGCAGTGTGATCATCTATATCTCCTGACATATTTTTAGTGTCATCAGAGAAAAGCAAGTAGTTACCAAATTCACATTCCTGATACAATATTTGTGATTTTGGATCCTCTGAAGGAAACACTGTAAATTTGGATTTTGGTTCTGGTATGAGAGTAATTTTCTGTCTTCCTATAGGAATCGTTGCCTCAGACCAATCCATTTTAATCTCACCACCTAGGTCTTTACAAAAAGTTCTACTCAACAACATTCCGTAACTCGCTGGAATATCAGCAACCAATATTGTGAGCTTTACTCTTTTATTGGGATGAACTGCTAAAGCCACTTGAGCATCTTTGATCTGACCAAGTAAAAGAATTTGTTTAGAATCCATTGAGAAGCATTTACCAAAGGTTTTAGTAAGTGTGAGACCTAAGGCTTTGGCCACTGTGGAAGGCATTATATTATTTGAAGCTCCCGAATCAATAATATAGTTATTAAGTTTATAACCATTGATAAATAGGGATACATAGAAAGGCTCAGGTTTCTGGTCAAGTATATGTGATGGTCCTACAGATTCATTAACTGGCTCTTTCGATGTAAAAGCATTGGCTTGTTCTGTTAACTGAGCTTCAGTATTGAATGGTAAAGACTCAAAGCTTGACAATATATCTGAGGGCTGCAACTGAAAATTTTCCCTCCGCCCATACTGAATCAACTTTTCTAGCTCTTTGGGATTCAACCTGAGGTATTCAACAGGAGAGATTTGAATCTTTGACGTTTTACAAAACTCAACAATATCAAAAGGGATATCAGACTCAGGTCGCCTCAATATTTGAACCTCTTGAACCTTTGAACTTACTTCTGAACTTTGGTTCATAGGTTCCTTACCCTTAGTTGAATTTTCATAGGATGCTGGAGTGCTTGTATTTTTAAATTGATGCTGGTTTCTAGTGAAAACGGCACAAGAGGGATCTTCAAAGGTTACCAATATATCTCCTTGTCTATCTGTTTCGGATTCATATTCAAGGAAGTGTATTCCAGAGTCGCCAGGTTGTCCATAAATTTCCTCTATTGAGCCAGGTTCATTTAGAATCTCTCATGTACTAAGCATCTGTGCATGTCTCACCATTTCTAGACAAGAATTACCATCGTGGTCATCTATTAAATGGAAGATACACATATTTCTCCTGGGAGGGGGTGCTTCAATGGCTAGTCTTTGCTGAGTTGGGGGCAATTGTAAAGCTTTATTTCTTGTTCCGATAGGCTGATTATTAGGCCATCTTGGAATGTCTTGATAAGGTTGAGGATAGGATGTGTTAGCCTTGGGGAGCTATCTCTTGAGGGTGATCACATCATTAACCAATCTTTGGATTACGGGATCAGAGGGAGTTGTGGAAGTTGAAGGCTGTGAGTTAGCAGTTTGAACCTCTCTTCTCCATTTGCTTGCGTTAATCAAATCATCTTCTAATTCTACTACAGTAGTTTTGGCAGTGGCTAAGTCCTGGACCCTTTGTCTATGAATAAAGAAACTTATTTTTGTAGC
This sequence comes from Cryptomeria japonica, assembly GCF_030272615.1. Lineage (NCBI taxonomy): Eukaryota > Viridiplantae > Streptophyta > Pinopsida > Cupressales > Cupressaceae > Cryptomeria > Cryptomeria japonica. The sequence continues at coordinate 456,497,326 of NC_081414.1, forward strand.
CATTGCATTAATGAAGAAACATTTCAAATTATCATCAGAAGGTCTCTGATTAACTGGAATCTTATGAACAATCTTGTCAAACCTTGCCACAAAGTCTCTCATGGATTCAGGTATTTCCTTTTTCAATTGGGCTAATTGGGCTAAAAGAGAATGATCATCTTCTACCACTTTAAACCTATCCTCAAACCTAGTTTTCAAATCCTACCAGTTTGTTATTACACCATTCGGCAAATGGTAAAACCAGTCGGCTGCTATTCTAGTCAATGTCTGAATAAACAACCTTACTACTACATCTTCATGTTGAACCGCCAACATGCCACATGCAACATTAAAAGCATTAAAATGCTCATCAACTGTAAATTTTTCATCACCATTAAACTTAGGTAAATGTTCTCTAGAACCTTTAGGTAAGGGATTTAAATTTACTCCAAGGGCAAGTGGTCCTATTGCTGGACCCCAGGGATTATTTGCAGCCATAGGAAGGACAATATTCAGAGGGGTGGGATTAATCACAATGGGAAAGACAACACCATGTAAGGTCAAGGAGTGACAAATAGAGGATTGGGCATGAATAGAAGGAGATCTTGGGGGCCTACTTCTTGCCCTTCTTTGAGGTGTGAAGGAAGGGTAGGAATTTAGGTTTTGCAATTCTTCAAAAGTCGAATCCACTAATCCTTCTCGCCTTTGGGATCTAGTATATCTTCTGGTCTCCAATGTGCTCACACCCTACAGTCTTCAAAATGAACTACGAACCAATTCAAAGTAACTTATGGCTATAAAACAAATCTTATTATTCGACTCCCCAGCAGAGTCGCCAAAAATCATTTGGTTAATGGATTGGATTTCTCAAAATTTACAAATAAATACTCTTGTTGCCCAAATAGAAAACCAATGATAACCAGTAGTTGGGTAAATAATTATTGTTCTTACCCTCTGCATTAAGGTACATCTCCCTATATAATATTCAATGAATTTTGAATAATTTTCTCTTTATGTGATTCACTTTTAACCAGAAAGTAAACAAAAGGCTTCAACATTCATTAGTCAACACAATATGAATGCTTAATGATGGATAATGAAATTCATAATAAGACGTTTGATCTCAAATGGAAATTAACTCTCAGGATGATAAAAGAATGTTTGAATTTTGATTGACACTCACTCATGTCTCACAGGTTAAGGGGAATCATAAAATTCAAAAGCTTATAGCTAGTTTCATTAACAAATTGATTCACAGACTTCGAATGAAAAATCAGAGAAAAAAAATTGATACACGAACACATAATCATTCCAACAGAAAGTTTACGCATTCAAAACACACAGGTTTCTCAAGTTGTATCATATATTTCATTCCACTCAAAGATGGGTATTTCACTGAAATTACAAGTGAAATTAGTCTGGTCCTTCAAGTTTTTCACCAAAAATTCTATATCGTGCAAAAACATCCTTACAAATCTATATATAGCTGCCAGGCTTAATTGTCTTTTTAAATAAAATGCAAATATGAAATTCTAGAAACAATCGCCTATAACTGAATTTTAACTAAACGGCTACAAGCCGTAAATAGAGCCATAACTAAAAGAACAGAAAACGGCCTAAATTGTCTCTGAAGTGTGCATGGTGCCACGTATATTTCGCCACTCCATATGAGCCGCGAAGAAATTATGAACTACTTGGTAGTGCGGGAGACCAATGTGTAGGAAGCCTTGCTTCCAGACTTCTTTATCCATACCCACTTGCATGACTTTAGTTTTATGCACCTCTAAGTGATCTGAATAGAAAACCAACATGGATTCAATGCGGGCCACTCTGGTGAAGTCATCGCAGGTAAAGGATTTTGATTCTTTAACAGAATTGATTTTCCCTTTGAAATTCTGCACCATATCTACTACCTATTCAATGGTATGTCTGTCTTCCTTCAGAAGTTGTACATCGATGCATTTCAAGTCTTTCTGCATCACGGCAATGAGTTCTTTCAATTCTTTTAGCAACTTAATGGACTCTTCATGACCTTGTTTTATGATTGAATTTCTCCATTCAATGTTTTTCTTGACCACATGCAGTACCTTGTCATCTAAATCATTTACTACCTTTTCTGTAAGGAAGTTCATGACGCCATACTTTTGTACATCTTTCATTTGAACCAGTACTGTAGCCCATTTTTTCCTTTCCTTTTCCCACGCTGACACTTCTGTTTCCAGCTTTTGAGTCACAGTCACAGCATCCTCCTACGCCTTTACCAGATTAGCAATATACTCTATTCCTTGCTGAATTATGAACTCAAGCCACTCTTCAAAGGTTTCTGCCAGGACATGATTTCTCTGAACCTTATCCAATAAATTCTGGTTCATGGGAGATCTAGGATCAAAATTTTGAGGAATCTGTGATAGGGGCTATAGGCTAGGATGATGAATGGCGTTAATATACTCCGCCATCTACTTCATGGTCTGCTTCAACTCTCATTTGTCTTTCTCATCTTTCCATGTTCTGGACAACATTCGTTTAGCAGAGGACTCTAAGTGTTTTGCATCAGCAGCCCTTGAAGCAGTTCCTAAATCAAGCTTTTCAACGACAAAATCCTGCTTCGTTGCATTTTCTGGATCTTTGTCAGAAATAGGCCTAGCCACTTCAGCTACCTAGTGCCCTGTATTCTCATCCACCTCCAGCATAGCTTCTGCTTTTATCTTTTTGGACTTAGGTGTTTTTTCGAGGCATTTGCTCACTATATCTTCCATGGGCACACTGATAGGGACTACATTGCGTTTCTTACTTATTGATGCTCCTAACCACCTTGAAACATTTGAGGATATCTTAGCTGGCGGCGTTTGACATTTGGATGAATCCATGGTAACCAAAGTAGTCACTTGATCGGGGCCTTCTCCAGATAGCTCTTTTTCTTTACTTGCATCTTGAGCTATAGAAATGTCTGTTTCTGGCTCACCCATACTCACTTGCATGTCCTCAGTATCAAGAACTATGATGGTTTCTTTTCCTGTGATGTCTGCACCTTTCCTTTTACTTCTGGAATGGGTGATTCGAACCATTGAGGGGCCAAACAGTGGTTCTTTAAGTCTTCTGGTTTGAACCTTTTCACTTTGACTACCAGTGACACCTACAATATCAACAACAATGTTAGAAGAAGAAATTGGTACAGCAACATGAGATTGCTCAACTGATTTCTCGACTGAGCCGACATCAAATTTTATTCCAGGCCTACGCTCTCTTAGACATTTCTCCATTCTCCTTATTACATTAAAGGTTCTTGACTGAATATTTTCTTCTTCTTTCCTATCCCAATCAATTTCAGGAATAGGTTGCACATGAACTCTTTTATTGAACTCTGGGTCCAATACATCTTCATCTTTCGCTTCTTGTATTCCTGCAATGTTCATGGGCAATTTCAAAGTAATAATTTGCTGTACAGTGAACCTCGACCATAATCTTCTCCAGACTTCAAATTCATCACAACAATCCTCCCAATAATCTTCTAATTGCGGTATATGTGTGAAGTTCACATCAACATTCAATTGCTTCATTGCATATTCTTTGTTGTCGAACCCCTGCCGAGCAACATATGGCGGCAAATTCATCTTCTTGAGTTCCAATTCTAAGTTCAATGCATCAGAAATAGTTTGGCAACTATAATGTCCGAGTTTAATTGGGAAAATTGCTTCAGATTCACTTTTCATCCCAAATCTCTTATCCACATGAGCTAGCTCTCTGCTAACTTCTAAAAGTACATAACTGTCGAGAGCATATCTGGGTAATTTGAAAGGTTCATCTTCAAAGCCTCCAATTCGGATATAGGTGAATCTAGGAAATTGAATGAAAAAACTCCCATATGTGGTGACCAACTTTAATGCCTCAGGTGACACCCTATTATTCAAATTTCCCTACAGTTGAAAAGTTAATCTTCCCGCAAAGACATCATTCCACCTCAAGAAATTTTCTGTGTATCTTTGTATTTGCAAATGTGGATAGCACTCGTAGACCTTCATTCCATTAACCTAGGGTTCTTGATGTAATCCCGACCATTCTCTGATACATGCTAAAATATAGAACAAGTATGAAGTCATGTGAAAATTAGTTGTTCCAACAAAATTACTCAACCATTCATGCAATCTCTCAACAATTACTTGCGCCCAGTCCAAGTATTTCTCACCAGCTAATAATACCTGAATGTAAAAATACATCAAGTCCTCCCAATAAAAGGCATGTGAATTCCCCTTAAGCCTGTTCAAAAGGACCACAATATCCCTAACTTCTGTGATGAAATGTTCCCTTGTTAAGGGTTTGGGCAACCTAGAACCTCCCTTTTGTATTCTAAGGAGCCAGTTCCTAGCTATGACGTTCCGATAAACACTTCTCTTCTTAGAGAAAAATGCGTATGAGGTTCCTATGGACCAATCTTCATACGGTTATTTTTGAGGAATTCCAATTGCAGCCATTACAGTTTCTCTGTCAATCCACACTAGCATGTCTCCATTATGGGCTCTAATGCACCTATTACCAGCATCATATCGATTCATACATGCATACACTAATTCTGGGCAAGGAGCAACAATTGGGAATGCAGCGGCCTCAACAAGACCACTATGAACTATCTTTTCCATCATGGAATTAGTTGTCGGGTTCTTGGCCCTCTCTAAAAAGTTATCTAACTCATCCTGAATGAAGGCTGTATCATCTAACTCCGGAAGGGTACTAACTACGCATGATGTTCGACCCAATTTGTGCAGAATCGGTCTCATTTTTGCTTTAAATTGTGTTAATCAGACAACATTCAATTCTGAAGCAAAGAATTACACTTTCCAATTTTCAGAACTAAATAGAGCAGGGGAAAATAAGAAATTGAACTCACCTATCTTCAACATCAAACTGTGAAACCCTTGGAAGAACTGAGCTAAATTACCTTCTGCGTCTCCACTCTTCACCAACAGCAACAATAATTACTTTACCTGACACCCCATATTTAAAGATGGGAAAAGACTGAAATGAACCAACACACGCTTCGGCCCAGCTTATTCTCCATGTGAAACCACTTGTGATTTGATATAATTCTGACATTCTTATTAATTAGAAATCAACTCCGCATAGTCGACATGCCTTCTCATGATTGTTTCCATAATTACAATTTGAAAACACGAAAACCAAGGAAAATTTTGTTTTGATTGCGCCGCCTTTTTTTCATGACACCATCGGGCTGAGTTGAAAACACCGCTTTGAACCTTGAACTCATATTTAAAGAAGTTCATTGATTCAAAGTTCAATGACAACAAGTCACATTTGCGAACAAGTAGAAAGAGACAAAAGGAACATTCAAAAGCACAGGAATGAACCTTGAACCTTGAACCATTTCAAAACAAAAGTTCAATGGTTCAAGTTCAAAGCGAACACAAGACAAGCACTGAAAAGACAGTCGCAAAACACAAGACAAAAGACTGATTGAACCTTGAACCTTGAACCGTAAAGGTTCAAAGTTCAAGTTCAATGACTATGCTAATGACAACTTGGAACTTTATGGAACGCATTTCTCTTGAACTTGAATTGTGAACTTTATTAAAGGTTCGACGAATGAGTACGAAGCTCATTTAATGAAGACTTAAGTCCTAGAAAATAATTACCCTCTTTTTTTTTGATAGGCTATAAACGAAAAATAAAAAAAGGGGGCAACAGTAAGTATTGTTTCAAGATATCAAAGTAATCCTAAAGAAAATCATGAATGCATAGTAAAATGGATATTCTGGTATTTCCAAGGAACAACAAAATATGGCTTATGGTACTCTAGAGATGATGACTTCACTTTATGTGCATATATAGATGCAGATTGGGCAGGAGATACTGATGACCGAAAGAGCACTTCTAGTGGAGCTTTCTTTCTTGGAAATAAATTGGTTTCATGGATCAACAAAAAATTGTCATGCATTTATTTATCTACCATAGAAGTTGAATATGTTGCAACAACAACTAATTGCACTCAAGTCTTGTGGATGAAGAAAATGTTGAAGGATATCAAGGTAAATTGCAGTGAACTGGTAGTTATCTATTATGATAACTCTGCAGCTATTGACATATCTAAGAATCTGGTATTTCACTCTAAGACTAAGCACATATCAATTAAATATAACTTTCTGAAGGAAAAGGTAGAAGAAAAGGAAGTCAAATTAGTTTATGTGAACACTAAAGAGAAGATTGCAAATATATTCACTAAACCGTTGTCTAAGGAATCATTTGAGTATTTGAGAAACAAGTTAGGAATATCTACCCCTCCAAAAGAAACTTAATTGATGGAGCAGAGAATCAGTCCGATATGCATCATTAGCTTCATCCTTTGCTCCAGATTGATGTAGTGGTGCTACTACTCAGGGGGAGTAGTCAACTTTGAGATTCACGGGATTTTGATATCTATGTCATATCTTTGGCATTGATGTCAAAGGGGGAGAGATACATAATGTGAAAAATAATGTCATAATATGTCATATAGGAGAGAGATTCAGATCAGTTTCAGATTGGACTGCACTCCTTAGGGGGAGTTGCTGGGATTTTTCAGTTTTTCATTGTTATATCTTCTATGAGAAATTTTTGGCATTTCTTGGCACTTAGATGTTTTCTTTTTCACATCTAGTGTTACCATCAATGCCAAAGGGGGAGATTGTTGGAAATATGAAGGAATTGATTATGTGTTGCATTAAATTTTTATCATTGATGTCAACACTAGTTGTTATGATTGGTTACCGACAAATAGATTTTGGTTACCAGTAGAAGAACTAGTGTTACCGGCAGAATGGACTATCAGTTGGATACTACCGACATGTTTGGATCAATGGAATATGTTTGGTTTAATGTGTTGCATGTTTCTGTAATATATTTTGGTTAGTTGGTATTGACTTGATGATCGGATGCTATCATACAATGTAGTAAGCCTATATCGGTAAGGGTTTAGGGTTTTACCGGTAGAGCTTTTACTGAGAATCTTTGACAGGATGCATAAGTGGTGTTGGTGCGGCTTCTATATGGAATATAGGATGCAGAAGGTGATCTTTGTTCATGCCTCGACTGATTGGTGACATCTCTTTGGCATGGTGAATCTATTTGGGTCCACGTTATGGACCGGTATCATGTAACATGCTATTAAGTGTTCTCTACACATTACTAGGATGATTTATGAATTGGTTAATGTTGTTTTGGTCTAAAGATGACATGGTATATCATTGTAATGTGGATGTATGTAATGATATTATTATAATATCTTTTAGGTGACCGACCTAATTGGTTTAGGCCTTAGGGTTTGTTTAAATTGATGTAAGATCTCTTTGTAGATTATGTCATGTAATGAAATGTGTGAATAATGAAAAGATCATATGCGAAGGAGATTTGGTCAATCATAGGTGATTGGATTGGGTTTATGTAAGAGGTCAAAGGCCTTTGGTATTGATCTTAACCAAGACTGTAATTAGGCATGGTAGATGCTATCATTGGTAGTTTATTCTTGTGGATTGTTTTCCAATTATATTGAGGTGGTTATAACCTCTCTATAGTTAGTGAGACTCCTTTGTAATGAGCAGTATGCTCTAAACAGTGTGCCTTCCTGCATGTGCAGTCCCCTTATTATATCACATAATTTTTGCAAAAGTATTATTTGACTATGTGTAGGCTTCCCACTGTGGTTTTTCCCTTTACTGGGTTTTCCACGTACAAATCATGGTGTTATGTGGTATGGTTGCATTGCATTGATTCTCTGTTTCATACTTAAGTTTTATTGCTTACTGGTATCTATTTCTGCTATTGCGGTATTTAATGTTTATGTGCTTCGGTTAAAGGTTATAAAGTGGTTTGATTAATATAATTTGTTGACAACTGTTTCATCCCCCCATCTCAGTTGTCCATCGATTATTCTAACAAAGAAGTATACTTTCATGAAGGAAGAGTTAGTCCATTTGGTATTTGTGATATGTGTGGATAGATTGAAGATGGACCCTGAGAAAGTAAAAGCAATTGTTGAGTGGCCTACACCGGAGAACATTGGAGAGGTAAGATCATTTCATGGATTGGCTAGTTTTTACCGGAAGTTCATCATAAATTTCAATTAAATTTGTAACCCTGTGACTAAGACAATGAGGGGAGATAGGAAGGAATTCAAGTGGACAACTGAAGAAAACAAAAGTTTTGAATTGCTGAAGCAAAAAGTGACTTGCAGCCTATGTTAGCTTTACCGGATTTCAACAAAGTGTTTCAAGTATATTATGATATGAGTAGAATTGCAATTGGAGTCGTATTAAGTTAGGAAGGGAGAGAAGTAGCTTATTTTGGTGAGAAGTTGAATGATGTCAGGAGGAGATATTCAGTGTATGATCAGGAATTTTATACCATAGTTCAAGCCTTGAAGAAATTGAGACATTACCTATTGCCTAAGGAGTTTGTGTTATATATCGATCATCAAGCCTTACAATATTTGAACAGTCTGAGTAAGTTGAATCAGAGACATATGAGATGGGTACAATTTTTGCAGAGTTACACCTTTGTGTTGAATCATAAAAGTAAGAAATCTAACAAAGTTGATGCATTGAGTAGGAGGAATTTGCTGACAGAGAGGAGAGTAACTGTTTAAGGATTTAAGGAGTTGAAGATCTTGTATGATGATGACTTGGATTTTGTAGAACCTTGGAAAGCATGTAGAGAACCAGTTATGGTAGATATAAGCAAGTGGTTGGATTATTTCATTTAGGATGGGATGTTATTGAGAGGAGTTCAGTTGTGCATACCTAAGAGTTCTACGAGGGAGAACCTAATAAAGGAGAAGCATAGTGAAGGATCAGCCGGGCACTTTGGTGTTGATAAGACAATAGCATTGGTGAGTGAGAATTACTTTTGGCCTCAGATTTATAAGGATGTTAGGAAATTTGTGCAGAGTTGTAGAGTTTGTCAAGTTGCTAAAGGAAGTAGTCAGAATGTGGGATTGTATAAGCCTTTGATAGTACTAGAGAGACCTTGGGAGGATATAAGCATGGATTTCATAATTGGATTTCCTAAGACATGGAGAGGGAATGATTCTATATTTTTGGTAGTGGATATATTCTCGAAGATGGATCATTTCATACCCTGTAAGAAGACATTAGATGCAGTGCATATAGATGACCTATTTTTCAAGGAAGTGGTAAGGTTGCATGGATTACCTAAGAGAATAGTTTCAGATAGAGATCCTAAGTTTGTTGGTTATTTTTGGAGAATAATTTGGAAGAAGATGAAGAAAGATTTGAAGTTCAGTTCTACTTTTCATCCACAGACTGATGGATAGACAGAGGTAGTAAACAAGAGCTTGGGAAATTTGTTGAGATGCTTGGTTGGAGAGAAAACCAGAAGTTGGGATTTGATTCTTGCACAAGCAAAGTTTGCCTACAATAATTCAGTGAACATGAGAACTGGAAAAACACCTTTTGAGACTATTATCGGAACACACCCAAAGGTATATCAGAATTAAGAGATGTCAGTAATGAAGACAAGGAGAGTGCAGAGGCAGAAGAATTTGTAGATCACATGAAGGCCTTGCATATTCAGGTCAAGAAACATTTGGAGGACATGAAAAACATGTATAAGGAGAAAGCGGATGAGAAGAGAAAACATAAGGAATTTGAAGTTGGCGATGAAGTGATGGTGTATCTAAGAAAAGAGAGATTTCCAGTTGGAACCTATATAACCAGTTGCAGATGAGGAATTTTGGACCTTGTAAGATCTTGAGGAAGTTCAGTTCTGGAAATGCATATGAAGTGGAGTTACCAGATAGTTTGATTATTTAACCTATATTGAACATTGCAGATCTACATTAGTATCATGAATCGGAATTCAGTGAGGACAGTATTGTAGACTTGAAGAAATAGTTACCCCGGAAGGAGCTATATCAAATTGAAGACATTTTGGATAGTAGGATTGGGCGTAGCACGTATAGAAGACAATGTAAGGAGTATCTTGTAAAGTGGAAGGATAGACCAGTTGAAGATTCATCTTGGATTTCTCAGGAAGAGGTAGTCCGCCTTGGTTTTCCTCTGACCCTGACAAAGTGAGAGACTCACTTTTTTAAAAACCTTGCATGTCTGATGTAGGAGAATCTTGTTGGCAATTGAAACTCATTGGATTCATATATTGTCATTGATGGCAAAAAGATTTTATAGAAGGAATATACCAATAGACACCGCCAGATACCGATATTGGAGTAATTAGGGTGATAACCAACACCAACATCCAACACTTTAGTGAAGCTGAAATCAGTTTGGGATGCGAGAAAGGTTTTATTTGTAAAATCATTTTGTAATTATTGTATAGAGCCGACATTGAATATCTTTTGTAATGTGTTGTAAGACGACATAAGGAATATTGTTTGTAAAGGGTATATAAGTCAGTTTATTAGGTCAGTTTGATATACAATGAATGTGGAGAAGAAAAATGATGCGAAGGATATGTATGTAGATCATTTATATGTAAAGGTAATATGATGCAATGGTCAACAGACGGTTTGTAAAACATTCCTAGAGAAAAGGAGATACCGGTAAAAGGGTTTAGGTTTATGAACCAGTATAGAATAGAGCTATAACCGAAACTCTTTTTGGCATTACAAATGCATTTTGTGAGTTTTCCATTATTGTTTTATCTCAACAAAATCTTGTAGTGAGTGAGACTCTTTTGTGTTGAGCAATGTGCCTTCTTGCATGTGTAGGCCCCCATACTATATAATATCTTTCATATGGCCAGTGAACTGATATTGTGGGTCACAAATCCCACTGTGGTTTTTCCTCTTTGAGGTTTTCCACATATAAAATTTTGTGTGTTATGGTGTTCATTCATGTGGCTGGTTTATTTACTTCATGCTATATGTTTCTTCATTTACCGGTTTATGTGTATGTTGTAATAAGGTAAAATATTATAACACTGGCAGAACACTGATTCACCCTCCCCCTCTGAGTGTTCTTGGATTCCTTCTATTCCTACAATTGGTATCAGAGCTTGGTGCCTCAGAGGAAGTTTAACAACTTGAGGAAGATCCTAAAACCAGAATCATTGAATATTGCTATGGAGAAGCAACATGAGATGCCACTTGAAGATTATGATGCTGAATGGTTGAAGAACTTAAAGCTACAAGATGATTGAATTTTTCTAATGAATTCAATCTTGTTCTGCAAGAAAGATTATCATCTACTCAAGCTAGGAGGAAGGAACTTTTACAAAACCAGGATGATGAAGAGAAAAATGCACTTAAGGAACAATGTTAGAAGCTGAGTCAACAAAACATGCTCATGAAGAATGAAATGCAAGACCCGACTATGAGGATGTCAAAAAAAATTGAGGACAAAAAGAACAAGGAAGAAAATATTGTTGTATCTCTAAAGGAAAAATTTGAAGAATGTGGTAGATTGGCTCATGAGAATGATATGTTGAGAATTGATTTGGTCCAATCCCAAAATAATGAACAAGATCTTGAAAGACAAACAATGACTTTGAGAAATGAAATGACTACTACAAGTGAGTATAAAGAAAAATTTAGGATTAGTGCTGCACATCTAGATGATTTGTTGAAAAGACAAAGGCAGAATGAAGATTATAGAGGACTTGGTTTTGAATAAGGTGAAAGCTTCGGTACTACAAATAAAGATCAGACAATCGGTATGCAGAACTCATCAGACTAGAGGAAACCGATAAGGCAATATAATGCTTAAAAATTCACTGGTAGATGCTTTGTTTGTAATAAATTTGGCCATATAGCTAAACAATGTAGAAATAGAGAAAATCAAAACTACAATTCAGTTCCTGGTCAATGCACAAATTGCAAGGAATATGGTCATAAGTCAAAAGATTGCAGAATGAATGTTAAGTGTCATGCATGTGGAAAGTTTGGACATTTGGCTAACCAATGCAGATCAAGGAATGACACTAGATATGGAAAAGCAACTCAAAAGAACAATGTTACATGTTATGCATGCAACAAAATAGGTCATATTTCTAAGTATTGCAAAAACAAGACTAAACCGGTCAGTAATAATAGAGAAAATGAAAAAGGAAAGTAGAAGGTAGATGAATTACATAAAGATCACACCAAGAGATAGGTTAGAAATTCTGAAGAACCAAGTGGAGATGCAACTACACCAGTAACTGCACCAGTAACTCCATTGGTAGAATAGAGCATTACTGCACCAGTAGGAAATTCAACTGGTAACTGAGGCAGACGCTTTAAGAGTTGGCAAATTCATTACAAATCTTGCATATTCCTCGGAAGAGATCTGGAAAGAGATCTAGAGAGTTGTATTGATCATTGATGGAGGTTTATTCGGCATAAAACTATGAAATCAGCATCCGGTAGGGCACACCGGTAAGAATTTATGACAATGGAGAATTAGGGTTTACTCATAGATAAAAAGGGAAAATCGACTTATTTTCAATCACCTAGCACTTGAGAAAACCAGAGCGAAGCAAAGGCAAATCATAGGCAATCAAAAGTGAGTGAAGGCATTCTTAAGAGATTTCCAGTAGTTTTCTAAGAAGTGAATTGATGATAAATATAGGAAAAATCAAAGGTGTTAAGAAAGGGACATTCTAGTATGGTAACCTTATTTTCTATTTGATGCTATACTTCATGAATGAGCTACTGAGTTTGGGAAAGAAAAGATGGGCTCATGACATTCCGATAGGCAGGCAGATTAGAGATGCAATAACCGGTCTTGGTAGCAACAGGGATGAGAAGTTATGGGGTTTCTTTAAATATTACCAAAATAACATGAGACTGAGGGAGATAATCTCCAAACACATTGTGGATAAATATTCCACTGAAATCTGCTTCATGGTGAAAATAGATGAGACTCTCATGGAAGCAGTGGAACCTAGAACCATATGGGTCACTGAATTGGGTTATGAAGTTGATGACAACATTCTGGAACTATATGCAAAAATGTTGCTTGATGCTCCTTTGGGTGATAAGACTGAACACTTTGGTACTGCAAAGGAGAAGGCTCTTGAATTTAAAATTGGCTTCAATAAGAAAAGGAGGGAAAAGAAAATAAACAAAATGTCTACTTTCGTTAAGAATGCAATTCACATGATAGATACAGAACTAGGCTCTAGATCTAAACTGGTAGATCAACCCGTAATGGTATGTGATTCAAAGGTAAACAGGTCAGAAACCTTGATATCTCCTATCACTTCTAACTTTGATACAGAGGATAATCAACCTCTTGCATTCAGAAGGGTACATAGGAAGAAAGTTGACAAGCCTCTGATAGAAAAGGAGAATATGGAACCAAGGAGGAAGCTAGTAAGAAAGGTGACAAAGCCAACAACATCCACACCTCCGCCAAGGAAACCTACCTAGAAGAGGAAGACAACTCCATCCGCCCCTGCAACCCCTAGCAAGAAGAAGAAAAAGAGTGAGATAGATGAAGCAATTGAATCTAGTAATATTACCATCACCCCCCCAATGACTTGTGTAGAATTAATTGATGAGGTAACTAAAGATGGAATTTTGAAGAATGTGTCAAATTTTTATGAGCATTTAGATGACAATGAACAAAATGAAATGGAAGAAGCAATTTTATTATATTTAAACATATATAAGAAGGCTTTGGTAGAAATTTTGAAGGAAATTCCTTTATCTTTGTATAATAAATTGGATGCAAGGAGATTAGATGCAATCAAGAGGGATAGAGAGATTAAAGAAGTTGAAATTTTAAGCATTTGTGGTTCTATAACTAATGAGGAAATGAAAAGATGTATTGAAGTTGCAAATAGAACAATCTTTAGCAGCAAACCCTGGCAAATTAGCTTAATGATGGGTAGAGTTAATGAAATAATAAATGAGACCAGAGAAGGATGGACTAAATTTTTCCAAAAGAATCCCGATTTCCTTACTTCCCAAGAAGATTTTTCTAAGGCAACTGCTGCCACTATTCTGGACAAATCAAAAGGAAAAGAAATTTTGGGAAGCTCAGATCAAATTTTGAAAGAACCAGTAGATAATTCTCAATTAGATAAGAGTGTACAAACTCCACTAGTAGATAAACCTAAAACTAATGAGAGTGTATAGGCTAAACTGACAGAGACAACATATGTACAGTCTGAGAAAGGTAATATAGATAATGTACATGATACAGATAATATTGTTGATAATAACCCACTAGCAGTGATAGATACTGCACCAAGTGGTGAAGCCACTGGTACAAAAGAGGATGAGAAAAGGAATACACTGGGAGAGGATAAGGAAAAGTAAGAAAAGGAAAAGGAGACTGATAAGAGTAAAGATGCACAAACATCTAGTACCGAACCCATAGATGATTCCTCATCAAAACTTTTGGCAATTGACACTTCTCAAGTTGAGAAGAAATCCATCACAGAGATGAATCCCATAGAGCTAATGATGATGGCTGCTCAAAAACTAATGAAGGAGGGATCTACAGACAAGGGAATAATAGATCAGTCAATAAGAGTTTTGCATAGATTGATTCTGAAATGTATGATTGAAAATGAAGAGAGCCTTTCCGGCAAGCTTAAGGTATTGATAGAGCAGCACATTTCTAAAAACTTTCAATCATTACAGCAGATATCCGACTGACAAGCACTTGAAAGATTCACTTTGGCTAAGAAATCCCCTTTTGATCAAATCATTGAGATAGAGAGGAGGAAGATTGAAGAGAAACTTATACTTATTAAAAATTCTTTGAAACAGTGTACTAACATTTATAGGGTCTATTGTAATATAGATATTCTTATAGCAAACGTAGATAAGATAATAAATGAGTTACAAGAAATGATTTCTAATATTGCTAACTCTTTTGATGGACTAACTTCACTTACAACATCTATTGATGGATAAATTTTGACTTTGGAGAACCAAATTTTTGCTTTTGAAAAGGAAAGAGATAAGATCATTCGGAGAGCCAAAAGTCTCAGAGGTTTGGTGAGTCCAAGATTGGATTCACTTGGTGTACATAAGAGGGAATGCATGGATATGCTTGCAAATCCCACACCGACAGAAGTCACTGAGAAAGAATCACTTGCACATTTACTGAGTGGACTTGTATCCATATCCGACACATTCAAAACCGACTGGGATACCTATATAGAGTTACACGAGAAATCTTATATGGAAATCTTGAAATTGGTCAAGCTCCTATAAAGTAATCTATAATTATTCATTCTTTTGCACAGATTCGTAACAATTCTTTTAATTATTTCACTGGTCTTTGGCATTGATGCAAAAGGGGGAGGATATGTATGTGAAAACTAAAATGAAAAGGAAAGTATGTATATAATCATAGGGGGAGGATATTAGAAAAAGGGTATATGAATCAAAGTGGTCAATCAGCTAAGGGGGAGCATGTTTCAGTTTCAGTTGAACCGACAGGGAATACATTTTTTCACATGAGTGTTGCCATCAATGCCAAAGGGGAGATTGTTGGCATTAACACTCATTGGATTCATATGTTGTCATTCATAGCAACATGATTCTGTAGAAGGCATATACCGGCAGATACTAGCAGATACCGGCATTGGAGTAATTAGGGTCATAACTGACACCAACATCGGCAACAACATCCAACACTTTAGTGAAGCCGACATCAGTCTAGGATCTGGGAAAGGTTTTATTTGTAAAATCATTTTGTAATTATTGTATAGAGTCAAAATTGAATATCTTTTATAACGTGTTGTAAGCCAACATAAGGCATATTGTTTGTAAAGGGTATATAAGTCAGTTTGATATATAATGAATGTGGAGAAAAAAAATGATGCGAAGGATATGTATGTAGATCATTTGTATGTGAAGGTAATATCATGCAATGGTCAGCAAATGGTTTGTAAAGCATTCTTAGAGAAAAGGAGATACCGGTAAAAGGGTTTAGGGTTTATGAACCGGTATAGAACAAAGCTCTAACCGAAACTCTTTTTGGCATTACAGATGCATTTTGTGAGTTTACCATTATTATTTTATCTCAGCAGAAGCTTGTAGTCAGTGAGACTCTTTTGTGTTGAGCAATGTGCTCTAGGCAGTGTGCCTTCCTGCATGTGCAGGCCCCCATGATATGTAATATTTTTCATATGGCCAGTGAATTGATATTGTGGATCACAAATCCCACCGTGGTTTTTTCTCTTTGAGGTTTTCCATGTATAAAATTTTGTGTTATGGTGTTCATTCATGTGGCTAGTTTATTTACTTCATGCTATACATTTTTTCATTTACCGGTTTATATGTGTATGTTGTAATAAGGTAAAATCTTATAACACTGGCAAAACACTGATTCACCCCCCCCCCCCCCCCCCCCCCCCCAAGTGTTCTTGGATTCCTTCTATTCCAACACATCCCTGGTTCTTAGGAATCTTGCATCAACCAAAAATATTTCTTTTCTGTTTATTTTCTATTTTGCAGTTTCAACATTTCATTCCGTATTTTCTTGCATTGGCTCACCAGATCTTGTGGAGTTGGATTTTGCTTGAGGACATGATCATATTCCTTATTCCTAAACTGCAGAGCATTTGGATCATTTTCCAGCAAGTTATTGATTTCGGATTCTGAGACAATTTTCTGGCACCAAAACAGTTTGGACCTATTTGCATTGGTGAATCTACTGGATCCCTTCCATAGCTTGTGAAGCCCTATGCCTTGATTCCTATGTTCCTTGGCATGTGGCCAACCTTCCCTTTGATCCACACTTCATCCTTTAGATTTTCTAGAGGAATCTCTTTGGCGGATGCTAACCTATTGGTTTTACATGTTTGATCTTGTTCTTCGGCATTTGATTCCTTTTGGGTTGACTGGATCTTCTTAGATCATATAAATCATTGTAATTGAGCATTAAAAGTGAGCAGAGGGAAGTTAGATAGAACGCAGTAGATAGATCTTAGGTTTCAAGGTCTGAGAGTGACCTGTTCTGTAATTAAGCATGTTTGTAGTAGGCTAGTGAGCCGAATATTGTGACCCAGATGTTATCGGTTATCTATAATCAGTTTTCATGATTTAATATATTCAGTCCTGCATTGCCTCCATCACAGCCTCTTGTTTCTGTTGTGTTTACTCTTGCTGCCTGATCCAGATTGATCTCTTTGAGGTCCCTCCTAACTGGGGACTGCACCAACAAGTTGGGTAACGAGTGTTGCAGAATTATAGGGATGATTTCAGTTATTGATGTTGTGTTAGAGGAATTTGTGCCATTACGTGTGAAGCTTGTGATCATATGTTTTAGGTCCGGTATATGGATTTGTGATGGATCGAGCCAACATGAAACTACAAATTTCATATTTTGCAATTTTATGAAGCTAACTTGTTGAAGATCTATTTTGGTGATGCAGATATATAAGATCGATTTGGATGATCATTTTGTGAGATAATATGTGCATGAAATTGTTTTGGGAGTGATTGAGCACAATTTCACATGCACATCTTGAGTTTTGGTGATTTAGTATTTGGCAATAGTGCAGAACAAAGTAGTTTTTTAGATCAGTGGCAGCAGATCAATTTGAGCTTAACACAAACTAATTCCTAGCATTTGTAGATGATGTATTCGAGTTCAGACATTGTATTTGTCTTTATATCTCATTTGTAGGATAGTGAGTCCTCTGGGGGTTGCAACCCTCTTATGTAATTGAGTAGTGAGGTATAAGCAGTGTGCCTAAATGCAAGTGCTTTCCCATTTTGTAATATTATCATACTCTTGATCAAATTATAATAGTATTATGGGTACTCGATCCCACTGTGGTTTTTCCCTTTCTATGTTTCCACGTAAAAATTTTGGTGTTATGGTTTTGTGGCTGATTGGTTTATGTTTTTGCACTTTGCTTTCATTTTCTCTTATCTAGTGGTTTAATAATCAAGTTAATAAATTTATTAATTAGAGAACACTAATTCACCCCCCTATCAGTGTTCATTGATTCCAACAATTACTATCAGAGCCTAGTTCCTCTGAGGAAGTCTAACAACTTGAGGAAGATCCGAAAGATTGAATCAATGGACTCTGGTTTGCAGAGACAACTTAGTGTGGCACTTGAAGATCTTGATGCAGCAAGAAAAGAAGTAAGTTCCCTAAAAAGAAACCTGAATGCAACTGAGGAATTCATTGTGACACTGAAAGATCAGGTGAGCACATCTAGAGAAAAGAGAAAGGAACCAATTGACAAATTGAAGGAGAAAGAAGAACAAAGCATTGACAATCAAACCCTACAAGACAAGACAGATGAATGTGAGAAGCTAGGTAGAGAGAATGCAGTCTTGGAGAATAAAATGCAACCCATTGTAATGAAGCCGGCCAAGGAGATTGAAGACCGAAAGAAGAATGAAGAAACCTTAACTCAATCACTGAAGGACAAATTTGATGAATGTTGCAGATTGGCATATGAGAATGATCAGTTGAAGCTTGAGCTGGTGCAAACAAAGAATGATGGACAAGAACTTGAAAGGCACATCATAATTTTGAGAGATGGACTTTCCACTACTAATGAGTACAAGGAAAAATTCAAAGCTAGCTTAGTAAGGCCATATAAGATGCTTGAGAGTCAGAGACATGGTAAAGACATGTGAGGACTTGGATTTGAGAAAGGAGAATCCTTTGGTTCTAGACAAAGCAATCATCAAAAGAACAAGAGATCTTCGATATGGCATCCTAATGCTTATAAGTTCAATGGTGTATTTTCAATAAAGTTGGTCATATGGAAAGTCAATGTAGAAATAGGGTAATGAACAATGCTCCTACCTTTACCAGTCAATGTTTCATATGCAACAATTTTTATCATAAGTCAAATATGTGCAGAATGATGAACAATTTTTCAAAATAAGAGATGCTATGCTTGTGGAATGTTTGGACATATCTCTAATAAATGGAGGATGAGACCTAATTATATCAACTTCAGACCTATGCAAAGAAATGTTGTTTGCCATGCTGGTCATATTGCAAAATATTGTAGAAGTAAGAACATGAGCAACAATGGTCCAGTAAACAAGAACAAATTAGATGAAATGGGTAAATCTAAGGTGGATGAGATCAGAGTTCAACATAAGAAGATGTAGATAAATAAATAGGATCCTAATGTAGTAAATGGTTCCACACTTGATTCCGATGTTGGAACCTCATCCAGTAACTAGGGCTTGTTTACCTTAGGGGGAGTTTTTCATGCAAAATCTTCAAAAACCCCTTTCTAAAATCTGTAACTGATTTTGGAAGGTTTCAAAAGATCAAGATCAAGCATGCAGATGATATCTGGAAGAATTATTGCCAATCTGAGATTCCAGTGGAAGAATTCATAAAAATTCCAGTGGAAGAATTCATAAAAAGTGATGTATCTGGAAGCTTTTAGGGTTAAGAATTTATTACAGATAAAAGTTAGGTTTTCAAATGATAAAAAGGCATTTTTATTTTTCATTCCTCACATTGCGAACAAGAAGAAGAGAAGAGAAGTAGAGAAAAAGAGATTTAACAATGAAATCCGAGCTTTCAGCAATTTGATAAAGACTCCTTGCATCTTCTTATGATGGAAAAGGTATTTATCCATTCTCGAGCTATCAGTTCATATTATAAAATTTCAAAATGGCATCATCATCTGGCATAGCTACTCCTCTTATTGTAGAAATTACTGAAAGAGCAAGGCTTGTATTTAAGAAACATCCATTTAAGTCAGTAGAAGACGATCCAAATGGTACATTTTCTTTTGTATCATACAAAGTCTTACACAACAGACATATTAGGGCTTACATACACTATAACATTAAAGAATTGGGGAATCCAAACATGCTATCCCTGTATGCTAAGCACATGGTTGATGATTTTGGCAATTTGAAATCAAATTTTAAGAATTTAGAGGAAAAGGGTTTCATTTAGTTCGTTCACTTCCCAATATTCGACGAGCTCGAATGGGTTAGGTATGTACTAAGATGAATCCATGATGAATTCCTATGGATAGACAAATCCTACAAAATCATGAAGCATGTCATTCAAGTAGTTACTTGTTTGAGTGCAACCGATGAAGTTCCTAGAATTCGGCATGTAAAGAACACCACTGTAATGGAGGTAACCGGTTCAAAACATGTCAGTAGATCAATGACAATAAGTGATTATGGAATTTGATGTAAGATTTGCATCTATGGTTATTGGTTAAAAGGTATATCAGCCAAGCAGGAAGAATTCATAGGTGACTAAAGAAGGGATAAAGGAGTAAATTGTGAGCAATATCAAAGAGCATCATAGTTCCAAGAAGTGAAACCAGAATTCAAGAACAAAAGGACTTCATTAAAAGACACCAATAAGATATCAATGAAGCTAGCACCAAGATCAAATGGTCAACTTAGAGATACACTTCAAGGACAACATCAAAAGGCTATACAAAAAGTTCTAGCTAAGCAATTGCAACATAGAAGATCCCAATATCATGGAGCAACATTGCAAGAAGACAAGATCTAAAAAAAGGAAAATTGCTAGCACTACGCGGATAAAGACTTCAAAGTGAAGGATTAACTTGATCAACCATCATCATACCAAGCTTGGAGATGCTAATATCAAGGGATGTCGCTCAACACCAAATTTTCCTGTGATGAGGTATCAAGCCCACCAAGTATATTGAGATGGCATCTGTGTCATCACTCAGCCAATGAAGAGGCTTCATATCAACATGTCTAGATGTAATGTACCTGACTCACCCATGGAGGCACAAAATTTTATATACCTAATCTCATCTACTATTGCTTCACATTCAATGTTGGATCTAAATGAAATTTTCTCATTGGCCAAAAGGGAGTTGTTGTAACAAACCCTTATTACGGTTTCCACCTTGTAATTTTGGCCACTGATTATGAATCAATCTAAGATATTCATTATAAACAACTATCTATAAAAGAATCAAATCTCTCATTCGTAAAGGTTAATAATAGGAGAGTAATAGATAATAGTTCAAGAATAGACACCAACTAGGAATTAGAAATTAAAGTAGAAGTTAGAATAGGAGGAGGAGACAAAGATTGTTCCCAAGATCTTGTTGTAAATGACATTGTTTTCATTGAAGTTATGGTGAATTATCTATGTTAATTCAACATGATACATGGTATCTACTTCACATTTTCTTTAAAGTTGGTTAGATGAATAAAATATATCATTGTTAATGAGTGGTGTACTTAATGTTCATCTACTTGATTCAAAATGCAAGTTCTGATTATGAAGCCATGAGCATGAAAGTGGGATTTTGAAACTTATCATGCTCCCAAAATATCATTTTGAAGCTTGTGCTTCCACAACCCAACTTTTGCAGAATCAAAATGGGTGTTTGGAAGCAAAACAAGCTTCAAAATGCAAGTTCTGATTCCAAAGACACAAGCATGAAAGCGTGATTATGAAACTTATCGTACTCCCAAATCATGATTTTGAAGCTTGTACTTCCTAAATGCAAGTTTTGAAGCATCAAAATGTGTATTTGGAGGTATAACAAGCATCAAAATGCAAGTTTCGATTCTGAAGCCACGAACTTTGAAGCGCGATTCTAAAACTTATCATGCTTACAAAACATCATTTTGAAGCTTGTGCTTCCAAAACCCCAAGTTTTGAAGCATCAAAATGGGTGTTTGGAGGTACATCAAGCTTCAAAATGCAAGTTCTAATTTTGAAGCCACGAGCATGAAAGCGTGATTTTGAAACTTGTCGTGCTCCCAAAATATCATTTTGAAGCTTGTGCTTCCAAAACAAATGTTTTGAAGCATCAAAATGGGTGTTTGGAGGAACAACGAGCTTGAAAATGCAAGTTCTAATTCTGAAGCTTGAAGCTTGTGCTTCCTAAATGCAAGTTTTGAAGCATCAAAATATGTGTTTGGAGGTACAATAAGCATGAAAATGCAAGTTTTGATTTCAAAGCCACGAGCTTCAAAGTGTGATTTTGAAACTTATCATGCTCGCAAAACATCATTTTGAAGCATGTTCTCCTAAAAACCCAAGTTTTGAAGCATCAAAATGGGTGTTTGGAGGCACAAAGAGCTTGAAAATGCAAGTTCTGATTCTGAAGCCACAAACATGAAAGCATAATTATGAAACTTATCATATTCCCAAATCATCATTTTGAAGCTTGTGCTTCCTAAACGCAAGTTTTGAAGAATCAAAATGTGTGTTTGGAGGTACAACAAGCATCAAAATGCAAGTTTCAATTCCAAAACCATGAGCTCTGAAGCGTGATTATGAAACTTATTGTGCTTGAAAAACATCATTTTGAAGCTTATTCTTCCAAAAACCCAAGTTTTATAGAATCAAAATGGGTGTTTGGAGGCACAACAAGCTTCAAAATGCAAGTTTTGATCTAAATCCATGAGCATGAAAGCATGATTTTGAAACTTATCGTGCTCTAAAAACATCATTTTGAAGCTTGTGCTTCCAAACCCAACTTTTGAAGAATCAAAATGGGTGTTTGGAAGTAATGCAAGCTTCAAAATGCAAGTTTCAATTCTGAAGCCATGGGCATGAAAGCACGAATTTGAAAGTTATCACGCTCCCAAAACATCATTTTGAAGCTTGTGTTTTGAAAACCTAAGTTTTGAAGCATCAAAATGGGTGTATGGAGGCACACCAGGCTTCAAAATGCAAGTTCTGATTCTGAAGACACGAGCTTCAAAGGATGATTTTGAAACTTATCGTGCTTCCAGAACATTAGTTTGAAGCTTGTGCTTCGAAACCCAAGTTTTGAAGCATCAAAATGGTTGTTTGGAGGCACAAAAAGTTTCAAAATGCAATTTCTGATTCCGAAGCCACAAGCATGAAAGCGTGATTTTGAAACTTATCATGCCCCCAAAACATCATTTTTAAGCATGTTGTCCCAAAACCCAAGTTTTGAAGCATTGAAATGAGTGTTTGGAGGCACAACAAGCTTCAAAATGCATGTTCTGATTCTGAATCCATAAGCTTCAAAGCGCGATTTTGAAACTTATCATGCTTCCAAAACATCAATTTGAAGCTTGTGCTTCCAAAACCCAAGTTTTGAAGCATCAAAATGGGTGTTTGGAGGCACAACAAGTTTCAAAATGCAAGTTCTAATTCCGAAGCCATGAGCATAAAAGTGCGATATTGAAACTTATCATGCTCCTAAAACATCATTTTGAAGCTTATGCTTCCAAAACCCAAGTTTTGAAGCATCAAAATGGCTTTTTGGAGGCACAAGTTTTGAATGCATATTTTGATTTCGAAGCCATGAGCTTCAAAGCACGATATTGAAACATATCGTACTAACAAAATATTAGTTTGAAGCCTGTGCTTCCAAAACCAAAGCTTTGAAGCATCAAAATGGGTGTTTGGAGGCACAAAAAGCTTCAAAATGCAAGTTCTGATTTCAAACCCATTAGCTTCAAAATGCAATTTTGACACTTATTGTACTTCCAAATCATCAACTTGAAGCTTGTGCTTCCAAACCCCAAGTTTTGAAGTATCAAAATGGGTGTTTGGAGGCACAACAAGTTTCAAAATACTAGTTTTGATTCTGAAGCCATGAGCATGAAAGCACAATTTTGAAACTTATCATGCTCGCAAAATGACATTTTGAATCTTTTGCTTCCAAAACCCAAGTTTTGAAGCATCAAAATGGGTGTTTGGAGGCACAACAAGCTTCAAAATGCAAGTTCTGATTTTGAAGCCATGAGCATCAGAGCACGATTTTGAAACTTATCGTGCTCCCAAAACATCATTTTGAAACTAGTGCTTCCAAAACCTATGTTTTGAAGCATCAACATGGGTGTTTTGAAGCAAAATAAGCTTCAAAATGCAAATTCTAATTTCGAAGGCACAAGCATGAAGGCACAACTTTAAAACTTATGATGCTCCCAAAACATCATTTTGAAGCCTGTGCTTCCAAAACCCAAGTTTTGAAGCATCAAAATGGGTGTTTGGAGGAAAAACAATCTTCAAAATGCAAGTTACCATTCTGAATCCACGAACATGAAAGCTCAATTTTGAAACCTATCATGCTTCCTAAACATCATTTTAAAGCTTGTGCTTCCAAGACCCAAGTTTTGAAGCATCAAAATGGGTGTTCAAAGGAATAGTTCAAGCTTCAAAATGTAAGTTCCTATTCCAAAGTGATGAGCTTCAAAGCACGATTATGAAACTTATCAAGCTCGCAAAACCATTTTGAAGCTTGTGCTTCCAAATCCACGATTTTCAAAGCACGATTTTGAAACTTATCATCCTCCCAAAACATCATTTTGAAGCTTGTTCTCCAAAAAACCAAGTTTTGAAGCATCAAAATGCAAGTTTTGATTCCGAAGCCACGAGCTTCAAAGCGTGATTTTGAAACTTATCATGCTTCCAAAACCCAAGTTTTGATATCGAAGCCATGAGCATGAAAGCACAATTTTCAAACTTATTGTGCTCCCAAAACATCATTTTGAAGTTTGTGCTTCAAAAAACCAAATTTTGAAGCATAAAAATGGTTTTTTGGAGGCACAACAAGTTTCAAAATACATGTTTCGATTTCGAAGCCACAATGCAAGTTTTGATTCTATAGCGACAAGCTTCAAAACGTGATTTTGAAACTTATCATGCTTCCAAAACATTCATTTGAAGCTTGTGCTTCCAATACCAAAGTTTTGATGCAACAAATTGAGTGTTTTGAGGCACAACAAGCTTCAAAATAAAGTTCCAATTCTGAATCCATGAACTTGAAAGCATGATTTTGAAACTTATATGTTGATATTGTTGTTGCTAGGATATGTTGTTGTCATTGATGTCAACATATTCTTATGTTTTGGTGTTGCAGAGAGTTCTTTGGTGTTTCGATGATTGCATTGAGTTTATCTAGTCGGTTTATCTATTTGGGATGCTGGAATACTTTATTCCTATTGGTTTAAGTGATCTGGAAGTTTACTTGATCATATTATTTGATCCAGTTTGTAGTTCAGTCTTTTTGTTTAGTGGTTGGCAGAGTTTAGTATTTGATCCAGTGAGATTTGGTATGATTATATCTTAGGTTGTAGATTTGGGATAATGTTTTGGATGTTCATGTGTATCTTCAATTCAGATGGTTCATGAATTGGGGCTCTGTAAGTTATGTTTCTAGTCTGAATTGTTGTTGTTGAGTGTTCTTGAGTTCTAGCATGTTGATCGATGAAGATTTAAATAAGTGGTGTTGTTGCAACTATTGTGGATGGTTCTACCATTCTTGTTGGTCTCTCCTGATTGTATCCTATTTATTTTTTTGGTCTGCATTGATCCTTGTGCACAGTACTGGTGATTTTGTTGATCCAGTGATATTCTTTGTGTTATGCCATATTCTTGGTGGTGTAACGTGTTGCGGTTGATCTTGGCAAGATTTTCGGTGCTGATGTGTGTTTGGAGATTTGATTTAGGTCCATGCTATGTCATCTATGTCATTATATTGGTACAATGGTTTATTTAAGTATATGAGATGTAATTTTGTAATTAAGGGTTGAGGTTTTGGCCGACCTTGTAGTCAAGGTTGATGAATTGTTTAAATAGGTGGTATAGTCATGTAATTTGTGAGTTGATGTTGTGTCAGAATTATTAGAGAGTGGTGTATGTATGCATAAGAAAATTTATCCTTTGGTATGGTGTGTTGAAAATATAGGGTAGACAAATAAGCTTGACCGAAACTGTCATCAGGCATTAGCAGATGCTATATTTGTAGTTCATGTAATCCAAATTGTAGTTTGAATTTTAATTTAAAGTAGTGAACCTTCCCTAAGTGTTGGAGCCTTCTGGGTCATCTTATTTTGAGTAGTGATCTCTAGGAAATGTGCCTAAATACATGTGCATTACCCATTGTAATATTTACACATACTACTACATACTATCATCTTATTGTGGGTAGGTTCCCACCGTGGTTTCCCTTAACCGGGTTTTCCACGTCAAAAATCTTGGTGTTATGTGTGTTCCTACTATTGTCTTTATCTTTACTCTTGTTGTAGTTATTAGATATGAGATTATGTTTAATTTGTTTAATCCAGTGAAAAATGATTCACCCCCCCTCTCAGTTTTCCTTCTTTGTTGCTGCTAATAATTGGTATCAGAGCTAGATCCTCTAGAAGAAGCTTGACTTCTTGAGGAGATTCAACATGGAATATTATGTGCTCAAGAAGGAGAGTTAGATTTGATGGAAGCAATTATATTGTTTCGAAGGACCAGATGGAAGTTCACTTGAAATGTCTTAGAGATGAGTATTGGAAGATCACAAAGAATGTCTACAATGTTCCTCAAAATGGACCAATTACTACTGTTGAGATCAAGGATGTTAAACACAACATAAGAGATAAGGAAGTATTGTTGAGTGCCTTGACTGATTTAGAGATGACTAATGTGATGGGTTTGCAAATTGCACATGAGATTTGGAAGAAGATGGAGACCTTGCATGAAGGAGATGCGCAAGTTAAAGTTGCTAAGTTGTAGAGTTTGAAAGGAAAGTATGAAGCATTGAAGATGGGAGATGATGAGAATATAACATCCTTTATGGATAAGGTGAATGAGCTTGTTGTGAATATTAGATGTGTCAATGGAACCTTTGAAGAAGACGAGATAGTTTCTAAGGTGCTGAGATCATTGCCTCCTGCTTACAAAAATAAAGTAGTTTCTATTGATGAGATCTAGAGTGTGACTAATGTGACTAGAGATATGCTAGTTGGAAAGCTTGCTACATTTGAGTTGAGCAAATTTGGAGAATCACATGGAAAATGTGAGACTGCATTCAAATAATTTGTATCCAGGAAGCAAAAGTATGATCCGAGAGAAAATTCATGCTGGGTATCCAGATTTGAAAGAGAAAAGAGAGATATGGAAGAACAAGAAAGATAATTGGATGAGATTGAATCCCTTATTGCTTGGAGATTGCCTAAAGGAGCCGGTAAGTATGATGGAAAGTTACCCTTGAAATGTTTCTCTTGTAATAAGATATGACATTTTGCTTCTAGGTGCCATGAAACAATGTCTAGATATGATAAGCATGAAAGATATGATACATCTGATAAGCATGATAGATATGAGAATCATGATAAGAATGATAAGCCCTATAAGCCCTACTAGAAGTATAGAAATAAGAAGAGATTCTATTATGCTGCCAATGAAGGTGCGACAAATGAACAATCGAAGAATGGGAATTAAGAAGATGAATTTTTATTTATTTCTATCAAGAAATATGATCTAGTATTAGTGGATCCTACAAGCTGCATTGTTGAGGAGAAAGCTTTAGCTGCTAAGATTGAAGGGAAAGATGAATGGGTAATTGACGACAGTTTTTCACATAATATGATAGGTGATAAAAGAAAATTTGTGAGTATAGAAAGGTATGATGGTGGTATAGTGAGATTTGGAGATGACAAAGATTGTGTGATTCATGGAAGAGGTTCTATATCTTTCAATGGTAAGAATAATACTAATGATGTTGAAGGTTTGAAGAATAATCTTTTGAGTGTTGGACAGATGGTTGACAAGGGATATGATTTGCAATTCAATAATGGTAAATGCAAGATCCTAAATGCCTCTGGTATAGAGATTGCATCATGGACTAAGACTAAAGGTAATATCTTTCACTTAAATGAGGGTGAGAAAAGTTGTTTTATTGCTCAGATTGATGAAAGATGGTTGTGGCATAGAATAATGTGTCATGTTAATTTTTACTACATGATAAGGATAAGTTCTACTCAAGTTGTTAGAGATTTGCCTAGGATTGTGAAACCTGCTAATTTGGTATGTAAGGAATGTCAAATGGGAAAGCAAATAAGAACTTCATTTAAAAGTAAGATGTGTTGATATAATGGATTGCTAGATTTTGTGCATACTGAATTATGTGGTCCTACTAGAGTGAGAAGCGTGTAGGGTGATAGATATTTCATGTTGTTGATTAATGACTATTCTAGGATGATGTGGGTTACTTTTCTAAGGGAGAAATCAGAAGTGCTGGAGAAATTCAAGATATTAAAAGCTAGAGTGGAGACTAAGATGGGATTGAAGCTAAAGTGATTGAGATATGGTAGAGGAGGAGAATTTATATCAAGAGAGTTTGATACATTCTGTGAGAGGAATGGAATTAGAAGACAATTATCTGCTCCTAGAACCCCTCAACAGAATGGAGTTATTGAAAGAAAGAATAAAACTATCTTGGATGTTATAAGGACTATGTTGATAGAAGGAAATGTTGCACAAACCTTTTTGAGAGAAGCTATTAGCACTAATGTTTACACATTCAACCGGGTGCATATTTAAGGTAATTCTGATAAGACCCCTTATGAGCTATGGTTTGGTCATGTTACTACAGTTAGATATTTTAGAGTTTTTGAAAGTAAATGTTATATCAAGAGAGATGAAGATATAGGAAAATTTGATGCAAGATGTGATGAAGGAATCTTTTTGGGATATTCTACTTAGAGAAAAGTGTATGGGTGCTATAATAAGAGACTGAAGAAGATAGTTGAGAGTAAAATGTGAAGGTAGATGAATATCTTGGAAAGAAGATCAGAGCATGCATATATAATTTTGATGATGAAGATGTTATTTCAAAGCCTGTACGAACTAAGATCTTAAAGAAGAATGATCTGGTGGAGACAATTAATCTGGATATTGTTGTTGTTGGTGAAGAAGTGCAAGTTTGAAAATCAGAATAATCAGAAGACTCTTAGGTATGTAAGATTGAATCATTCAGAAAATCAGATTATAGGTGACAAGAATAAAGGTGTGATGACTAGGAGAAGGATTGTTGCTGAAGAGATATGCTTGATTTCAAATATTGAACCTAAAGATGCTACAAAAGAATGTAAGGATAAAAATTGGATAAATACAATGGAAGAAGAGTTGAATCAAATTGAGAAGAATAATACTTGGGAGCTTGTTCTGAGACCTAAAGAAAAAAATGTGATTGGACTAAATGGGTGTTTCAGAATAAATTGAATGAAGCCAATGAAGTGGTCATAAACAAAGCAAGACTGGTGTGTAAAGGGTGTTCTCATATGGAAGGTATTGACTATGAGGAAACTTTTTCTCTTGTAGCTAGAATTGAAGTTGTTAGATTATTGCTTGCATATGCTGCTTACAAGAATTTCAAGGTGTATCAGATGGATGTCAAGTCAGCCTTTTTGAATGGTGATCTTGGCGAGAAAGTCTACATTGATTAACCAGATGGATTTTCTTTATCAGATGAAGGAGATATGGTATGCAAATTGAAGAAAGCTTTGTATGGACTGATACAAGCCCCTAGAGCCTGGTATGCTAGATTGGATAAGTATTTGTTGAAGCTATGATTTTGTAAAGGTACTACTGATAGTAATTTATACTTCAAAGTTGAGAATGATAACATTTTGATTGTTGAAGTCTTTGTTGATGATATCATTTTTGGCAGAGATGATGATTTGAGTATGAAATTTGCCAATGATATGCAAAAGGAATTTGAGATGTCTATGATTGGTGAGATGAAATTCTTTTTAGGATTGCAGATTACTCAGACCAATAAAGTTATTTTCATTTCTCAATCTAAGTATGTGAAGGAATTTTTGAAAAAGTTTGGATTAGCTGATTCTAAGCCTATTGGAACTCCTATGGTGATTGGATGCAAGTTGTCTAAAAGGGTAAAAGTATAGTGTCGTGTTGCACTTTAGGCTAAGTGTGAGGGAAAAATAATAATGACCATTTGGAGGAATTGATTATGTGCTGCATTGATGTTTTATCATTGATGCCAACAGTAGTTGTTTGGATGCTTTACCGACACCCTTCTGGTCTCGGTAGGTTGAGTGGTTTCTGGTTGATTTGGATCCAGCATGATCTGGTAGGCTCTGGTATAGTTTGGTTATGGAATTGCCTTATTCATGATACTCATGCTCATATTCAATAAGCTAGTTTTGGTCTGGTGATCGGATGCTATCCTATTTTCTTAAAATCTTGGCTTCTGGTTTTGGCGAGGGTTTCCCCAGCTGAGCTTTTGATGAAGATATTTGATGTATTGCATAAGAGGTGTTGGTGCAACTTCTGGTGGAGTTTTATGATGTTGTTGGTGATCATGTTCAAGACTTGGTGGATGGAGATCGTTGTTGTAGAGTGTGGACCTATACTGGGTCCCGGTTGGTCTAGGTTATGGACTGGTTTAATGAATTGTGTGGATTGGACCTCTTGATGTGTTTATGAGATGTCTTATGTGTTGGATATTATTTGTTTGGTCTAAGGCCGACATGTTTTGTAATTATGTAATTGGTTTATTGTCTGGTGGCCGACCTGATTGATTATGGTTGAGGGGTTGTATATATGTTGTAAGATATCATTGTAGATCATCATGGTAGAGATATATGGTTATGGGAAAGGAATGTCATGTGCGAATAATGTAATATGATTCAGCCAAAGGATTTGGTCGATCATTGGAGATCAAATTGGGTTTATGTAAGAGGATTTAGTCCTCTAGTGTTGAGATTAATCAGAACTGTACTCAGGCATAGGAGATGCTATCTTTTACAGTTCACCACTTCTCCGAATTGTACTCTGGATTTCTATGTAGTCAGTGAGACCCTTTTTGTGATGAGCAGTGCACTCTAAGTTGTCGGCCTTCATGCAAGTGCAGGCCCCTCAATTGTAATTCACATACTTACTACAGAAGTATTATCTAACTGTGGGTAGGCTTCCCATCGTAGTTTTTCCCTTTACCTGGTTTTCCATGTACAAATCTTGGTGTCATGTGGATGGTATTTATTTTGTAATTTTTGTTTATGCTTAATTAGTTTAACTGATATTTTGGTATTTAGTTTAAGCATTCTGGTACTAATTTTTTGGGTTTCGGTATTAAAGTTTTAATTGCTAATGCTTCTGATAATCTGTGACAACTGATTCACGCCCCCCCCACCTCTTAGTTGTCTTATGGTTATTTGAAATGTCTAACAATTGGTATCAGAGATTTGGTCCTCTCTACAAAAATATTTACCCCCAGAGGAAGATCCTATGGTGACTAACAATTCAAGTTCATCTAGTTCTTCTGGAGCTATCTTTCAGAGAGATATTCCTAGGCTTGATGGAACAAATTACACAGTATGGAAGATTTGGATGGAGACTCATCTGAGATGTCTTGGCAAGGAGATTTGGGAGATCACACATAATGGTGTCACACCTCATAACTTGGCATTTGGCAATCCTCCTCCGAAAAACCTGGATAAGGAGCTTGAGAATGATTGTAGAGAAAGAGAAGCCCCCTTGTGTGCACTTTTTGATCAGAAAATATTGAAATTAATCGACAAATCATCTGGAAAGGCTATATGGGATAAGTTGGAGACTCTTAATGAAGGTGACACTATAGTGAATATTTCTAAAATTAATGGTTACTGGGTGAGATATGAAAATCTGAAGATGGAAGAAGACGAAAGGAATACTGCATTCATGGAAAGGATAAATGAGATTGTTATGAGAATTCAATGTTGTGGTAGCTCTGAGCGAAGATGAAATTGTTTCTAAAGTTCTGAGAGCCCTATCACTGGCTTACAAAATGAAGGCTATTGCTATTAATGAGTTGAGAACAATGGCTTACACATCTTTCAACAAAGATACATTGGTTGGGAAACTATCTGCTTTTGAGCTTGAAGAATTTGGACCTTCTGGAGCTATGAAGACTGAACCTGCTTTTCATGCATCTACATCTGCAATCGGTAAGCAAGATTGGAAATATTTATATGGAAAGGAACTGAAAGATATGAAGAGAGAAGATGATGAGTTTGAGAAACTTGAATCACTATTTTCTAGAAGAGTACCTAAAGGACCGGTAGGAAGTAAGTATGAAGGAAAAGCACCTTTTAAATGTTTTGCATGTAATAAGATTGGTCATTTTGCATCTAGATGTCCTGAAAGGAATTCAAGATTTGAAGAAAGAGTTAAAAAATATTTTAAGCCTAACCCAAGATATCAGAACAAATATAAGTATAGGAAAAACAAAGATAAATAATGTTACATAGTGAATAAGGAAGGCATTATTAATTCTGATGATGAATCGGTAGAAGACTCTGCTAGTGGTTCTAGAAATGGGAAGGAATGGGTATTCCTAGCTATCAAGGAAGATGATCCAGCACTGGAAGAGAATGTGACTGAAGAGAAGGCACTTGCTGCTAAAATTGAGGACAAGGATGAATGGGTATTTGACAACGGTTGTTCACATAATATGACTGGAGATAAAGGAAAGTTTCTATCTTTGAAAGCATTTGAGGGCGGTCTAGTTAGATTTGGAGATGACAAAGCATGTATGATCAAAGGAAAATGAACTATATCATTGGATGGTAAGAACAATACTAACAATGTTTATTATGTTGAAGGTTTAAGGTATAATCTTTTGAGTGTAGGAAAATTAGTGGATAAGAGATTTCAATTACAAATCAAGGATGGAAAATGCAAAATCATTAACAGATTTGGATTGGAGATTGCAACCGGTACACAGACAAAAGGTAACATATTTCATTTGAACTCCAGTGAGAAGACTTGTTTGATCACACAGATTGATGAGAGATGGCTATGGCGTAAAAGGATGTGTCATGTGAATTTTGATTGCATTATAAAAATCAATTCAGATAAGGCGATTAGGGATATACCTAAGATTATGAAGCCCTATAATCCGGTATGTGAAGAATGTCAAATGGGGAAATAGGTCAAAACCTCTTTTAGGAGTATACAAGATAAATAAAATGATATTCTTGATCTTATTCATACTGATTTGTGTGGCCCTGCTAGAGTCAAAAGTTTTCAAGGTGATAGACATTTCATGCTAATCATTGATGATTATTCTAGAATGATGTGGGTTACTTTTCTAAAGGAGAAATCTAAGGCATTTGAAAAGTTTAAAATATTTAAGGCTAAAGTGGAAATTGAGACAGGATTGAATATTAAATGTTTGAGGTCAAATCATGGTGGACAATTCACATCCGGTGAGTATAATAACTTTTGTGAGAAGCATGGTATAAGAAGAATTGTTTTTGCTCCCTGGACACCTCAGCAGAATGGAGTTGTGGAAAGGAGGAACATAACTATCTTGGATGTTGCTAGAACAATGATGATGGAAGCTAGTCTACCTCATATATATTGGAGAGAAGTAGTGTGCACAATGGTTTATACATTCAACTGAGTACATATCAAAGAAGAAACCAGCAAGACACCTTATGAATTATGGTTTGGCAATACACCTGCAGTTAAGTATTTCAAAATATCTGGTAGTAAATGTTATATCAAGAGAGATGATACTATTGGCAAATTTGATCCTAGATATGATGAAGTCATATTTCTTCGTTATTCTAATGAAAGCAAGGCATATAGATGTTATAACAAGATATTGCAAAGAATTGTGGAGAGTGCTAATGTCAAAGTAGATGAGTTGAACATAAGTCAAATAAGAGTTTATGAGAAGGAATTGACAGTGGAAATGATAATATCTGAACCAGTAGCACGTTTACCGGAACAGAGTGGTGAACCAGATACTTTGGTAGTATCAGAGAATTCTATAGTGACTGAAGATCGGGAAAGAGGAATAGAGAGTCAGAGGACTCCTAGGTATGTGAGATTGAATCATTCAGAAGATCAGATAATTGGGGATAAGAAAAATGGAGTGATGACAAGAAGAAGACTGGAAACTAATGAGGTATGTTTAATTTCACAAGTTGAACCCGTATAAGTAATTGGGGCATGTAAAGATGAATATTGGTTGAAAGCTATGGAAGAAGAATTAGATCAAATTGAGAAAAATAACACATGGACTTTGGTTCCCTGACCTAAAAATAAGAATGTTATTGGAACTAAATGGGTTTTTAGGAATACATTAAATGAGAATGGTCAAGTTATAAGAAATAAGGCTAGATTGGTTTGTAAAGGATATTCTCAGAAGGAAGGAATTGATTATGGAGATACTTTTGCACTGGTAGCTAGGATTTAAGCTATAGGATTATTTCTTGCCTATGCTGCTTATAAAAACTACAAGGTTAATTAGATGGATGTTAAATGCACACTTTTGAATGGTGATCTTGATGAGGAAGTTTATATTGAGAAACCTTATGGGTTTTCACTATCAGATGATATAAATATGGTTTGGAGGTTAAGGAAAGCTTTATATGGACTAAAACAGGCACCTAGAGCTTGGTATGGAAGGTTGGATAAATATCTTTTGAAGCTTGGTTTTACTAGGGGTAGTGCTGACAGTAATTTATATTATAAAATCATTGATGATGATATACTAATTATTGAAGTATTTGTTGATGGCATTATTTTAGGAGGTGAAGGTAAGTTATGCTTGGATTTTTCTAAGAATATGGAGAAAGAATTTGAGATGTCTATGATTGGTGAGATGAAATTTTTCTTAGGTTTGTAGATTACTTAGACTAACAAAGGTATTTTTATCTGTCGAACTAAGTGCGTTAGGGAATTGTTGAAGAAATTTGGTATGGGAGATTCTAAACCGATAAGTACTCCTATGGTTACAAGTGAGAAATTGACAAGAAAAGATGTTTCTGCACCAGTATATCCTACAAGATACAAATCTATGTTTGGAGGTCTTCTTTATTTGACTCAGACTAGGCCTGACATTATGAATGTTGTTTGTATTGCTTCAAGATTTCAGAGTGATCCTGGAGAAAATCATGAGAGTGCGGTGAAAAGGATTTTTAGATACTTGCAAGGTACATCAAAATATGGTTTGTGGTACCCTAAGGATGATAAATTTACTTTATATGCATATACAGATGTTGATTGGGCTGGAGATGTTGATGACTGAAAAAGTACTTTCGGTGGAGCTTTCTTTCTTGGAAAGAAGTTGGTTTAATGGATCAACAAGAAACAGTCATGTACTTCTTTATCTACTATTGAAGTTGAGTATGTTGTTGTTGCTACTAACTGTACATAGGTTTTATAGATGAAGCAAATGATGAAGGATATAAAAGTGGATTATGATGCATTGTTAGTTATTCATTGTGATAACTGCTGCTATTGATTTATCAAAGAATCTGATATTTCAATCTAACATAAAGCACATATCTATTAAGTATAAGTTTTTGAAGGAAAAAGTGGAAGCAAATGAAGTTAGATTGGTTTATGTGAACACTAAAGAACAGATTGCAGATATTTTCACTAAACCTTTGTCTAAGGAATCATTTGAGTACCTAAGAGACAGATTAGGAGTTTCTACCCCTCTGGTAGAGACTTGATTGATGCAGTTTGGCATTAGTCCGGTATGCATTATCAGAGATACTATTCATTCTGGAACTTATGTGGGGATGCTACTACTCTGGGGGAGTGGTCAGCTTTGTGATTCAGTAGTTTATGTTTTTGCTTTGATATTTTTGTCATATTTCTGGCATTGATGTCAAAGGGGGAGAGATATTGATGTGAAAAATAAAAAATAAAAGGGAGAGAGATATTAATAAGAAAAAAAAAGGGGGAGAGATATTGATGTGAAAAATAAAAAATAAAAGGGAGAGAGATATTAATAAGAAAAATAAAAGGGGAGAGATATTGATAAAGGGAGAGATATATGTATAATTCAGAGGTTTACAAAGATATCATTCACAGGGGGAGTTTGGTCTTTGTTTCAGAACCTATTTCATGGTACTTAGATGTTTTTCACATCTAGTGTTGCCATCAATGCCAAATGGGGATATTGTTGGCCATTTGGAGGAATTTATTATGTGTTGCATTCATGTTTTGTCATTGATGCCAACTCTACATGTTTGGATTCTTTACTGGCACCCTTTTGGTCCTAGTAGGTTGAGTGGTTTCTGGTTGATTTGGATCTGATATGATCTGGTAGGCTCAAGTATAGTTTGGTAATGGAATTGTCTTATTCATGATACTCATGCTCATATTCAATAATTTGGTTTTGGTCTAGTGATCGGATGCTATCTTGTTTGCTTAGAAGCTTGCCTTCTGGTTCCGGCAAGGGTTTCACCGGCAGAACTTTTGATGAAGATCTTTGATGTACTACATAAGTGGTGTTGGTGTAGCTTCTGGTGGAGTTTCAGGATGCTATTGGTGATCATGTTCGAGACTTGGTGGATGGAGATCATTTTTGTAGCGTGTGGACCTATACTAGGTCCTTGTTGGTCTACCTTATGCATCGGTTTAATGAAGAGTGTGGATTGGACCTCTCGATGTGTTTATGAGATGTCTTATGTGTTGGAATTTATTTGTTTGGTCTAAGGATGACATGTGTTTGTAATTATGTAATTGGTTTATTGTCTGGTGGCCGACCTGATTGATTATGGTCGAGGGTTTGTATATATGGTGTAAGATCTCATTGTAGGTCATCATGGTAGAGATATATGGTTATGGGAAAGGAATGTAATGTGCGAATAATCTAATATGATTCAGACAGAGGGTTTGGTCGATCATTGGAGATCGAATTGGATTTATGTAAGAGGATTTAGTCATCCGGTATTGAGCTTAACCACAACTGTACTCAGGCATAGGAGATGCTATCTTTTGTAGTTCAAAACTTCTCCAGATTGTAGTCTGGATTTCTATGTAGTCAGTGAGACTCCTTTTGTGATGAGAAGTGTGCTCTAGGTTGTTGGCCTTCATGCAAGTGTAGGCCCCTCAATTGTAATTCACATACTTACTACAGAAGTATTATCTGACTGTGGGTAGGCTTCCCACCGTAGTTTTTCCCTTTACTGGATTTTCCAAGTACAAATCTTGGTGTCATGTGGATGGTATTTATTTTGTCATTGTTGTTTATGCTTAATTGGTTTAACTTCTATTCCGATATTTGGTTTAAGCATTCCGGTATTAATGTTTTGGGTTCCGGTATTAAATTTTTAATTGCTAATGCTTTCGGTAATTTGTGACAACTGATTCACACCCCCCCTCTTAGTTGTCTTCCAGTTATTTGAATTGTCTAACAAAAAAATCCTTCTTGGCTGAGTGTGCATGGCTCCACATGGCACCTACGTGGAGGATGGGTGGTGGGGTATACTCAGCAGAGTAGGGCTTGGTCGAGTATATCCCACCACCTACACTTAGCCCCCCATTTCCACAGTTCGAAATAGCTGGAGTGGGAGGGGGGCTAAGAAGTCCTTAATATATGAGGGAAAGGGTGGGGAAGCGAGTGATCGCTTCCCTATGTGACCACTCATGAAGGGTCCCACTGCTTGGAGGACTCGACCAAGCTGAGGTTGCCTATGTGGCATCCCACATGGTAGCCTACTCAAAAAAACCCCCACAATTTGTAGATATTTCAAGTTCTACTAAGAATTAGACCATCAATTTTTTAATTTTTTTAAAACTAAAAATACCCTTTTCAAGAGCTCAAAATGAGGAACGTTGAAATATATTTTTTTTATAGAATTTCAATTAGAATTAGTATATTAAAATTACAAAATACTACAGGTAGGTATATTAACATTCGAGAAGACTCTAATTCGGAAAAACAAAAAAATAGTAAATCATATCAGAAAAATTTAAAAATTATATATAACACTAGAGGAGAGAGTTCTCTTCAAGAATATATAATTTTTTTTGGGATTGCTATAGTTTTGATAGGGGAAATTTGGTGGGAGACAAAAACTGTCGATTTCAGGAAACTTCGACTTTGAATTATTATAATGGTGAAAATATACATCGAAATCAGATTTTTTTTTTCTATGTTGGCTATGGATGTCATCTAAAACATATTTCAAAATCAGAGGAAAACAAGATTATTTACATTTAGTTTTGTGGTGGGAGGTGAAACCCCTGATTTGCAGTATTTTTCAATAATTGAAAAATTGACTTTAATAATTAAAAAAACATATCAATTCTTGTTCCAAATTTTTTTAAAAAAAATAGGCATAAACTTCATCTAGTTTTACACATTTCATCAGTTTAGATCATCTTCAAATGCCAAATAGAAATATCACTTTTGTGCCATTGAAGTTGAACTATTTTGTTGTTGTTAGCCTTTTCCTTTATAAAAGTGAGACAAAATTTTGTACTTTTACCCAAAAATGATGAATCTCAGAAAGCTAATCAGACTTTGTATAGATCTATGGTTGGTGGATTGTTGTACTTAACTCAGACTAGGCTAGATATTATGCATGTTGTTTGTCTTTGTGCTAGATTCCAAGCTTATCCTAAAGAGACTCATGTAACTGTTGTAAAGAGGATTTTCAGGTACTTGAAGGGGACTGTTGACTATGGTTTATGGTATCCAAATAATGATGATTTCCTGCTATGTTCCTATACTGATGCTAATTGGGTTGGTGATGTTGATGAGTGAAAGAGCACTACTAGAGGAGCATTATTTTTGGGAAAGAAGTTGATTTGATGGTCCAGTAAGAAACAAGATGTTGTATCTCTATCTACTACTGAAGATTAATATATTGCTACTGCTAGTAACTGTACTCAGGTAGTTTGGATGAAGCAGGAGTTGTGTATGATGAGACTACTGTTATATACTGTGACAATTCAAGTTCTGTCAATATTTCAAAGAATCTGGTGTTGCATTCTAAAACAAAGCATGTGTCAATACAATATCATTTCTTGAGCGAGAAGGTCAGTGATGAAGAAGTCAAATTGGAATATGTATCTATAAAGGATCAAATTGCAGATATTTTCACTAAGCCTTTGCCTGCAAATACATTTGTCTTTTTGAGAGACAAGTTAGGGGTCTTTGCCCCTCCTAAAGAGAACTAGATGCATGGAGTTGCATCAATCCCATGGATTTCAAAGACTTATCTCTTTATCTAGGCTGATGAGTTTGTGCTGCTACTAAGCCAGAGTAGTCAGTCTATGATGTTTAGTTGTGAATTTATCCTAAGGGGGAGCAATTTTCATTCTTCAAGGATGATTTTTGGAAAGATTATTTGGTGTGGGGAGAGAAGCATAATTTGTATTTTGTCTTTGGCATTATTGTCAAAGGGGGAGAGAGGCAAGTGAAAAAATACTTTATCTTTGGAGCTTTGTGTGCATGATCTTAGGGGGAGTTTGCTGGTGTTTTATTTCCTTTTCATTGATTTTTTTTCACATTCATATGTTGCCATCAATACCAAAGGGGGAGATTGTTGATATTGATGCTGCTAGGATATGTTGTTGTCATTGATGTCAACATATTCTTGTGTTTTGGTGTTGCAGAGAGTTGTTTGGTGTTCTAATGATTGCATTGAGTTGATCTAGTTGGTTTATCTGTTTGGGATGCTAGAATACTTTATTCCATATTGGTTTCACTGATCTGAAAGTTTACTTGATCATATTATTCGATCTGGTTTGTAGTTAAGTCTTTCTATTCAGTGGTTGGCAGAGTTTGGTATTTGATTAGGTGAGTTCCAGTGTGATTATATCTTTGGTTGCAGATTTGGGAGAATGTTTTGGATGTTCATGTGTATCTTCAATTCAAATGGTTAGTGATTTGGTGCTTCAGAAGCTACCTTTCTAGTCCAAATTATTGTTGTTGAGTGTTCTTGAGTTCTAGCATGTTGATCGATGAAAATTTGAATAAGTGGTCTTGGTGTAGCTGTATACACATTAAATTGGATATGAACAATTAAATAAATATTTTATATTTATTTAATAGTTATTCTTCTATTAAAAAGTTAATTTGAAAAGATTAATTAATTTAATTCATTTCATATTCTTCTATTAATTAATTTAATTAAAACATTTTATTAATTCATTCATTCATCCTTTCTTCTAATCAATTAATTAAATATCTTATATTTAATTATTCTTCTATCCACTATCCTATAGTCTCATCAATTAAATAATTTCTTTTTTATTTAAACTTCCTTTTCCAACTCACCCTCATCTCCACATCACTTCTTCTTTGCCAAGTCATCAATCATGTGGCTAAAGATATTAATATTTTTAATATTAATATTCATCATTATCTTCAACTTCCAATTTATTCTTCAAATAATGTCTATGCACACACATTCCTCAACTTCCCTATATTTTCTCCAACCTTTTTACATCTTTAGAGGAAGTTGAGTCCACTTGTCCTCTTATCCCTAAATCTTTTCCAACTATCCTATATTATCTCAAGTCTTCTTCTCAGTTGAGGTGAGATGAATGACACTTGGCTTCTCTTTCCACCTTTTCCTCTATCCTGAAGGTGTATGAGGAACATCTTCCACCTTTCTCTCTCACATATCAACTTCTTGTTCATATCCATCCAATTTGCAAGATTTAATCATGACCTTTGATCTCTACCACCTAAACTTATCCACTCAAAAATCTATAAATAGAGGTCTCCTAAGCCACTTTTTAAACTAATAGCTAATCTTACAGTCAATCAGGAGTCTTTATCTTTGCATCCATGAGTTCATTTGCTTAGCATTTTTAGAGTTGTTTTTTGAGAAATTTAACATAAATCATTATCATAGTTTAGTTTTGCATATCATATCAATTACCAGTCCATTTCACACTTTCCATTGTGGAAGCTACCAATGCTTGTCTGAGAGAAAAATCATCTACAACCAAGAACAATGGGGTTAGGACACAATGAGACATAAATCATGAAGGTATAATCTTTTATTTGCTTTTACATTTCATGTTGTTTTATTGGTTGAAAATTGAGTTATATTTGCATGATAGACTAATGAGTTTGCAGGTTTAATCTCTGAGGTGAAACTTAAGTTGATACATTTTTGGCGCCCACCATGGGGCCGAGGTCTCGCACTTCATTTTCTAATATCCTATCTAATTCTCACTAACACAATGGATTAACACTTTTTAAAACCTGTTTCATGCCTATGTGAAATAAGGTAGCGCATTTACAATGTAGGATAATGCTTTTGACCCTTAGTTTAGCGTTTTTGCTCCATAGGTTATTATTTTTATGACACAGGTTAATGTTTTTCTGACATAGGTTAGCACTTTTGTCATACATGTTAGCGCTTTTTCTTCCTAAGTTAGCATTTTTTTCTTAAGAAATCACGCTTTTACTTAGCAGTTTAACGCTTTCATTGCGCAAGTTAGCATTTTTGTCTTGCAGGTTAGCACTTTTGCTCAATAGGATAGCGCTTTTGTTGTTTTAGTGTTTTCACTTCACTTGAAACAAAAAAATTGGAATTTTATAATTTGTCTACGAACAAATCCTTGTAGGTTCAACCTTCCAAGACTGATTTTTCCAAATTAATGACTTGGGTGCTTGTAGGTTTCATTTTGAACAATTTTTTAATGCATTTTCTCACATAGTTTAACTAGGAGTATTTTGGGAAGTAAAAAATCATACATGTTTCACCTAGCTTAACTAAGGGGTAAATGAATAGCATGCAACTTGCATCATGTGTTTTCAGTAAGGTAATTGCACATAGGTAATCTAAAAGGTAAAAAAACCATTTGTCTACTATGCTAGTTGAAAGTAGCAGGTGAGTATGCTCTCACTCTAATACGGTGATAAAAAAGCTAGACCTACTTTCATTTCATATTTTACCTTTAGAGGGTCTTCCTTCCTGAGCTTCCTTGAGGGGGCCAGTGAGAGGGGAATGACCCAAGTGGAAAAAGGCTAATATCGAGTCCTTCCAATCCACTCTAAAGAAATTGTGTCTATGACGAAAGTCATGGACAACATGTGATGATTAGTTCATACCGACACTATGTTTCCCCATAAACCCTATGGAGTGTAACCTCTATAGGCTGGGAACCTTCTTTCTTTACAAAGTGTAAAGTGTCACATGTATGGCCACATGACTGGAAGCCCTTACTAAAAACCATTTATTTTAGTTACCAAAAATCCTTCTAACTGTTGGCGTCGGAGGTCGAACCTTTGAAGCGGCTCACACACATACGGTTCTTAGTAGAGATATGAAGTTTTCCATGGGGATTTTTCATGGAAACTGGTGCTTGGCTGCCCTAGAGAAGTGAGTGCTGAGGGTGGAGCTAGTGGGGTCAAGCACCTAAATATCTGCTATGAATAGCATAGCCTTGGGGGAAACCCCATGTGAGATTCAACAATTATTGTCTCAACCTACCATAGGACTTGTGCTTGCTTGTGCACTTTACTTTCCAAACATTGTGTCTTTTGTGTTCGCAAAACATTCTCAAAATGGTTAAAAACTTGAAAAACATCATTCTGAAATAAGTAAAAAATTTGACAAATTGCTAGAAAACTAAAAAAATTATTTAACACAGTCAGAATCATGCTTTTGTAATGCAAAATAACGTATTTGTTGCACAGAACAACAGTTTTGAGAAATAATACAATGCTTTTGACTTTTAGGATCACACATTTTGAGAAATAATACAATGCTTTTGACTTTTACTGCACAAAGCAGCACTTTTATTCAACAGAGCAGCACATTTGTTGTGCAGGTTAGTGTTTTTGATCCATAGGTTAGCACATTTGTTTTCCTGCATCTGCAACAGTGAGCATTTCCACATATCAGACCAAAATTTCAACATCATTTTCAGATACCCTTTTTTCGAGGAGGTTTATTTTCAACTATCACACATC
This sequence comes from Cryptomeria japonica, assembly GCF_030272615.1. Taxonomy (NCBI): domain Eukaryota; kingdom Viridiplantae; phylum Streptophyta; class Pinopsida; order Cupressales; family Cupressaceae; genus Cryptomeria; species Cryptomeria japonica. Next base: position 456,539,668 of record NC_081414.1, read on the forward strand.
TTCAAACTAGTCAAACAATTAAGTTATCAATCAAATAGGCTATTTTTCAAAGGTTTTTAAAATCATAAACATCCAACAAGTTAGTGATTCAACCATCTCAAGTGCAAATCAACATCATTATTAGTTTCTTATTAGGATATATCAAATCCTTTATCACGAAACTTGATCATATCAACCTTTGTTCATTATCTTAGATATATCATTCCTCTTTGTACCTAGGTTTTTATCAAAATCAAGATTGCACTCACATTGGAATCAAATAACTTGTAAATTGTTAGATGCTTATATGAATTTTAGATATCGCCTCAAGAAAAGAAAACCAAGTTGGAAGGCTATCTTGAAGAAGAGGAAATTCTTATACATCAATCACAAGATCTTGTTAAAATATAGAACATTCCTACACCGTTTTCATCACTATTTACGTGGTTACGGAATAGAGTTTGATGGAGAAATTTTGCAAGCACGTTCTGTTTAACAAAATAATGCCTTATCACAACGCACTAATAATGGTGGTAAAATCAACAAAGCTTATCTTCCTAAACTAATAATCACCTGTTGAGTTGCATTTTAGAAAATCCAAAAACTTTGGAAGTTTTCAAATCAATCACATGCAAGTTTGGACTATAGCTCAACACGAGAAGTTGAGTAGACAAAAACAAATGGAAGAAGAAAATCCAATGTTTCATCAATTTGGATACATAGATGTTGATGAAGAAACAATCAATAACATCATTAGAGACCTTGAACAAGATTCTAGATTTGACAAGTTAATGGAAAAACTCTTAGAAAAAGAAAAACAAAAGTACATCCTAATGTTGGCAAATTAAGGAGCTAAATTGCCACAAGATTTTAACATGAAAAGTTTGAAACAAGACACGGGAACAAGTAATAATCAAAACATTGATGATCCCAATAATGATGATGTAAAACGAGTAAATCATGAGGAAACAAGAGGGGATAGAACAAGAAAAGACCATGATGGTGCAAGGAACCAAGATGAAACAAGGAGAGAGCATAGTGATAGAAGAACTTATGAAGATGCAAGGAGAACCCATATTGATAATCCAATGTTAACTCTCGCTCAACAAATGCAAACCTTGCAACAACAAATACAAGATATGCAGAATGGAACAAGTTCCAAGAAATATTCATTGGAGAATATTTGTCCATATCATTTTGACAAAAAATATAAACATGATACCATTCCAACAACATTGTGAAATTACTAAATATGATAAATATGATGGGAAATCTAATCCTCAAGATCACATTAGGGAATTTTCACCATGAGAATGGAGTTTGCACACAATGAAACTTACCTAATGCATCTATTTCCTAGAAGCTTAAGCGGACAATCAATGGAATGGTTCTCAAGATTACTGTCTGGAATTAAATCTTTTGAAGAGCTTGTGAACAGATTTATCTCACAATACTCCTACAACATAATAAATGAGATAACAATTCTAGACCTATGTAATATCAAACAAAGGAATGGTGAACCTTTCATGGTTTTTCTACAGCAATGGAGATGACTATTTAATAGATATCCAAGAGATGTACCCGATCAAAAGAAAATGGACATATTCATTGACAACCTTACTAGTGAAATGAGTTATCATTTCAAACTACAATTTCTTCCTGCTTTTCTAAAATTATTGAGAATGGTCTAAAGATAGAGGATGCAATGGTAAAGAAGGGAGAGTTGAAACTCTACAATAGTTCCTACAACAACAATAACAACAATCACAACAACATTGGTAACAATAACAATGATAAACCTAAATTATGGTCAAAGAATAGGAATGTTACCAATGGAGGAAATGACGATAACAATGCTATAAAAAACCAACCAATCTTTAACTTATCAAGTCAAGTACCAAACAACAACAATCAAGAGAACAGTAAACCCAAGTCTTTCTTCTCCAATTCCTCCAAGAAATTCACAAACATTGGGGAACCATTGGAATCATCTTTGAAGACTCTTCTTGCAAATAAATTAATTACCTTACTAGAAGCAAGAAATTATGAGCCTCAAGTCAAACCGAATTGGTGGAATGACAATCAGTTTTGCAACTATCATCAAAATAAAGGACACCAAACAACTGATTGTCAAAGATTGAAGCACCTTATTCAAGATTTAATCGATAATAAAACTATCATAGTGGATGGTCATAAAATGAATGAATCACATCTAGCATTCAAAACTCCAATCCCAAATTATGAAAAAGGTGAACAATCCAACCCAAAAGATGAAGGGAAAATCCAAGGTAAACTATACGTACTCATATAATGATGTGGTCAATGTCATCATTGTCAAAGATAAAACACCTTCAGAACTAATCAATATCATTACAAAAAGAAAAGCGAAGGTTACATTTCCGGGTATAACAAATGAATCAACATCCACTTCATGACAATAAAACTTAGTGGAACAATTGCAAAATATACTCGCTCAAATATCAATTTTGGAGCTCCTAAAAGTTTCACCTATGCATAAGGAAATATTAGAGAAAGCTCTAGCAGAAACAACAGTCTCAAAATACCTAGATGTGGATCAATTCCAAAACATGGTGGGACACCTCATAACCCCACATTGCTTATCCTTTTCTGAAAATGATGATGCATCCTTGAAACACTCTCATAATGCTCCCCTACATATTGAAGTCACCATTCATAAAACCCGTGTCAAATGCGTACTCATAGATGGTGGAGCTGGCTTGAATATTTGTGCATTAAGTTTAATAAAGGCTTTGAGATATTCAAAGAATATAGTAGATCCAAATAAAAAAATAACTATCAAGGCTTATGATGAGGAAGAGTGTTCTTCTAAAGGGACTGTGGTGTTACCAATCAAAATAGGACCCATGGAAAGAGACACATTGTGCCAGGTTCTAGATTTTAATCTATCTTATAACATTATTTTGGGAAGGCCATGGATTCATGACATGCAAGCAGTTCCTTCTACATATCATCTGTGTGTTAATTTTCCTCATAATGGACAAGAAATCACTATAACAACAGATTCTAGTCAATATTGCAATAATCTAAAACTAACACAAGATACAAGAGTTTCACATAACAAAGAAGTAGTCTATCCCACCAAGGAAACTCAAGTAAATTTATGGGAAACCTTTGAGAAAAAACTCAAATTAAATAATGAAGGAATGGGAAACTACTCTTTACCACTTTTACCTAAATCATATAGAAAACCTACAAATGCTCACCACAGATCTCATAGAAATCAGTTGAAATGTTTGATGGGGCATTTGTTAGAGCTGGAACACTTTCAAAGGAAATTGAAGACAAAGACATTCTTAGTTGGTTGTACAAAAATGAAAATGAAAGTATAGCAACAGCTGAAGAAGTCAGTATTCCCATAGAGAAATATGACAATGGTTACAAAATCATGCAAAGGATAGGATATGAAGGAAAAGGACCAATTGGCAAGCGACAAGAAGGTATTTTAGAACCCATTTGTCCTCATACAAAATCTAAGGAAGATAAGTTAGGACTTGGGTATCCTAAATCAAAATAAAAGCATCACAATTATCAACATCCAAAGTGGAGAAAGAAAGCAATTCTAAAGAAGAACCATGGCAAGAAAGGCTACATCAAGCAGTAGAACAAGACGAATATGAGAGACAACAAGAAGATCTTGCTATCAAAAGAAAAGAAGAATCTTCCAAAAAGTCCAAAGAGTACAAGCAAGAACGAAACCTGATCAAGATATTCCAGAAATGATGAAAGAATAAATGGAAAATATTAAAGAACTATTCTCACCATATAACACTCTTGTCAGGTATAGTGGTGTGATTCTAGACAATGATTTAGAAACAAAGTCAAATGAATACGAATAGGGTCCAAATCCATCATCCAATGCATTAGATGAAGAAAATGATGAGGTACAAACTGGTGGTACAAGTGAGGACACACTTTTCACAAAACAAAGAATAAAGTTGTAAAGAAGACAAGAAGAAATCAAGATTCAGAGGAAAGAAGCATATGAAAGGCAACCAAGGAAAGATAATGAGAAGGATCAAGAAATGACAACATGAGAAACACAAAATATCAGATCTATATCAAACATTGAGAAAGAGATACCAAGGTATAGAATAACTATAGAAGAACTAATATAAAGTAAATCATGAATTACTATTAGTCTAGAAGAAGCTGAGTTCGAGAGAAGACAAAGGCTAGCAAAGAAAACAATGACAAAATCATCTATACCATGTGCACAAGTATGTCAACTTGAAGCCACAAATGAATCTGATGAAATTAGCCCAGAAGGAACTTGTAGTATCAAAGATGTATGTGCTGATATAAATCATTCATTTGAGGGACAAATGTTAGATGATGAGTCACTTGAGAGCGAATTGAAAAATACAAATCTTGACTTTGTTAGAGCTAATTCGAGAGAACTTCAAAGAGATTATCCTCAAGAGAGTTCTATCTATGACATACTTTATTCTACACCAAACTATGAATATTACATCATGAACCTTTAAATACCCAATGATGATGATGACTATGACCTACCCATGCTTCATCCATAACTGATTGATTGGGGTAACTTAGAAAACCCTGAATTGGATGTCTTTTCCAATGATCATGACTTAGTCTTATATCTTAATACCGTTGAACCAATCAAACCTAAGATATCTTCCACCAGTGAATCAAGTAATGCATCTTGCAATTAGGAGAGCGCCAAACTTTCGAGTCACAAAATTGAAATGAAACAAGGCAAAAGACCTAGTGCTGAAAATCATTTCATGGCAACACTAGATCAATCAAGAGGAAAAATAAAAGGATGTATCTGACGGTGAAAACCTCCTCAAGGCTCCAGAAGATGGAAAGTTTGACATCCTCCTTGCATATTTTTAGGAGAGATCTGATATAATGATAGAGCCAACATAAGCAATACACATTGGCACAACAAAGGATCCCAAGGTCCTTCATCCTGCTGCATCATTATCAGATAAAGAAAAGAAAGACTACATAGAATTATTCAAACAAAGGAAGATAAATTTTTCTTGGTCCTAAGTAGACATAGGAGGACTTGATCTAGATCTTATCATGCTTCATCTTAATGTGGATCCAAAAGAAAACCAATTAAGCAAAAGCTAAGGAAGATGCATCCACATATCGCTCTTCTTGTGAAAATAAAGCTAAAGAAACTATTAGATGTGGGTTTCATAAGACTTGTCACTTATCCAGAGTGGGTCTCAAGCATTGTACTAGTATCCAAACTAGATAAAAGAATAAGAGTCTCCTCTAACTTCAGAGATTTGAACAAAGCATGTCCCAAAGATGATTTCCCATTGCCCAACATTGATATAATTGTAGACTTATCAACAGGTCATGAGATGTTTTCCTTAATGGATGAATTATTGGGTACAATCAAATAAGAATCACCCATTAAGATTAGGAAAATACAATATTCACTTGTGCATGGGGTACTTACTGCTAGAATGTCATGCCATTTGGGGTTAAAAATGTAGGAGCAACTTATCAGAGGGCCATGACAACATTTTTCCATGACATGATGCATACATTTATGGAAGATTATGTAGATGACATACTTGCAAAATGTCATACAATAAAAGAACATTTGAACATCTTGGACAAAATTTTTGATAGACTTTAACAATATCAGTTAAGATTGAATCCAAAGAAATGTGCATTTGGGGTTACCTCTGGAAAAAATCTTGGGTACATTATATCAGCTCGTGGAATTGAAGTAGACCCTAAAAAAGTTAAAGCTATCATGGAGATGGATTCACCTAAGAACATAATCCAATTACGTTCTCTATAAGGGAGATTGCAATCAATCAAAAGATTTGTTGCCCAACTAGTAGATAGATGTCATCCCTTCACTCACCTATTACACAAGAATGTTCCATTCAATTGGGACCATAAGTGTGAGGAAGCCTTTATGCAAATCAAGGAATATCTAGTGAATCCCCTAGTACTGGTATCACCAATCAAAGGGAAACCATTGTTGCTTTACATTTCAGAAACAAATGTATCACTAGGAGCTCTCTTAGTGTAGCATGATGAAGAAGGAAAGGAAAGAGTAGTGTATTACATCAGTAGGACACTTGTGGGCTATGAATTAAACTACACATTAGTTGAGAAGACATGCCTAGTAGTTGTATTTTCCACTCATAAATTGTGACATTATATGCTGTCTCATTCTGTGAAATTGATAGCAAAAATAGATCCACTGACGTATTTGTTAAGCAAGTCAACTTTGGCAGGAAAATTGGTTAAATGGGTCATGATACTAAGTGAGTTTGATATAGAATATGTTGATCAAAAATATATCAAAGGACAAGTAATTGTTGATCAATTAGCTAAAGTACCCCTACAAGACGACATACCATTGCACATTGAATTTCCTGACGCAGACATTTTGACAATTAGCACAAATTTTTGGGAGTTGTACTTTGATGGATCCTATACACAACATGGATAAGGTGTTGGAATCTTGTTCATCACACCTCAAGGTCACACAATTCCAAAATCATTCATTTTGTGATTCCCGTGCACAAACAAAATTGCAGAATATGAGGCATTGGTTATTGGGATCAAAATGGCCATAGAATGGAATATCAAGGAATTGCATGTTTATGGAGATTCACAACACATAATCAACCAGATAAACGATGATTATCAAACTAAGGATGACTAGTTGATGCCCTATAAACAAGTGGTTGAAGATTTCAAAGAACGCTTTGAAGAAATATCATTTACTTAGATCCCAAGAAATGATAACAAAGCAGCAGACGCAATGGCTACAATAGCATCTCTTTTGCAGAATCAAGAGAATCAACAACGTTATGAATTCTTGGTGGAAGATATCTTGCATCCTATTGTTGAATCCCATAATACCCATATAATTTTCCATATATCTGGAACCAATCAATCCTTATATAGCAAAACTTATCGATACTTAAAAGAGAATATCCTTCCTCCTGACCTATCTCACAATCAGAAGATAAATTTTATCTGTCAGTCATCTCGATATACTATAATTTTTGATACCTTATATAGATGAGGTCTAGATAGCACTCTACTGAGATGTCTCAAACAAGAGGATTCTAAGAAAGTTCTTAACAAATTCCACGCAGGTATTTGTGGCACACACTCAATTAGTTTAACACTAGCTAAGAAACTTATTCGATTGGGTTACTATTGGCCTACTATGGAGAGATTTATTTACAAATGCCAAGAAATGTAAACAATGTCAAATACATGGGAACCTCATCCACGCACCACCACAAGGACTACATCCTATGGCAGGATCATGGTCATTTTCTCAATGGGATCTTGACCTAGTGGGTAAGATAAATCCTTCATCTTCTGATGGACATAAGTTTATTTTGACTGCTACTAAGTATTTCACTAAATGGATTGAAGCAGTACCTTTGACAAAGGTGATAGGAAAGAAAATATCATCATTCATCTTGAATTATATAATCTGTCACTATGGAGTCCCTATGACCATCATTACTAATAATGGGAGGCCATTTAAGAATCAAGATGCGAAGGAACTATGTGAGAGATTCCATATCCAACATAGGTTTTCTACACCATATTATCCACAGGGAAATGGTTAGGCTGAGGCATCAAACAAGACAATCTTAAAAATCCTAAAGAAAACAGTTAATGATGTTGGTAAAGACTGGCATATTCAGCTAAATCTTGCTCTCTGGGCATATCGAACTAGCATCTGCACACTAAAGGGGGAAACTCCATATTGCTTAGTCTATGGATAAGAAGCCATATTACCAGTAGAAGTAGAGATAACTTCTCTGCAAGTATCCTTGAAAGGTCTTATCCCAGAAGAAGAACAATGAGTCTCTAGACTTCAAGAACTTGAGCTGACTCATGAACATCGCCAAAATGATTCAGATCATTTGAAAGCATACCGATAAAGAATGGTGAGAAGTTACAACCACAAAGTTAAGCCACACATTTTTCAGATTGGAGATCCAGTCCTAAGAGAGAATCCACGAAATCAGCAAGATCAAGAAAATAAAGGTAAGTTTGAGCCAAACTGGTTAGGTCCCTTCATCATGGTAGCAACATATGATTCAGGAGCATACAAATTATCTACACCAGAAGGAGATTGGTTTGATGAGCCTATCAATACTATGCATATGAAGAAATTCTATGCTTAAAAGTATCAACAGAAAGAGAAAATACAAAAATAGTGAAAAAGTATAAAAAAGCCTAAAAATCAGAAAAGCAGCAAAAATCCCTAAAAAGAATAACAAGAGAAAATACAAAAACAGTGAAAAACAATGAAAATAGTTAAAACAAAATATGGAAAAAATGCAATAAATTTAGATGGTGAAAACCTAGTAAACAGGGACTATCTAAAAGTGAGTTTCTCCATTTATGAGACCGCTTTGCCCATTTATCCATTCTAGCCCATCTATTCACATCTACCAATCCTTGCATATCAATTCTATCTTTCACATCCATTTATTTGAACCATTAGTAGGAAATATGCATCTTATCAACAATTATCAATCTTTGATATACTGATCGTAGTCACTATCTTGGATTTTATCAGAATCAATCTGCATTTGTATCCCAGTATGGTTTGGATCATCCTTTGTACATCCATAATAAAGTTTGTTTCCAGTGGGGACAAAATCCTAAACTCCTTTTGTTAAGGAATCTTTAAAAGCTTTGAGAAACCAAAAACATTAGAAAAACTTAGAAAAACCAAAAATACCTAGAGTTTTGAAACAAACGACAAACAACAAGGCAATAAAGATCAAGACATTTGTAGCAACTTGATCGTGAAACTCATAATACAAAGATTCAACCAACAAGTAAATGAAGGATTATCAATGATCATTCATCAAGATGATTATATCAGTTAATGACCATGAGAACATATGTGCGACACACAAGACTCAGTGTTTATATCTTGATTTTCGCTAATCATATGTCCTATGCAACTCGATGATGTCCATGACTAGAGGAGCTATGATGGGGCATGATTATTTTTCTTTGTTTGTTGTTTGTGGTTTATCTCTTAGTAAGGTATGTACTTTTCTAAGGATATGATTGGAAAAAGATCAAGGAGGACGTTTCGAGTCATGCCTGAAAATGGATAATCCTTGTCTGCTCTACAAGAAATACTCAAGTTAGCTTGAATCATTATGTCAAGTTGCTTGTATAAACTTTCTATATAAAAATCCATGTAAGAAATAATCAGGTCATCTTGAATCATTATATCAAGTTGCTTGTATTTTCTTACAACATTTAAAAGCTCAATGATGAAATCAAGTACTGTTACAAGACATCATGTGAGGAATGGCAGTATCATTTAAGTTAGATCATTTTAAATGTTCATTATCATTTGCATTATAGGCATTTATTGTCAGTTGCATTATAAGCATTTCATTTGAGATCAATAGTCAAAATAAAGATTGAGTATATTCGGACAAACAAAAACAATTTCATTAAGGATTGCATTAGTGTCATTTGCATTGAGCATATCATTATTAGTTTCATTAGATTCATTTCTCATTATCATCTTTTGCATTTAGCTATCATGAGTTTCATTTTAGAATCATTTTCATTAGGTTCATTTAATTGCATTTGTGCATTTAGAATCATTAACCATATTATTACATCATCATTGTTTATATTTCATCACCTATTGATTATAAGCATTATCATATATAATCATCATATTTCATTCAAAAACTCAAAATCAAATGCATTTCATGTAAATTATTTCATCATCATATGCATATACATCGAGGAATAGAAATAAACATCCATTTTCATATGTCATCATTATAAGCATTTTCTATATAGATCATTACATTTTATAATTATTTTCATATGCATATAAATCATTTCACATCATCATTATCTTGTAGATCATATAAGTCTTAGATAGAAACAATATCATCATCATATCATCAAGATAACATCATGGAATATAAAGGAAAGGAGAGATCATCATATCAACCATGTAATCACTGCATATAGATCATCAACGCATCATCCATGTAATCAGTGCATATAGATCATATAAGTCATCATCATCAAAGTAGCATGCATCATGAATCATAAGCATCATATAGAGTCCATATTTGCATATCATTAGAAAACAATAAAAAATCCAAGTATACAATGATATAAAATAAATAATCAGTAAAATACAATGTCTCATGATACAAATCAATGTCTCATATCAATATGTCAACTAGGACGAAGAGAACCACTCTTTTCAGATGTTGTAGGCCTCACTGATCCTCCTATTCACCTCTAGATGAATCAATACATCTAGATCCTCCTGCAACATGATATCAACAAAATGTCATTCTTGATCCAATCAATCACTTTGATTAATCAATCAACTATCCTATCCGCTCACTTGAGATTTCTATCAATCTCTTTGACCACATATTAGTGACGCTCATTCATCATGAGGTTATGCATCTAGTCTATCCAATCTTGAGTTTACATCATTGACGTTCATCAATCAGGAAGTCAATCAAAATCTATCCTATCAGATCATCAAAGCTTCAAGTTTATATCATTGACCCTCATTGATAATGAGGTCAATCAAACTCTATCAATCATCAAATCAAGTAGAATATAAAAGTAATCAAAGAGTGGACATTTTCATCAACTAAAGTTGCAAAAATTTCAATCAATTATCGTGAGATCAATCGCTCAATCAATTTTTTTTCAACAATTTCATGATCCATCTCTCGAGGGGGCACACAATTAGGATTTTCATCTTCAGCAGGGGCATCATATCGAATCATATCTGCATCAAATCAAGAAAATTTTCTTTGAAACAATGTTGTCTCAACATCATTTCAAAGAGGGGGAAAATGTATAAAAATAAAATTGGCTATGAGCAATTAAATAAATATTTTATATTTATTTAATAATTATTCTTCTATTAAAAAGTTAAATTGAAAAGATTAATTTATTTAATTCATTTCAAATTCTTCTATTAATTAATTTAATTAATACATTTAATTAATTCATTCATTTATCCTTTCTTCTAATCAGTTAATTAAATATCTTATATTTAATTATTCTTCTATCCACTATCCTATAGTCTCATCAATTAAATAATTTCTTAATTATTTAGTCTTCCTTTTCCAACTCACCCTCATCTCCACATCACTTCTTCTTTGCCAACTCATCAATCATGTGGCTAAAGATATTAATATTTTTAATATTAATATGCATCATTATCTTCAACTTCCAATTTATTCTTCAAATAATGTGTACGTACACACATTCCTCAACTTCCCTATATTTTCTCCAACCTTCCTACATCTTTGGAGGAAGTCGAGTCCACTTGTCCTCTAATCCCTAAATCTTCTCCAACTATCCTATATTCTCTCAAGTCTTCTTCTCAATCAAGGTGAGATGAATGACACTTGGCTTCTCCTTCCACATTTTCCTCCATCATGTAGGTGTAGGAGGAACATCTTCCAACTTTCTCTCACACATCTCAACCGCTTGCTCATAGCCATCCAATTTGCAAGATTTAATCATGACTGTTGATCTCTGCCACCTAAGCTTATGCACTCAAAAATTTATAAATAGAGGTCTCCAAAGCCATTTTAAAAAATAATAGCTAATCTTACAATCAATCAAGAGTCTTTATCTTTCCATCCGTGAGTTAATTTTCTTAGCATTTTTAGAGTTGTTTTTGAGCAATTTAGCATAAATCATTATCATAGTTTAGTTTTGCATATCATATTAATTACCAGTCCATTCCATACTTTCCATCTTGGAAGCTACCAATGCTTGTCTGAGAGAAAAATCATCTGCAACCAAGAACAATGGGGTTAGGACACAATGAGACAAATCATGAAGGTATAATCTTTTATTTGCTTTTTTATTTCATGTTATTTCATTGGTTGAAACTTGAGTTATATTTGCATGATAGACTAATGAGTTTGCAGGTTTAATCTTTGAGGTGAAGCTTAAGTTGATATACTAGCTATTACGGATGGTTTTAACATGCTTGTTGGTTTTTTATAATTGTTTCCTATTTGTTTTGATGGTCCGCATTGATCCTTGTGTGCGGTAATGGTGATTTTGTTGATCCGGTGATATTCTTTATGTTATGCGGTATTCTTGGTAGTGCAACGTGTTGCGAGTGATCTTGGTGATATTTTCAATGGTGATGTGTGTTGGGAGATTTTATTTAGGTCCATGCTATGTCATATATGTCATTATATATTGGAATCAGAAATCACCGAGAGGGGGGGGTCAATCAGTGATCTACTGGTTAGCAAATTTTCATACTGAACTTTAAACCATTGGAAGCATACACATGAAGTTGAAATGCAGGAACATAAAACAATCAACCAAAAAATTATAACACTAGATTTTTTATGTGGAAACCCAAATGGGAAAAGTAACGGTGGGATTTGAACCCACAATATTATTCCACTATGACTAGTAGCAAAACAATATTACAATATGGGGAATGCACAAGCATTCAGGCACACTGCCTAGATATCACTACTCAAATACAATAAGGGCTACAACCCTGGAAGTCTCACTACCTTACTAATAAATTACAACAAATGAACTCCAAAATAGCATCTACAATTATTGGATAAGTTCTAGTTAAGTGACAAGTACACTGATTGAATCACCTCTATTGTTATGCACTATTTTGCCCTGTTCTTTGTCTCAGTTAGCTACCAGATCAAGAATGCACACGTGAAAGTGTGCCAGAATGGATTCTTGATCACCACTCGCTCACATACAATCATATCATACACCAAAAAGATCATCTACACTGGTCTTATATATCTGTAATCACAAAATAGATCATTTATCATATCGGCCTTCTAATGTAATGTGTAGTCGTATGTCGGCTTGACCCGATCACCAAAGATAAATGCAGATCACCAAAACAAAAATAAAATGATGTCTCTATGTTGGCTCAATCAACTCAAACATGTTTCATAGCTTTACAAACACCAGAAAGCTTCTAGACAAAAATTGCTCTGTTCAACTTGAAATACTAGTTAACTGGCTACCAGTTGACATCTACTTCCAGAAATCAAGATCCGTGATTATTGGATGGGAATCTCATGAAGAGTTTCCATCAATGACAACCCTAAACCAATAATTAACCATCAGAAGCCACCAGATGAGTGTCAATTTCCAACAATCTCCCCCTTTGGCATTGATGGCAACACTCATGAAAAATGGCTAAGTGTTGAGAACTGTACACCAGATCAAAAGAATTTCTAAGGCTCCTCCTTAGACAATGAATTTTGAAACCTATAATTACACTCTTCTATACTATAAATTTTTCACCTTTTCTCTCCCCCTTTGATAGCGATGCCAAAGATGGGGTGATGTCCAAAATTTATATACAGAGATACCTTCCAGAGACTTTAAAAATACTTGAAGATGTCAACAAAAATGGTCTTCAAAAATCCTAGGTGAGTATCCCACCCGCTCTTCAAGTAATTAAAAATTGTAATGAATGCACTAAATATAGTTGCATGAATCTCTACTTCTTTCTAATCAGACGACATAGGTTGAGACATTGCCTTCATGCAGTCTGCCTTATTGCTTAACATGGTGTCCAACCAGGGGTAATCAAGTTCTAAAGGTCACCAACTCTCGTCAAATTTATGTCCTTGTCCATGTTGAGGCTCAAGATCTGATCATTTAGAGCCAATATCTATCCTTCAACATTATTGGTTGGAGCTACATTGGGATCAAAGGACTGTGAAAGACTTGCATGTTTTCCTTAGTAAACACTTATTTGCTTGTCTATATCTACAATGAATTTAGGCAAAATTAGACAAGACTTATACAATTTACCACCTTTTGTCAATGCATCTGAAATAACCTCCAGACCTTTATTCAATCTCACTCTATCATCTTCAATCATCTTCTGGAATGTCTGCATTCTTACATCCTTAAATCTATCCAAAACCCTCTTAGCAGTAGATTTTCCTAAGGAGTCAAAATTGGTATTTACACTATTAATTAATCATAACAATTTATTGAAGGGGATAGCATTAGAATCTAACTATAAATTCAGAGCCACCTTCTGCAAAACATCAACAAACATCAAAATGAGATTTTTATCTTCTGACTCAGACTTTACTAGATCCCAACTAGCTTAAGCTTGAACAATTGCTGCAAGCATGAGCTTCTCGACAGGAGACATTTTTCCAAGGTTAAGAGGACAATTTAGATTAATGGAGATTTGAGGTGGGTTCCTTGAGACTGTAGGAGTTTCAATTGCTAGATCAACAACTCCTTTTCCCTTGTCTACCTCAACAACCTTTACCTGTGCACTCTCGGATTCATTTTTCTCTACTTCATCCCCTTTATCTTGTGCACTGGTGTTGACACTTGGTGTAGTATCATCCTTTTGTATCTCAGGGGCTGCTGATTTGTCAATTACCAAAGGATTATCACTAGTTTCAACATCAAGAATCGTGTTACCTTGATCTTCCAGATGTCCGTCAGTTTGAGTTTCATCCTTTTGATCATCGGAAACACCTTCTTTTTCTTCCGGCTGAGAAGACTTAAATGCATCTTTATAAAAAGAATCATTCACAATTATTTTTCTCCATATATCTTTTGTCTCCTTCCTTACCTCTTGCACCTTGCCTATCATCAAACTGTTTACCATGTTTTTTCTTATGAATTATTTCTTATTAGATTCCTCAATGAGTTTTTTGACTTCATCTTAGGTGATACAGGTGCAAACATTTATCAACTCCCTTTCTTTAATTTCCTTACCTTTTCTACTAGCTGTTAGTCTCCTTGCATCAATAATGTTGTATAGGTCTTTAGGAATTCTCTTCTCTAGCTCAATTAATGTTTTACTAAAATTGTGCAAGTATAAAACAACAACTTCTTCCACTTTTCTCTAATCAACCTCATTCATTTTTTCATAATACACTCCAATATTCTTTAAGTTACCATCTACAATTACCTCATCAATTAATTGGCCTATTGACAATGGAGGAACAGATGTAGATTTACCTCCCTTATCACCAGATTTAGGATCTATATCAGGTTGAGTTTTGAATTGTCTTCCTCTTTTGGGTCTTCCGGTAGGGGTAGGTTCAGATTTGGCTTTCTTGCTTTTCTAGGCTCCACTAGACTGCGGCTTCCTCACCACTCTTACAAATTCACTTTCTTCTTAGCCTTGCCTTCTTCCTCATCGGATTCTGTCTCAGAGGCTTCTAGAGACACAACAACATAAGTGTGCTTGGACTTCTCCTTTTGCTTCAACACTCCCTTTCTGGATGGGTTCTGTTCAAAAGATGGTGCCAACAGAGTAGGGGCAGACTTGGTCTCTTTTGGTTTAGCCTTGGAGGGGACCGGGTCAACCTTAGGATTTTTGGTTTCCTCTTTGGCCTCCATCTATGCAATTTTTTCTCTGGCCTACTTCACCTCCTCCCAAGTGACTCCCATCTACACTACCACTTCCTCAGCCATCTTTGTCACTTTTCTTTTTCTAGCAAGTGCAGTGAACTGTTTGTGCAATTCAAGGTCTTTCTTCTTGAATGTTCCAAATCTTTCTTCTTTTGGATCCATCGGTTGGATCAATAGGTGTTGAGCATATGCCTCAAGTGTGATAAAGTCAAATTCATACCCCATGGGCATGATCCAAATTGTCCTAGGATCGACGACTTCCATTTGACATTGATCCTTATCAACCATGAAGCAAATAGTTTTCTCTTACTTCTCCACAATCTCCTTAGGGATTCTTTCTCTGTTCTTCATTGTGGCTTGGAAAGTTTTGAAATAGCCCCAGAGAGAAGATATTCACATTGTCGTATCTCCTACTCCCCACAATCCCTCTTTGATTTGCATTGCCACCGCTCTATCATTGGCCCATTCAACCTTTCCATTTACACCGAGTATCTCATTTAAGAAATATAAGGACAAGCAAATAAGAAGAGTTCCATATTTAAAAGTGTGTTTCTTGTCTTGCTTAATTTTCTTTAAATTACTCATCACTTCATTCAAAAGGACTATACATAGATCATACCTCATGCCATTCTTAATCATCTGATATGTTGTATATATGATAGTTCCAGAGATGGAGTTGTGTCTGCTTGACTGGTAGACTTTATATCCGACCACCATTGATGCAAAATTCACATCATGCTCTAGAATGTCATTCATACTCATTTCTCTGTTGTCGAACTTGGAACTAGTAGTTTCTATCACTGTGTTATTCGATACTTTTCTTAGGACAGGTACTTCACTGGTTTCACTAAGGTATGTCATAGCTCAAATTGCCTATTTAGTGATCTTGTGAGGCCTATCAAGCCATATAAACTCATTATGGACTCGACTAAGAAAATAATAGAACCACGCTACTTTGTCAAACAATGGAAAATGGATGAATTGCAAAAAACCCTTGTCTTGAAGAACCTTATAATCTGGTTTGAGGTTTCCTAAACTATCCACCAAATGTTTGTTGTACAGGTTCAACGTGTCAATGTTGCCAATCTCCTCAAGATCACAATGGATGTATGCCCTAATATCCTCATTGTGAAGGACGTCGTAGGGTACTAAATAAAATGCTCATTCTGAATCATCTTCAATAGACTTGATAAGGTGTTTCTTGAAAATAGGTATGTCTCTATCCTTGATCTCAACAACCAATGGGGTAGAAATTGCAGAAGATGAAGCCATTTTGAACTTAGGGTTTGCAAAAATTGATAGTTTGAAATAAATAAATACCTTAATTTTACAACTGAGCATTGTAATCCTCTTTAGGATCGCTGAAATCACTGTTGAGACTGCCAAATTGCTTTTCTCTTCATCTCTACACTATTGTCTTGATTGCATTGTGATGAATGAAGCTTTGAAATTCCCTTTTAACCTTTGAAAACCTAATTCTTCATTGCAATAAATGTTGCAACCGGTTACCTTGATTTTCACAAAGTCGCTCACCGGAGCATCAAATCTTATTTGAAACTTCTAGTTAACATATGCATATATGGTCTAAGCCTTCTGCAACCTTTTGGAATCAATTGTAGATCACCGAAGAGGGGGTTCTTAGAATATGCATGAAAAGTTCCCCCTAAGGCATAAAGCCCTAGTTGCCGGATGAAGATCCTGCACCGAATTTGGGTGCAGATCCATTGTTTGAAGTTAGATTCATCTTTTTTGACCCACATCTTCTCATGTTTGTCTCTAATCTCTTCTACCTTTTCCTTTCCCTTCTCATCTGATTTGTTCTTTTCTACCAAAGCACTATTCTTGCTTCTATAGTACTTTGCAATGTGACCGGTTTTATTGCATGCACAACATACAACACTCTGCACGGGTCTGAATTTCATCTGATTTGGTCTCATCCTGCACTTGTTAGAGATATGTCCAAACATCCCACAAGCATATTACCTCTTATTTTGGAAGTTATTCATTATTGCTCTACACATATTTGACTTGTCACCAAAATTATTGCCTATGAAACACTGATCGGTAAAGGTAGAAATATTATTCAAGTTGTTCATTCCATTATTCATCCTACTTTTGCATTGATTCACCATATGACCAAATTTATTGCAAGTAAAGCATCTACCATTGAATTTATGAGCATTGGGATGTCTTACCAGAGGACTATTGCTCTTCTTCTGATTAGGTTTTGTATTGCCTTGTCCAAATCCGAAGGATTCACCTTTCTCAAATCCAAGTCCTCGCATGTCCTTTCCATGTCTTTAACTTTATAGCATCTCATCAAGCCTTGCTAAGTTAGCTTTGAATTAATCTTTGAAATCATTAGCAGTAGCAAGTTCATCTCTTAAGGCATCAATCTATCTTTCAAGTTCTTGACCATTATTCCTTGGTTGTGTCAACTCAAGCTTCAACTAATCATTACCATAGGTAAGCCTGAAGCATTCATCAACTCTTTCCTTCAATTATTGTGCCAAATTATCTTAATTTTCTTTCAGTCCTCAATCTCCTTAGTCAGCCTCGTCATAATGGATTGCACCTCATTCTTCAATGCAATATTCTCTCTCTCAAGCTTGTCAACTTCATCAACTTTACCTTGATTTTCCTTGATTTGATCTTCTTTATCCTTCAACTTGTCCATCAATTATTTCCTCATGTATCTTGAAGTGTTCACTTGATCCTTCAAGTCGTTAATGATATCATCACCAAAATTCAATTTTATTTACAATGAACTGATCTCATTTCTTGTTGCATCAAGATCCTCAAGTGCCACACTGAGCTGTCTCTGAAAACCGTAATCCATTGATTCAATCTCCCAGACCTTCCTCAAGTGGTTAAGCTTCCTCAGAGGAACTAGGCTCTGATACCAATTCTTTGAATCAGGGATCATTGAGAGGGGGGGTGAATCAGTGATCTACCGGTTAGCAAATTTTTTGACTGAACTTTAAACCACCGAAAGCATACACATGAAACTGAAATGCCAAAACATAAAATAATCAACCATAAAATCATAACACCAGATTTTTATGTGGAAACCCAAATGGGAAAAACCACGGTGGGATTTGAACTGACAATATTATTCCACTATGGCCAAAACTAAAACAATATTACAATATAGGGAATGCACAAGCATTCAGACACATTTCCTAGAGATCACTGCTCAAATACAATAAGGGCTACAACCCTAGAAGGCTCATTGCCTTACTAATAAATTACAATGATGAATTACAACAAATGAACTCCAAAATAGCATCTACAATGCTTGGATGAGTTTTGGTTAAGTGCCAAGTACACTGATTGAATCACCTTTGTTGTTATGCATTGTTCTGCCTTGTTCTATGTCTCAGTCAGCTACTAGATCAAGAATGTGCACGTGAAACTACGCCACAATGGATTCTCAATCACCACTCACTTGCATACAATCATATCATACACCAAAAAGATCATCTACACCGGTCTTTTATATCTGCAATCACAAAATAGATCATTTATCATGTCGTTCTACTAATGTAATGTGTAGTCATATATCGGCTTGACCGAATCACCAAAGATAAATGTGGATCACCAAAACAATAATAAAATGATGTCTCTATGTCGGCTCAATCAACTCAAACATAATTCATAGCTCCACAAACACTGAAAAGATTTCAGACCAAAATTGCTTTGTTCAACCTAAAATACTGGTTAACTAGCTACTAGTTGACATCTACTTCCAGAAATCAAGATCCATGATTACCGGATGGGAATCTCATGAAGAGTTGCCATCAATGATAACCCTAAACCAATAATTAACCATCAGAATCCACTGGATGAGTGTCAATTGCCAACATTATATTGGTCCAGTGGTTGATTTATGTGTCGTGAGATGTAATTTTATAATTAAGGGTTGAGCTTTTGGTCAACCTTGTAGTTAAGGTTGATGAATTGTATACATAGGTGGTATAGTCATGTAATTTGTGAGTCAATGTTGTGTCTGCATTATCAGAGAGTGGTGTATGTGTGCATAAGCAAATTTATCCTTCGGTATGAATTGTATACTTTTTGAATGGAGTTCTAAAAACTATGTTTTAAAAATGCATGTTTCAGGACCATACCATGCATGTGTACAACCCACACTTTTTGACACAATTAAAACTATTTTCTCAAACCATTTTGGGAAATGGTTTGTAACACACTGAAGATTGATGAGCATATTTTTCTGTATTTTTTTCTTAAATATTTTTTTAATTAATTTTTTAATGACCGTAATTATCTTTTTAAAAATTTGACGTGTACGACCCACATAATTTGACATAAACTTAACATTTTTTGATTTTTTTTAAATAGAAAACAATTTTGTGTAGATTGATGACATAATTTTTTTTTCAAAATTCATTAAAATACAAAAGTTATTAAATTAACAAAGTTAGTTAATATTTCAAGTTTATGGACCTAATTTAGTATAAATTAAATAAAAAATAGTTAAAATAATCAATTTACATATTTAGAATCTAGACAGTATAATCTGAAATGGGTTTTAATTTCATATAAAAAAATTCTAATAAGAGGCATGTAAATTATTTCAGAATTTCATATTTGTGCTTTCGTTCATGGAGATTTGAATTTGTAGGTCCATGTCTCAGGTATGGCCATCCCAGGCCTATCTTGGACCTATTCCTGAGGCAAGTGGTGAGTTGTGGAATCAAATTCCATAGAACGGGCCCCTGTTTTGAAAACGGGGGCCCATTCCTTTTTTTAACCGTTGGTTTTCAGAACGGGCCCTCATTTTTAAAATGGGGGCTCGTTCCTAAAATTATCGTTACTGTCAAAAAGGACAGATTGCATCAATTTACTAGATTATCATTGGAATCCGTACTAACAAACATTTTTTACAACATTTGGCACTTTTTTTATCTTTTTTACACAAATTTCAGAAGAACTCGGTAAAAAGAAATATTATTTTTTGAAGAGGATTTTGTAAAGATGGGTTCAAAGCAATGTCAAAAGGAACAAAGGAAGACAATGACAACAGACAAAATTCAAGCACAAAGAGAGGAGGCAAAATGCCAAAGAGATCGAAGATCACAACAATGACAATTGAAGAACACTAAAGCATCTAGTTCAGTGCCTGTTGTAGATGAGACCATTGAAGAGATCATGATGGACGTAAGAAATGTAGAACCAAACACGGGTATGACTGTTGATGCAAATGTCCATGTGGATGTGAATCTTGGTATGTTTTTAAATCCCCAAGACTATGATGCCAATCAAATTGCTTATTTAAATGAAGCTGGATATAAATTTAATACACCAATATGAAAAGAAATAAAAATTGAAAATATTACACCACCCTCTTTAAAAAGAAAATGAATGTAATTTGTTTACTATTGATAGAAATGTGCTAGATAATCTTAATGGGTTAGTTTCTTGGAGACAAATCAGAACACATGCGAATAGATTATATAAACAATTTTTCTATAATAAAAAGTTAGGATTCCAATGTCAATTAATGCTACAATTAATAAAAATGTTAAAAATATGTAAAGTCATGAAAAAATAGGTATTCATGCAAAACCAAAAAGAAAAGATGAATCATATAAAAAAGTTGTATCTATTGTTGCCAGTGTCATTGATTCTATCAAAAAAACAAGTCGATTTAAAGATAAGAATGCAACACGTAGAGTTATAACAACTGCTATAGTTGACAAAACAATTGTTAGTAAGAGAATGTTAAGTGATATAAGTGGCTATTTAAACTTACATCGTAGAACCTTGTCAAGAGAAGCCAAAAGAAGAGACACAATTAAAATTGATCCACTAAACCATTGTTGGAGTTTTAGTGGTAGACTTCAAAGGTCAGACATGAAATTAAATGATGAAACTAAACAATTAATCACAAAATTTTGGCATGATAACACTAGAGTTTCATCAAATGCTAGAGATATTTTAAAGTTAATGGTGGGATCAAAAATTTGGGATCCTCATCCAAAACATCTTCTTGACATGACTCAAACTAAATTATTTAAAAAATTTAGTGATGAGTCTGTGTTAATGAATTTACGAATTAGTCAAAGATCATTTCAAAAATGCAAACCTTGGTATGTTAAAATCAATAAACAAAGAATATCTTGTTGTTGTACAACTTATGTTCAGTTTTGTTAGTATTATGATGTTTTTTGATATATACATTGTATGTTGCATGGTAATGATCTTGTGTAGGATTGTGGTGTTTATGTTACACCTGAAACTATAAAAGATTTTATTGCAAGTTTATTTTGTAAACCACCTAATGAGCAATTATTTCTTTCCATTTCATGCATTTATGGCCTTTTTAATTTGTGTGGTAACTATTCTTTGATAGGTGAATGTTTGTATGAACATGTTTCATTTGAGTTTGGACAAAAAATGGTTGATGTTAGGAGATTTAAAAATATAGAATACCCTCTAAAGGATGGAAAGATGGGGAAGAGTTTAGAATTTATTATAGAACATAATAGTGTGAATGCATTTATCAATGAGTTTAAAAGTCATATTGTTCCAAAATATGTGAAACATTCCCAACATGCCCAATGGCATGATGGACAGTTTTGCATATGCAAGAACACATTTTCAGTTGGAACAATAGTATCGGTTGTGGATTTTGCAGAAAATTATACTCTAAAACTACAAGAGGAAACTCAATCACAATACTACAACTCAGTGCAAGTGGCCATATTTGTGCACATTATATATAAAGATGACCATGAAAGTACATAAGATAACATTTTTTTTTGAGGGAGTATCATTTCTATTTTAGTGATAATCAATTACACTCGTCAGAGTTTGTTCAACATTGCTTTGAGGTATTTCATGATAATATTAAGGAAAGAGAAATTGACATAAACAACATATGATATGGTCAGATAACTATATTGGACAATTCAAAAATGCAAGAATGTTTTATTGGATATGCAGAGTTCACAAGAAAACCAATGTCCAACAATTATGGAGTTTTTTTGAAGCAGGACATGGTAAGGGGGGACAGGATGGAGCTGGTGCCTATGTAAAAAGAGCTCTTTCTAGAGAACAATTGAAATTGGAGGATGTAGTGAAATTTAGAGATGCTCGTGCAGTTGTAGATTGGTGCAATTCAAAGATGTCAAAAGGATCAACTGCGAACTCTACAATTTGACATTTCTTCTGGTTGGTAGAGGAAGATAGTATTCCTATTCGGCATGATTGTAATACCATCATTGGACTAGCTAAATGACATTCATTTAAGAGTTCTAATTTAAACACATGGACTATATTCACAAGGGAGCTTGCTTGCTTTTGTCAGTTTTGTGTTTCCAGAGATTGAGAATTTTGTGAGAATAAAGAATGGGTTGAAGAATGGCAACAAAGATCATTGACACCCATAGATGCAAATGATCCGCATGAAAGAACTGATGAAGATATGGATCAGATGTTTGCATCAAATGACTATGATTGCATTTCAAATCTTATACAACAAGGTAAAATTGTTTTTGAAATTTGTTTTGATTTATTAAATAGTACATATATGAAATCTTACAGTGTATATTTTTGTTTTTATATCTCATTAAATATTAAAATAAAATTGTTTTGTGCATAGGATATGCCTATGCTATTGTTGCACCAGAGGACAATGAAGAGGGGATAGAGTATTGGTTGGCTCGATGTGTAGAGCCAAAACATAAGCTAACCACTCCTCGAGTAGATGATGATGGTTATGACTATCCAACAGGATATGTGGTTGTTGTTGGCACCTAGCTACACAAATATCTAACAAGAAAGAATGGATTGCCCGTGTTTGAAGATTATGAATTAGAGAAGAAAATTATACATTACTCGCATTTGGTAGTGGCAACTAATATAAAATTGGATAGATATCATGGCAGACCTGCTAATAAACAATTATGGACTCTCTCTATGGAAGAGCACGAGACAATTATAGATGATTTGCAAAAGAGAGAGGATGCAGATGGTATAACAGAATGAATATATACAAGTAAGTTATAATTTGAACCCTTAATCCACCTCCCTTTTAAAATTCGCGATGTATATTTTATATATTATTTTAAATCATGCATCCTAATTATAAAATATAATCTAGTAATTTTGTTTTAGGTCTACCACAAGTAGAAGGCATCAATAAAAACCAAGTTATTTGTGCATACTTTATGTTTCATTTTGAATAATTACAAGTAACTTAAAGTTTTGTACCCTTAAGGCAACTCCCTTTTGAGAGTCGTAATGTATGCTTTATGTTGTATTTTAAATTGAATGCATCCTCATTATAAAAACTAATCTTATGTATTTTTTTTCCAGATCTCTCAGAGTAGACTTGGCCTCAATGACTACTACTGTTTATGCATACTTTATGTTGTATTTTGAGAGATATATCCTTATTATTATAATTTAAATAGACTATTTTTATTTTATTTCAGGTCTTCCACATGTACATGGCATCAATGAAAACTATTATTTGTGCATTTACAAATATGTTTAAGGTTAAATTTTTAAACTTTACTTTAGTAAAGTAATATTCTTGCACTTGAATGTTGAATTATGATTGTGTATTTTATACGATGTGTTTTTATTTGTAGGTCCCTTAGGAGATGAAGTCAAAGATTTTAGATAGGTCTTCTTGATTACACTTTGTGTAATATACGTAAATGAGAGACTATTGGTCAAATTTATGAATGAGATAATTATGTTTTAATCAAGTTCTATTCAATATATTATATATTTTATGGGGTAAATTTAATTTCATACATAGCACACTGGTTCTACTTGTTGTACCCCACCATACCACCTACTTTGTTCCTTACACTTTGCTCTTATCATCATTGTTATTGAATTGGTAATTATATATTTAAACCTATGTTCTGATACTTTGGTCTTATCATCATTGTTAGTTCATAATGTACACCTTTATTTTATCTAATCACAAGTTATTTAATTAAAATTCCATTAAATAAATTCAAGTCCACATAATCCATATAATATCTAATCCATATATATCTAGATGGTAACATGATGAACTCCACATAATATCTAATGTGCATATATATATATGTAGTCCAATAAATATATATGATCTAATCCTATTATGCAACTATCCATATATATAAAGTATGTGCACGTCCAAGACAATATATACAATGTTAAAAAATAAGTAAACATGTAAACAAATGTGTAAAGTCTATAAAAAAGTACATATCATATAAAATAGTACATGTACATCATATTAGAGGCAAATAAATAGTAAAATCTAAGTTCTATCATCAATAACATCTCGTGGTCTCTTCTCCCCAAGACGTGGACCGGATCGACCCATCTCATGTTGTACAAGGAAAAAATAATATTAAAATAATTGATTAACTATTAAAAGATGATCATTTATCAAATACAGTTGAAATTCATAAATTAAGTTACAAACTTACCATATGTGTGCGCACATCAACTCCAGTAACTTGCTTTGCATGTACTATATTCTCAAGAGTTATGCCATCTTGTATACAAGATAAGAAACATGAGCACATACACGTGTTTATTTCTTTATTAAATAAAAATGAACATTTATAATTTGATTAAATAATCATATAATAAAATATCATACATAAGGTTGATCATCTGCTCTAGCAGTATCTTGTACACCTTGACGTGTATGTACATTGAAATCAATGCCAAATGTAGTGATAGATAAGTCTTGTACAAGGTCAAATTTAAAGTGTCCAATTAAATATCAAATTAAGAGTCAAAATAAGGTCAAATTAAGTATTACATATTAAGACCCAAAAGAATATCAATGTGCATTCAAATTGGCTCTGATAAAAATGATGAGGATAACCTATCTTGATAGTAGTGTCCACCTGTAAACATGCATTTAATGAAATCATATTTATTGAGCATATATATGTGTATTAAATAATTTCAAGTTAAGTCACAATGTTGTAAGAACATATTTAATTTATGAATTCTAAGATACATACAATAGATGGTGTCACAGTTGTCACACCCTCTTCTCAATGCAATGTAGAGGGTCCCTCATGACCTGAAGCCCAGAGAAAGAAGCATTCAATGTATCAACATGAAAATTTATATAGTATACGATGATAACATATTAACTTAAAAAGATGGTACAATGTCTAGATATAATTGATACTATACCCCAAAAGTTGTGCCAAGCTGTGTAGGAGTAGATGCAATATTGACTCGAACATTTGGTGTAGTCCTTATCTACATAAACCAAATTTATTTATTTAAGTATTAGATTGTATTAAAAAAAAGACATGCACTTAATTTATACCTATATTTAATGAAGTATTAGATTGACATGTACATGTATATATATCTATACCTTCTCAAGATGATCATCAGAGCAAAGAAAATCCATATATGATGTCATCATAGTACCATTTGCAACATCATGCTCAGCTGCAATTGAAGCGGATCCCGGATCAGCAGTAGGACCTACACACATCTGATGACAACTCATACATATATTTGGCATCGATCGAGAAGCGGATGCCATGTGTGGAACTTGCTCACTTAGGTTACCTGTGAGGGAAGTCAAAGCATCTAATGTTAAAATGAATGATGTATTGTGCACATCTGCAAGAATCGATGGAGCAACAAGTGGAACCATGGGTTAATCTGGTAGGGGATTATTATTGCGTGTCCCTAATCTATGCTATGGCATTCCACCACCAACACCCTGGAATGACTTAATATCAAAATAATTTAGTTTTTGGTGCAGTACAAACTCAAAGTATAATTTCTTTAAAAAATATAAAGGGACCTCATAATTACGATGTGGTGGATAATCAAAAAACATCCACCATCTATCCCAAAAGTGTCTAGCCATTTCTGGATGATCACACCACCTAATTGAAATTATTTTTGGGGTAGGTTGCATTGGTTCTCTTATTTTTGGGTTAGTAAAATATTGACATAAATGAGCTTTGGTTATTCTAAGATCAGTGATTTGTGTATAAGTTAATCCACCAACATAAAAATCACGCAACTCTTGTCGTCATCTATGAAATTGATCTAATTGAGAATCAACTGATCTAATTGACTCAACAACAGGTTGCATTGATTTTGCAAACTCTAGAAGATGGGACGGGGGCTAATTGGCTCATTTTGGATTAAAGTAATATTTTGTTCAATAACTTGTAAGTTTTCATTAATTCTTTCTCTTAAACGAATTTCATTTAATCTAGGGGGTGGAGGTGGAGGTGGAGGTGGAGGAGGAGGGGGCTGCGGTGGGGTATTTTCACCTAACAATTCATCTATGTCAAACACATCCATCATAACAAAGATCTCCTGCATATATAAAGATATACATGAATTATATACAACTCTATGTCAAAGAAGAATCTATTTTAGTTTTAAAAAAAACATTTATAAATAGTAACATTTCTATGTTATTGAATGAGATACACATGAAATATAATATAATATTGAACTTAAAAAAATATACATGTACATACTATTGAATTTTTAAATATAAAATTTGCTCAAAAAACGTAATAAAAACTTTCATTGAAACTTCATAAATCTATTATATATTCAATTTAATGCATTCATTTCTTGTAAAATGCATCAACTATTAAAATAAATATAAAATATTCCATACATGAACTTGTAAAAAAAGTAAAATAAGATCAACATATATAAAGTGATTTATATAATAAATAATTAGTCACAATTCTGGTAAACATGTTGAATTAGTACTTTGTGTTAGAATAGTACTCATATATTAGATGGTAACCTCTCTAAGTGGTTAATTACTAAGTAAACATGTTGAATTAGTACTTCAGCGTTGGAGATGAATTAGATGATGAAGTTGGCAATTAGAAAAAATCATGTCATGTCATGGCTTAATAGGTCCTATTATGGACCTATTATGCCATGTTGGCATAATAGGTGGACTATTATGCAATGTCATGGCATAATAGGACTTAATATGTCTTCATGGCATAATAGGTCCTATTATGCCATGCCATGATATAATAGGTCCTATTATGCCATGGCATGGCATAATAGGTCCATAATTGGTCCTATCATACTAAGTAAACATGTTGAATTAGTACTTCAGTGTTGGAGATGAATTAGATGATGAAGTTGGCAATTCGAGAAAATCATGTCATGTCATGGTTTAATAGGTCCTATTATGGACCTATTATGCCATGATGGCATAATAGGTGGACTATCATGCAATGTCATGGCATAATAGGACTTATTATGTCATCATGGCATAATAGGTCCTATTATACCATGACATGATATAATAGGTCCTATTATGCCACCATGACATGGCATAATAGGTCCATAATTGGTCCTATCATACTAAGTAAACATGTTGAATTAGTACTACAGTGCTGCAGATGAATTAGATGATGAAGTTGGCAATTCGAGAAAATCATGTCATGTCATGGCTTAATAGGTCCTATTATGGACCTATTATGCCATATTAGTACTTCAGTGCTGCAGATGAATTAGATGATGAAGTTGGCAATTCGAGAAAAATCATGTCATGTCATGGCTTAATAGGTCCTATTATGGACCTATTATGCCATGATGGCATAATAGGTGGACTACTATGCAATGTCATGGCATAATAGGACTTATTATGCCATCATGGCATAATAGGTCCTATTATTCCATAAAATGATATAATAGGTCCTATTATGCCATGACATGGCATAATAGGTCCATAATTGGTCCTATCATACTAAGTAAACATGTTGAATTAGTACTTCAGTGTTGGAGATGAATTAGATGATGCAGTTGGCAATTAGAGAAAATCATGCCATGGCATGGCTTAATAGGTCCTATTATGGACTGATGGTATAATAGGACTTATTATACCGTCATGGCATAATAGGTCCTATTATGCCATGAAATGATATAATAGGTCCTATTATGCCATGCCATATCATAATAGGTCCATAATTGGTCCTATCATACTAAGTAAACATGTTGAATTAGTACTTCAGTGTTGGAGATGAATTAGATGATGAAGTTGGCAATTCGAGAAAATCATGTCATGTCATGGCTTAATAGGTCCTATTATGGCATAATAGGTGGACTATCATGCAATGTCATGGCACAATAGGACTTATTATGCCGTCATGGCATAATAGGTCTTATTATGCCATGACATGATGTAATAGGCCCTATTATTCCATGACATGATATAATATGTCCATAATTGGTCCTATCATACTAAGTAAACATGTTGAATTAGTACTTCAGTGTTGGAGATGAATTAGATGATGAAGATGGAAATTTGAGAAAATCATGTCATGTCATGGCTTAATAGGTCCTATTATGCCATGATGGCATAATAGGTGGACTATTATGCAATGTCATGGCATAATAGGACTTATTATGCCATCATGGCATAATAGGTCCTATTATGCCATGACATGATATAATAGGTCCTATTATGCCATGACATATCATAATAGGTCCATAATTGGTCCTGTAATACTAATTAAAAATGTTGAATTAGTACTTCAGTGTTGGAGATGAATTAGATTATGAAGTTGGCAATTTGAGAAAATCATGTCATTTCATGGCTTAATAGGTCCTATTATGGCATAATAGGTGGACTATCATGCAATGTCATGGCACAATAGAACTTATTATGCCGTCATGGCATAATAGGTCTTATTATGCCATGACATGATATAATAGGTCCTATTATGCCATGGCATGGCATAATACATCCATAATTGTTCCTACCATACTAAGTAAACATGTTGAATTAGTACTTCAGTGTTGGAGATGAATTAGATGATGAAGTTGGCAATTCGAGAAAATTGTGTCATGTCATGGCTTAATAGGTCCTATTATGGATCTATTATGCCACAATGGACTATTATGCAATGTCATGGCATAATAGGACTTATTATGTCGTCATGGCCTAATAGGTCATATTATGCCATGACATGATATAATAGGTCCAATTATGCCATGACATGGCATAATAGGTCCATAATATGTCCTATCATACTAAGTAAACATGTTGAATGTCATGCCCAAACTTTTGGGCAAAAACGAAACAACAATTTTTTTTTAAAACAACACAATTACATTAAATAATCTACAATAAAAATGGAATAGATAAGTTTTGTCTTAACTATGGGTTAACTCAGGGTTAAATAGAATGGTTACCTAAGTTACTTTAAATCAACTTGGTCATTAATTTCTCCAATAATAAATCAAAGATATTAATTATCTCAACAATATTTAAAATACTCATGGCTAAATAAAATAATGATAACTTATATTAAAAATAATTAATTGAACGAACGCAATTACACTTTTAAATATAACTAATAAAGTTAACCAATAAATTAAAATATTTGCCAAATAAATATATTTTATGCTAAAGTCAAATTTTTAAGTCCCCTTAGACATTTAAATTTCAACTATTAAATATTTGGCCAATCATGACCTCATAGGCTAACATTTTACATTAAACAATTAATAAATTTCATTAATAAAATCCCCCAAAGGGATTTTAACCCAAACATCCATATTTATTTAAATATGAAAACTAACTATATAAAATTTCTCATTAATAACCCTAGTTAATAAAATTAAATCAATTGGGAATATTATTACTATATAAAAACTAATTCCCCAAAAACTAATGTAGGAACAACTTTCCTATTTAAATAATTAAAATGTAAATGGGTTTTAAAATATGTTTCCTATTTAATTAATTAAATTGTAAATGGGTTTTACCCGTCACAAATTGAAAAGAGTTCCCCCCCCCTCTTTTCAATTTTAATCATTTTAAAATTTTGAACCCTAATTAGGGTTGGCTTATTTCTTATAACCTATCTTATTCTTTTCTTTCCTTCCAAATGCTAACCCTAACCCGAAAATAGGTTATGGTTGCTAATTTTAACATATCTTCTTTTTTTTTTTTTTGCCTTTGGTGTGTGTGTGGTGTGATGCAGGTTTCATGGCGGTGAAGGAGGGAGAACAGAGGCCGGAGATCTTTCACAGGGGGGTGGTGGGTCAAACTGGGTTCACTGCAGTGGCGGCCGAGCTGTCCACTGCGGTTAACCCGTAGTGGCGGCCGAGCTGTCCACTGCGGTTAACCCATAGTGGCAGCCGAGCTGTCCACTGCGGTTAACCCGTAGTGGCGGCTGAGCCAACCACTGCAACTTCCATTGCAGGTTAACCCACAGTGGCAACCGCACCGCACTGTGGCAAACCGTGAGGGGGTGGGGTGGGGTAGAGCCCTCGTCTCCCCCATCCTGATCTAGCAAAGGTAAAAAAAAATAGATAAAAGTTTAAATTTATATATATATATATAATCTGCGAAGACATGCATGATTTCAGTAAATAAAATAATAAAATCAAAAAGTTAAAATGACAGATTACAAGAATATTTCATTTCCAGCTTATATGTATATTTATTATAGGTTTATATATATATATATATGTATGTATTTGATATGCCTATACTCCTGCATGACATATTTATTTTGATCTAAATATTTTGTTTTATTTAATCCTGAATGTATAATTATTACAGAATATTTATAGAGACTAGATAAACTATTTCTTTTTTTTTTTAATAAAAGAATAGTAAATAACAAAATAGTAAATAACAATGCAAAAAATGACTATGCTCGCGAAAGGCAGAATCAAGTCTTCTCTCTGCGATCATCCCTTCCCCCTACGAGGTGTTTATCATGGCTATGGAAACCGTTTTGCAGTTCTGGCAAATGATGCTAGGGAAAACGAATTGAGTAGAGAAAAATCTTGAATCACCAAACAAGAAGCTTTCTTTGCTAAAACAAAATACCCATTGTTTGTTTCGGCTAGGGCTCCCCTTCCTCCGCTCCAAGGTAGGGATCAAAATTGGCAGTCGGTAAGGCACCAAAATAAGAAGGTAGAAGGACAATCAAACCACTTTAATCGACACTCTAGCCTTGGGTGGAAGGAAGGTTCTGTAAAACCTAACCGGACAAACAATCCCACAGCTTCAGCCACTGAAATGTCTGCTGGCAAATCTTCCAAAGATAGCCCCAATGGGATAATCATTGATATTGATTCCCAAACAGTGGATATGTATCAAATGGATTGCAACAAAAGAATGTTTTTTGCACGATGGAAAGGTTGGGGGATTCCATCTGAGCAAATTGCCAACTGGGTGGCGTCTTCTCTCAATAATCAGGTAAAAATTGACATCCTCCCTGATCAGTTCTTAGCTATTGAATGCAGTAATCAAAATTTAAGAAATTCAGTACTAAATAAGGGTTTATCTAAGTTCATGAACTTAGGGTTTGACTGTTGGGAGTGGCATACCCTCTTTCATCCTTCGCAATTAAATTCATGTATGGTTAATAGAGCTATATCACTCGAAAAAATCCCAATTGAATTAAGAAATAATGACTTTTTAAGACTTTTAGGGAATAAAATAGGCAAATTTGTAGAAGTTAAAAAATCGACTTTAAGCTTCTTTAACAATCTTTTGATTGTCAACCTAAATATAAACATTAAAACCGTCGAACCAATAACACTAAGGTATGACAATCTATGTTTATCCCTTGAATTACCCTTCTACAATGGTCCTTTCGAAATGGATAGACCAAGGAAGTTTCCCTCAAAAAATGCTCTCCCTAAATTAACATCTGAATTAAGAATAGCTCCAATTAGATTTGTGAATGGAGGGGGTTTCTCCATCACAGGCTTTAATAACTCCAACACTAATCTACCTTCTCCGGTTCTATGTCATCATAAATCCCTAATTAAGTCTCCATGTCCTCAACCCCAACCACTTCCATCTGTTATCCCTCCTATGGGTGACCCTTATAGTGGGGTTGGTAATTTGGAAGAAGGGGAAATTTGTGAGTGGCTCCCCCAGATTGAATAACCTGGCATGACAATTATGTCACCATTGGGCTCTCTTACCCCACAAGAGAGAGAGAACTCCTTAAAAACTCCCCCTCTGTGGGATCTTACTACCCTATCACTTTCAAAAGATAAGGGTAATTCTCCCCAAGATCTAGAAATGACTTCAAGGCAATCCCATCAAGTCTTCCCAGTCTCAAATCTGAAAACCCCTCTAGAGGAAGAGGCTAGTCTTTCATCCCCAGAGGTTGATCCTAACACAACTATAGCTTATGACGCTAACCAAGTATCTAAGGAAGTTGATATCATCGCCAATTTCATAGGGGAAGAAGTAGTAAATGACCTCATGGTTCAACTGATTGATGAAATCTGTGACAACAAAGAATTGGAAAGACAAAGGGATCTCCTCGTTAATAATCTAGTAAATATTACTAGAGTTAACTTAGAAACAGAGGAACTCTTCATAGCACCAGAGAACGTGGAAAATCAGCATCCTAACACCTTGGGCATTCTCTGCTCTGTTAAAAGCAAAGATTCTCCAGATTGTGCTAAATTTAGTAAAAGAAGGGGTAGGAGATCCCTAGCCGAATTGAGATTGAAGGATGGAGAAGCTATGGGTTAGTCCAAAATATCTACTCTTTTTAATATAGGGGAGGGGAAGTTCCTCCCCACAGAGCCATGAAAATAATAACATGGAATGTTAGGGGATTTAATGCCCCTAACAAACAATGCATCTTAAAGCGTTGTATCTCTGACTCTAAACTTGACTTAATATTAATTCAAGAAACAAAAATGAATGCATCCAAGATATCTCTCTTTGGGCAAAAACTAGGGGTTAGACAACTTAATCATTCTCCAGCCTCTGGTGCTTCAGGGGGCTTAGCTATCATTTGGGATCCTAGAACCCTTTCGTTCACACCACTAGAGATCTAGCAGAACTGGATAGGAGGAGAGGTTGTAAACTACACAAATAACCTCAGATTCAAACTAATTAATGTTTATGGCCCCATCCAG
Organism: Cryptomeria japonica; assembly: GCF_030272615.1. Lineage (NCBI taxonomy): Eukaryota > Viridiplantae > Streptophyta > Pinopsida > Cupressales > Cupressaceae > Cryptomeria > Cryptomeria japonica. The sequence continues at coordinate 456,573,019 of NC_081414.1, forward strand.
AACAAGGAAAAGGTGAAAGTGTGGAAGGAAATTGAGATCTTTCTTAAGAGATTTTCGAACAACCTTAGTATCATTGGGGGAGATTTTAATGCCATCACTAAAGCCTCAGATAAAAGAGGAGGAAGCAGCAAGCTTCCCCCTTTAGCTATAAACTTCAATCTCTGGATCAACAGGAATTCCCTATTGGAAATCAAGACGACAGAGAATGCCTTTACCTAGAACAATAGAAGATCTGGTTTTTGTAATATAGCAGAGAAACTTGATAGGTTCTTTATCTATGGTGGGCTCTCAGAACTGAATTACTCCTTGAAGGCAGAGCCTCTTCCTTTATCAGGATCGGACCATTTCCCACTCCAATTAAACTTATTATCCAACTATACCCCAAAAAAATGTCCCTTCAATTTTGAGAATATGTGGTACAGAGATGATAACTTTCTAAGCTTACTTGAAAAATGGTGGAGTAGCTCCATTTTCTCAGGTTCAAAGATGTTTATTGTTGCAAGTAAGCTAAAACTTATAAAAAGGAAACTCTTAGAGTGGAATAGGACCAATTTTGGTAACATCTTTGACAAAAAAACATTAATAGAGAATGATATCAATAGGGTTAATGTTGAGGTCCTAGAGAGGGGGATGGATGAACACCTTTTCCTTAAGGAGAAGGCCCTTCTCTCGGAATATGAAAAGATACTATCCTGCGAAGAGATTTTCTGGAAACAAAAATCTAGGGAGACTTGGCTGAAGGATGGGGACCGAAATACTAAGTTCTTCCACAATAGCACCAAGCAAAGAAGAGGGGTCAACTGAATTTCTCAAATTATAAACAACCATAGTTCCATCCTGTCTAAACTAGATATGGTTGCGTCTGAAGCAACTAAGTTCTATGAGAACATCCTAAACAATCTTGAAGGCTCTAACCTTAAGGGCCAACTCGACTTCATTAAGAATATCCTGAAACTCATAACCAATGACCACAACCAAATCCTTTTAAAGAAATTCTCTGTGGAGGAGGTTAAATCTGCCCTCTTCAAGATGAATCCAGACAAAGCTCTAGGTCCAGATGGCTTCCCCACTAGCTTTTTTCAAAAATGTTGGGATTTTATGGGAACAGAAATCATGGAGGCCTTGGAAGGGGTAAGGAACTCAGGACAGATTCTTAAAGAAGTCAACAACACCTTCCTCACCGTCATTCCAAAAAAAGAAAACCCGGAGAGCTTCAATGAATTCAGACCAATTGCTCTCTGCAACTCTTTGTACAAACTTTTAACTAAAACCTTAGCAGCTAGACTCCAAAATCTCCTTCCCTTAATTATCAGTGAGGAACAAACTGGCTTCGTTATGGAAAGATCAATCTATGATGGGGTGATTATCGCCCAGGAAGCTCTGCATTCAGTTCAGCTTAACAAATCACCAAGAATGTTAATCAAATTGGACATTAGTAAAGCTTATGATAAAGTTGATTGGCACTTCCTCTGCAAATGCTTGGAAGCCTTTGGCTTTTCAAAAACTTGGATCAACCTCATCTTCGAATGCATATCCACCCCTAGATTCTCGGTTCTAGTTAATGGCTCCTCGGTAGGCTTCTTTAGTAGCTCGAGAGGGCTAAGGCAGGGGGACCCTATATCTCCCTTTCTTTTTATCATTATGGTTGAAGCCCTAGGAAGAGCTATTTCGATGGCCAAAAAGAAAGGGAAGATTCAAGGTATTCCCATCACCAGTGGCCTCCCCTCCTTTACCCACCAGCAATTTGTGGATGACACTATGCTCTTTGGACAAGGTGACATAGGGGAGGCCCACACTTTTAAAAATATTCTCAATTCCTACATGAGAGCCTTAGGTCAAGAGGTTAATCTAGCTAAATCTGCTATCTTTATGTTCAACATAGACCCCCCTCTAGAAAAAGACATTTGCAGAGTCCTAGAAATTAGTATAGGATCCCTTCCTTGCAAATATTTAGGCATTCCCCTTGACAGAGGTAGGAGACCCTCTAATTTATGGGATAACTTAGTGGATAAGATCAAATCTAGAATCAGTACCTGGAAAGGGAAATGGCTCCCTTCAGCTGGCAGAGCTACTTTGGTTAAATCAGTCTTATCAGCTATGCCCATTTTCCTACTTTCCCTTCAACGGCTATCCTCTTCCAAACTTGCTGAAATCAATAAGCATCTTAGAACTTTCTTCTGGCAGGGAACTAATAACAACCACAAAATCTCACTTATCTCCTGGGACAAGATATGCTCACCCAAAGAGGACGGGGGTATTGGCATCAAAAACCTTCGAGACCAAGGAAGAGCATTGGGGGCAAAGTTGGTTTGGAGATTATTCAGATTCCCACATCTTAAATGGGCAAGATTACTTAACCTCAAGTACCTTAATGGAGATGACCCATCCCAAATCTTTAGGGAGCCCAACCCCCCAGACACTCCTGCCTTTGGAAATTTATGCTTGAATGTGGGAAGATCATCATGGATAGGCTTACATGGAACCTAGGCTTAAGGGACAAAGCTCTCTTTTGGTCAGATTCATGGGGAGGATATAAAGCCATTGAAAACATCCATGACTTTGGGATTACCCGAGCCCTTCTTGAAGCAAAAAGAGGTCCCCTGTTAAACAGTTACCTATCCCCTTCAAAGGAGGGGGCTGGCTGGCAATGGATCAAAAGGGACGATGAAGTCATACCAATAGGGGACAAGCATAAACTCTTGTCCATTCTCAATTCTAGGAAATTTGTCCTAAGTCATGATAAGGACAAGCTTGTATGGGAATGCTCCTTAATAGGAGAATACAATGCCAAGGATGGGTACTCTCACATATCCAAAGTAGTTTTAAGGCCTAAGGTAGAACTCCCACTAAATCTTTGCTAGGATAGGAATTGTTTGCCTAAGGTAGGCATTTTCTCCTGGCTTGCAATCCAAAGCAAACTCCTCACAGCAGACAAATTTAGACGAATGGGCTATGAGGGCCCTAGCAGATGTCCCCTATGCGAGCAGAGGAAGAGGACAACAATCATATTCTCCTTAACTATCCCTATGCTCATCAATGCTGGATATGGTTTACCAATAAACTTGAATGGTCTGCAGCCTTTCCCAACACCATCCTAGGAATGCTTACGGTTTGGCCTCTTCTTAAGCGGGGTTGTCTCTTCGAGGGATTATGGAGAGCTCTCCCATCATCCATAATGTGGGAACTTTGGAAAGAAAGAAATAGGCGCATCTTTAAGAATGAAAAACTAGATGTCCTAAGAATCATTAATAAAATAGAGTCAGCTGTCACAGAGCTTGTAAATAACAGACTCTCCTCGGGTTCACTTAAAAATGCTTCCATTTCTTACTGGGATGAAAAGATTAAAAAATGTTGGAAAGGCTTGTCCTTTCCCCCCTTTGTAGGTGTAGGCCATTTGGCTAGCCTTCAATCTAGAGCATCATGCAGATGGCACCCCCCTGGTGAAGGGTGGCTGAAGTTAAACTTTGATGGGGCTTCCCGAGGCAACCCAGGGCAAGCAGGGATAGGATGCGTTGTGCACAATTGGGAAGACAGGGAAGTAGCATCCCTTGCTTCTCCAGCTGGCATTAATACAAACAATTGGGCAGAACTATTGGCCCTGGTGGAAGGTTTGCTCTTATGCAGGAAACTTGAAGCTAAGTGCTTAGATATTGAGAGTGATTCGGCTATAGTTGTCAATGCTCTTAGAAAAGGTAGCACCCCCAATTGGAAACTTAATACCTTGTTATCAAAGGCTCTGGATCTATGCAAAGGGTTTGATAGGTTTACAGTTAATCACATCTATAGGGAAGGCAATAAAAGGGCAGATGGGCTTGCTAACTTGGGGGTTGATGGCATCAAACTCCTATCCTTGCCTACCTAAGTCAAGTTCTGCCCTTTCTATCTTCTCTCCCTCCCATCTTGAGTGTAGGGGCCTGAATCTCCTTGATCTATAGTCCATATTCAAATTACTCCTAGAACCACGGTGTTCAAAAGATCATCAATCTTTCAGATATATCTTAGCATCCATAGTTAGTTCTCATCTCTGTATTTAGACCTAGGAATAGATTCTGGGCATCCTCAACTTTCTCCAATATACATATGCTGGATATTTGAATATACAAAGTATTTATACACAAGTCTGGCTATATATGCATGTGGGTATATATACATAGATACAATTACAAACATACATTCATACATCAATACATATAGATAGATATATAAACACATATATGTATGTGTGTATGGATGTATGCAGGCATATATGTATGCATTTATAGACATCCACACATATATTTTCCAAATGTGATATATATACTTACATATATCCACTTATCCTTGAGAAAGTTATATCTATAATTACAAATCCTCATATATATATAAATACATTTCATGTAGAAGTTTTATATATATAATCATATTTATTAAGATCTATAGACATTTAACCAAATATTTCAAACTTATTTATGCCTTAGAAAGGCTCCGAGCCCTTGCAAGTCTACCTTCAGAATCTTCAGAGCCACCGGTTAAATATATATATATAAATACACTTCATGTAGAAGTTTTATATATATAATCATATTTATCAAGATCTATATACATTTAACCAAATATCTCAAACGTATTTATGCCTTAGAAAGGCTTTGAGCCCTTGCAAGTCTACCTTTAGAATCTTCAGTGCCATTGGTTAAATATTCACTTTTTAATTAATCTTTGAGGATTTTCTCCTTTAAACTTTGTTAGATAGGCTCTAAATAAAGGGACACCTTGTGATATAAGTAGTATCTTTCGCCCTTCTTCTCGGGTAATACTTAAAATTTAAGCGCGATGTCATAGGCTTTGGGATTAGAAGAAGACTAATCCATACATCAAATAAGTTCAGGATTATAAACATAATTTCATATCTCAGCTAAAGTATATGAAGCATGGATATAAAGCTAACTCTATTAATGTATAGATAGCCTTCCTCTAAAACCCAAGCCTTTCAAGGTATCCTTAGCTTTATTTTCCATTGTCCGAACCCTTTAGTGGGAGAGCTCTAGTAGTCGTATGAATCATTATTGATGTTACCATATGTCAGCTCCTTTCTCGATCAAAGCCTATTTTGACGGCTAATAGCGAAAGATGAGTAATGCTGCCGCAGTGATGGGACAGTTGAGTTAACCTAGACTTGGTGGCGGCAAGGTAATATTAATGATCTCTCGTCTTGAAATTCACATTCCTTGTTTGATATTTACTATTTAGTAACTGCTCATTATTGAGTTGGTAGAGTGCGAGTCCTTCTTTGAAATGTTGAGTTTCTTCCTACTAAGCAACAATGGATACAATGCTCAGACTTATGGGGTTGAAACGCCAGATGGCCTTTGTGGGAGAATTTAAAGATGAGAGACTGAAAGGTATCCTTGTTCAACAGAACCCTCTCATTTTTGGAGCGGTTATGAAATTTCTTGGGAAGGACTTCATAATGAACAAGGACCGAACTCGAGCCAACTCAGATATTGCCGCAATGTTTCTGGCCTTAGCAATGTATTTTGAGAGGGATAGTGAGGTGGTGGCAAAATTATGTAAGAAGGTCTTCATCAAAGACATTCTTGGTGAATTGGAATGGGTTCTGGTGAACATAGATGATGAACTTACAGCTCCCAAGCCTCAGGACTATGATGTCCTTATGAGGAATAACAAACCGGTTCCCCGTTTCCCTATTCTGGTTATTGAAGACCAAATGGCTTTCGAAGCTCTACGCTCTGTAAGGAGCAGGAACTTCCTATTTCTCTCCTGGATCCTCCTAGTAAAGAAACCCCCATGGGAGAAGTGGCTGCAGAATTATTTGGAAGCAGAAAATATCGTGTTCATCCCCGATCACATGCCCTTCCCCCGCTCCCCTGATGCCCTCTCTGTAGAGTCTCCAGGAAGCTCTGGGCTTCTCTCTCCTCAAAAGCCGAGCAAGAAAGGATAATGGCCCAGGAAGGGCACTCGTCAAAGACAAGGTTTCGGTATTAGATATAATCTTTTTGTTTTTAAGTTAAAGAATACTCTGAAACATTACGCTTAATAGCCTTTTTTTGAAAAAGGGACGTAGCATAGATGATCTCTCAAACTTGCTAGTCTTGAGGGTGTTTTTACTTAGCTATTTTTTATTATGAAGATAATGAATTACTTTTCTAGAAGAATATAAGGTAAGTATTTACACAAAGGTAAAATATGGATTCCAATCTTGTTCTTGTTTCTGAAGATGTCTACTTTCCTAAGTTTTTCTTATGCTTCTAGGCTAAAAAGGGGAAGTAATTTAGTAACATACATTCATTTTGTAATTTATATTCATATATATATATATACATATACATATATATATATATATATAAATACATATATATGAATATAAACATTCTCGGTCAGCCTTCAATAATATTGGTTTCTTAAGCTATGTAGCCATCATATTTTAGGCGTTATTCTCACCTCTAAAATGCCTAAATGTAGTGGTTTTCTAAAGGTGTTTTCCATTCCTAGTAAAAAGGTAACTTTGTGCTTTGCATATCTAGTAAATTGTATACTTAATCCAGACATTAGCCACAGACCCATAAGTAATATAGAGACAAGTGATTACGAGTATTTAAAGGCATAATTGGGTCTTTCAATCCCATTTTCTTGTAGATTTCATGGGTCTTTTAAGCTTCAGGGATAAATATGAAGGGAAGTATTCATGTTTTAATGCTTCGACTATAAGGGTTTTTGTTTGGATATATCCCCTTTTATTGGTTGCCCCAATTTCCAGTAGTCATTTCAAGCCCTAGGCGAGCACATTGTCGTCTTATAGATATATACTCAGATACCTATAGATACATACATTCAAATATATATACTCATATATACAGATATATATATAGACATACTCTCATATGCATATATATATATATATATATATACTCTATGTCATCTTTCAAGAATTTTATGGACATTTACCTATATAATTATATTTATACAAAATTTGGTAAAATTGTCTATGGTCTTTTTTTTGTTTATGTCCCCCTCCAAATTTTCAGTCCTCACTCCTATCCCACATCGCAATCTTTTTCATACCTACAGTCTCATTAGGGTATAACTCTCGATAGCAGATTGGGGTCATATTTGCAGAAGATTTCTTGTATGATTATTATTCAAAGAATAATACTTTTTTTGAGTAAATAAGACCCTACCTACAGTTAATAGTACTAGGGCAAATTAATAAGGGGTATGGAATCCTTAAAACATAGTCTAGGAAGTCACACTTTACCTTTCTATTCTATAGACCCAAAAATTCTTAATATTTCTTAGAATGCATTTGAAAGTATGTATTCATGGGCATTTACACTCACTAAAGGAATAAATTTATATACGAATCCAGGAGAGTCTCTAATGACCACCTGCTGAATTTCTATAATTATCTATCTTGCATGTCATATCTTATAGACTATGGTTTAAAGGTGGTTAATATGCAATTTAGGGTCGGGCCAACTATTTATATCCAGTTTGGCAGAATCATACCCCATCTTCCTCTCTGCTATAATCTCAAAGGAAGGGAGGTGGGATTGATTGAATTCCATTTACCTGCCCTTGTTATTGTAGCTTGGATCCCTTCCCTCTCAGGGACCGCATCCAGGAGCATTAACAAGAGTTGGTAAGTGAGAGATTCCTTACATGACTGGGTCATGGGTCGATCATGTTTGGGCATTAACGAATCTGATACCTAACTTAGTTTTAAGTTTATATCTCATATGGATGTTCTTTGAGGATAGGTTTCACAAGATAAGTTTATTAAGGTATCTCTCTAAGTTGGACAGTTAAATTTTTCATTTATTATAATGGGTTGAGTGATACTAACAAGCTGCCTAGTGTTTGAGCAACTAACCATGCAAGCCAAACAGGTATGCCTTGAGCAATCATGGAAACTATACAATCAAAGATCTACTTCAGAGCTATAAAAGATGGATGTTAAGTGACAATGATTTCTGATTTATGAAAGTGGCAAATAAGGGCTTGTAAGGGAGGGATAAAATAGAAACACCCCTCCTGATCACCCTGGCCTGGGGTTTGCTGGTTTTGTTGTAGCAAATTTGGAATTATTGTATATTATGTAAGTTAAGTTGGACTATGGTCCCGGGCAAGGCCGGAGGTTTTCTCGCCTCCACTCTTTCCTACCGGCGTCCGCACGAGTGGAGTAATGTATTGTAAACTTTAAAATTATCAATAAAATTCTTGGCCTCGGCCTCTTACCGATCAAAAAAAAAAAAAAAAAAATAGTAAATAACAAAATAGTAAATAACAGAATGGTAAATAACATAATAGTAAATAACATAATAGTAAATTTTTTTTTGATTTAATAACTCTATAACTAGATTTACATTCTTTTCACTAACATGCTATTACAAAATAGAAGAAGATTAGCAAAATTTAATTTATTTACAGTTGCAACTATTATTTAAAAAAAAAAACGTTTAATAAAATAAGCTCCAATATCTCATGCATTTTTTTTTAACACTTAAAGACAGAATATAATATCATTCTAAAACTTTCTTTTCAAGCAACTATATCAACACAAAAATATTCAACAAATGTAATTCTTCTTTTTTTTTTTGCAAAAATATAATAATACTTCAAATTTTAAATACATCTTTTTCTTTTACATGGAAAAATCAATTCCAATAGTTACATTTACTTTTCTACAACTAAATACAATGAGAAAAATTGTTTTTACAAATAAGTAGATACAAAACCTAGCCTCTCATTTCTACTAAATGAGGGCTTCCCAAATACATATATTTCCTTATTACAAAAAAATAAAAATAGGTTCAACTCAAGCTTTTTCCTCCAATCTTTTCCCAAGCAAAACTTGCAATAAAACTTGAATGTTGTGACCATGGAGGCTCACCTCCCAACCTAGGCTTACAAGAAGCCACCCCTGAGCTAGGAGAATCAAGGCTAGATGGGAAACACACATTCAAACACATACAAGTAGAAAACTCATAGCAACAAAAGACACTCCCAACCCAAGGATTAAACAATGTCACTTATGTGACTTTTCAAGTGGAGTAAAGGTGGATTAAGTACCTTGAGGAGAATTATGCAAGTAGAGAATGTAATACCATAGAAAGGCTACAAATAAACACATCCACAAGCTCCAAACTTGTCCCTATAATCCCTTATGTCCCCCAAGGCATACAAGCCAACAAGACTCCCCTTATGACCCCCATTGCATAAACAAATCACCATGCAACAAGGGTCACAAAATCCCTTGTGACTCCAAGGCCACTCTACCCTCCCAAGGGTGAGTTTGGCCTTGAAAACTCCCAAAACACATAAGGAAGAACTCAACATCTTCCTACAAATAAAAAAAAAAAACAATGAAAAAAAAAATACAACAACAATATTTTTTTTTAAAACAACAACATACATGAGATAGGAGTTCAACCAACCTTAAATCTGCCAAAAGGGTGAAAAGAAGTTGTAGGAGAGCTGCCCAAACCCACAACTTTTTCCTTCAAGACTTAGCCAAAAGCTTCCCAAAAACTTACAAAAATTGCTCCAAAAAAAATCTAAGTCTCCAAAATGGAGAGTGGGTGATCAAACTTCTCCCTCCCAAACTATTCCCTATGAAGACACTCTTCACTCTTTAAAACCTACTTGGGAAGGGTGAAGGATCTTCATTGGTTGGTCTTCTCAAAACTTTACAAACTCTCTAGCCAAGACACCTCAAAAAAAGTAAAAGGAATGGGGAAGAGCAATGTCACTCATGAGGAGGGTTATCTAACCTAGGAAGGCTCTTCTAAAGATGAAATTCGGCCAACTTGGGAAACTCAATTTTTGGGGAGGCTAAATAGGCCCTAGGGAGTGGACACATGGCTAAATTTGGCCTTCATCCATAGGTACATCATATGACCCACTAAAAATGCCCCTAACTTGACCCTAGGAGTTAGTTTAACCCCCTAGAAGTCCACCCAAAGTTTACCTACGGGTCAACCCTAAGTTGACCTTTCTAATGGCTCCCTATCCAAGGTTTTTTTGGGACCATTCTAGGATAATTGAAAAATAATATGCATTGGTAAAACAAATTTCCTCCAAAAGGGACATGTCATTGCCAACTCGTCTTACAACACATGTGTCAAGTGACACCACAAAAAGAATTACACATCACTAAAATACACATAGCAAATGCCCCTTCTTTTTGGAATTTATAAATTAAACAATTTCCAAATTAAACATACATACAAGCATAACATTTACAAATTAAAACTTATTTACAAACGAAGAGTATTCTCTCCAAATAGACAACCCTTGGTTTCACAATCACACATCGGCCTAGGCTTGATTCTCCGAATAGTCTCCATGGTCACATGGAATAATTTTCTTGCACATCTCACTTGCACATTAGTAATTCCAAAAATCATATATAATATTATCAAAAAAGAATACAATTCAGACATCGCATACAATTTCAATTATAAAAATCAAGTATCCAATTATCTGATAACATCCACATAAATAATCTACTAAATGGCATCATCATCATAATCATGGAATTAAATCACCTATAAAGCATGCATCCATAATTTCTAGTATAAAAATGAAGTACTGCAAATCAGAGTAAATGGCATAATCATATCAATGTTATCCACACCACGAGATCATATAAAATTCAGGTCCATAATGCATCAAAATATAGTATCCAAAATAGGTCCAACATGAAAATAACAGAAATGCTATGTCGACTCGGGGTAGGGCCTCACATTGGATTAGTACTTCAGTGTTGGACACAAATTAGATGATGAAGTTGGCAATTCGAGAAAATAAAGTCATGCCATGGCATGACATTATTTTCTCGAATTGCCAACTTCATCATCTAATTTGTGTCCAACACTGAAGTACTAATCCCATGGCATGACATTATTTTCTCGAATTGCCAACTTCATCATCTAATTTGTGTCCAACACTGAAGTACTAATCCAATGTGAGGCCCTACCCTGAGTCGATAGGTGGACTATTATGCAATGTCATGGCATAATAGGACTTATTATGTCGTCATGGCATAATAGGTCCTATTTTGCCATGACATGATATAATAGGTCCTATTATTCCATGACATGGCATAACACATCCATAATTGGTCCTATCATACTAAGTAAACATGTTGAATTAGTACTTCAGTGTTGGAGATGAATTAGATGATGAAGTTGGCAATTCGAGAAAATCATGTCATGTCATGGCTTAATAGGTTTTATTATGGACCTATTATGCCATGAAGGCATAATAGGTGGATTATTATGCAATGTCATGGCATAATAGGACTTATTATGCCATCATGGCATAACAGGTCCTATTATGCCATGACATGATATAATAGGTCCTATTATGCCATGACATGGCATAATAGGTCCATAATTGGTCCTATCATATAGAGTAAACATGTTGAATTAGTACTTTAGTGTTGGAGATGAATTAGATGATGAAGTTGGAAATTCGAGAAAATCATGTCATGTCATGGCTTAATAGGTCCTATTATGGACCTATTATGCCATGATGGTATAATAGGTGGACTATTAAGCAATGTCATGGCATAATAGCACTTATTATGCCATCATGGCATAATAGGTCCTATTATGTTGTCATGGCACAATAGGCCCTATTATGACATGATGGTATAATAGGTGGACTATTATGCAATGGCATGGCATAATAGCACTTATTATACCGTCATGGCATAATAGGTCCTATTATGCCATGACATGGCATAATGGGTCCATAATTAGTCCTACCATACCATGACATGGCATAATAGGACCTTTATCCCATGACATGGCATAAATGGTCCTATTGTACCACCTATTATGGCATGTCATGGCATAATAGGTCCTATTATGCCATGGCATGGTATGATAGGACCAACTATGGACCTATTATGCCATGTCATGTCATGGCATAATAGGACACATTATGCCATAATAGGACCTTTATGCCATGACATGGCATAAACAATCCTATTATGTCATTTAATGGCATAATAGGACCTATTATGGCATGTCATGGCATAATAGGACCTATTATGGCATGTCATGGCATAATAGGACCTATTATGCCATAATAATCCCTTAACCTAGCTACTTGTTCCTTATCATCCTTGTCATCCTTATCATTTCAATAACCCACCTTCTAAAACTTGTCATCCTTGTTTCTTTTTTTATTTGTCAAACTTCTCTTCATATAACACTTATTCAAGTTATGCTTAATTCTCTAGCTCTATTGATTCTTTCATTATTATTTTTAGTCAAACTTTCATCCATCCTCCCACCTTATTTCTTTTTCCTTGATTCCTTCTAAATATTTTCACCTGATAACTTGCTAAATATTTCCCATCAAAGATTGAGAATTAGAATTTCCTTCAAAATGGTAATAGGTATGAATCAAGCATAAACTTTGATATCTAAAATTTGAAGAGTGATGTTAATTACTTAAGGTTATACATTTGGATTTCCCTCTTCTAGAATGAATTTTTAGTTACCCCAATGTCTAGTAGCTCAAATTGTGGTTTTAATTATGGATTTTGTCTAATCCATGAAATTTAAAACATCTCGCCTATTTTTTTGACTTCCCATAACCCACTAGAATAGCCCAAAAGGCCACATGGTCACCTAAAAATGATCCAAGGCACTAGAAAGGTACCAATAGCTAATAGTGGTAACTTTTGTATTTCCTAATGAGGATTAAGAACAATTTTGGTACATAAGTGATTTAAAGAATTGGAATGGTGGCTTGCTAGAAGTGGTTAAATTTTTTTGTTTATTGGTTGAAAGGCCCAATACCTAAAAATGTAATTCCTAGAAACATTTAACCCAAGTCTCACAAATTCAATATTGAAAGATTCAAAGTCCATTTGAAATTTACTATAGTGGATCAAATCTTACTACAAGTAAAGTCTCTTGATGTCTCTGTAGTTTTCACTATGGATTTTATGAATTCATTGAATATCTTGATGAATACTAAGAGAAGGGGGTGAATTAGTATACCAAAAAATACTGAACTTAAACACTTAAACAGTTTAGCAGTAAATAGGTATAACAGTTTTACTAACAAACTGGTTAACACAAATGCAAACCAGACAACAAATAAGGCATTCACTCACAAAAGCACAATCACCATAACACAAGAGATTTTGACGTGGAAACCCATATAGGAAAAAACACGGTGAGATGAAACTCACAAGTAACTATCTGCAGAATAGTAACCAGACCAGTTAAGGTCATACAATGTTCTTTACTAGAACAAATCCTGTTAGGAATATCAATCTCTCTTAGGAGATAAGTCTGATTAAAGACTACCTTGTGAGAGGATTTCAGATCCACAGTTGTGAACCACCTTGTTAGAGGATTTACAAAGGCTTTGCCAGGCCTACCCGGTTAAGGGTTACAAACTTGTCAAAGATGTGAGTAATCAACAAGTGAGTGGTCTAAATGCTAGCACAGTATGCTTGGTTAGATCCTTGATAGCTCATTATTAATGCATTTCAGCATTACTTCAGTCTTCAATATCTTCACACTCTATTTCTTCACATAGACCTAATCTTCTTCTGTGATCACACATCCAAAAACTTCATCACCACACAAAACCTTAACAACACCTAAAACCCTAGACATGATGTCCTTATAAATGAATTTGATTTCATGTCGGTCCAATACGATTACATTGCAAGTTCCTAGGTTCAGTGCATCTAGACACATTTGGTAACACGACACAAAATCACCGCCAAAGTGTCGGTGGATGATAAATCATCACAAAAATAATACCGGTTGGTAACTCATCACAGAGTAATACTGGTTCATACATTTACCTATTACCGATTCACATATTTTACTGATTACCGGTTTGCCAAAATGAAGACTAGGAAAAATGATAACAGTCACTTCAGTTCCTTCGTACCGCTTGAGATCTTCATACTGCTTGGGATTGGTAGACACTTTCTGCAAAAACTGATAGCCTAAAGGCTATAATACATAATACCAGTTTGGAACAAATACTGGTTGAGCATAACTCATACATACAAAAAGTGATCTCAAAGCAAGTGTGTGTCCATCAATGACAATCACAACAACATCATAAAAAATGCCAACAATCTCCCCCTTTGGCATTGATGACAACACTTAGGAAAAATTTTGACATCTAAGTGTTTTACAACAAAAAATATGCCATAATCAAAATTACTCCCCCTAAGCATATACACTACCCCTTTTGCAGAAAATACAATGTATACTACTCTCTTGCAAAGATGAACATGAAAGTATACATAACATGCATCAAAATTTTAAATACAGAATACTACTCCCCCTTTGCCAACAATGACAAAGTACAGCTGAATAACCCCTGTTTCCATTATCATTAAAATAATAAGTGTTTATGACAATAAAGAGTGAAGCTTGTCAAAAACTGATTTAAAGTCCTGCATGAATGTCTTCATGGATAAAGACCATGACTCAAGAAATGAGGTAGAAACCTCACTTTCCATTTGCATCTGGAAAACCTGTTCCTCCATGGCATCCAAGGTACTCATTTCTTGAGTTACCTTGAAGGCATCCACATTGAGATAGCACTTCTAAAGTATTTGCAGTCATGGTAGTAGAACTAGTTGAAGTTCCTATAGATCTCATGTCCGGTTGCTGATCTCTAACTCTATTCTTGCAGTCTGGAGTTGAAACCGGTGAACGATTTGCCCAAATGTGGTGAAGGAATCATATGGCATCTTGAAGGTGCTTATATATGCCTGCAAATCAGATTGCAATTTGTCTTTTTGAGCAAGCACATCATCACAGAATAGATGGGGTTGGCTTATCTTACTGAATAGTAATTTCCCCTCATCCATAGCATCTCTTATGTCCTTCTGTGTCTTCTAAAGTTCAGACCGGAGCTCATTTAACTTCTTCACTAAGGCAGTGTTTAGTGCCTTTTGATACTTCTTTTGAGTATTGGCTTTAGCAACATCTTCTAGGCATTTCACCTAGACCTCTACAACTGTGCATAAGAGTTTCAGTTAAGCTAGAGAGGAATCGGTACTTGGGAGGTTGGTACCAGGAATCAAACTGGTAAGAGTTTCCATAGCAGTTTGAATAACATCTTGCTCCTTCTTCCTCCTTAGTGCTTCCAGTCTTTCTTGGGCAAGCTTAATGCTTTGCATCAACTCCGTTTCATTTGCAGATTGGAGGTCAATGGGACTGGTAATATCAACCGGTTTGACTTGACTACCGGTTGCCTTTGGGGTCTCCACTTGTATGCTCTTTGCCGCTTCCTCCTTGTCCTTGTCTTTTTTCTTTTCTTCTTCTGCATTCTTTTTCTCCTCTGCTTCTTTCTTTCTTTTGTTTTCTTCCTTCTTCTTCTTCTCCTCTTCCTGCTTCTTCTCCTCTTCCTTCTTCCTCTTCTCCTCTTCCTGTTTCTTTTCTTCTTCCTTCTTCTTCTTCTTCTCCTCTTCCTATTTCTTCTTCTCCTCTTCCTACTTCCTCTTCTCCTCTTCTTTTCTCTTCTCCTCTTCCTCTTTTCTCTTTTTCTCCTCTTCTATTTGTTTCCTCTTCTCTTCCTATTTTCTCTTTTCCTCCTCTTGCTTATTGTTCTCATTCTTCACTTGCTCTTTGTTAGCCTTTTCTTTGTCTTGTTTATCCTTGTCTACTTTCTCTTTGTCAGCTTTGTCCTTTTCTATATCTAGGGTGACATTTTCACCATCCAAAGCATCAATGTCAATAGGGTCCATTTGTTCAGTGATCGGTTCTCTTGCACTATCATACACCTCATCTGGTTCTTGTTCAACTTTCTTGTTGGCTTCGGACACTTGGTGCAACCTTAGAGTGGCTTTGGCATGAGAGTGGGTATCGTTTACCACTTCAGGGACTTTCCCTTCTAGCAACAAGAGTCACCTTCTTCTCATGAAGAAGAGGCCTTTATATTTTTCCATAACTTCATAAAGTTCTGAATTAGACACATCAGGAAAACATTGAGCAAATATTTCCTCTCTTATTTCCTGTTCCTTTTCTATGGCAATGCACCATTTATTACCTAAAGAATTGTATAAATAATATGGTGTCACGGATTTAATTTCTGATGGCGACTGGTCATTAATACATAAATATTGAATGACTTCCTATTCCACTTCCTCTTTCTCATTGTCATTGAAATCATCACAACAATCTACTAAATCACTTAGCACTTTTCTCCTAATATTCTTGATAGTTCTTTGACAATGTGTCAAAGGTTTGTAAGAGGAAATATCAATATTTACTGGTGTTGATGATGTCGATTCATTGCTGGTTGTCTTTGTCTTCTTCCTTGTTTGCCTAGTCTTCTTAGGCTGTTCTTCAGATTCTGTGTCCTCTGAGTCTGGTGTGGTGCCTTTTGTCTTCCGCTTTCTCTCAAATACCTTGGAGGGTGCAATTTCTGGTTTCTTCTTTGTTGGTGATCACTTGGTCACTTTAGGACTTGTTGAAGTAACCGGTGCCAATACAGATGGCACTGCCTTTCCCCTCTTTACTGAAGGCTCTTCAACTGGTGTAACCTTTTTTAGATAGGTGTCGGTTCTCTTCTTCTTAGGATCAAGTGGTGAGGCAAGTAGGGTAGAAGCATACCCATCTAACATATCATACATTACCGCATATCCCATGGGTTCCACCTTTTCTTTTCTAGGCTCAACCGCCTCCATTATACACTCATCTACTCTGATGGTGAAGCAGATGTCCTCTTCATACTTCTTGACAATATCACCAGATATTCTCACCCTTTGGCTCATCTTGCATCTGAACTCATCAAAGTATTTGTTCAAGACTTCAGGATAACTGGTTCCAACCGCTTTAAGACTTACTCTAATTTGCTTGGTAACTGGTTGGTCAGTAGACCACTAAATACCATGGACTCCGGGGAAGTAGCCTTGGAACTAGAAGAACAATCCAACCAATAGTTATCCAAATTTAAATTTCAATACATTGTCCTATTTAATTGACTTCAGATTCACCAGAAGTTGCCTTTGCATACAGGTGCATAAATCAAATGAGGCATCTTCCATGATCATCCTATAGGCAGCATTTACCATTGCAGCAGAGACAAAGTTAATTCTGCTAGCATGGAATGTCAGGTAACCTATCACCATGCAAGCATATTTGACTAGATCATCCTTGATGGTATTGATGGTCATTCCCCGTTGGTCACTCATAGAATCGGTGAGCTTGGTCATTTTTGTCTTAATGACTTTCCTTAGGGCAGGCACATCTCCAACATTATAGAAAAGGGTGACAGCATGAATCGCTTCCGGTGTGATGTCATGTGTCTGCTCTAAATACATTTTCTCACCATGCACTATGCTTAGAATGATGCAGATGTGATCATCTCTAAATTCTTCAAGAAAATAGACTGCATTGTGAAGCTTCTTCTTTTCCAAGATGTTGTATTCCAGTTTGATCTTCTTGTCCTTCCCACAGAATAGGCTTAACTGAGAATGGATCACTAGAGATCCTAGGTCTTCAATTTTACTGTCAATATAATCCAAAATACCTTCCTCAACTATAACGCCAACAGGTATTTGGGGTAGGGCATTATATTTTGCCTTCCATTGGATGAAATTAACTGAATCAACAGGTGCACTAGAACTAGAGTGCGATGCAGAAGCCATGATAAACAAAGAAACTTGAAAAATACCTTCGTATGTCGAGATTTAGGGCTTGAAAATTTTGCTTTGCCACACATTACTTCGGTTGCTGGATTACCGCTTTGAGTTCTACACTTGACCGATTGATATTATCTTCTGATTCTTCTTCAAAGTTTTGAAATCTCTCTGAATCGCAAGACAAATCACCTTTTGTCGCTCTGCACTTGAAAACTTCTTCACTCGCAAATTGATAAGTGAAAATGACTTGAAAATCCCTTTTAAATGAATTCACCTACCATAATAAATGCTCCACCATTAGGGCGTAAACCCTAATTTGCCTTTTACCATTTCCGGTCTTATGCCAATTAACAGGTATCACATATCGGTTAAGTTCTTTTACCGGTGTAAACCGGGGGTTCGAAACATTTCACCGATTTGTTTCCCCCTAAGCTTTTTTGTAGCTTAGTTTGCCAGTTCAACGACTTCCACGCTAGGTGCAAAAACTAGTTCTTCTTGTGACACTTCTTCAGGTTTCTTCTTCCATGTTGTCTTCATATCTGTTTTAATAGTTTCAACATCAATCTTTCATTTTGGAGTGACCGGTATATCACCTGATATGTTCTTTCTCATTCTACAGGTTCTGGCAAGGTGTCTCGGTTTGTTGCAATGATAGCAAACCATTCCAGGTGATCTCCAAGGTCCATTATTCATGTTTCCATTCTTCCTTTTGCATGTTGCAGTAGTGTGACCATTTCCATGATAGATCAAATAGGTTGCTCTCCATCTAGTTGCCACTTGATAGCCATCGCTACTTGACTGATGATTATAGGTATTAAACCGGTTTGGATTCCAGTTCCCAGAGGGTTTAGGAAAAATTCCTTGACTCCTTTGAGGATACCTTCCATTGTTGTGCATGATAGACCTACATTCAAATTCTCTATGCCCAAAATTGTTGCATGCATAACAATTTCCATTGAATCTATTGGATCTAGGCTTATTGTTTAGAAAGTAAGGAAATTTATTGCAAGCCTTATTTCTACATACATTAGTAGTATGTCCTTCCTTAAGACAATTAACGCAAACAGGTTTGAACTTTTTCTTACCTTTATCCTTTGATGTCAGTTGCTTCTTTGATGCTACATCTTTTGTTCTAGAGGTCTCACCTTCCTCATAACCAAAAAAACCAAGTCCAGTGGTATTCTTCACCAGTTTTGCTAATTCAAGCTTTTGTTCTAGCTTAACAGTGCTCTTATTGAATTTGGCAAGTATTTCCTTTGACTTAGTGAGTTCTTTGGAAATAGCAGCATTGGACTCCTTGAAGGTTGCATTCTCAGAAATAGCCAAGTTTAGTTCACCTTGCATTTCTTCTTTTTCCACTTTACTCTCTTGGAGATGAGCGGTAAGTGCACTGATTTCTTACTTCAGCTTGGAGATCTCATGATCTTTGTCTTTTACCAAATCTTCAGCTTTTTTCCAGTTCTCAATCTCTTGACACATCCTAATAGTCAGTCCTTCAAGTTCCCTTCTTAGGTTGGCATTAAACTCATTCAGTTTTTCAACTTCTTCAACTAGGGCTTCCACGTCCGCTTCATCAGAGGAACTATTTTCAGTTAGTTCCATCAGTTTTTCAGCATGCTCTCTTCTTTTTGCCAGTGAGGCCTTATATTTGACTTTAAGTTCATCATAGGCTTTCTCAGTTTGAGTGAGCCAATGAGTAAGTTCCCTCACAGTGTATTCCCCCATATCTCTTTCCAAGTGGTTAAACTTATAGAAAGGTTGGCTCTGATACCAATTGATGAATACTAAGAGGGGGGGGTGAATTAGTATACCAAAAAATACTGAACTTAAACACTTAAGCAGTTTAGCAGTAAACTGGTATAACAGTTTTACTAACAAACCGGTTAACACAAATGCAAACCAAACAACAAATAAGGCATTCACCCACAGAAGCACAATCACCATAACACAAGAGATTTTGATGTGGAAACCCAAATGGGAAAAACCAAGGTGAGATGAAACTCACAAGTAACTATTTGCAGAATAGTAACCAGACTGGTTAAGGTCATACAATGTTCTTTACCAGAACAAATCCTATTAGGAATCTCAATCTCTGTTAGGAGATAAGTCCGATGAAAGACAACCATGTGAGAGGATTTCAGATCCACAGTTGTGAACCACCTTGTTAGAGGATTTACAAAGGCTTTTCTAGGCCTACTCGGTTAAGGGTTATAGACTTGTCGAAGATATGAGTAATCAACAAGTGAGTGATCTAAATGCTAGCACAATATGCTTGGTTAGATCTTTGATAGCTCATTGTTAATGCATTTCAGTATTACTTCAGTCTTCAATATCTTCACACTCTGTTTCTTCACACAGACCTAATCTTCTTCTGTGATCACACATCTAAAAAATTCATCACCACACAAAACCCTAACAACACCTAAAACCCTAGACATGATGTCCTTATAAAGGAATCTGATTTCATATCAGTCCAATAGGATTACATTGCAAGTTCCTAGGTTCAGTGCATCTGGACACATTTGGTAACACGACACAGAATCACCGCCAAAGTGTCAGTGGATGATAACTCATCACAAAAATAATACCAGTTGGTAACTCATCACAGAGTAATACCGGTTCATACATTTACCTATTACCGGTTCACATATTCTACCAATTACCGGTTTGCCAAAATGAAGATTGGGAAAAATGATAACTGCCACTTTTGTTCCTTCGTACTGCTTGAGATCTTCATACCACTTGGGATTGGTAGACACTTTCTGCAAAAACCGATAGCCTAAAGGCTATAATACATAATACCAGTTTGGAACAAATACTAGTTGAGCATAACTCATACATACAAAAAGTGATCTCAAAGCAAGTGTGTGTCCATCAATGACAATCACAACAACATCATAAAAAATGCCAACATATCTTGCATGTAGATGGTGATGTGATTGGTGAGAAAATTAACATATCTTAATGGAAAGATCTTGATAGTTCTAGTATAGTTTTTGATGTCAGGATTACATTTTTGAGACAACATGGTGCAACATGAAACATTTTTTATTGGTCCTATCATACCATGACATGGCATAATAGGACCCTTGAGGTTTACATTTAAAGATATGGATGACCTTGACCTTGGTAGCCCACCACTTCCATGTGTAAGAATACATGTGTGAATGTTGAGTTCACACCATTAGGATGAATGAAGTTACAATGTTAGGACTTTTAACATAGAGGAAGACCACTTGGTCAAACAAGTTTATAATCATTATAAAGTGAAAGAAAAAAAGGAAAAAAACTATTGAGATTGAGACAGAAACTTTATGATAGCTCATACACTAGTGTCTCTTTCATAATATTTAATAGAGATGATTACACATACGTTTGTTAACATTATCTATGCTCAATAGCATATAGATCATTTTCTTTATTCAACACATTTGAGAGGTCATAGTTTGACTTTATTATGCCATATCATGGTATAATAGGACATATTATGCCATGATGACATGATATGTCCTATTATGTCATGACATGCCATAATAGGTCCATAATTGGTCCTATTATGCCATGTCATGGCATAATAGGTCCTATTATGTCAGGACCTATTATGCCATGACACATGCCATGATATTTTATTTTGGTTTTGTTTTTGATACATCCATTTAGTTTCAGTTTGGTTTCGATTTGGTTTTGGTTTTGATTTCCATTTAGTTTCAGTTTTGTTTTGATTTGGTTTTGGTTTTTATTTCCATTTACTTCCAGTTTTGTTTTGATTTGGTTTTGGTTTTGATGTTTGTGAGATATCTTATATCTTGTAAATTTGATATTTTGTTTTGTTAACTATCTAAATTTGGTTTTGATTTGTAAATTTGTTGATTTTGGTTTAGGGTTTAGGGTTAACTGTTGAAGAATATTTCAGATCAAAATAAAGAATTTACAAATGTAAAAACAAATTTACTTATAGGCTACTTTAAAAAAAAAACTTAAATGATACCAAAAAAACTTAAATAATACTCTAAAAATAGGAAAAATATACAAGAAAATTAAAAAATATGAAAATGGATGTTTGAATGCGTACCTAGGATAGTGGTGGAGGCTTCAAATGGAGTCCACAACACGGGGGCCTATTTTTTATCTCCTTTTCTCACTTCAATTGCAGGTGAAAATGACAAAATGCGCTCGAAAAAAATGGGTAAAATCAGATTTAGAAATGGGCCCCTGTTTCATTTTCAAGCAGGCCCCCGTTTGAGAACAAAACGAGGGCTCGTTTAGGTTCACCTTAGGCCCCTGTTACTTTTTGCCTTGAGGGCCTGAAGCAAAAATGGGCCCCCATTTCTAAGAGCACATTTTCCAATGCACGGACTTCTGCCAATTTGTGACCCATTACCTTGCACTTCCCTTAGATGATATATTTACATTTCATGTAATCTGGATTGTAGTCTTAATTTTAATGTAAGGTAGTGAACCTTCCCTAAGGGTTGGAGCCTTCTTGGTCATCTTATTTTGAGTAGGGAGCTCTAGGCAATGTGTCTAAATGCATGTGCATTCACTAGTACATTTGGAGTAGTTTTTCGACCAACATTTTTGATGATCTATGGGATTTCTTTTTCTTTGTCGGATTGATTTATTTTTTTTTCAAAAATTGCCCCGTGTTCGTCAGAATTCGGACTAAAAATAGATGAACATTTTTGACTGGCTATGGGATTTCTTTTTCTTTGTCGGATTAATTTTTTTTTTTAAATTATACCCTGTGTTTGTTGGACTTGAAACGTCTTGAAATTTCACCTCGACATTCTGATGAACACAGATTTTACCTGTTGATCGGCATATGCAGGTCTGATGATTTTCACAACCTCTTGATTTATTCTTACTCATTGGGATAACATAAGTTGATGACCTCTCTTCCTGTTGATCAGTGCAAGTTATCCCGCTAGTCTCATCGGCCATTAGGATAGCTTAAAATGTGTTCAGGCGATGGGCATGATTTCCCCGATGTCTTTTCCCTCAGCGTAGCTCCTCCCGATACATTATATCTCCTCAACATAAGATTTGACCCTATATCATCTTAACCTTTGCCGATTCTTTTTTACTTTTGCCAATGTCCATCGAAAAAAGTCTTACTGATAGCATCATCGGCTATCGACAATACAAGATTTCTCCATTTCCACAAGTGTGCATTATGCCGATGGACTTCATCGGTATATTATATCCCAATTGCATGCTTCTAGTTGTGTTACCATCAGGTTGACTTTTTCCCATAGTGCAGATTTTGTATTTCACATTGGAATTCCAATGAACACGTGGTATTTTTAAAAAAAAAGTAATTATGCGCCATCATTATACACAGGCTCAGGGTGTGAAAATTGGGAGGAAGCAGGCACAATTGCTGCAGATAGATGTTGATGAAGAATTCACCTGTGGCAATGACAAGCTACCTTTTCTCATTCACAATCCACTCTTTCTCTTTCTCATGAGTCCCTATTGAGAATCAAATGTGAAACCTCTTCCTTTCAAATTCGTTGAGCATGGAAAGCAACCCATTGGAGTTGGAAACCCTAAACCCCAGGGAATTCACTCTACTTTTACTCACCAAATTCAAATTGAAGAAAATTGTAGTAGCAGGCGGTGGTGCCATTGATACAATGACCGTCACCATTATTGTTACTACCTCACTAATACATTTGGGGTTAAATTCTGACGGAGGTTTTCGACAGACAAGGAGCATTGTGTGAAAATTTGAATTTTTTTTAAAAAAAATGCCCGTGTTCATTGGAATTCTGACGACCTCGAACATTTTATTAAAAAAAAAAAAACACAACGCATTTTCATTTTGAAAGCACAAGTGGCGACCATCTTGCCTCCCTGCCCCTCCCACCGAAGCGATCTCTGCACAAGCAAGGTAAGGTTTTTTTTGAATTAATCCATTTTGTGCATTCTTGTGATCTTGGTAATGTATTTTATCATAGGTTGAAAACGATAGGCTGGGGATTCTTTCAAAATCATAACCCCTCCAATTTCTTGCTATATTTCGATTGGCCTGCAAAGGTGGAGTTCAAATTGTTTGAGACCATGCCATTATTTACTTCTCCTCACCACAAATCAGCTGGGTAATACTTTTGGTATTCATTTGTTTGTTTTGTTTGTTTTCATTTCACAGTTCCTACAAATTGTGGCAGATATATATATATATAGTATCGATCTTTTATTGATTAATTTCTCAATGTTGTCTCTGCTCTGAATTAAACCCAACCAAATATGCCATTATTTTCAATCTACATTAACCTTGATTATTTTTGTTTAGTATCGATCTAGTGAAGTACATGGGCAGGGATTGATTTGGTTTGTTTGAAGGCTTAATCGATACCCATGAGGGTAAATTTGCACCCTCCATATCTCCCTTTTTGAAACCCTACATCCTGAATCTTGTTGGATAAGAACCGACCTATATTCCAATGCTCTCTCGATTATGCTTTGATGGATGTCCATACCTTGTTTGAAAGATCCTATTTTGGCACACGTAGGGAGGATGCTGGCAAACGTTTAATTATTTTCTATATGTCTGTAAAAAAATTCTTTTGTTGTCAAGGTAAGGTTTATTTATCAACAATAAATATGAGAAAACATTAGTGTAATCTCTGAGACAGTATCCAAAAGAGTAGGGTATAAATGAGGGAGAGATGAATGTCAAGACAAAACAAACACTAGTAATGATGAATTCTTATTAAGACAAATCAAAAGCCATCGTCAGAATTCTTGACCAAAGACAATATTTTTGGAATCTTAGAGGGGCTCGTGGAAGTTGCAACTCTGAAAGTTTGTAATAGAAGTTTGTAATGGAAACAAGTGCATGGACCATTAGCTACCATGATAGTTTCTCACACCTATTAAGGAATAGTCTCCACTCTAGAACCAAAGGTTTCACATGGACAGACATCCTAACATGAGGAATTTGTACCATGGAGAGGGCAAATTAGTAGTCCATTCTAAAGAGCCATTACTACAAATAAGAGTGCAAAAGTGACAATATGAGAATAAGGATAGTATTTCATATTGTCATGTATTTTTGTGACGGTATAGAGCAAACTCTAACAAGAGCAAAAGAAAAATCAATTTCCTAGAAGCTTTCAATTAGTTGGCATATCAATAGTACGGTCCAAATCTTAATGAGCAAGGATCATGCTAGTGACAATCGTAGACTTTGAGGATGTTCCATAAATGGAGGTCAATAAGCTATAGAAAGACAATAATGATCATCCAAAAACAAGGTTTATAGAGTCCATCAGATAGAGACAACCAAAGACAACCAAACAAAAACAATGACACAAGATTCAATTGAAATCGCCTTTTTTCATGCAATCACATGATACAGTGCAGCCATCTAAAAACAATGATTAATGACAGCCAAATTGTTGTAGACAATGAAGATACCTAAAAGATTTTATATCTTGAAGAAAACCTATAGAAAGGACTTACAAGATTAGTCCTACGACTATTGAGATAAGAGCACATCAAGTGACCAGAAGAAAAAAACATATTATTTGTTGAGTCCATTGGCCTTTAAGAAGGCACGAGTCGTAACCATTCTCAAAACATCACTCATCATTTCAAAAAAAATCTTTACATTTTCTATTGTAGGAGCAGCTATATGTAGTATTTTGCTTTAAGTTTTAACATCTTTTCACCTTGTGTCAACCAAATGATAGAGAATAAGGAGTGATTGAATCAAAGTTGACATAAAAAAACCCTTCAAAATTGCAAAACACAATTAATTTAAATAAATGGCAATGCTAACTCATAATTGTAATGTATCCATCAAATAAAAATGTGTACA
Organism: Cryptomeria japonica; assembly: GCF_030272615.1. Classification (NCBI taxonomy): domain Eukaryota; kingdom Viridiplantae; phylum Streptophyta; class Pinopsida; order Cupressales; family Cupressaceae; genus Cryptomeria; species Cryptomeria japonica. The sequence continues at coordinate 456,598,485 of NC_081414.1, forward strand.
TTGCATAACAAAAAATAGAAAGACATAAACTTGTTCGCAAAATGAAAGATAGTATAAAACATAGGGTCTTGTCCAATTTCATCAATTTGTGTTTTAACGATAAATAAATGTTAATAAGTGTTTTGAAAATAATACATTTCATTTTAATCTTGTTTAAGAGTCAAATCTAGACTGGATCCTACAAAATCTAGACCGTCTAGTTGTCTTGCTTCTTCTCCTGAACGAGGTGGTGTAGTTCATAAATAGTAGATTAGATGAAAAATGATTGGCCACACGCTCAATCGAGTCACCATACACTATAATTGTGGTTCATCCTTGTGCATGGGTGTATGTAAACGTGCACAACAATTCAAACTATGGAAGAATCATGGGCCAAAATATCATGGAAAGATGAATGTGCCACAGTTATCGATCGACACCAACATGTGGCATGAGAAACCAATTCCAACAATCAATTTGAAAGATCGACATAGGGTCCAAAAAGTTTTGTATTTTGACACGGACATTCCACGCATCCCTATTGGGGTCATCAATAATTTTTGGAACAATGGTTCTCATTACATTATCAGGAAGTACCAAAAGATGTGACAAATTTTCACTGCTAGCAATAAGAATTGCCAATAACCCGTAGATGAAGAGAATGAAATACTGTAAGTTTTGTGTTAACTATAGCATTCAAAATATGAAACAAATAAAGGCTTCATCTTGATTATAAATAGGGATAGAAAATCACAAACATTCTCCGCAGCACACATGTAATGTACTTAATTGATGTGTCACTTAGATAATGCAAATCACAAGTGTGACAGACCTGTATAGACATATACATCAGTAGAGTGAATATGAGGTGTATATAGATAAATGTTATATGAATATGAATGAAATATAAACATGGAAAAGGAAAAATAGACATTTGAATATGTGGGACTTTTTGTTTAAAAGACAAATCAGTGAGGTGCCAAGTAAGCCCAAACTATTAAGTTTGACAGTCCATGTTGGATAAAACATCATGTATCTCATTGCAAGAAATCAAAACACGAGGAATTGTCAAGCATATCTACACTATCACTGCTAATATGAAATAACGAGTATAAATAAATGCATTGTTTGATATAAAAATATAGCAGCGACTGATAATCAATCATAAACAGATATGCAAAGTGTACTTCATGCCATGTAATGGCCAACAACAATTTTTCTACAATAAGGCACTAGAGAGGACATCTATCTATATATGTAGAGAATGCACGTTGCACCAATTGAATACCTTTGAATTACCTTTGATGGCCATAGATTGTCAACTTGCTAACATGGTAATTTATTTTGTCATTTACAGTCAACGACATGTATCTGAGAGAAATCAAAATGTCAACCACTAATAACAGTCCTACATTACTCTTAGAAATCATGTGAATGTTGTTCGCCCATAGCACTATCAAAATCCAAACACCTACCTGGATTTCTTTGGGCAGAGTTCAATGATGACTTCAACACCAAGGGAGCAATTTTTGCACCATTTTCATTAACAACAAAACATAAAACATCTAAAAGGACAAGAATCATTGAATGTTCGAATACCCCTTCACTGTGATAGTTTAGAATTAACTTGTGTAGGATGCAATAGACCTAGAAACATTTACATGAGCTTCCTCTACTTCATCCATTGGCTTCTTCCTCTTCCTCCTCGTATAACTTTATGAGGGGATCACAAACAACTCAAAATTAGGGACATCTTACCACTACTCTATCTACATTGTCGCTGAACTTGAGCATGATCCTTTCTTGCATTAAACCATGGCCACATGTGAATAGGGATAGTTTTTGTTGGATTATTATATGGACTGAAGTTGAATGTTAGAGCATAAAAAATGCTCAAGATCAAGAAAGAATCTCTTCACATAGAATGCATAAGGATAGGTGGATTTTCCTAAAGATTCACATAAGGATAGGTGGATTTTCTGAAAGATGAAGGGATAAGACTTAACAAAAAGAGGACTTAGGATGATGACAAGGAGGATTCATTTAAGGATATGACATATTCACCTAAGGGATAGTGTATTCTCCCAAGAATATGGAAAAATTATTGATTGGTGGAATGACATACTAGATCAAGGAATGATACAAGGGTAGATTCACCTAAATATAGGGTAAATTCAGCTAAAAGGGTACCCATGAGATTGTGGTACTGAGTACCTATCTATGGATGGTGTATTTGGATACAAGTATGATTAAACCATGCTTGTGTATGATCAAACAAAGTCCATATCTCTATTATAGGTCCAACATAATCTCTATTATTTGAGACACCATTTTATTAGCATATCCAATTAGGGTAATTTATGGGTTTAATTATGGATCATGTTGTTTATTTCCATGCACTATTGAACTTATTTGGATGTATTGTGATTATTTTAATTTTGAAGTTATAAATAAATTATGTTTGTACCTTAGAAAGGGTAACTCCAATTGATGTTTGGGCAGTTTATTTGAAAACTTATGGTGATTATTGCCCTATGTTATGTAATGGAGTTATTTTTACACTAAGTAATTAACTAGAAAAATGAATTTGTATTGTTGTACAAGTATGATGAAACCATGCTTGTGTGTTTACATGTTTTTGCATCCTATTGAGAACCAACCTCGCTGTTGAGGAACTCAATAAATGTGGTGTTAAGTAGAAGAATGGAAAACTCAAGAAGCTATGGTGACATATTGTGGCATTAGTAGGGATTATCTCTATTGACCAAACCTTTCAAAGATAGTATCCCCTAGTTCTCCTCATAGAATGGAACATTGGATGGCTCATAGTGGTATCCTATCCTACATTTATCTTGATGGCATTGCCGATAGTTGGTATGTGGTTCTTGGTATGGGTTTCCTCTTACCCTATTATCTTATTTATATCTTTGTTCCAACATGTGGAGATTGATTTTTGTCATGCTATGATGATTTTCATGTTTGCATGTGTTTTGACATTATGCAAATAGATATGATGTCACACCATACTTATGTTTTGATATAGTGTAGGTGATGGTTACATGTTGTTGATGGTAGCGATTTGGGTTCAAAGACACAATTCCACACACACACACAAATATTTGAAGATGCATTTTATATTATTCCTTCTTAGTGGCGATTAGTGTTGGAAGATTTGCACACATGTAGAGAGGAACTCATGTTAGATACAATAGTTTGTGTTTGATAACATATGAATGTGCCTCATGATGTATGCATATAGCTTTGGTGTGTGACATGCATGCAAATTTTTCCATAAGACACATTGCTATGTGGCATGTGCCCTATGCATGTCTTCTTTGTGAGGCACGTTGCTATGTGCAATGTGGCCCTAGGTGTGTCTTCTCTATGAGGTGTATTGCCATGATATGTTAGGATTTGTAGTGTGTAGGCCACAAATGCATGCATGAGGGACTATTATTATAGTCATGTTTTTTGGGCATGTAGCCTAGGCATGTCTTCTCCATTAGGTACATGGCCATGCCATGTGGGATTTTTTGTGTTCATGCCACAAATGCACACATGAGGGACTATTATTAGAGTCATGATGAATCTTCACTCTATTTAGCCACAATTTCTAGTCGTATAGTTATGTAATGTGCACTTTTAAGGATTGTGAAGTTTCCTTCAATTATTGATGATCTCTTATCTTTGTTGCATGGGCCAACAATTTTATTTTATCTTGTTTGAATTAGTTTAATCACTATTGTGAGTTTTCTCTATTGTGTAGTTATTGTGGCTATGTTTGATTTTCTATTGGAATTGAACACATTTATTTGACTTATTATTGGTACTATTTTTTCTTTCTTTCAATATTTATGATCTTTGGTAGTTTAGTGAAACTCTTGCTATTTTTAAATGTTGCCTTCTTTGTTGTGATGTGATTCCTCACCAAGATCAACATAGATAACCTTGGATGAGTGTTTATAAGGAATCAAACATTGGGAAAATTTGAGGATAGGGGTAAGTGTTTGTTGTATGGGTAGCTACGATCCACTTGTACATTCTTAGTTATTATTGATGGCTATGTCTTAGAGGCTAATCCCATTCAACAAACAAGGGGGAAGTCATACATAATCATATGGATCCTCCCTAGTTGTGTGTGGATTCAAGACCATCATTTCATATGGTTCTTGGTTACTTTGTGAGACCATGGCATCCTCTTAGACCAATATGTGAGCCTTGTATTGTTATCCCTGCAATGTGGATGAATAAGTGTATGTTAAAATAAATGCTTTGCATGCCATATAGTTGCATATGAGTTGTTCACATCATTAGATCATGATTTAGAATATGTGAATTCTTTTATCCATGTGAAGTCAAATGATTGATTATGAAATTGTGTTATACATTGAAGCATAATCTGTAAGATGTTCTCTTCAAGAAAAAATATTTATGCTTTCATAGTGAAATGTTGATGAAATGGGGTCCTAGTCTAGGAAAGTAAACTACAAACTTATACATTCACCATTTCAAAACATTTTATTAGGGAATAGTCAATTTGGTTCAATTTAATTCCTCTAGGAGAGACCAGCAATATGATTAATTGTTCCATTTTGATGTGATTGGATATGATTAGATATAATTTCATTGAAGATGCAAGAACTAAGTAAAATTATGCAAAATTGACAAGATTAAGCATAAATAGGCAAATAATAAAGCAAAAAGATAACATAGAGGTACATATTTGGAAATAAGACTCTAAAATGAACCTAATCAGTTACCTATAGGGAAAATGAGGTTAGAGATAATCTACCTATATGGAAAGTGGTTAAAATCTACCTCTAAGTGGCTCATCTTGAGCATTGTCGGTATATGGGCATTGATGGCATATTATATCTGGTTCTATCATTTTTGTGGGTGCAAAATTAACAAGGCAAAATAGTATTAGGGGGATCATGATCTCATCAAAATGGTTTTGGCTTTGCATTTATGATAGCACATTGATCACACCTTACAAAAGGTTCCAATCTCATACATAGCATCCCAAAGTAAGGTCAATAATGATGTAACTTAATGCTTAAACTAGAGTTCTGGGTAGTCATATACCCATGGCATAGGGTAGGGGTGACCTACAAACAATGCTAGTTCTAGATGCCTGTTTGCTTGGTGTATAACTTGTCAAAATTAGATCGATTGGCTACAGGTCTTCCATAAAGTTTCCAACTTATCACCAGTGAAAATACAAGAACAAAGGCTTATAATACTCAAAAATGTCTCTCAGAAAGTCTGCAACAGGCAAACTTTTAGTAAGAATTTGCAGACACAATGCTCAGAAATTCACACAATCAGCTACATTAAATATGTTCTCTATTAAGTTCAATGTTTTAAGATGAAAAAGAAGAGTTAAATGGTTTTGGTTTGATTTGCAATTTTTGTGAAGCTTTTGCATTGAAGTTTCCATAGCCTGATTTTTTTGCCTGTGAAGAAAGACCATGTCAGATAATATTAGCGAAGAACAAAATAAGGAGACAATTGCTAGATTATGGTCTAACTTGAAAAGAAAAGGTGATGGGAAATGTTATTGTCCCTGCAAAATTTGTAAGGGCTTAAAGAGTAGAAGACTTCTAATCAAAACAACTAAGAAACATTGTAGGCAGCATGGTCACATTGAAGGGGGACATGATTATCATCCAATGGTAAGTTGTTCATTATATCGTTTTAACAATTTATATACATAAGAAATCACTTGATAATGCGATCATGATCATGGTTTATTTATGTTGATAATTTTTATATAGGTCGAGAACCCCAAGGCACATGATATGGACCAAAACAACCCGAAGAATATGGTTTTTGAAGTGGAGGAACATGGAGGTGTGAATATCGAAGTTGAAGATAATGATCCCATGGAAGATGACGATCATGCACCAGAAAACACAATTGAAGATGATGGTACAAATACATTGATCCGTGACACATTTAGTATTGGCACACCTGATCATGATGACCAGGATGACCTTGATGTTCATGATTTACCTCTTCTTGAGAAGGCATATGAGCCCCTTTACAAAGGCTCCCAAACAACTCTTCTCTCTGTTGTATTGTTGTTAAGGTATGCCATATATGTCATAATAAATGGTGAATCATGTTTACCATTAATATTCTTTATATTAACAAATTATATTTTTTTGTTGTAGATTGATAGGTGAGTTTTTCTTACCACCATCAAATATTCTACCTCGCTCATACCGAGAATTATCTGCCATTATGAAAGATATTGGAATGGAGTATCAAACAATAGATGCTTGTCCCAATGATCATATTATATATCATAAACAACATGAATTTGGAATAGAATGCCCTGAATGTCATATCTGTAGATATCGAATAGATCAAATAACAAAAAAGGTGCCTCGCAAGGTTCTTCGTTATATTCCCATTATTCCACATATGTAACGATAATTCAGGTGCACTAGCTTGGCACAATTTATGGATTACCATGCATGCAATAGAAGTCGAGATGACATTATTCGAATGCCTACAGATGGTTCAACATTTATGGACATAGAGGAAAAGTGGCCACACTTTAAAGAAGAACCTCGTAATCTCAGGCTTTCATTAGCAGTGGATGGTGTCAATCCATTTGGAGAGTTGAGATTTGTTTACTCGATGTGGCCTATTTTTGTTATCAACAATAATATTCCTCCATGGATGTCAATAAAGAGGGAGCACATAATGTTGGCAATGATTGTTCTAGGTATTTATCATTTAATAGTCATCTACATTTAATTAAAAATACTGCAGTAAAATGGTCATAATAATTATGTAATGTTTTTGTTCATTCCACTAGGCAAGTACCAAGTTAAAGATATGAATGTATATATTGAGCCTCTTATCGATGAGTTGCTAGAGTTATGGAATGGTGTGACCATGTATGACATCTCTAGACCAATAGGACAAAGACAATTTCAATTCCATGCAATGCTTGTATGGACAATACATGATGCCCCAGGGCTAACTTTTTTTTGTGGTACGTTATAGTGTTCAAGTTGCGCATGATAATTATAATTATAAAAATTAACAGATTTAATAGAATTCTACATTATCTTGTAGGTCTTCAAACAAAGGGAAAATTTGCATGTCCAGTTTGTGGTCCAAAGATGAAATCCCGTCATTCAAAAAGTTTAGGAAAGCAGGTGTTTGATGAGTATAGGCACTTCCTTCACAAAAATCATAAGTACCGGAATACTAAAAAACATCTTTTCAATGGGAAAGAAGAGACTACATCAAAGCCATGAAGAATGACTCCTCACTTATGGAAGTTGGAATATAATAGAATTAATTGTCAAGGTAATGTCATTCCATCTAATGGTTTATGTTTGGAATTTGAATTTTTCTATCGTGTTTTGTTTACTGATGATGTAATTGATGATACTGAAGGTCGTCAAGGCATGGATGGCCACCTTCCAAAGGGACTAAAAAGTTATCCCAGACAATTCAGTAGGTTGCCTTACTACGAGGAGCTACAAATTGTGCATTTGTTTGATACAATGCATATTGGAAAGAATATAATAGAGACATTATGGAAAATATTGGATGGAAGGCGTGACAAAGAAAAAATTATCAAAATTTGTAGTGACATTGTGGAATCCAATCATGCAATGAAAAATGTCATTCAATCAAATAGCAATGGAGATCAGATTAATATAAGTGCCCTTCCTTGGTTATTAACGGAGCAGCAAAGCAATTCTATAAAAGAAGTCATACAAAAAATTTGATTTCCCACAGGATTTGCTGTGAACATAAACAATCTCATATCAAAGAAAAGTAAATTTGGGCTAGGGATGAAAACGCATGATTGGCATACCTTCATTAAGGTAATTCACGTTCTTGTGTATTTACTATATATTTGTATACTGTGCATGTACTTGTCATTGTATTATGTTAGAAAATAATGAAAAGATCATTTTATAATTGTTGCAGTACGTTCTACCTCTATCTCTCCCAGACCACTTCGACAATAATATCAAGCAAGTCATATATGATCTTGGAAAATACATGAGGTAAGTAGTGATGTTTGTTCAATTTGTTGTATAGATATTATATTTGCCATTTGGTTTACTTGTTATGCAATATATTGTATATTATTTTGTAAAGTCTCGTTTATATATTTTTGCGTCTTCAATCTCTTTTAGGTGGTTGTCATCTAAAGAAATCCACAAGGAAGATATAAAATATTGAAGAGAAAAATCCCTCATCTAATGTGTGAAATGCAAAAGTGTCTACCTTCAACTTTTTTCAATGCACAAGAACACTACCTCATACACCAAGTTGAGGAGATCGAATTGTGTGGACCTGTACACACTAGGTCAAAGTGGATGGTTGAGAGGCACTTGAAATTTTTGAAGGCTTTGGTTTGACAAAGAGCACATCCTGAGGGTTCTATGGTGGAGGGATATATGGTATACCAAACTATGGTGTACATTACTGAATATCTTCCTAAGTTTGCAGCAAAAATCCATGTAGATCGCATTTGGGATCCCAACCCCATTAATAAATTCAAAGGGGAGCACTTGATGGGGAAAGGTAGATTGAAGAAAGTGAGAGGTAATTATAAGATGTTATTGTAGTAAATTAATTCTTCATCTTCTAAATAAATCAGTTGTAAGTGGTCTATTAATTATTTGTACAGTTGGTCGGGAGTGGGATGCGCTACATTTGTATATTGCAAACAATCTTGATTGGATGACGGTGTGGATTGAACGATGTCAACATTCTGGTTGCACATTAACATGGGATGGTGTCGCTTCATTGGTTAAAGAAGCTCATCGTAATGGAGATTCCAATGTTACACAAAGGGAAATTGATTTAGCATATGGTTTAAGAGATCAACAGGTACGTATAATTTTATTAATCACCTGTATGTTTATCAACTCATGATGCAATAATTTTAATATGTTAGACATATTGCAGGTCAAACACCACAAGGCTATGTGCTACAATGGTCATAAATTTCACATTAAATAGTTGGATGACATGAAGAAAACTTGTGATTCTGGGATAACTGCAGTCTTTGAGGTGACCAATATTTCATCTAGAAACGACATACATCCTCAAGAGTATCAAAATCGATACTATGGCATTTTGGATGATATACTTGAGTGTGACTTTAATTCCTTCAAATTAGTTCTATTCATCGTCAAATGGTATAGGCTACGGCTGAATAAAAATGATCCTGATAGAACTGTTATCGAACATGATAATGGATTTACAATGGTTAATACAAGGTCATTTGAATGAGTTGGGGATGAGCCCTATGTTCTTCCACGTCAATGTGAGTAGGTATTTTACTAGGAGGTTCCACATAAACTGGGTTGGTCATTTGTTGTTAGACATGATCCAAGAGGAAGGCCGATAATGTATAATGTGATGGAAGAAGAAGATACCGAAGAAGTAGAAGATGATATAGATGATGATCACGATCGACAGTTAGTCAATGATGTTCCTGACAGAAATGTACATGAAGAAGAAGCTGATGATGATGATGCTGTTGCTACTGATGGTGATGGTGATGGTGATGGTGATGGTGATGGTGATGGTGATGATGATGATGATGATAATAACGAACACAATGACGATGACGACGACGATGATGATGACGATGATGACGACGACGAAAATGATGATGATGATGATGATGATGATGATGATGATGATGATAATGATGATGATGATGATGATGATGATGGTCATGATGATGAGTTGTATGAAGAAGAAGATCAATGACATGAATGAAATGTATGAGATGCGATTATTATATTATCTATTTAATATTGATATCTTGATAGAAATTAATTTGACTTATATGGTTACATAAATAATTCATATGTTTTGAATTCTAATGCCATTACTTAATTAATTCATGATGCACCTCTAGCTATGTGATAGATGGTGATTTAAAATGCATATGTGATGGATTACATGCTTATGATGATACATGTGACATTTTTTGAACTTTGTGTTTATTTATGGAATGTGGATTACTTATTAGCTATGTGATGGATGGTGATTTATGATACGTATGTGATGGATTACATGTTTATGATGATACATATGTGATTCTTATGATGCTCAATTACATATATGATGATACATATGTGATGCTTATGATGCTTATGATACTGCAGTATTTATTGTTTATCAAATTACAAATGTAATGCTTATGATGCTCAGTTGTTGGTGCAGGAACTTGAACCCCTTTGACGAGGATCCTACACAGTCTCATGGATCGACAGGTATAAGTCAATACACCTTATAGAAATAATATATTTTTAAAACATTACAAGAAAAACAAACTTCCTCAGTTTTTCAAACCTCAACATTAGCAGCAAATCTAATACAGTTATCAACACTTGAGGCCCCAGTTGGACTTACTCAAATTTTAATCTCAACATCAACTTTATGGCCAACTTCTTCATCAATATTACCCTCATTTGCAAAATATCTCTCTCATTACCAACTAACTCTCTCATTTGATGGTGCACAGGTATCACCAAATAGGTATTTGTCAGATGTGTCTTCCTCGAGTGAGGGAAATACAGGAATAGAAGAGGAAAGTGAGACATGTAGTAGATCTCAAATAGGGAGATCAACTAGAGGTCAAAAGATTAGAAGAAAATTCAATAAATGCATGGAATTTTTTCTTTCTCAAGGGGGGTCATGTTCTTATGATGATGAGACCAAAGGGGACATTGAGGTGCCCTTGAGGTACAAACATCTACTGAAACAATGTGTACCCAAGGAACTTCCTCCAATAAACACTGATTTTTGTGTTAATGAGAGGATATAACGCATAGCACCTTCATCGTTACATGGTTTGGGCCTATTTTCCATGGATAGCATAAAGGTCTGTTACAACAAAGTTGCTGAATTGATGGAGTTTGTTGGACCTTGTTACAATTATAATGATTGGATGCAGATTGTTCGATATAAAAAAAGTATGCGTAGGTATGCACTGTCAGCCAATTATATACAACAAAAAGATAATGATCAAAGTAAACGAGTGGCTGTATACATTGATGGAAGGCCAAAAGCAACAGGGAATATTGCAGGTTTTATAAATAGTACACGACCTGGGTCAACTAAAAAGCAACCCAATTGCATATTTGAGGCACGTGAGGGAAATTGTGTGTTTGTATGTGTGATAAAATCAATAAGTGCAGGGGAAGAGCTGCTAATCGATTACAATTTGAATCATATAGATATAAACAAAGTTACTATCATGGGGGTGGTACGTACTATATATATACCATTTAAGCCAACTTCCAATTAATGAATCCAATAAACCATTGTATTATTAAGTTTTTTTGCTAAGTCTATTGGTTTCATTTCGCTAACATTTTTATATTTTTTCTTTGTCACAAGGCCACATGGATCCACCACATAGCACAGATAGGGGTGTAGGTCCCGACACTTCTACGGAGCAGGTAAACCTTATTGTAATTGTACAAATTAGATAGAAGCAAACTGTTACATTATGATCTTTTCTTGAGTGTTTTGAAGTAATTTTGATAGTGTTAATTATATTCTTGTCACAAACGGATGTTCGGGATAAGGGAAAGGAACCTTCAGTACCTCAGCACCTCCATAGGGATGTGGGGTGCTCGACAGTGTTATGCGCTGATGACATCGCACTTAGCGCAAACCCTATACAATTTGTACAAAAGAATATTAGAAAAATTAGGAAAGAGAATGTTGTTTTGGCAACCATAAGCCCTCAGGCTAATGAGATAACAAAGAGGGTGCAACTATTGTTGCGGACAATGGAAAACTTGCAAGTAAGCAGTAATGAAAGCTTTAATCATAACAAAAGTTCAATAATGGTTTATATTTTTTTCTCTTTTATGTCATTATCTAAAATATGTATGTGTTGTTTTTACAGAAATTTATAGGGCCTCATCATCCTGGTGGCGATGATCAGGGTATTGCGGGTAGTTCAGGTGATGACCATGTTCTATATATTAAAACCACTCCTTTGGACTTGTGAACTTGCTTTTTTAATGTTTTACATATTTAATGTATTACTCTTCAGGTGCTAACATGGGTCCAAGGTCAACCCCAACTGTATTGCCGACTGCAATGTCGACAACACGTAGCATGCAGACATCATCTGTTGCATTGGCTCGTGTTGACCCGCCCACTGGTGGTAGATCCCTCTTTTTCTCTCTCTTTCATTATCTGTTTATTACCCTTGAAGTATTCTTTCTTGGAGGCATTTCATAGTGGATTCATTTACTGTGGTAGGAGATGCACATGAGGATGCACTAGAGGCGAGTACTGGTGATAACATACCATCATTTCCTGGATCTTCCTGTATTGCTAGTACGAGAACATTGCAGGCCACATTGGTGGTGAGCGATGAAGAATTGATTCCCTTGAAGATACAGAAGGTTCCAGGTACTTTAAAATTATTATTATATATAGTCTAATTGTAATTTACTTACTGATCACTCATTTTGGACTAATGATCCCATGTTTTTTTTGTAGGAAATGATATTTTTTATAAAAATCTTAATGACATTACATTGCAGATATTTGGGCCCACCATACGTAAAAGGTGGAACATCATACGTGAACTAACCCTTATCCACTATTTTGATTTCATATCATTGCTAGAATAGTTTTCCTTTTATCCATTTCTTGAACTATATCAAAGGTAGCTTCAGTTTCTTTCTAAATCTAATAGGTTTGTTTTTGCTTTAAAGGTGGAATGACCAAGAAAAAAAGTTAAAAGATGAACTCACAAACCGTATGGTAGGGTTGTTTGGAAATGACACATTCGACAAGACTAAGCTCCTGGAAAAAGCTGGCACATATCTAAAGTATGTGAGGGACCAATACAGGACACATTTAGAGAAGAACATAAAGTATGAGTGTCCCCCCATGATTCCAGAGAGGGAGTGGAAGGACCTGATTTTGGATGCAAAGGAGAGAATTGAAAGGAAAAAAGGAAATACACCACCAGACGCTAGAAGAAGGTATGTGATACTATTAAGAATGTGAATATGTACTAATTATTCATTACATTTATATAATCTAACATATTTCAAACTTTTCATAGATTGAGTGACACGTCAAAGGCAACCAAGGCAAGACAAGAAAAGCATGGGCAACACAAACTCGACTCTGGTGGTTATATGAAACTTGTCACACGAATTGTAAGAATCAGTAAATTAAGTATCACATCAACATATTTATAAATTGTAAACAATTTTTTTTTATCAAACAATACAAGCAAAATTCACAATACTAAGCAAAAATACAGGGCTCTGAATTCAATAGAGCACCCATGAAAGATGACAAGAGAATTGGCTACCAGCAAGGCTATATAGCCATGGTTGAACGGCTACGAGAATTGAGTGGGCAAACATGAGATTCTGATGCATCTATCACAATGGTAAATAAGCTAAATGAAAATTATTTCAAATTGAATACTTAACCAATAATCTATTTGATGTTAAGTTTCAACATAAAGTGACTATATTTTTTTTAAATAAGCAAGCAATGATAACACTGCGTGTGACATTGGAATGCAGCATGATAATCGTGGAACAGAACCTATACATGAAGGTTCGGATGTGCATCCTAGTAGTGGAGGTATTCATTTGCTATTCAAATTTTTTTATGTAATTATTAATACAATTAAACATCTTAAATTGAAAATTAGTGTAGTAATTAATGTAACCTTTATTGTTAATATTTTAGAGCATGTAGTTGGTGGTGACCAAGTGGAGCATGATCCAGGTAGACAACATCAGGAACATGATGTTCCCCAATCAGGTAAAGAGGACCACTGTTATTCCTTTAAACAAATTTAATTGCAATTGGTGTATTGATTAATGTAACGTTTCGTATTTCAACTCCAGAGGATCTAGAGGGTGTTCAGCATGTCGAGGTTGAGGCTAGACAAAATGATGTGGGAGATGATGTGGCCCCATCAGGTAAAGAGTGTAATAGTTGTGTTCTTTAAATTAATGAAATACTTGTAACAATAATAAAAAAATGTTTTGAATTTAACCCAATTCTTTGTTATTGCAGAGGACCCCCCTTTGGTTTAGCATCCTCATCCTTTGTATAGGACTAGGCATACATCAAGAGCACGAGAAGAGGGCAGAACATCCAAAGATGGGGGAAATGATGAAGAAACCGATGTTCCACTTAGTCTTTTCATAGCTTCAAAGAAAAAACAAAGAAAGAAATGATTGTAATCTACCTTATTTGATAATGACTGATTTTTATGTGTTAATGAATGTAATAATGTGCTAATGAATGTTCATGAATGATATGTGTTGATGATTATTGATGAATGTTGCATTTTAATGAAAGTTAATGAATTTTATGTGTTAATGAACGTTATGTGATAATGAATGAATGTTATATTTTAATAATGGATGAAAGAATGAATGAAAGAATGAATGAATGTTAGATGTTAACGGGGAATTTAGAGTGATGTTAGGGGGGGGGGAGGGGCTAAATGAGCTTCCACCTTCACATGGTTGGCCCTGTTAAGTAGATAATATTAAACTATTCTCGAAACAAAGTGAAGCTCAATAAGATAACACACTTTTCAATATTTCATTATGTTGCATAGTTAATCTTATTGAATAATGTACATATATTGAATCTTAATTGCAGGGTCCAACAGAGCCAACATGAACAACACCATGGTGCGACTGCAAAAGTTGTGAATATGCCTCATCATGAATAAAGCTGAATTAGCGCATTCTTTGTAAAATCTCAAATGCTCTATACTTTGGAAGTTTTGAAATTTTTATGATCATATCAGTCCCCTGCCTAAAAGCTTTTTTCCTTGATTTGTTTGTGATACACATTGAGAGATTTTTGTTTTCCTTTTATTTATGCATGTCTTAACCATTCTCCACATGCTTCCCATTCTTATTTAGATTGTTGTATTTTTACATATGTTGGAATCTGTAGTTCCACGTACATGTTTTCTATGTTCTTTGTAACTGTATGAAAAGGTGTAAAATGTGGGTATAGTCCAAAATCTTGATTACCAACAAGCTATTATTGTTTAATAGTTCCAGTGTTTGTATTAATTGAAACAGTTTAACCCTTTTAACATGTTTCATAGCAAACCTACACTTTGTATGCAATCTTATTGTTACAGTTCAATTACTGAGGTGATGTGATTTATCTTGACAATAGAATGTCGGAATTTAATACCATAATCCATGATGAAAACTGCCAAAAATGGAAATTTATCTTAGTTTGCAATTACAAAATTCTTTTGTATAGGCCTCTTGAAGATTAAGTACATCAAATTGAGACTTTATAAATTGAGTGTATGTATTAGCAATCTCCCAAATTGTTCAATGGTCTCCAAACCTTGTCAATTTTTTATTTTTATTTTAACTCAAATATGTATGGTATAGGCATATCATTGGTTGTGTGATTTTTTTTTCCTTAAATGCTTCTACGACCAAAAGAGACAAGTTTTAGATGAAAATGGGGTCTTATGGGCCTTTTTGACACAATGGTAGGTTCTTTAGACCTGAAAATGCCCCAAAAACTAGTCGATTGCCTTAAGTTACAAACAAATCCTTGTTTGTGAGCATGCTTCTTGATCTCCAATTTTGGTGGAATGAAAGATAATATTGAATTTCTCAAGCCTTTTGGATGCTTTGAAAACACCAAAAAAAAGCTACTTTGATCATTGAAATGTTGTAGTGACTTGGATAAAAAAAGAAAACTAAGCCTAAACTTTAGAAGTTAGTTTTTTCTTGTCAAATTGTTTTCAATTTTCAAATCATCCAAGGATGCAAGAGGAGTATATTTTGTTATGACAAGATAAAAAAAAAACTTAGAATCTTTTGAAACCATTGAAACATGGGGACCCCTTCCCCCCTCCAAAATCCCTATTTTTTCAGGATGCAATACTTAGGGGAAACATCCCCTTGCCGCACCACTTAGGGACATCAGAGGGACTCCAAGGAGTCTCTTGACCATCTTGAGGATGCCTATGAGTCTCCCATGGCCCCCAATTAGAAAATCCAATTCTAAACAAAAATGGTGAAATTATTGTGAAAATGTCATCCGTATTAAAGGTTTGACAATGCCCCCTAACCTTGATGGGGGCTTTGCCCCGAACCCCCCACAAGGGGTACTACCCATTGACCCCAAACTTCTACCCACCATTCTTATTGTTAATGCAATCATTTCCATTTTTTTTATGTTGACTAGTTTAAACACTTAGTATGCCAAAGTTTCATCTGCAATTCTTATACTTATTCTTAGTTTGTTCCCAAAGTTCCAAAACTCTACCACCATTGTTAATGTTCAAATTCCAATGCAATCATTGACATATTTTTAATGTTTATTGTAAAATTTACATAGTGTGGCAAAGTTTTATTTACAGTTGTTATACTTATTCTATACACATCCTTTTATAATTAATTTTTTAAGTTGTATATATATTTGCATCCCACCCCGCCCCCTTCGTCATCCCCCTGGCGTCCCCAAACTTAAGCCCTTGGTATGTTAAGATATGAAAGCTCACAATAGTTTCATTTGATATGTTAATCGAGGAAAAACCTACAATATATAGCTTCTAAGATTCCAAACCCATGAGGATCATGAAGAGGTAGAAAACCAAAAAAAGAAATTGCTTATCCAAGTTTCCAAATTTGTGACAAGGAAAAAGTAGAATCTCAATCAAAGAAGGAGAATGTGCAACTCATTATCTTATTCTACCTAAGTAAAAATATTACCTAATTAAGCTTTTTAATAGTGGAATATCACACTTAGGATAAAACATATCCAAGGTAAATAAAATGTTACATTGATAGGCTTCTTTGGTTGCTCTAAAAGTGGTGCCTTATGAATTATGTTCTTGGATACTAAAGTTTCCAAATTATGGGCACTCTTGATAGCTTCTCGTAGAGATTGTGATTTGAAGGCTTTAACCAAACCTTTCAATGGTTTCTGTTGATGTGTTTTTTATGCACTATGCAACACAAAATAAAATACTAAGTATTCTATCCTCTCTTGAACAAAATCCTCCCAAGCGCTAAACTACGTGATCAAATGGGATGACTCCAAGATTCCAATAGTCAGGTCTTGACTTTATATTGCAGATAGACTCAATGATTGTGATGTGATATCTTCTAGAATCACAAGGGGGACTTACGTTGCTTGGGTCAAGACCTATCCATTCTCATGTTTCATGATTGATTTACACTCCATGATTTAGGTCATCCTTGAGCAACATCTCGACTTAGCCAAATTTTGTTTTTTGTACCCTAATTCTTTAATTTTGACCCCTTACTAGCATTGCCTTAGGTTTTATTGGAATTCTTACTTCTCTAGCATGGGCACATTTCTAGGGTTCATTCGCACAAATTGCTCTTGATGAGCAAGCTAGTATCATGACCATGACTTAAACAAAATTTTAACTTAGTCAAATTATTTCCTCCAAACTTCTATGAGTTCATCGGCTTCATTCTTCATCATTTGGATGTCTTTTGTCATTGGAAGGTAATTCTTGACCACCATACCTCAATCTTGACCTATGCTACCCTAAAACCCTAGAACCTAGTCATGTTTACAATTGAGATCTTGGTGACTTGATCACTTAATATAGCTTAATCATGTAGGTCTCATCTAACTCTGACTCCAACACTTAAGCAAATCAACCCTAGCAACCAAGTACTTTGGGAAATATCTTGCAACTTGACAACATGGGTAATGATGGAGGAATGGAAGGTGAGACCTATAGAGGTGAGAGAGAGAGAGAGGGTGAGAGGAAGAGATAATGACCTGGAGAGGGTAGAGAAAGAGAAGTAGAGAGGGAGAGAAGAAGAGAGGGATGGAGAAAGAGACCTAGAGAGGGGAGAGAGAAGAGAGATAGTAGAGAGGGATAGAGAAGAGAGATAGAAGAGAGATACCAATGTCAATCTTTTTCTATAATTTTTTTTTTCTGAGAACTCGGCCTATCGTCGGAATTTCGACTCCAAAGGGTAAAATTCCGACAAAGGAGTGTTGCCGGATGCACAACATCCTTGTCGAAACTCTCCTGGTGGTCATTGTAATCCTTGTCAAAACTCTCCTGGTGGTCATCATAATTACGATGACCACCAGGAGAGTTTCGACAAGGATGCTGTGCATCTGGCAGCACTCCTCTGTCGGAATTTTACCCTTTGGAGTCAGAATTCTGACAATAGGCCGAGTTCATCACGATATTCTTTCTAGGTATGAGCATCCATGGAGGCCGTTGAAAAGGTTGGAGGTGATGTTGGAATTGTGACGACCACAAGGATAGTCAGAACTTCTGACAAAAATTTTTTGACAGCTTTTTTTGTCGGTAGTGCGACAAAATTTCATTGGAATTCTGACGATTTGCCGTCAAAATTTTGACCCGAATGTACTAGTGCCTCTTACCTCTTGCGCTTCATGTTGTGTATTGTACAAGAGGTTGGTCCTTTCATTCTTGTCATCAAGATTTTTTTTCAAGTTCCTTTGCTTTCCTTGTATTCTCTTGTTCACTTTGTTTGATGGTATCAGCTTTGGAAAAATATGGATCCTCAACCTCCTTAACCTCTACATTTTGCAGCTGCTAGTTATAAATCCAAGTCATTGTACATACTGATTGTCCCAGTTATGATTCACTATCTTTCTGTCATCAAAATCTTTAGGTCTTGACTCAGTTATAATTTGATCTTGTGTAACGAGAATCCCAAAAAGAAGTCCATAATTGAACAGGTTGCTCCTCCCCTTGGTTGTTTCTAACATTAAGCCTCAATTCCTCGGGCCACATACCCCTAAAACATCCACAAAATAAGATTAAATGCATCAATAATGAGCAAAAATTAAAATTAGGGCAACTATTAAGGCACAATTGTTGCAGATAGATGCTCGACAACAATTGTACAAGAGGTTGGTCCTTTTGTTCTTGTCATCAAGTTTTTTTTGCAAGTTCCTTTGCTTTTCTTGCATTCTCTTGTTCACTTTGTTTAATGGTATCCACTTTGGCAAAATATGGATCCTCAACCTCCTTAACCTCTCCATTTTGTGGCTATTAGTTATAAAGACAAGTTGCTTCATAGCTTCTAGAGGGGTGAACAGTTCTCTATGACTATAAACCCTTCCAGCCCTCAAAATAGCCCTTTGTATGGAAGCAACATTTCTAGGTCCAAGGCCAACTACAAATTGCAAAGGAGAAAACATCCATTCATGTGATGATGCTAGGTTTATGTCAACACCAACTTGGTTGGTTACTGTAACCATTACCTGTTCGACAATTCTTTGCGACAATAAACCCTTCCAGCCCTCAAAATAGCCCTTTGTATGGAAGCAACTTTTATACGATTATTTAGGACTCTATGGGTAGTTGGTTGTACAATTTTCACCACTGAAAGGGTCTCTTCATTTTCTCCAGTTAGTAGATAAAATTCGTCATCCTGGGATGGCTCTTTATATCATAGTATAAAAAATCGTTTGGGGAAAAAATTGGCAAACCAAAAGTATAAGATTTTTTGAAAAAAATGGGGAAAAATTAGAAAAATATCAGATTTTAAAAAAACATAACAAATTGTAGAAAAAGACAAAAACTATTTTTAAAAAACACTTAAGGGCATTTCCATAGCATAGAGATATAACGAGCAACTAAAATAGAGTTTAACCCATGAATTGTAGAAAATTATTTTTTGTTGTTTATATTCATATTCCTGATTCAATCTTTATGTCAGCAAGAGTTTCCCACTTTTTATTAGATGTCCATTGTTCCACACTTCTAGCATATTCATCAATATCAAGGGCCTTTAACACATGGGGATATTTTTTGACATGTTCAACTACCATTTCTTGTTGTTCCTCATCCATGTCATCGATATCATGTCTTGCATCTTCACAGTATACATCCTCAGCCATTTTCTTGGCTAGTTCATATGAATCTGGATAAATTCTAGTATCATCCAATGGATCCATAACATGGTTCCTAGAAGCTGCTTGATTGGAAAATAATCGGCAAAAAATCAGATTTTAAAAAACATAAAAAATCGTAGAGAAAGAGACAAAAACTATTTTTAAAAAAAACTTAAGGGCATTTCCATAGCATAGAGATATAAAGAGTAACTAAAATAGAGTTTAACCCATGAATTGTAGAAAATTAACAATTTCTGCAGCTTTTATATGATTATTTAGGACTCTACAGGCAGTTGCTTGTATAATTTTCCCCACTGAAAGGGTCTCTTCATTTTCTCCAGTTAGCAGATAAAATTCCTCATCCTCAGATGGCTCTTTATATCATAGTAGCAAAAATGGTTTGGGGAAAAATCGACAAACCAAAAGTATAAGATTTTTTGAAAAAATTGGGAAAAAATCGAAAAAAAATCAGATTTAAAAAAAAAACATAACAAATTGTAGAAAAAGAGACAAACTATTTTTTTAAAAAACTTAAGGGCATTTCCATAGCATAGAGATATAAAGAGCAACTAATATAGAGTTTAAACCCATGAATTGTAGAAAATTAATTTTTGTTGTTTATATTCATATTGTCGATTCAATCTTTATGTCAGCAAGAGTTTCCCGCTTTTTATTTAATGTCCGATGTTCCACACTTCTAGCATATTCATCAATATCAAGGGCCTTTAACACATGGGGATATTTTTTGACATGTTCAACTGCCATTTCTTATGTTTCCTCATCCATATCATCTATATCTAGTCTTGCATCTTGACACTATACATCCTTAGCCATTTTCTTGGCTAGTTCATATGACTCTGGATGAATTCTAGTATCATCCAATGGATCCATAACATGGTTCCCAGAAGCTGCTTGCCTGGAAAAAAATCAGCGAAAATTCAGAAAAAAATCTGATTTAAAAA
The DNA here is from genome assembly GCF_030272615.1 of Cryptomeria japonica. NCBI lineage: Eukaryota > Viridiplantae > Streptophyta > Pinopsida > Cupressales > Cupressaceae > Cryptomeria > Cryptomeria japonica. The sequence continues at coordinate 456,619,346 of NC_081414.1, forward strand.
AGCATAAAAGATTGTCAAAAAAGAGACAAAAACTATTTTTTTTTTAAACTTAAGGGAACTTCCATAGCATAGAGATATAAAGAGCAACTAAAATAGAGTTTAACCCATGAATTGTAGAAAATTAACAATTTTTGCAGCTTTTATACGATTATATAGGACTCTACGGGAAGTTGCTTGTACAATTTTTCCCACTGAAAGGGTCTCTTCATTTTCTCCAGTTAGCAAATAAAATTCCTCATCCTGGGATGGCTCTTTATATCATAGTAGAAAAAATTGTTTGGGGAAAAAATCGGCAAACAAAAAGTATAAGATTTTTTGAAAAAAATTGGGAAAAAATCAGAAAAAAAATCAGATTTTAAAAAATCATAACAAATTGTAGAAAAAGAGACAAAAACTATTTTTTAAAAAATCTTAAGGGCATTTCCATAGCATAGAGATATAAAGAGGAATTAAAATAGAGTTTAACCCATGAATTGTAGAAAATTAATTTTTGTTGTTTATATTCATATTGCCGATTCAATCTTTATGTCAGCAAGAGTTTCCCACTTTTTATTGGATGTCTATTGTTCCACACTTCCAGCATATTCATCAATATCAAGGGCCATACATGGGGATATTTTTCAACATGTTCAACTACCATTTCTTGTGTTTCCTCATCCATATCATCTATATCATGTCTTGCATCTTCACAGTATACATCCTCAGCCATTTTCTTGGCTAGTTGATATGACTCTAGATGAATTCTAGTATCATCCAATGGATCCATAACATGGTTCCCAGAAGCCGCTTGCCTGGAAAAAAAAGGGCGAAAAATCGAAAAAAATCAGATTTAAAAAAAATATAAAAAATTGTAGAAAAAGAGACAAAACTATTTTTTTTAAAAACTTAAGGGCATTTCCATAGCATAGAGATATAAAGAGAAACTAAAATAGAGTTTAACCCATGAATTGTAGAAAATTAATGATTTTTGTAGCTTTTATACGATTATTTAGGACTCCACGGGCAATTGCTTGTACAATTTTCCCCACTAAAAGGGTCTCTTCATTTTCTCCAGTTAGCAGATAAAATTCCTCATCCTGGGATGGCTCTTTATATCAAAGTAGCAAATATCATTTGGGGAAAAAATTGGCAAACCAAAAGTATAAGATTTTTTAAAACAATCGGGAAAAAATCGAAAAAAACCAAATTTAAAAAAAACATAACAAATTGTAGAAAAAGAGACAAAAACTATTTTTTTAAAAAACTTAAGGGCATTTCCATAGCAAGAGATATAAAGAGAAACTAAAATAGATTTTAATCCATGAATAGTAGAAAATTACTTTTTGTTGTTTTATATTCATATTGCCGATTAAATCTTTATGTCAGCAAGAGTTTCCCACCTATTATTGGATGTTCGTTGTTCCACACTTCTAGCATATTCAGCAATATCAAGGGCCTTTAACACATGGGGATATTTTTTGACACGTTCAACTACCATTTCTTGTGTTTCCTCATCCATATCATCTATATCTTTTCCTACATCTTCATAGTATACATCCTCAACCATTTTCTTGGCTAGTTCATATGACACAAGGTGAAACGAGTCCTAATGGATATTGGTTCTATCATGCATAATCATTTTGAGTTGGAGGCTTGAAATATGAATAATTTATCTCATTTTACTTGTTAGTTGCGTATTTTGTTATGGGTTAATAGAAATCTAGGTATTGTATAGAACTTTAAAAGAAAGTAGAATCTAATCAAACACTATATTTCATTTGATGTTATCAAGAATTTTGACTAGTTTTCTTCATAATGTATATCTTGTATAGTTTATCTTAATATTGTCTTTCTTGTATCTTGTAGCAGTTTTGGAAGAATTATCATAACTTTCATTTGAACCATTGGATCTTTCTATAAATTGGAGAATAAGTTTGTAACAATGATATCAAGAGACTGACCAGAGCGATTGGCTTCATTACAAGGTAAGGACAGCCTTTGTCTTGTTTATCTTCCTCAAAGTATGGTTGGTGTCTATTAAGTTGTTGTCTTGTAAGGGTGTTTTGAAGATTGAGAAGAGACTTTTGATGGGTATTAATCCCATTGTTGTCAAGTATACTTGACTGGAATTGAATGTTTTCAAGGTTTATGTGCATTAGAGGGCAAATGATTACTGAGATTGTCACTTCAATTAAATAATTACCAAAAACTTTGAATTGCTTGCTTGTAAATGAATTCTTTAAATAAAAATGTTACTTTATTATAAATATGATTTCTTAATTGAGATTACTCTAAAAAAACCCGATTAAATTATCTTAAAAAAAATAGTAGACCAGTGCCTTCACCCCTAACATAATGTTGCAGTTAGTCTTACTAAATTTAACTTTTCTCTGAAAGAGCAATAAGACAAAATGAAGCTTGACATCCAATCCTTCAAACTAATAATCAAACTGAAACTTAACCCAAACTATAATAACATAGGATAGCACATTGAAACAATCTAAATGGATAGATTTATCACAGGGAACTAATCAAACAATCAAAAAGATAAATACCTTCAAAGATGAAAAACAATTGATCTTTGTATTGAAATAAACATAAGATAATCAATTGATTACATATAGCACAATGTCTTTTCACCAGTTTGACATTTTTAGAAAATAAACCCTGGGAGTATTGTATATAACTGCATCTTCGAATCTATCTCTCATGGTTGGTTTACAGGAGCCAAATCACAGATGGATGGGAGTTGGTCACCTTCAAGCTCCTTTAAATGTAGCTACTCTTGACTTATTACTTGGCCTAGTTTGCAAACTCTAGAGAATCCTAGTGATGCAGAGAGGCTATAGGATCCCTTAAATCTTTGTGAACCTTCCTGACCTTATCACTACTTTGATCTTGTTGGTTCCCAAAACCATAGATTGGAAATCACAGAGTATTGCCACTTCTCTTAATGATTTCTCAATCAATCTTGGCCAACAAATGGGAATGATCGCTAGATCAAATTCCCCTACACTTTAGGCTTTGCTAAACCAAGGCAGGTGAACCTATACCTGAAACCTACATATGTTTGTTGAAGGCTTTTCTATAGCGATTTTTATAGAACCGGTGACTTTTCAAAATGGAAATTGTTCTTGAATTCTATCTGGTTATAATTCTTGCTTGCTAAAAACTATGAAATGCTTACTTATAAATAAATGTTTATAAAGTTGTGCTTATATGAATTAAGAGTATGTTTCCTTAGTCAAGACCACTCTAAAAATACATGATTTAATTATATCAGATCAATAATAGACCAGTGCCTTTATTCCTTACTAATTTCATACCATTTCAATTGAAAATTTATACGTATAACCTTGGAGACAGTTTTAATAACTTGTTCTTAAAACAAGTTCATCACGTCAAAGGCATCTATATGAGTTGTAATCAAAATATAATATGCATTTAGTCTTATTGAATTTAACTTTACTCTGAAAGACCAATAAGAAAATTTGAAGCTTGCCAACCAATCCTTCAAACTGATATTCAAATTGAAAATTAATCTCAATCACAATAACATAAGATAACACATTGAAGCAATCTAATTGAATAGATTTATCACAGGGAACTAATCAATCAATTGAAAAAGTAGATACCATCAAAAATGAAGAAAACTTGATCTTTATATTGAAAATAGATAATAAAACTAGTTGATTTCAATAAATATTGTCATCCACCAACTTGATAATGTCTTTCTTAAAAAACAAATTGCATAAGTATCGCATAAAAGATTTTCTTGACAGAGTAAAAAATATAGATAAGGATTCGGTTCCACAATTAAAGGGAATACCCTTTCATTTGGAATTAAAATTATTTAAGACTAACTAAAGACTAATTACCTAAAAACTAGCATTTCCTTGAGACCTTTTCATAAATCAAGTCTAATCTCCCAACATCTTATCGTATTTCTGAATGTGCTCCAAGTATTTTGCCGACTTGTATGTATATGCATCATGAATTATGTCCCTGACGATGATCTCCAGTGTGACACAATTCTCCATCTGTTCTATAGTCTCTTTTAATTTAATTCCATCAGTCTGGGCAATATCAAGGGTGGCATTGAGAAGACTCTGGCATTCTGAGATCCATTTATCCTTATCTTTAATCTCACCTTTCTGATCAACCAATTCTGGGAAACCATGCTGAGTTATGTGCTTGCACTCATCATACTCAATTTGTATCTATTCATCAAATTTATTGTGTCTTGCCAACAACTTCGTTATCTTTTCAATCTCCTCGGTTTCTGCTTTGGCTACTATTCTACCATGCAGTCTAGCCCCCAATCTATTTTGAATCCTATTGTGTGAGACTACATTATCCATGTTCTTCTGAAAAACTATCTAGAACAAATCCAAAAAGCCTTGCAAAGTCTCAAATATTTTGGTTAACAATACAGAGGCAATATTTGTCTTCACACTTTGCATCTGTTTAAGCATCTTCTTATTTTCTTGTTTTAATTCCTCACACTTTTTCTTCCACTATGAGTTATTAGGAGAAAGAACCATTGGCACCGGTTGCCCACTTATTCTCAGCATTTCTTCATACAATCCTTTATATTGGTTTCTTTCTCTTATTGTCTTGACCATTTGTGCCTTGTTAAACTTTGAGATATCTACTCCAATATCTGAAGAAACGATGGGATCAATCTCCCCAACTTTAAGCTTCATCATATGGCCAAAGGCCTTATCAACATCAATAATATTAGGTCTTTATTAGGAGGATATAAATCCCATAACAATAAGGCTTCCTCATCTTGATCGAACCTTGACCCAATGAACACATCATTTACACCCTGTATATCTTATTTAAACTCCTTATTCTATGAATGTAATAAACTATCAAAAATAAAAGAAGCACTAAAATCCCATCTAGGAAATAAGATCACTCTAGCCTCTATAAGCAGTTGTTTCCCCTTTTGAGGAGTCATTGTGGCCAATTCAACATCTATTTGTTCTTTTAACTTCCTCAACAGTTCAACTTCATTTTTTGGTGTAATGTTGGGAATAGAATCCCTCAACTTCTTTACTTTGAAATTGTACAAAAATGATTTGAATTCTTTTGATTGTATAAAGACATCATCTACAACAAAGGAAGAATATTCCTCCAACCTGGAATCAACATGAACCTCCAATTTTGTCACAATTTTATCTTGCACATTTGGCTCTTCTTCCCTTTCTGGTACTTGATACCTAGAGATAGTTGCATTTTCATCTGATTCACTTTTCTCTTCCTCCTCCTCAATTTCCATTTCCTACAATATTTGTCTCTTTTCTTCCAATTCTTTGTTCAGTCTATCAATTACCTCTTAGGCTTTTGCATCCTCCACATTCCTAAACATATCTTTAGCCTCCAGACTTGATTGTAGATAATCTCCCAAGTTTTTCTTTTTCTTGAAAGAATGAATATAACCTTCAAAATCATAATTCTTCTTGACATAGTTCTCAAATAAGTTGTATTCTCCCATTAATTTTCTATCAATTATATCCTAAGATTTAGTAGACACTATTGTAAAATCACCAAAAATTAGTGTTCCAGACATGAAGGCTTGTTTGCGCAAATCCACAAAATGTTTAGCATTTGACACACTCAATTGCCTTACAATCTCTAAGTAGGCTATTCTACCTAGAACTAATTTAGGCAACATATAAGGGCTTCCCTCAAATCCATATATTCTGAAACATGTGAAATCTTTGTTTACAAACTAGTCTCCCCAGTTATGGTCAACAATTCGCCTTTCATCACAATCCTTAGGCCTTAAAAATCTCTTATTTCCATCAGAGATAGATCCTTCACATGGAACCCCATATATCTTGTACAGTGGTTTCACTATAAGTTCTTTAAACTTAATATAATTGGATCTCATATACTGAGAATCCCAAAGAGATGTCCATAATTGCATGGGTTGTTCTTCACCTTCCCTGTTCATTGTATTCAATTTTAAATCTTCTGGCCACAAACCCCTCACATGTCCATAGAACAAAACCAAATGCATTAAAAATGAATAAAATTTGAAGGTAGGGTTCCTATTATCTTTATGGTTTAGAAAACCTTCATGTAACTTCTCTACTAGATATGTAGCATAGTCAAAAGGCCTAGGCTCATACATTTGTATGTCAGAAGCTAAAACCAATGGCCTAGTACTCGTCAAATCAGGCACCTTGACTCCTCCTACTTGCGTTCATGACATGTATGTATACTACAAGTGTCTAAATAAATGAATGCTAAATGGTGGCCCATCTTCCTTAGTCAATTTCCCTGGCTACCTTTTATGAATATAAATTTTCCAACCAATGTATGTAGTGTCAATCCTAAGATATTCTTCCTCTAACTCCCAAAAGGACAGGGGTTTGTCAGGGTTGGGATCTAAATAAAAAATTTCATTCACATTACTCACGGAAAACCTAATGAATGCATCACCATTTGGGAATTGAATGTATCTCTTCACCAAATCATAATTTCTAACCAGAACCTCCAACAACCTTATGTTCACAAAGACATTTGGGATAGTTAACTTACCCAAATTTGTCATCCAAGGATTACAAAGCAACATTTCCTTGTTTCTTCTCAGATAATGGAACATGAACAGTTCGTGTCCCCTCACCTTATTCTAGACACCCCCGACCTCTTTGTATCTATCTTCCAACTAGTCCCTTCTAGGCAAGTGTTGCTTCGACCTTCTGGACTTTGGGTTGAGTGCTTGCATTTTCTGAATCATGTCTTGATTCAGTCTTCTAACAGGAGGCACATCCTCTGCCTTAGTCTTCTTTACCTTAGATTCTGAGCTCTTTGCTACCCTTTTCTTTCTAGTTGAACTTGAAGCGTCCATCTCTTTATTCACAATTCTTTGCTCTGGTTTTCAAAAACTCAATGTATTCTCTCTATGAATTATCTTTCACTTGAGTGACAATCAGATTAAGAAATTTTAGTTTATATGCCCAATGCATCTACATACATATTTGCATTGATGAGTTTCTCATAAAATTGCCTTGTGTGAACCATAGATGTACCTACTGCAAGCATTAAATAAGAAATCACTATTTTGGTTTTGAATTCAGATATGGAAATGGCTCAATGACATGTGTCTCTCCGATGTATACTTCCTTTTGGAACCACTTGTAGAACCCTTCTTTTATTTTGGTACTTTACTCTCCTTTATCGGTATATCCTTAGCCGATAACTTTTCTTCTGTTGTATCGGTGTAAGTCAACCCGATACTCCCATCGGGCATCGGGTTAGATCATTAGATGTCATAGTGACAAGAATTGTTTCCCCAATGACTTTCTCCTTTGGCACAACTTTTCCCATTGTAGTCGGTTCCATTGTCATAGGTCTTCCCGATGACATCCTCGTTCCACTTAATTGACCAACACTTCCATTGGGTATAGGGATAGCTTGGGATGAATTACAATGATAGGAAAAGCTTTCCTGATGAAGTATGCTCCATCGGTACATGCTTTACCAATGTATTTTTTGGGCATCGAGGTAACTCAAACTAACACATCCTGATCCCTTTGGTTATGTCGATGGCCTTCCATCTACACCAAACTTTGATCATCCAACCTCCTAGAATTACTAATCATCTGTTGGTGAGCCATCACTCCATTCCCTCTTATCTCTTTCATGAGTGCATCTAAGGTGTTGACAAAGGGATTTCTCTCTTCACTTAACCTTCCCCATGTATATCCATGGGAGAGCTCATAGATAAAAATACTGGTATGTCCATCCTCAGGAAATCTGTGAATTTTTTCTTTATTGAGTCTGATAACCATTGTGACCTATGAGAAGATAGTATGAAATGTGAGTCTACAGAAAGACTCAGTAAGGGACCTTTCTATCCCTTGATACTTCTCTAAATTTCTAATCCTCCAAATGTACCAAATAATTTCACATGAAAGCAAATTCCAGAATTGATTAGTGTCTTTTTTAAGTCCTTTAATAAAACCTACGACAACATCAAGTATGCCAATATTCCAAGGAATAATAAACCCAAACAACTTCCAAACCTCCTTAGCTATACAGAAGTCAAAGAAAATATGTCTAATTGTCTCTTTAACCTTGCAAATGCTACTCAAATCATCATTAGAATGTTTAGATCTGATAGGTAACTTATCAAGTAGAAGCAATCATTTAAAAGCTTTCTTTTTAGGAGCAACAAGAGAGTTCCAAATATTCTTAAACGGCTCGCCCCATTGAGAAGGGGATGAATTATAATACCAAACAATATTAACATGATCAACAATACTCTCATTATACATCAAATAATTATAAATAGAAATAGATTTATCATCACATCTTTTGGGTAATTGCAAGGAGATCATACAATTTTAAGCATTTCCCCCCTTGATTTTTGGTAAATTTGCAATTTATAAATGTGGACTGTGCCTGCTATGGGATGAAATTGTTTACTCATTTTGCTAGGAACTTGGGTTCTGATTATTTTTTCATTTTGTCCAATATCATGGCATTTACCTCAGGAGGACTTGAATCAAATAAATTGGGAAGGTGAAAAGGCCCTTTATTCAAATTGAAAATTTAGTTAGCAATTACATACTAGATATAAAAGAAACACCACATGACAAGGACATAATGTAAGTGATTTACCTTGTAGAAAAATAAATTAGGGAAAAACTCTAATAAATAATCTATTATCATCAATATACTAGTAAGATCCCCTCTAGGAAGAAACTCTAGACACCTTATAAATTTCAAATGTGCCCACTTCTCCAAGTAATTTTGTCTTACTTGTAACATAATAAACTACTAAAATTAAGAGTTCATTCCATTCTCATGGATCACAATGAACACCTTAAGGGACCCTCTCACTTATATAGAAGGTGATAATTTTAGTGATTAGAAGTAATAATAAAACTCATAAATAAACAATACAAGAAAAAACACAAGACAACACAGACATATTACCCTAGGAAAACCTCCAGATTGGAGGAAAAACCCAACATTAAGTTTAGATCAAAGCTTTCAATATAATGTTCAGATTACATGAGCAGATATCAGATATACTTATCTAATTGGTGACTAATCATAGTCACTAACTGAAGTCTAATGTGAAGCCCTGCATTCAGTGGCTAATCCAACGGATGTAAATTTGACCATTGAATGAGTTGTCCTAAATGAATATGCCTGATTCACTCAAGTTGACTGCACTCAGAATAATTCGAATGCACAGTTGATGGTTCTTATAATCATCTCACTCCAACTGTTTGGCTCCTTAAATATTTTTTTAGACACCATGATGAGGGCAATTCTGTTGATGCCATTTAGCATCTACACTCAACATCTTTTGCTGGGAGGGAGAGAAAGAGGGAGGGAGGAAGAGTTGGTGGGAGAGGGAAAATAATTTATGTTGAACATCTATCTCAAAAGAATTTGTGACCACTAGCTACATTAAATATGTTCTCTATTAAGTTCAATGTTTTAAGATGAAAAAGAAGTTAAATGGTTTTGGTTTGATTTGCAATTTTTTCATAGCTTGATGTTTTTGCCTGTGAAGAAAGACCATGTCAGATAATATCAGTTAAGAACAAAATAAGGAGACAATTTCTATATTGTGGTCTAACCTAGAAAAATTTGTCCCTGCAAAATTTGTAAGGGCTTAAAGACTAGAAGACTTCTAATCAAAACAACTAAGAAACATTACAGGAAGCATGGTCACATTGAAGGGGGACATGATTATCATCCATTGGTAAGTTCATTATATCATTTTAAAAATTTATATACATAATAAATCACTTGATGATGATATCATGATCATGGTTTATTTATGTTGATCATTTTTATATAGGTCGAGCACCCTAGGGCACATGATATGGACCAATAGAACCCAAAGAATATGGTTTTCGAAGTGGATATGTTGGCAATATAGCAATATAATAGACAATGAAAGATTGTTGGCATTTCAATAAGGATATTGAGAAGGTTGTTGATGATTATGGATATAACTAATTAAGGATGTTTACTGTCTTGATATTATTATTTTGTCATTGATGTCAAGAAATTGATTTTCTAATTCAGTATGATGTTGCCATATCTTGAGAAGTATGATTTGAAGAATATAAAGATGTCGGTAAAAGACATAGGAATGATTATGATGAATAAGAAGATGAATAAGGTATTCAATGGGCAACTATTACCGAGTCAGACAATGATGAGATCATGATGTTTAGATTGTTTTAACATCATACATATGTTGTAAATTGAAAGGTTAATACTATACTATGTTACGAAGCAAAGAACCTAGTCGGTAAACCCCAAGGAACCTAGTTGGTAAACCCTAAGGTTATCACTATCGGTTAATGAAGGTGGAATGTCTACCGAGTGAAGTTTAGTTTTTACTGAGTTATAACCGAGTTGTAACCGAGCTATAACAGAATGCATTAAATGGTTACATGCGATATTTAATGAAGGAAGCTGATGAGATAGAATTGATTAAATGATTGGTATGTCGTGCATGAAGTTTGTTAATGAATCTAAGGCAATGGAAAGTTGGCATGAAGATCTACAGTGCAGATTGAACCACAATACCCTGGCACATGTTCCAAGAAATATATGCAAGTTCCTAGGCGGGGTAAAATGTTTTTAGATTGAAAGATGCATTGAACCTGGACAAGATTGAAGATCTGATGGCTATGATTGATCATGGGAAATGTGATCAAGGAGATTAAGCAGTTAGCTAATTGTTTATAAATAGGGAACTATTGATAAACAATGTATGCGGGCAAGTGTATGCACAGGGATGCTACATAGTGATTACCGAGCACAGAAGCTTGAAGACCTATTTGAATAATAGAGTATAGAAGCCCAACAGATGGACAAGATTAGTTCTATGTTTAGATTGTATTGAGAAAATAAGAATCTGCTTTAGCATTTTAGATGTGAAGTTGCAGATAGATTTTTATTACTGTTATTTTGTGAAAGTGATAGAAAATCTCTTAACCAAGTGGACTTAATAGTCTTATTTGTAAAACCCTCTAGCAAGGTGACATTCTGATTGAGTGTTTGAATTCCTTTAACAAGGTCACTTCTAACAAGGTGAAGATCTTAACAGATCTGAGGGAAATCCCTTAACCAGGTCATATCTAGCAATGTGTTTGTAATCTTTAACAGGATTTGCTTTTAAATGAGCATACTCTAGAAGAGTATATTTCTTAGTGGGTCCAAAATCCCACAGTGGTTTTTCCCTATTTGGGTTTCCACATTAAATCTGGTGTTATGAGGTTTATGATGTTTATATGCTTTTGAGTTTGCATGTTTAACAGTTTTGGTTATATTATTGAAGTATATGTTACCAAGGTTGAATTTGATGTTTTTATAGAAGATTAAGTTTGTATGATTCACCCCCCCCTCTCATCTTGATGGCTATTGGATCTATACTTACATTTAGTATTAGAACTATTAATTGGTATCAGAGCTTTGGACTTCGGAAGAAAAGTTTAAAGGCACTTGAGTTAAAGATCCAAAGATGTATAAGAGGGATGCACCGAAGCTAAACAAGTCAAGTTTCTCTACATGGCAGAAACGGATGAAGCTGCATCTATCAGGAGTTGGAGAATATGCTATATACTACCTGGAGAATGATTTTTTTACACTGAGCACCTATCCATTGACTATGGAAGAGATAAAGGTAAAGCAAGAACATATTCAAGCAATGATTGAAATAACATCTGCATTGACCGATTCAGAGTTTAATGATCTAGAAGGCTGCAATGATGCAAAGGCTATGTGGGATAAGCTCATATCAGTGTATGGAGGAGATGAACATGTTCAAAGAGAAAAAGTAGATAGTCTAAGAGGGCAACTTGAATCTATGAGGATGAATGAAGGTGAGAACATAACTCAGTACAGTACAAGACTAAAAGAGATTGTCAATCAAATCAAAGGAGCAAGTGGAACTATTGAAGAAAAGGATATAACAAGTAAGTTGTTAAGAACCCTTCTACTGGCTTATGCAATCTGAGTCTCTGCAATCAATGAATTAAGGTTTGTACCTAATATGCCAATTTCTTTAGATGGTACTATTGGTAAGCTACATGCATTTGAATTAAGTAACTTTGATAACAATGGATCTTCGGTAAATAAAGTTGGATATGCATTTAGTTCTTTTCATCCTGATGAATCTAATGATTTCAATGAAAGAAAGTATAAGTACTCTGAAGGAGATCATAGTGGAGCAAGTGAAAGATTTCATAAGAACATGGAAGAAGTACACAAACTGTATGAGGAAATCAGAAAGCAAGAAGAGTTTGAAGCACTGTTAGCCAAAAGGTTACTGAGAGGAAAAGGAAAGTATAAACGAAAACTACCTTTGAAATGTTTCAATTGTGATAAGATAGGACATATGGCTTCTAACTGTCCTGACAAAGATTCTACTGAAAGGAGAGATTACCAAGATGATAGACAGAAAGATAATCATTACAGAGGACACCAAGATTTCAGAAGAAGAGTTAGAAAGACATGCTTAATAGCTGATGAGGAATCCGATGATACTAATACAAAGGAAGTAGTTTATGTAGCTATCAAAGATGGATCAGATGAAGAAAGGTATGAAGACAAATCCCTAATATCTCACATAAACACTAATGATTCTTGGATCATAGATAGTGGATGCTCACATCATATGATAGGAGATAAACATAAGATTGTTATATTAGAAGATTATGATGGAGGCTATATTAGATTTGGTAATGATGCACCATGTCCAGAAAGGTAAAGGATCTATAACACTTCTTGACAATGCAAGATGCAATGATGTTTATTGGGTTGAAGGTTTGAAATACAATTTGTTGAGTGTAGCATAGCTAAACAACACAGGTTACCGAATAGAATTTTAGAAAGGAATTGTCAAAGTTCATGACAAAAATGGAAAGTTAGCTGCTACCGGGATACAAACAAAAGGTAACACATTTCACCTTGACTCAACTCATAACAAGTGTTTGTATGAAAAGATAGATGATACCTGGTTATGGCATAAAAGGTTTTGTCATGTAAATTTTGATAATATGATCAAAATAAGTAAGAAGCACCGAGTAAGAGGTCTACCGAGTCTTGAAAAACTTGAGAATGCTATGTGCCGAGGATGCCAGATGGGTAATATGACAAGATCAAGCTTTACAAGTAAGTCTTACACTTCTAAGGGAATTTTAGATCTAGTGCACATTGATCTTTGTGGTCCTATGAAAGTTCAAAGTTATTATGGTGATAAATATTTCATATTATTTGTGGATGACTATTCAAGGATGATGTCAGTAATGTTTTTAAAAGAAAAATCAGAAGCTTTTCAAATGTTTAAATGATACAAGGCAAGAGTTGAAAATGAAATAGGAACACAACTAAAATGTCTTAGATCAGATAGAGGAGGAGAGTTCACATCTGATGAATTCAACTTATTTTGCAATGATCATGGTATTAAAAGACAAGTCTCTACACCAAGAACTCCACAACAGAATGGAATAGCTGAGAGAAGAAACAAATCTATTGTGGATTGTGCTAGAACACTGATGATTGAAAAGAAGGTGCCACAAACATTTTGGAGAGAAGCAATAAGCACAACAGTTTATACCTTGAACCGAGTATAATTGAAGAAAGGTACTTTGAAGACACCATATGAAATCTAGTATGATAAGAAACCTAATGTAAGTTATTTTAAAATATTTGGAAGTAGCTGCTATGTTCACAAAGATGATAGAAATGGCAAGTTTGATCAGAAAAGCGAAGAAGGAACATTTCTAGGTTATTCTTCTAGAAGCAAAGCATTTAAATGTCTGATCAAATCATCTAACAAAATAGTAGAAAGTGCAAATGTGAAAATTGATGAATTTGCAGAAAGAAATGATGAAGGAAATTCCAAGGAACCAGAAGACTATGATGAATTTGTCTATGTTCAACTGAGAAGTCTTACCGAGAAGACTGTTGAAGAAAATGAAGAGAATATTCAGTTACCGAGTGATGAAGAAGATTATACAGAGCCTACCAAGCCTATATTAGCCAAGTATGTCAGAAGACATCATGCACCAAGTCAGATTATAGGAGATAAGGATGATCCAGTGATGACAAGGAACAAACTGAGATAGAACACATGTCTGATATTTGAATTTGAACCGAGAATAGTGAAAGAGGCATTTAATAGTGAAGATTGGATATATGCTATGACAGAAGAGATTGATCAAATCAAGAAGAATGACACATGGACACTAATCCCAAGACCAAAGGACAAAAATGTAATTGGTACAAAGTGGATTTTCAAAAACAAGCTGAAAGAAAAAGGAGAGGTCATTCGAAACAAAGCAAGACTAGTTTGCAAAGGTTATGCTCAAGAAGAAGGAATTGATTATGGTGAAACTTTTGCACCTGTTGCTAGACTTGAAGGAGTAAATACATTGTTGGCCTATGCTGCTTTAAAAAAATTCAAGGTATATCAAATGGATGTCAAATCTTCTTTTCTGAATGGAATAATAGAAGAAGAAGTTTTTATTGAACAACCTAAAGGATTTATTGAAGACAATAATAAAGATCAGGTATGTAAATTGAACAAAACTTTATATGGTTTGAAACAAGCACCTAAAGCATGGTATGAAAGATTGCATTCTTATTTGATTAAGATTGGTTTTATAAGGACAAGTGAGAACAACAATATGTACATGAAGAATGATGAAAATGGAATACTGATCTTAGCCATATTTGTTGATGATATTATATTTTGTGGAAATGACTCTTTATGCAAGAACTTTGGAAATGAAATGAGCAAAGAATTTGAGATGTCATTAATTGGTGAGATAAAGTATTTTATAGGTTTACAGATACTGCAAATGAAAAATGAGATTTTCATTACTCAATCCAAGTACATAAAGGAAATCTTGAAGAAATTTGGAAAGGAGGATTCAAAACCAGTAAGTACTCCTATGACTACCAATTGTAAATTATCAAAGAATGATGAATCCGCATCTGTTGATGAGACACTTTACTGATCCATGATTGGAAAACTACAATATGTTATTCACAGCAAACCAGACATAGCACATGTAGTAGGTATAGTTGCAAGATTCTCTACAGATCCTAAGGAAACACACATGACAACAATCAAAAGAATTTTTAGATACTTGAAAGGCACAGAGGATTATGGCTTAGTATATCAGAAAGGAAATGATTTTGCTTTAAAAGTTTATACTGATGCTGATTGGGCAGGCAACATTGATGATAGAAAAAGCACAAGTGGAGGAGCTTTCTTTTTAGGAGAAAGACTAGTGAGTTGGCTTAGTAAGAAACAAGGATGTGTTTCACAGTCAATAGCAGAAGCTGAATATGTTGCTGAAGCATTGAATTGTACTAACATTACATGGATCAAACAACTGTTGGAAGGTATAAATGAGAAAGTTACTGAGCCAGTAACTATATTTTGTGACAATATTAGTGCCATTAATATTTCAAAAAATCCTGTTATGCACTCTAAGACAAAGCACATCTCTATCAAATATCATTATCTTAGAGAAGAATCTCAAGAGAAGAAAGTGGTGTTGGAGTATGTTAGCACAAAGGAACAAATTGCAGATATCTTCACCAAGCCACTACCAAGGGACACTTTTGAATAACTCAGAAGTAAGTTAGGGGTCCTACCCCTATCTTCTATTCACTAACCGAGTTTGGTGAAAGCATCAATCCAATGACTCTATCGAATATCTTTTAGGAGTTGATGTTGCATTACACACTTTAGGATGTTTTCTAAAGGTGTACAAGAAATATCATAGGGAACAGTTTTTAAAGACAAAATGCTTTAACCGAGACTCAGTTGATACACAACAGCAGGAAATCACTTCATACAAGAAGAAATTATGTTTTAGTTCTTTACTTTTTGGCATTGTTGTCAAAGGGGGAGAAGATCAATTTAAGGGGAAGAAAACTGAGAAGACTTCAAATTGGAAAGAAGAGTGAAGAAAAGAGGAGAATTCTAATGTATGGGGGAGAGAATTTCAGCATTTCAGCATTTCAGAATCACAGCAATCCGAATCTTTTAAGGTCAAATCAATTGGTTTTGCCATCAATGCCAAAGGGGGAGATTGTTGGCAATATAGAATTATAATAGACGATGAAAGATTGTTGGCATTTCAATAAGGATATTGAGAAGGTTGTTGATGA
Organism: Cryptomeria japonica; assembly: GCF_030272615.1. Taxonomy (NCBI): domain Eukaryota; kingdom Viridiplantae; phylum Streptophyta; class Pinopsida; order Cupressales; family Cupressaceae; genus Cryptomeria; species Cryptomeria japonica. The sequence continues at coordinate 456,635,507 of NC_081414.1, forward strand.
TTATGGATATAACTAATTAAGGATGTTTACTGTCTTGATATTATTATTTTGTCATTGATGTCAAGAAATTGATTTTCTAATTCAGTATGATGTTGCCATATCTTGAGAAGTATGATTTGAAGAATATAAAGATGTCCGTAAAAGACATAGGAAAGATTATGATGAATAAGAAGATGAATAAGGTATTCAATGGGCAACTATTACCAAGTCAGACAATGATGAGATCATGATGTTTAGATTGTTTAACATCATACATATGTTGTAAATTGAAAGGTTAATACTATACTATGTTACTAAGCAAAGAACCTAGTCGGTAAACCCTAAGGTTATCACTATCGGTTAATGAAGGCGGAATGTCTATCGAGTGAAGTTTAGTATTTACTGAGTTATAACCGAGTTGTAACCAAGCTATAACAGAATGCATTAAATGGTTACATGCGATATTTAATGAAGGAAGCTGATGAGCTAGAACTGATTAAATGATTGGTATGCCGTGCATGAAGTTTGTTAATGAATCTAAGGAAATGGAAAGTCGGCATGGAGATCTATAGCACAGATTGAACCGCAATACCCTTTCACAAGTTCCAAGAAATATATGCAAGTTCCTAGGCGGGGTAAAATGTTTTCAGATCGAAAGATGCATTGAACCTGGACAAGATTGAAGATCTGATGGCTATGATTGATCATGGGAAATGTGATCAAGGAGATTAAGCAGTTAGCTAATTATTTATAAATAGGGAACTGTTGATAAACAATGTATGCGGGCAAGTGTATGCACAGGGATGCTACATAGTGATTAACAAGCACATAAGCTTGAAGACCTATTTGAATAATAGAGTATAGAAGCCCAACAGATGGACAAGATTAGTTCTATGTCTAGATTGTATTGAGCAAATAAGAATCTGCTTTAGCATTTTAGATGTGAAGTTGTAGATAGATTTTTATTACTATTATTTTGTGAAAGTGATAGAAAATCTCTTAACCGAGTGGACTTAACAGTCTTATTTGTAAAACCCTCTAGCAAGGTGACATTCTGATTGAGTGTTTGAAATCCTTTAACAAGGTCACTTCTAACAAGGTGAAGATCTTAACAGATCTGAGGGAAATCCCTTAACCAGGTCACATCTAGCAATGTGTTTGTAATCTTTAACAAGGTTTTCTTTTAACTGAGCATACTCTAGAAGAGTATATTTCTTAGTGGGTCCAAAATCCCATAGTGGTTTTTCCCTATTTGGGTTTCCACGTTAAATCTGGTGTTGTGAGGTTTATGATGTTTATATGCTTTTGAGTTTGCATGTTTAACAGTTTTGGTTATATTATTGAAGTATATGTTACCTAGGTTGAATTTGATGTTTTTATAGAAGATTAAGTTTGTATGATTCACCCCCCCCCTTCCTCTCATCTTGTTGGCTATTGGATCTATACTTACATTTAGTATCAGAACTATCAGGATACACATGGAGGTGTGAATATTGAAGTTGAAGATAATGATCCCATGGAAGATGATGATCATGCACCAGAAAACATAATTGAAGATGATGGTATAAATACATTGATCCATGACATATTTAGTACTGGCACAGGTGATCATGATGATCAATATGACCTTGATGTTGTTCATGATTTACCTCTACTTGAGAAGGCATATGAGGCCCTTTATGAAGGCTCCCAAACAACTCTTCTTTCTGTTCTATTGTTGTTGGTGAACTTGAAGGTTATGAATGGTTTATCCAACATAACAATCTCACGTATGTTAAGGTATGTCATATATGTCATTATAGTTAATAAATGGTGAATCATGTACCATTAATATTCTTTATATTAACAAATTATATTTTTTTCTTTAGATTGATAGGTGAGTTTTTGTTACCACCATCAAATATTCTACCTCACTCATATCGAGAATTATCTACCATTATGAAAGATATTGGAATGGAGTATCAAGCAATAGATGATTGTCCCAATGATCATATTATATATCATAAACAACATGAATTTGGAACAAAATTCCCTGAATGTCACATCAGTAGATATCAAACAGATCAAATAACAAAAGAGGTACCTTGCAAGGTTCTTCGTTATATTCCCATTATTCCACGTACGCAACGATTATTCAGGTGCACTAGCTTGGCACAATTTATGGACTACCATGCACACAATAGAAATTTAGATAGCATTATTCGCATGCCTACAGATGGTTCAACATTTATGGACATAGAGGAAAAGTGGCCACACTTTAAAGAATAACCTTGTAATCTCAGGCTTTCATTGGTAGCAGATGGTGTCAATCCATTTGGAGAGTTGAGATCTGTTTACTCGGTGTGGCCTGTTTTTGTTATCAACAATAACATTCCTCCATGAATGTCAATAAAGAGGGAGAAAATAATGTTGTTAATGATTGTTCCAGGTATTTTCTCATTTAATAGTCATATACATTTAATTATAAATATTGTAATAAAATGGTCATAATAATTATGTAATGTTTTTGTTCATTCAACTAGGTAAGTACCAAGTTAAAGATATGAATGTATAGATTGAGCCTCTTATCGATGAGTTGATGGAGTTATGGAATTGTGTCACCATGTATGAAGTCTCTAGACCAATAGGAAAAAGACAATTTCAATTCCATCCAATGCTTGTATGGACAATACATGATGCCCCAGGGCTAACATATTTTTGTGGTATGTTATTGTGTTCAAGTTGCGCATGATAAATATAATTATAAAAATTTACATATTTAATCGAATTATACATTATCTTGTAGGTCTTCAAACAAAGGGAAAATTTGCATGTCCAGTTTGTGGTCCAAAGATGAAATCTCATCATTCAAAAAGTTTAGAAAAGTAGGTGTTTGATGAGTATAGGCACTTCCTCCATAAAAATCATAAGTATCAAAATACTGAAAAAAAAATTTCAATGGGAAAGAAGAGACTACATCAAAGCCATGAAGAATGACACCTCACCTATGGAAGTTGGAATATAATAAAATTAATCGTCAAGGTAATGTCATTCCATCTAATGGTTTATGTTTGGAATTTGTATTTTTTTATCATGTTTTGTTTACTGATGATGTAATTGATGATCATGAAGGTCATCAAGACATGGATGACCACCTTCCAAAGGGACAAAAAAGTCATCCCAAACAATTTAGTAGGTTTCCCTACTACACAAAACTACAAATTGTGAATTTTTTTGATACTATGCATATTGGAAAGAATATAACAAAGACATTATGGAAAATATTGGATGGAAGGCGTGACAAAGAAAAAATTGTCAAAATTTGTAGTGACATTCAGGAATCCAATCATGCAATGAAAAATGGCATTCTATCAAATAACAATGGAGACCAGATCAATATAAGTGCCCTTCCTTGGTTGTTAACAGAGCAGCAAAGCAATGGTATAAAACAAGTCATACGAAAAATTCGATTTCCCACAAGATTTGTTGCGAACATAAACAATCTCATATCAAAGAAAAGTGAATTTGGGCCAAGGATGAAAATGCATGATTGGCATACCTTCATTAAGGTAATTCATGTTCTTGTGTATTTACTATATATTTGTATACTGTGCATGTACTTTTCATTGTATTATGTTAGAAAACAATGAAAATATCATTTAATAATTGTTGCACTACGTTCTACCTCTATCTCTCCCATACCACTTCGACAATAATGTCAAGAAAGTCATATATGATCTTGGAAAATACATGAGGTAAGTAGTGGTGTTTATTCAATTTATTGTATAGATATTATATTTGTGATTTTTTTTACTTGTTATGTAATATATTGTATATTATTTTGTAAAGTCTCGTTTATATATTTTTGCATCTTGAATCTCTTGTAGGTGGTTGTCATCTAAAGAAATCCGTAAAGAAGATAAAAAATATTGGAAGAGAAAAATTCATCATCTAATGTGTGAAATGCAAAAGTACAACCTTCAACTTTTTTCAATGCACAAGAACACTACCTCATAAACCAAGTTGAGGAGATTGAATTGTGTGGACCTATACACAGAAGGTCAATGTGGATGGTTGAGAGGCACTTGAAATTTTTGAAGCCTTTGGTTTGACAAAGAGCACATCCTGAGGGTTCTATGGTGGAAGGATACATACTATACCAGACTATGGTGTACATTATTGAATATCTTCCTGTTGGATTTTGCCAAGATCAAGAGCTCAATGAAATGTACAAAATAGAGACATAATATGGGACAAGAATAAACTGTATTCTCATCAATAGAAAATGATCAACAATCAACAGGATTCAATGTAGAAGAGCCTGCTTATATAGGCAAGGCTAGGGATATGTGAGCACACAAACATGACATGTGGCTCAATAAGAAACAAGGGTAGGTAGGAAATAGGTGTGGGTAGGTAGGAGAAATAATATAATAGTCCACATGAGGTGGATCACCCACTGAATGTGGAGTGTAACAACAAGAGTGGAGTGTAACAACAAAATCAACACCATAAAAGGTGGAATTTCTCCTACACACACTATCCCAATGTGGCACAAACACCCAAGTGTCTCATATCCAAACTACTATGAAATGCATTATCCTAAGTAAACTTAAGTAAGTGTAATAATATCCATGATGAATAATTATTTACAATAACACCCCCCCTTAATTGCAACTTAGGGGAATGCACTTAAGTCTACAATGCAACTAAGCAATGCAAGATGGGTCTCGGCTACTAGGCCATGTTAGGTACCCATGTACAAATTCAAATGCATGCAAACCAATGCAATGAAATCTCTCACAAAGTGGGGAAAGAGAGAAAAACCCAATGGGAAAAAACCCTCCCCCAAAAAGAGATATGAAAGCTATACAAGAGAACTCTCATAGAAGAATGTGAAGAACAAAACCCCATGTGAGGAAAAAGTCCCCCCCATATGAGAGAAGAAGAGAAGTCAAACTGTGACCCCCCCTCAATGGAGAATCTGCACCAATGATAGAAGCTCGATGTATAAAGAAACTGCTCCATGAACGTCGAACAACATTCCTCCCCTTAGGAAGAAACAAAACCAAAGGTGTATCCATGAAGTCTCCCCAATCATGAAGGGAAGATGTATGAAGAAAACTCATGATGAATGGAATCTCTGAAAACTGCTCAAGTGTCCCCACGTCGATGCTGAAAGATACCCCCTCCAAAGGTGGTAAACTGTGCCACACTTCTGAAAAAGGCACTCCAAGATCTAGTGGAGATGGATGAAGAACATGTCCCAAAGACTCACATGTCTCCTCAAAAAATAAAGAGACCTCCTCCAACTGTTGTACATAAGTATCCACAATCATGTCAACCTTGAAAGAATGATCATGTAGAAAATGAACAAGAGGGTCAGAGTGTGCCCTCGCAACAATCGAAGAAGGATCACCTTCATCAAAGAGAAGATGAATGTCATCAATGATGTCTCCCAAATCTGCAATGTAGGATTCCACAAACAAACCTGTAATATCTGTCAAGTAATCATCCAATGAATCTGAAGCTGGAAGACAATGTATATCCTGCTGCACTGAATCACATGAAGGCAAAACTGTCGCACAATCTGCATCATCAGGTGCAATAGGTGATGTGATATCAATATGAGGAGATGAAATACAAGACTCAAGAATGGGGTCACATGTGAGAATCCCCATGTTCAAGTGTCTAAAGTTCTCCTCAAAATCTGAACCATCACAATAAGTGTGATCATCATATGTAGAATCATCAAATGTGAAATCATCATCAACAAAATCTGAAAAGGAGTATAACCGAGATGCATGATCAACCACCCCAGTTGCAATGATAGCTCTAGTCTCCATGTCTCTAATGAAAACTGAGTCAGGTGTGAACTCCACAACTCTCTTAGTTGCGCCATGTGTGATTTGATAGATAGAAAGGAGATTGTTTGTCAAGTGGGGTACACACAACACATCATTGAAGGAGTTATCCCCAATGTCAATAGATCCTTTCCCAATCACATCCATGTATGTATGATTGCCCATCAAAATCTGTGGCATGGTGCAAGGCTCAAATGTAGAGAACATAGACTGCGAAGATGCCATATGATGAGAAGCCCCTGAATCTAGAAGCCATCTCTCTAAATCATGACTGATAGTAGCACATAGAGATTTTCCTTTTCTTGTTCCAAAAGAGTGAGTTTTTCCACTTGTAGAAGCCATGAATGCTTGCCCTTTATCTTTTGAATGTGAGGAAGTGGAAGTTGATGAATCATCCTTCTTGTAGACTTTAGGCAAATCAATGTTATGCTTTTTGATGATATGTGTGAGCTCATCAATCTTCTTAGAATAGCAACGATGCTCCTCATGACCAATCTTTTTACAATAAGCACAAGTAGGTCTTTCCTTCTTTGGTGAATTATCTCTCTTGGATGAGTCTCCTTGTTGTGGAGAAGATGGTGCTTTGTCTTTAGGCTTTGATTGCCATTTCTTCTTGTTTGAGTTGTCCTTTCCTTGATTTGCTTTGTTCCCTTGATTTGCCACTAATGCTTGAGACTTAGAAGCCTTAAGAATGCCCATGCTTATCAACTTAGTTTGTTCCATCATCAACATTTCATTGAAAGCATCAAATGTAGGCATTGTGTAGCTTGAACCCATTGTCATCCTATGGGTTTGGAAACTAGAAACAAATGCTGCATATTCTTGTGGAAGCTTGCCTATCAAGTTGAATATCAATTGAGTATCCTTCTTATCAATTCCACAATCTTTGAGTTGTGCCCTCAACTCATTTACCTTAGTGACATAATCTTGTATAGTATCAAAGTTCTTGGGATCTAACATGGTGAGATCACTATCAATTTGATATCCCCTAATCTCATCAACTTGACCATACAAGTCTTGAAACTTTTGCCAAGCATCCTTGATTAGAGTACATTTCTCAATATGAAAAATGAGATCCTTTGATACATACTTTCTTAAGGTACCAATTGCCATGATATTTTTAGTGAGCCAATCTAAATGACCAACTGGATCAGCCTTAGGATTAGTTGGAGCAACAATAGTTCCATCAATGTAATGAGTGAGTCCTTTTTCCATAAGTTTACTCCATGCATCAATTTTCCAAGTAGCATAGTTATGTGGAGTTAAGAGAGGAAACTTAGAAGAATTCATAGCAGCAAAAAGGAAGGAACACAAGAGCACAAAAGCACAAGAGACACCCCCCCAAATTCACTCAATCAAAGTACCCCCCCTAAAGTGATGATTTTGGCACTTTATACTTAGTGCGATTACAATGAGTCACTTGCAAAACAAGGCAAAGTGGACTTATGATGCAAATTTTACAACTTCTCAAATGAGAGACAAGAGACTTCAATCAATAGTGCAATGAATCTAACTGAGATTCAAGCAAATATACAAGTGCCAAAAGAACCAAAAATGGCCAAAATATGAAAGTACAATTTCTACTTACAATGGCATCAATCTGATAGCATCATGTGAAAGTAGAGGAAAAAATACGCACTTTCAAAAAAAACAGCACCTGAAAAGGAGGTCGTATGACCCCAAACGAAGCCTCTGAAGTTGCAAAAACTGGGATTACTCAGGTACAGTCACCAAAAACTGCATTTTTTGAAAAATCCATGCATCAAAAGAAAAACATTTCTTCACCACTGTGGAGAGCACAAAATTCTAGCCCATTTCAAAAAAAATTGCACCCAAAAAGGAGCAAAAATGAGCAAGTTATGGCCATTTGAAGTTGAACTGCAAAATCAAAAATGCAAATGAGAGGGGCCTGCCAAATTTTTGAAAAATACTGATGTGGTGCTGATGTCAGCAAGTCACTGGGTTAAATTTGATGGCTGTATGACCATCACAAAAACTTTGCCCTTTGCTGACTGAGCGTCCATATTGTACGGATAAATGACGTGGCAGGTGACTGTGCGTACTATACTGTACGGATTTGCTAACTGGATGAGCCACGTGGCAGATGATGTGGCAGTCCATACGGAATCTGACTGTGTGTACGGAAAATTTGACTGGGTAAGGTTTGTACCTGCGGGCCAGTGGCCGCCTGCCACATGGCGGGCGCGGTCCTCCGGTTTGGTTGACTGGTGTCCGCGTGGCGAAGCGGGCTTTGCCGGAGGCCGAGAGGAAGCCGGCGGCGGCAGGGGAGCGGAGCTGCACGGGAGGGAGCTTGGGACGGCGACGTTGGTGGCGTGGGAGCTCAGCACGGACGGTGCTGCAGCTGCGGGCTTCGACGAACGGAGCGGAAGGGCGGGCGGAGGCACGTGCGGAGCAGGCAGCAGCGACCGAAGGGAGATAGCGACGGCGGCGGGAGCGAGGACGGCAGCGACGCGGGACAGAGCTGCCAGCGGGAGAGGAAATGGCTAGCAGCGTATGCGGGACGAGGCAGGTACGTGTCGCAGACCTGCAAAACCTGCAACGCGTAGGTACGGGGGGGCCTGCGGACCCCCTTCTTTTTTTTTTCAATTTTTTTTTTGATTTTTTCGAATTTTTTTTTTTTTTTCAATTTTTTTAACTTTTCGAAAAAATATATTCAGAAAAGGAAAAAAAAAAATTCTGAAAAATAATGGAAAATTCGAAATCCGTACGAATATAGCAAAAATGGAGAAAAAAAATTTCTCACCAAAATAGGCCGACTTTATAACCAAAATTCATGGAAACGGCCTTTTGGATGCAATGGTGGGATCGGATCTAGTCTAGGACGCCTCCAAAAGATGCTGCTCCTCAGATCTGCCTCTTGACATCGCAATAATGCCTCTTCAAGACGAATCAATGAAGCCCCAATGGCTCTGATACCATGTTGGATTTTGCCAAGATCAAGAGCTCAATGAAATGTACAAAATAGAGACATAATATGGGACAAGAATAAACTGTATTCTCATCAATAGAAAATGATCAACAATCAACAGGATTCAATGTAGAAGAGCCTGCTTATATAGGCAAGGCTAGGGATATGTGAGCACACAAACATGACATGTGGCTCAATAAGAAACAAAGGTAGGTAGGAAATAGGTGTGGGTAGGTAGGAGAAATAATATAATAGTCCACATGAGGTGGATCACCCACTGAATGTGGAGTGTAACAACAAGAGTGGAGTGTAACAACAAAATCAACACCATAAAAGGTGGAATTTCTCCTACACACACTATCCCAATGTGGCACAAACACCCAAGTGTCTCATATCCAAACTACTATGAATGCATTATCCTAAGTAAACTTAAGTAAGTGTAATAATATCCATGATGAATAATTATTTACACCAACACTTCCTAAGTTTGGAGCAAAGATCCATGTAGATTGCATTTGGGATCCCAACCCCACTAACAAATTCGAAGGGGAGTACTTGATGGGGAAAGGTAGATTGAGGAAAGTGAGAGGTAATTATAAGATGTTATTGTAGTTAATTAATTATTAATCTTCAAAATAAATAGGTTGTAAGTCGTCTATTTATTTTTTGTACAGTTGGTCGAGAGTGGGATGCACTACATTTGTATATTGCAAACAATTTTGATTAGATGATGATATGGATTGAACACTGTCAACATTTTGGTTGTACATTAACATGGGAAGGTGTGTCTTCATTGGTTAAAGAAGCTCATCATAATGGAGATTCCAATGTTACGCAAAGGGAAATTGATTTAGCATATGGTTTAAGAGATGAATAGGTACACATAAATTTATTAATCACCCATATGTTTATCAACTCATGATGCAATAATTTTTACATGTTTGACATATTGCAGGTCAAACACCACAATACTTTGTGCTTCAATGGTCATAAATTTCACATCAAAAAGTTGGATGACACGAAGAAAACTTGTGATTCTGGGATAACTGTAGTCTTTGAGGTGACTAATATTTCTCTAGAAACGACATACATCCTCAAGGGTCTCAAAATTGATACTATAGCATTTTGGATGATATACTTGAGTGTGACTTTAATTCCTTCAAATTAGTTTTGTTCGTCATCAATTGGTACAGGCTACAACTGAATAAAAATGATCCTGATAGAACTATTATTGAACATGATAATGGATTTGCAATGGTTAATACAAGGTTGTTTGGGCCAATTGGGGATGAGCCCTATGTTCTTCCAAGCCAATGTGAGCAGGTATTTTACTTGGAGGTTCCACATAAACTGGGTTGGTCATTTGTTGTTAGACACAATCCAAGAGGAAGGTTGATAAAGTATAATATAATGGAAGAAGAAGATACTGAATAAGTAGAAGATTATGTAGATGATGATCACGATCAATAGTTAGTCGATGATGTTCTTGATGGAAATGTTCACGAAGAAGAAGAAGCTGATGATGATGATGATGTTGTTGTTGCTGATGATGATGGTGATGGTGATGGTGATGGTGATGGTGATGGTGATGATGATGATGATGATAATGATGATGATGATGATGTTAGGTCCTAGAGACAACTGAGAGAGGGGGTTAATTAGTTGTCAAATAAATTTAAACCAAAAACAACTTATCCAGACTTAATGCTTAATACTGGTAAACGAAACTTAACATCGGTAGATAGTTTATCAATTAATTGCAGTACTGATAAAGATTAATGCATGAAACAGAAAGATAATATCATCCACAACACATAACACCAATATTTGTATGTGGAAACCCTATAAGGGGAAAAACCACAGTGAGAAACCTTGCCCACAATCAGATGATACTACTACAGATAGTATGTGTATACAATAGGGGGTCTGGACATGCAGAAAGGCCAAGTGCCTAGAGCTCACTACTCAAACACTAATAGGAGTCACATTGACTACAATTGGATGGTTAAATCCAATAATTATGTACTACTCAAAATAGCATCTTCATATGCTGGATTCAGTACCGGTTCAGTTCTGATATGCCTTCACAAAACCTTCCTTCAACCTTCAAATGATGTCTGCATGTATAGCTCTTCTTAATCTCACATATACCTTATTACAATCCTTTTTTCAATCACATATCTATCTTACAAATAAGATCTTACATATATACCGAAGCCTAGGACCAAAATGTATAGGTCGGCTTTACAAAAGATATTACAATAAAATAATTTACAAGTAAATCAATAACCAATGCAATATCTGATTCAACATGTCAGCTTAATGCATTTACAACAATAATAAATTATCTCCATAGCGTGTTGTGCTGATCTAGAATAGATAAGTCTGTCGGTGCTTATCCTGGACCTATTTGCCGGTAACAACAAATATGCAAACACGAATATACCAATGAACAAATCTCCAAGACAAATTGTCCAAATGATGTCTTTGACATAACCAAGTGTTTTCTATGTCATTCCAAGTGTCGGTGAACAATATATCTTGTTGGTGAACTAGATATCGGTGACTATGCATAAGTCACTAGCTTGTCGGTGAACTTTGCCAATTCTCCAAGTGCCAGAGTTGATAAGTGTTAATAGGTGTTGACATAAATGACAAAACCATATCCAAAATACCAACAATCTCCCCCTTTGGCATTGATGGCAACACAAGATGGAAAAACCATCAAAGTGCCAAAATAGAAATGCCAAAAAACCAACAATCTCCAAAAGAGATCAAAACCATAAATCAAAATTCAGGTACAGAGAGTAATCAATCTCTCCCAAAATAACAATCTCTCCCTCTAGGAGTAACATGTGTTTTTCCATATCAATCTCTCCCCCTTTGACATCAAATGCCAAAGCAATATAAAAACCAAGTTCAAATACAAAATACCAACTACTCCCCTTGAGAAGTAGCTCTCCTCATTAAAGCCGGAGTAAAAGATTTATCTATTAGTTCCGTCGGTTGATCAAAAACATCAACTGTCTAAGTCTCTACTAGTGGGGGTATGACCCCAAGCTAATCTCTGAGATATTCAAAAGTCTCCTTAGGCAGAGGTTTAGCGAAAATATCTACAATCTGCTCTTTAGTATTCACATAAACCAGTTTGACTTCTTTTGCTTCAACATTCTCTTTCAGAAAATTCAGTTTGATAGAAACATGTTTAGTTTTAGAATGTAGTACCAGATTCTTAGATATATCAATTGCTATATTGTTATCACAATAGATAGTTGTAGGTTCTTTGCATTTTACCTTTATGTCCTTCAACATTTGCTTAAGCCATAATACCTATGTACAGTTGGTTGCTACTGCAACATATTTTGATTCAGCTATTGATAAAGATGTGCAACTTTGTTTCTTACTCAACCAAGAAATTAATCTACTTCCAAGAAAAAATGCTCCGTCGGTGGTGTTTTTTCTGTCATCTACATCTCCTGCCCAATTTGCATCTGTGTATGCACATAATTCAAAGTTATCATCTCTAGGATACCATAAGCCAAGATTTGTAGTGCCTTGTAAGTACTGGAAAATCCTTTTTACTGCTGATTCATGATTTTGTTTAGGATTACTTTGAAATCTTGAAACAATACATACTGCATTCATAATATCACGTCTTGTTTGTGTCAAATACAATAGACATCCTATCATAGATTTGTACCTAGTCAGATTAACAGGTGTAGATTCATCCCTTAGTGATAATTTGTCATTTTTAGTCATAGGTGTGCTTACCGGTTTAGAGTTTTTCATCCCAAATTTATTTAGTAACTCCTTCAAGTATTTATATTGACTCAAGAATATACCTTTATCAGTCTGTGAAATCTGCAATCCTAAAAAGAATTTTATCTCTCCAATCATAGACATTTCAAATTCTTGTTGCATTTCAATAGAAAAGTCTTTACATAATCCATCTTCTCCTCCAAAGATTATATCAACAACAAAAACTTCTATAACCAAGATTTCATCATTAGTCACTTTATAGTATAAGTTGTTGTCAGCATTACCTTTAGAAAAACCAATCTTCAAAAGGTATTTATCCAATCTAGCATACCAAGCTCTTGGAGCTTGCTTCAACCCATCCAAAGCTTTCCTAAACCTGCAAACCATATCTTTGTTATCTGTTAAAGAAAATCCATCAGGTTGCTCAATGTAAACTTCTTCTTCAAGATCTCCATTCAAAAATGCACATTTAATATCCATTTGATATACTTTGTAGTTCTTGTGTGCTGCAAAAGCCAAGAATAATTTGACTGTCTCAATTCTAGCTATCGGTGCAAAAGTTTCATTGTAATCAATTCCTTCTTTCTACGAATATCTCTTACACACTATTCTTTCTTTATTTCTGATTACCTTACCATCTTCATTAATTTTGTTTCTAAATACCCATTTTGTTCCAATTACATTTTTCTCTTTAGGCCAAGGAACTAATGTCCATGTGTTATTATTTTCAATTTGTTCTAATTCTTCTTCCATAGCTTTAATCCAGTGTTTATCTTCACATGCCTCATTAATTAATGCTGGTTCAATTTGAGAAATAAGACATACCTCTTCATTTTCCAGTCTTCCTCTTGTCATAACTCCTTGATACTTGTTCCCAATTATCTAATTTTCAGAGTGGTTCAATCTTACATACTGGGGTGTCTTTGTTTGCTGTTGTTCCTTAGTTACGGTGGATTTTTTAAATGATACCGGTGTAACTGGATCTTCATTCTATACCGGTGTGTTCAATGTAGGTTCATTTGTGGGTATCCCTATTGCTGGTTCAGAGTCTATATACCTTGAAGTTCCTCTAAACTATTCATCAATTTTCACATTTTTACTCTCAACAATTTTTTGCAATCTCTTGTTAAAACATATATATGCTTTGCTCTTAGATGAATAACCAAGAAATATTCCTTCATCACTTATAGGATAAAATTTGCCAATATACTCATCTCTTCTAATATAACATTTACTTCCAAATATTCTAAAATATTTAAGAGTAGGAGTAATACCAAACCATAGTTCATGAGGGGTCTTACCAGTTTCACCTTTGATGTGAACTTTGTTGAATGTGTAGACTATTGTTCTTACTGCCTCTCTCCAATATACATGTGGTAGATTTTCTTCTAATAACATACTTCTAGCTGCATCCAAGATAGTTCTATTTTTCCTTTCTACAACTCCATTCTGCTATGGTGTCCGGGTTGCTGATAATTGTCTTTTGATTCCATTTACTTCACAGAATGTATTAAATTCCTTAGATGTGAATTCACCTCCTTGATCTGATCTTAGACATTTGATTTTCTTACCGGTTTCATTTTCTACCATCACCTTGAATAGCTTGAATTTCTCAAGTGCTTCTGATTTTTCTCTGAGAAAAGTAACCCAACACATTCTAGAATAGTCATCAATGATTAGCATGAAATATCCATCACCTTGTAAGCTTTTAGTTCTAGTTGGACCACATAAATCAGTATGAATTAAGTCAAGAGCATTATTGGATTTTTTTGGAATACTTTTACAAGATGCTCTAACTTTGTTTTCCAAATTGACATTCCTTACATACCGGATTGTGAGGTTTAACAATCTTAGGTAAATCTCTAACTGCTTTAGTTGTACTGATTTTCACAATGCAATCAAAATTTACATGACAGAGTCTCTTATGCCATAGCCAACTTTCATCAATATGTGCAATCAAGCATGTCTTTTCATTGTTATTCAAATGAAAGATATTACCTCTAGTTTGATTACCGGTTGCAATTTCCAAACCAGTTTTATTCATAATTTTGCATTTTTCATTCTTGAATTGTAACTGAAATCCTTTTTCAACTAATTGACCAACACTCAATAGATTATGCTTTAAGCCTTCAACATAGTAAACATTGTCAGTATTATGCTTAACATCAAGAGATATAGTACCTTTTCCTTTGATCAAACAAGCTTTATCATCTCCAAATCTTACTAGACCTCCATTATATTCCTGAAAATTCAAGAATTTACCTTTATCACCAGTCATATGATGTGAACATCCTGAATCAATGATCCATTCATCCTTAACTTCAATTTTAGCTGCCAAGGCCTTCTCTACTAGTTGAACAGTAGGTGCCAGTTGATATTTTGTTATAGCAACAAAGACCCATCCATTGTCTATTGGATCCTCATCAGAATCATTAGTGACTCCTTCTTTAGCAAGATAACAAGACTTGTCTTTATCCTTCTTAAATCTGTATCTCTGATATTCAGGGTTAGGCTTGTATGTTCTTCTAGCTTCTTCTCTCAATCTTGCATGTCTATCAGGGCATCTTGAAGCTATATTACCAATCTTATTATAGTTAAAAAATTTAAAGGGTGCTTTACCTTCATACTTACTTCCAACTGGACCTTTAGGCATTTTCCTTGCAAATAGTGCTTCAAGTTCTTCATTTTCTCTCCTGCTTTCTTCAAGTTCTATTGCATAAAAGGCTTTCCAATCAGATTTGTCAAATGATGGTGTGGATGATGTTGATGCCTTAAAAGCTAAATCTTTCTTTATAGTAGCAACAAAACCAAATTCCTCAATTTCAAAAGCTGAAAGTTTTCCATTCAATGTGTCCCTAGTTATTGATGTATTAGGCATTGTTCTCAACTCATTTATAACAATAACTTTCATTTTGTATGCCGGTGGAAATCCGCTTAAAACTTTTGAAATAATTTCATCTTCACTTAATGTTCCTCCACAATATTTAATACCCAAAACAATTTCATTTACTCTTTCCATAAAAGTAGAAATCCTTTCATCTTCTTCCATTTTCAGATTTTCATACCTGACTTAGAAGCTTTCAAGTTTTGCAATTTTGACTGTGGAATCTCCTTTATTCAATGTTTCCAAATGGTCCCAAATAGCTTTAGCAGTAGATCTATCTGATAATCCCATGATTTTCTGATCTGATAATGCGCTCAAAAGTGCTTCTCTTGCTTTGCAATCATTTTCTTCATCTTTTCCTAAGGTTGGTGGATTAAGCTGATTGGGAGTAGGAGCAGTATAGCCATTCTTTGTAACTTCTTAGATGTCCTTTCCAATACAATTCAAATGTGTCTCCATCATGATCTTCCATATGCCATAGTTGGTTCCATCAAGTTTAGGACTGTCCTTCCTGAAATAGTTGGAAGATATTGGATCTCCTCAAGCTGTTAAACTTCTGCAAAAAGAGGACTAAGCTCTAATACCAATTGTTAGGTCCCAAAGACAACTGAGAGGCAGGGTTAATCAGTTATGAAATATATTTAAACCAAAAATAACTTATCCAAACTTAATGCTTAATACTGGTAAACCAAACCTAATGTCGGTACACAGTTTATCAGTTAATTGCAGTACTGGTAAAGATTAATGCATGAAACAGAAAGACAATATCATCCACAACATATAACACCAATATTTATACGTGGAAACCCTATAAGGGTAAAAGCCATGGTGGGAAACCTTATCCACAATTAGATGATACTACTACAGATAGTATGTGTATACAATAGGGGGTCTGCACATGTAGAAAGGCCAAGCACCTAGAGCTCACTGCTCAAACACTAATAGGAGTCACATTGACTACAATTGGATGGTTAAATCCAATAATTATGTATTGCTAAAAATAGTATCTTCATATGCTAGATTCAGTACCAATTCAGTTCTGATATGCCTTCACAAAACCTTCCTTCAACCTTCAAATGACGTCTACATGTATATCTTTGCTTATTCTCGCATATACCTTATTACAATCATTTTTTCAATCATATATCGATCTTACAAATAAGATCTTACATATATATCAAAGCCTAGGACCAAAATGTATAGGTCGGCTTTACAAAAGATATTACAATAAAACAATTTACAGTAAATCAATAACCGATGCAATATCCAATTCAACATGTCAGCCTAATGCATTTACAACAATAATAAATCATCTCCATAGCATGTCGTGCTGATCTGGAATAGATAAGCCTGTCGGTGCTTATCTTGGACCTATTTGCCGATAACAACAAATATGCAAACATGAATATACCAATGAACAAATCTCCCAGACAAAGTGTCCAAATGATGTCTTCGACATAACCAAGTGTTTTCCATGTCATTCCAAGTGTCGGTGAACAATATATCCTCCTAGTGAACCAGATACCGGTGACTGTGCATAAGTCACTAGCTTGTTGGTGAACTTTGCCAATTCTCCAAGTGCCAGAGTTGATAAGTGTTAATAGGTGTTGACATCAATGACAAAACCATATCCAAAATACTAACAGATGATGATGATGATGATGATGATGATGATGATGATGATGATGGCGATGATGATGATGATGGTCATGATGATGATTTGGATGAAGAAGAAGATCAATGACATGAATGAAATGTATGAGGTATGTGATTAGTATATTATCTATTTAATATTGATTTCTTGATAGAAATTTATTTGACTTATATGGTTACATAATTAATTCATTATGTGGACTGTTTATTAGCTATGTGATGGATGGTGATTTATGATATATATTTGATGGATTACATGTTTATGATGATACATATGTGATGCTTATGATTCTTAATTACATATATGATGATACATATGTTATGTTTATGATACATACGTATTTATTGTTTATCAAATTACAAATGTAATGCTTATGATGCTCAATTGTTTTGATTAATTAAAAAAATAGGTTTTCAGGACCCAAAACCTTTAACATAGGAGATTAAAATAAGACACCAAAAAGTCCAGTGCTTAAGAACCGCATATATAAAGACTGGCAAAAAGGTCAGCAAACCAAAAGGACAACAAAACAAACAACAACAAAGAAACAAAGAAGGCGCTACACAGTAATTTTCTTCAGCAGGTCCTCCACCTTTATCACCAGCTCGTCGTAAGTGGCCTTGATAGCTTTTAGGTCTTCCAAATCCTTGTTAGGTTTCTTTTCCTTCTCTTTACCTCTGGTACGGGTTCTAGGACCTTGAACTTCCCTTGCTCCTTCAGTTTCTGGGTCAATGTCTAGGATTTCCTTTTCTTCATCCAATTTGCTGATGAGGGTGTTGGTGTTGTTAGCTGAAATCTTCAAGATGCTTAGGCTCTGCTCAGAAATTCTCTTCAAACACTCCTCAATTTTGCCAACTTTTCTAACAGTATCCGAGAGAGTTTGGTCATTAGCATCAGCAAGATTTTTCCTTTCTAGCAAATCCTTCTCTATTTTTTCAAACCTGGGGTTGAAGGCATCTCTTATGTTTTCGGCTTTAGCAATGGTGCTTTTTAGGTCCTCTATGTAGTTGGCCATGGTCTTCCCTTCCCTAGTATTGATGGTTTCCAAGATCAAGACTCTGTTGCAGAGTTTTTTGTTTTCATCCACAACTTTCTTGTAACCGTTAATAAGCCACTCCATAGTTTCCATGAAACCTTGCATACCCTCGAGGGGAGGGTTGGTGGGGGGGTCAGCTTTTCCAGGGGTTGCCTATTCCTCTTTAGGAGTGTACTGAGTAGTGGTTGTGTCTACAACCCTAAGAGCCTCTTCCATGGTCTCCTTTTCCAGATTATGATGCTAAATTGTTGGTGTTGATTTTATGTATATATTTTGTGTGATGCTGCCATCCTTGGTGGAAATAGGTAATTGACTACAAACATCATCAACCCTTTACTTCAAGATCCTGCACAATCTACATAAAGTAAAGGTAAGGAATAAAATAATATATAATGATTATGATGACTGCATATTGTTCATGTTGTGTACTATGTAATTTTTAGTATACGTATCATGTAATTTTTAGCTAACATAAAATAATTGAATTACATATGCAAGAACTTGAACCCCTTTGAAGAGGATCCTGCATAGTCTCATGGATCGACAAGTATAAGTCAATACACCCTATAGAAATAGTTTATTTTTTAAAAATTACTAGGAAAACAAACTTCCTCAGTTTTTCAAACGTCAACATTAGCAGCAAATCCAATACAGTTATCAACACTTTAGGCCCCAGTTGGACTTATTCAAATTTTAATCTCAACATCAACTTTAGCGCCAACTTCTTCATCAACATTACCCTCATTTGCAAAATGTCTCTCTCATTACCAACTAACTCTCATTTGATGGAGTGCAAGTATCACCAAATAGGTATTTGTCAGATATGTCTTCCTTGAGTGAGGGAAATGCAGGAATAGAAGATGAAAGCGAGACATGTAGTAGATCTAAAATAGGGAGATCAACTAGAGGTCAAAAGATTAGAATAAAATTCAATAAATACATGGAATTTTTCCTTGCTCAAGGGGGGTCATGTTCTTATGATGATGAGACCAAAGGCGCCATGAAGGTGCCCTTGAGGTACAAACATCTACAAAAACAATGGGTACCCAAGGAATTTCCTCCAATAAACACCGATTTTTGTGTTAATGAGAGGATATATCGCATAGCACCTTCGTCATTACATGGATTGGGCCTATTTCCATGGACGGAATAAAGGTTTGTTACAACAAAACTACGGAATTAATGGAGTATGTTGGACCTTGTTACAAATAAAAAAATTGGATGCAAATTGTTCGATATAAAAAACGTATGCATAGGTAAGCACTGTCAACAAATTATATACAACAGAAAGATAATGATTAAAGTAAACGAGTGTCTGTATACATTGATGGAAGGCCAAAAGCAAAAAGGAATATTGCAGGTTTAATAAATAGTATGTGACCTGGGTCAACTAATAAGCAACCCAATTGCATATTTGAGGCGCATGAGGGAATCGTGTATTCGTATGTGCGATAAAATCAACAAGTGTACAGGAAGAGCTTCTAATTGATTACAATTTGAATTGTATAGAGAGAAACAAAGTTACTATCATGGGGGTGGTACATACTATATACCATTTAAACCAACCTCCAATTAATGACTCCAATATACCATTTTATAATTAAGTTTTTTTGCTAAGTCTATTGGTTTCATTTCGCTAACGTTTTTTATATTTTTTTTTATCATAGGGTGACATGGATCTGTCACATAGCATAGATATCAGACAGGGATGTAGGTCCTAACACTTCTACCGTGCAGGTAAACCTCATTGTAATTGTACAAATTAGATAGAAGAAAATTGTTACATTATTATGTTCTTTTCTTGAGTGTTTTGGAGTAATTTTGATAGTGTTAATAATATTCTTGTCACAGACGGATGTTCAGGGAAAGGGAAAGGGACCTGTAGTACCTCAACACCTATATAGGGATGCAGACTCAATTGTATTATGCAATGATGACATCACATTTACCACAAACCCTATAGAAATAATGAAAAAACTATTAGAAAAATTAATAGAGAGATTCTTTCTTTGGCATCCATGAGTCCTCAGATCGATGAAATAAAAGAGAGGGTGCAACAATTGATGTGGACAACACAAAACTTGCAAGTAAGCAGTAATGAAAGCTTTAATCATAACAAAATTTCAATAATGGTTTATATTTTATTCTCTTTTATGTCATTAACTAAAATATGTGTGTGTTGTTTTTACATGATTTTTTGCATCCTCATCAACCTCGTGGCCATGATTAGGGTATTGCAGGTAGTTCAAGTGATGACCATGTTCTATTCATTAAAACTACTCCTTCTTTGGAATTATGAATTTTCTTTTTTAATGCTAGTGTTATTGATCATATATTTATTATGTAGTTGATGTAGAGGGATCTAGTTGATTCTCTTCATGACTGATCATTCATACCTTAGGACAACAAACCCCCTTACACATCCCTTCACTTGTTCTCAACAAACCCCCAACACATCCTTTTTCTAGATCCTTGACTTGGATCAACCTCTCACTTCATCACTTATAATTTTTGAGAGCTTCATACTCTGATTTGTTCTTCACTGTCAACTCACCTCTCACTATATGATACTCTCTCCTTTTAAAACTCGTCACATTCTACTTGAGCTCACATTCTACTTGATCTCAACTTCCAACAAGACAAGTTACATATTCAAGCAACTCCATGTTAGCCTTAACATTGTGAAAATACCAAGTATTTCAACCATCATACCTTAACATATACTTACCCTTGTCCTCCAAGAGTGTTCTTTCACTATCCTTATCTCATTAATGTCTTCTCCAACTACCCAAGAACTCATAATCTGCACTTACTCATAGAATCCTTACAAATTCCAAAACTGCAAAATAAGGAACCCAAACTACCATTCATTGTGACTATCATGATCAAACAACTAGATTGAAACTTTCTTGGCTTATCACTTTGAGCACCCAAAACACATCATACTTGATACTTTCTCAGACATGTTAGATCTCCAAACATAGTTTGCAACCCATAAACACTGTACTCATGCCATTTTTAGTGCCTCAACACCTTAGGATCAATGTCCATCATACTGGGGAAGGTTATTTAGAGTTGTTCCATCATTATTTAATCAACATAGTCCTATTTCAACCCATTGGACATCACTCAACAAAACAATATGGTTTGTTGTCCCAAAATAGGGAAAACTTTGTCTTAGTTTGCTAGGGCACTAGTTTTCTTAACATTTGTACAACCATTCAACATAAGAACAATTCAATATGAAAGATACTTGAGTTGACAATAGGAAACCATAATTTGAGAAGTTTTAAATGACTACATCAATGGATATTAACAAACCCTTGTGTCTGACCCAGAACTGAGGGTTTTGGACAGTTTAGAGAAAAATATTTCAAACTCTCCTCATTATTCAGGACCATTGCTCTAAATTGGCATAAAACAAAGTTAATTAATTACACTTCACCCTCCAATCCTTGATTATTCATTTTTAATCTATTTTCTTGATGAGAATAAACTTGAAACAGTGCATGAAACATGACTGCCATGGAAATTTGCAATTAACAGGTCCCAAAACATAAAATTTTATTGATTTTATCAAACCATAATACATTATAGTGTTCTTCAAGGTGTCTCCTTCCTTCTTCCTTTACACTTCCCTCTTGTCACAATTTTACCTACCTTTTTCCTCCTTCATACTATTCTATCATTAAGATTAGCATCAAACACTTAATAAAGGTTCATCTTTCTTTTCAATTCTTAATAAAGGTTTATCTTTGTTTACAATTCTTGTAGTTTTTATATATTTAATGTTTTATATATTTAATGTATTATTCTTCAGGTGTTGTCAATGTTCTTGTGTAAATGTCACCTCATCTGAGGTTATCCCCACTTGTATTGCCGATTGCAATGTCATCAAAATACATCATGCAAACATTGTTTACTGCACGTCATGTTGACCAGCCCATTGTTAGTAGATCCCTCTTTTGCTCTCTCTTTCATTATGTGTTTATTTCCCTTGAAGCATTATTTCTTGGGGGCATTTCATAGTGGATTCATTTTTTGCAACAGGAGATGCATATGAGGATGCGCCAGAGGCGACTACTACTGATAACATACCATCATTTTTTGGATCTTCCTGTATTGCTAGTATGAGAACGTTGCAGGCCACATTGGTAGTGAGCAACTAATAATTGATTCCCTTAAAGATACAAAAGGTTCTAGGTACTTTAAAATTATTATTATATATAGTCTAATTGTAATTTACTTACTAATCACTCGTTTTGGACTAATGATCCCATGATTGTTTTGTAGGAAATGATATTTTTAATAAAAATCTTAATGACATTGCATTGCAGATATTTGGGCCCACTATACATAAAAGGTGGAACATCATATGTGACCTAACCCTAATCCACTATTTTAATTTCATATCATTGCTAGAATAGTTTTCCTTTGATCCTTTTCTTGAACTATATCAAAGGTAGCTTCGGTTTATTTCTGAATCTAAGAGGTTTTTTTTCCTTTAAAGGTGGAATGACCAAGAAAAAAAGTTAAAAGATGAACTAACAAACTATATGGTTGGGTTGTTCGGAAATGACATATTCGACAAAACCAAGGTCCTTGAAAAAGCTAGCACATATCTAAAGTATGTGAGTTACCAATACAGGACACATTTAGAGAATAATGTAAAGTACGAGTATCTCCCCATGATTCCACAGAGGGAGTGGAAGGACCTGATTTTGGATGTGAAGGAGAGAATTGAAAGGAAAAAATAAAATACACCACCAGACGCAAGAAGAAGGTATGTGATACTATTAAGAATGTAATTATGTACTAATTACTCTTTATATTTATATAATCTAACATATTTCAAACTTTTCATAAACTGAGTGACACGCCAAAGGCAACCAAGGAAAGACAAGAAAAGCATGGGCAACACAAACTCGGATTTGGTGGTTATATGAAACTTGTTGCACAAATTGTAAGAATCAGTAAATGAAATATCGCATCAAAATATTTATAAACTGCAAACAAATTTTTTTTATCAAACAATACAAGCAAAATTCACGATATTAAGAAAAAATGCAGGGCTATGAATTCAATAGAGCGCCCACAGAATATGACAATAGAATTGCCTACCAGCAAGGCTATACAGTCATGGCTAAATGGCTACAAGAATTGAGTGGGCAAACATGAGATTTTGATGCATCTGTCACAAAGGTAAATAAGCTAAATGAACATGATTTTAAATTGAATACTTTACCAATAATCTATTTGATGTTAAGTTTCAACATAAAGTGATTATATTCTTTTTAAATAAGCAAGAAATGATAACAATGCGCATGACATTGGAATGCATCTCATTAATTGTGGAACACAACCTGGACATGATGGTCCATATGTGCATTCCAATAGTGGAGGTATTCATTTGCTATTCAACTTTTTTTATGTAATTATTAATACAATTAAACATCTTATGTAATGCCCCGCTAGGAAACCCCTAAGGGTTTAAGTTAAAAACACTCAATTAGAGTGTAAATATTTTTTTTTTTAAAATAATAATTAAGAGCGTTAATGAAGCGTTACAATATTAAGATAGATTGAAGTTATCTCTAACTAGATAACACAGCGGAAGGCTAAATGATCCTAAGAGGTTTCCCAACGTGATTACATAACCTTACACCTAACTCAACTTGCGTCATTAGATCCATTAAACTGGATAACATAATTGCGAGATAATGCATAGATCTTGATTATATATGTGTTCGATGGTTTGACACCTTATAGCTTTAGGAAGCGTTCATTTACTTTGGCGGTTAGGAGGCCATTGAGAGGTTATTTATGCATTGCACTTAAATTCATAATTACATTAAGAGGCCTCCAGAAAGGTTCATGCGTTTAGTATAATGAAGTTCATTCATTGGGTTTAGGGTATCCATTCACAATCGATTTCATCCTTTAATATTAAAAGCATGGTTAATCAGATGAGATTCATTCATTAAGGATTAACTACAATTAATAGAGTGAGATCCCTTCATTTGATTTCATGCATAGCCAACTAATGAGTTGTAGTTCTTATATGAAAGATAAAATGTGAGTAGCCATAGAATTCATTTGAAGTTTTAGCAATGCAAATAAATGGACTAATTTCATTAGGGTGGATATGCATTAGGACACACGAGAGCATCCTTTAAATTAAAATATCGTTAGCTAGATGACATTCATCATTTCAAGATTAGAATAATAAGATCATAGTGACGTTCTTCTATTAGGATTAAAATACAATTATCTTATTGCATATCACTCTTTTTGGGTTATATGAAGTTAATATGAGAGAGATACTTTTACTAAGGTTTAATGTATAAACAACTAATCAATTATTTCCCATTTTAGTTCAATTTTAGCAATCATAAGGGATTCTTTTTATAAGGATTAAAATATGGATATCTAGTTGAGTTCACCCGACTATAAAATTAATCTGGTGAGGATTATTGATTATAATTACAACATAACTAACTAAAAATATTCATCCAATTTAGTGGAATATAATTAACATGGCGTAGCTCATTTAAGAAGATAAAAGTAATTACCTATATGTTGATCACCCTTTAGATTCCAACTTAGAAATTATAACATTAATTCCATCTTTGTTTTCCCATACTCATTTGATCAATTCACATGCTTAATAACAAGTTAATCCACAGACGTAATCTAGCAAGATTCTTTCCACTATTATAACTTTAATTAACATATTTTAAATACTTTGCCATAATCATAATTTACAATGTCTTATGAATCCGATTTACTTCTTTCCTCAAGATGTCTGATTTTGTGCATTTGATTAAAATTCATTAATTTTCCATCATACACTTATGAATAGCAACCATACCAGATAACTTAAAGCATGAAACAAGGGAAATTAAAACATCGCATAACACAGATATGATCTCGGAGTTCACCCCTAAGGGGCTACATCTCCGGGTCTGCTCAACTGCAAGACCCCTCTGGCATTTAATATAGTTAGGATTACAAATTTACATGTCTTTTACAATCTTGCCTTTTAGGCGATCACAACCATACTACAAATGACCATTTCGGTTAGTAAATACATCTCTACAAGTTTTCCAACTAAGTTCACATAAATGTAAGCATTTCTCGTCCGGGTATTTTACTTAATCTTTAGATAAACATCACTGACATGTTGTCTAGAACTATACACTAGTACCCCTCTCTTGCAACACAACCATACCCTATTCAAAAGAAAATATACTTGATGGAAGACTTTGAAATTAAAGAAAACGCTCCCCATTGATTTATAAATTTCTTGCGTATATATATGAAGCATGTACACGTGAATCCTCAAGTTATATTTAACCAATTAGAAATAACGCCCACATTTATCCATAATTACTAATTAATATTGCTATATATACATATATATTGTAATGCCCATACCCTAGTCGGACTTTTAAAACCCGTTTAACCTCGATTGACTTCCTATGTGGCATTCTCGAATGGTAGATTAACCGATATGCAATGTGTAGTTTAGATAATATAAATAAACTGAGCATACTTATTATTGTGTTTTTGCATCGATTCTCGTGTAAATGCAATTGTTCCTAACCCTTGTGATAAATCTTGAGCTAACATCTTCATTGAATATGTATTTGTATATGCATGCTTGTATGAATTCATGGGTGCAGGAGATTGCAGGTACAACACCGCTTAGGGCAAGGTTCACCTCCTTTGGAATTTGCAAGGTTGAGTATGCTCGTTCATCTTTTGAATTCGGATTTAGTGGTCATATAACTCTCGTCTTGCCTTAGCCATGGTTAGGTGAGCATTGTGTGTGGATTCGTGGGCTTGCTCTTCAATGGGATGCGTGTCGAGTGATTTGGAGGACTTCCTCGATTTGCGTGCCATGCGCGAGGTAAGTGAGGTTTGTGATCCTAAGTATTAAATTTAAATTTAAGAGTAGACGAGCGCATTAGAAATTTAGAAATTTAAATGGGTAGCTTCTTCTATATGATTAATCACTAATTTAAGAGATTGCTTTAAATTGTTATTGTAGCAAGCTTAAGGTATTTAACTGAGGTTAGTGTGCTCATTTACGCATTTGTAACTTTTATGCATTTGTAGTTGAGAAATTTGAATAAACAAGACTCTTGCATTAGATTAGTCATTTATTTAAAAATGTCGCTTTATTAAGTTATAGCGAGTTAATTTAATAGTTAATTTTAATAACTACGATTTTAATAAATTATGCATTTTAGAAAGGAAAATTTTTAAAGTCGTTTGGGAGATAGTAATAAATTACTCATTTTCGCATTTTGGAAGAAAAGGGATAAATTATTATTATTTAAACGAAAATTATTTCCTTTTTACTTGTATAGTTGACATAGTATAAAAAGATTGATTTTTAGAAAATTAAAATTTAATCAAAATGCCTTACTCGGCCAATAGGTTCGAAATAAGAAGTAGGCTTAAAACTTGTAGTGAGAAATTAAAATTTAAAAGAACGCAATAGGAAAAGGAAGCTTTTTAATTTTAAGGGAAAAATGAATAAGAGGTTTCCATTTTTCATCATTTTATTTTTAAAAATAAATACCTAATTTCGAAATTGAAATTAGGGCAAAAATTAGGGCTTTCTTTTTAATCTTGTTTGGTAAGCATTTTGGGGGCCTTCTTGGCCTTTGGTTTTTTTTGGAAAAACATGGTTCTTGCAAGGGAGTTTGGGGATTTTGGAGAGAAATGAGGAATGAGAGCAGCTGATTTGGGAGCTCATCTTCATCAAAATCCCTTCCTGGAAAGCATTTGGAGGTAAGAAATTTTGATCTCCCCTTTTGTTTTTTTGTTATGCCCTCCATGAAATGCTGGAAAAACAGAGAGGATTGCTACCCATGAATGTATATTAAGATTTAGTTTCCAGTTGGTTGTTGCTATGAAAATTTTGGAAAATGTATTGATTTTGAGTTTCTTTCAGAATAGGAGGTTTGTTTTTGGAATGTGAATTTCTTCAAAAATATAAGCAAAGAGAGAGGTTGCTGGAAAACGTTTTTTTTTTAAAACCCCTGTCTGTGAGGCTGTGTGTTAAGCTTCTGGGAGTTGTTATATATTTATGCCTGTTTTTTCTGTTTTTATTTTACCATAACCAAATATATTTTAGAAAACAAAAACACAAAAAAAAAAAATTAAAAAAAACCAGGTTTTTGTGCCCCCACGGCATTGCTACCAGTTGGTAGCGATCTGCTACCAAATGGTAGCAGCGCTACCTTTGGTAGCACCCTGCTACCATTTGGTAGCAGCGCTACCAAAAGGTAGCTAGGCTGCCAACGATGGGGAAGGGCCCACGTGGATGCCCACGTGGGTACCCTCTCCCCTCTCTTTTTTTTTTTGAAATTTAAAAACAGTTTATTGTATTTGTTTTGTTTAATTATTATTATTTTATTATTTTATATAATTTGTTTAAAAAAAAAAAGGGTTCAGTTTAATGGATTTTTAATTATTATTTGTTTATTATTTTATATAATATTATTAGAAGAAAAAAAAAAGGGAGATATATGCATGTCTCATAAAAAGAAGAATTCAGATTTATTTAGTGAACAAAAAAATTAGTATAAGGGATTTACTTTTAATTCTTTGATATTATTCAATTTTAAATTCAGTTCTTATACTATTAATCTTGGATTATAAATTAATATATTTGGACTTTAGGGAATCAACATTAGTAAACCCATACTTGAATACAAGTTTTCTTTTAAATTTCATATTGGTTTCAGCATACTCAAGTTAACTCTTATTTTTTTACATGGTCTAAATAGTCATGGTGGACTAATACGAATTTTTGGAATAAAAGTTAAATTATCAAATCCGTAAACTTGTTCGACATTAATCGTTAGACAGATATGGTAAACGAACACCTCTTCCGGATTATGCTTATGTAGGTTTAAATTTTCTATAATAGAATTTGGTTATGGAATGGCAAGACTTGTCATGATAGTGGATGGTTATAAGTCGATTAAACCCCCTTAGTTAGGCTACCGTCAAGCGATGGAATCTAGTTTTGTTGTTTTCCTATGGTTATAATTCAATTTGACCCGCTTTAAAAAGGGATCACTGTGTAATAATCAATCGAAATAGATGTTGAATAGTGTATGTGTTCGCCTAAAAGGCAAAGTTGTAAAGACATGTAACTATGTATTCCTAACAATATAATACCAAAGGTGTCTTGCAGTTGAGCAGACCCGGAGATGTAGCCCATCCGGGGTGAACTCCGAGATCATATTCTGTGTCATGCGAAGTTTATAGCGTACTTTGTTTTATGTTTTAAATTATCTTGAATGGTTGTATTTTTGCAAAGTGTATGGTGTAAATTAAATGAACTCAAATTTAAATGCATAACATTATTCATACGGATAAACGTAGTTATTTAAGTTCATAGAACGTTGTGAATTATGAATATGGCATGGTATTTAAATATTGAAAATATAGTGTGGAAAAAAAAAGTAAATTGGTAATGTTAATTTGAATTGTAATAGTGGATGAAATCTAGATAGAATTACTTCATTGGATTAATTGTTAAAAAGTATGTTAATTGGAATGAATGTAAAAAAAAAAAGGGGAAAACAAAGTTAAAAAAAAATTATGTCACAATTCCTAGATTGAAGTTTAACAGAAGAACAGCATAGAAACATCTATCCTTCTACCTTAGTAAATGATTCACGCCATGTCAGTTATGTTTCATTACATTGGATAAAATTTGTTAAGTTATTTCACGTTTTAATCATAACCAATAATCCTCACCGGATCAATTTGTTAATCGTGTGGACTCAATCAAATATTCATGTTGTTTATTGAATGAATATACTTAGTAATTTATGTCGTAATTTTGAATCAATAACCCTCCCCAGATTACTTCTATAACCGGGTGAACCCAACTAGAAAACCCATATGCTAATCTTTATAAAAAGGAATCCCTCATGATTGCTAAAATTAATCTAAAATGGGAGAGTAATTTGATTGGTGGGTTATACATTAAACCTAGTAAAAGAATCTTCCTCACACTATCTTTCAATTAACAAAAAGAAGATATCCAATAAGATAATTGTATTTTAATTCTAAGAGAAGAACGTCATTATGATCTTACTTCTCTAACCTTGAAATGATGAACGTCATCTAGTTAACGATACTTTGAAAGGGAAGATGCTCTCGTGTGTTCTCATGCATATCCACCTCATTGAAATTAGTCCATTTAATTGCATTATTAAAACTTCAGACGAATTCCATGTCTACGCACATTTTATCTTTCATTTAAGGACTGCATCTCAATAGTTGGTTATGTATGAAACCAAACGAAGGGACTTCACTAAATTAATTGTGGTTAATCCTTAAGAAATAAATTTCTCTCATTAACCATGCATTTAATATTAAAAAAAAAGGAGATAACAAATGTGGGTGAATATTTTAAAATCAAATGATGAAACCCTCGCTTTACTAATCATAGTTTAACCTTGAATGAATGAATCTCATTAGGCATATTCTTAAAACATTAAAGGATGAAATCAATGGTGAATGGATACCACAACCCAAGGAATGGAATTCATGAACCCATTTTGGGGGCCTCTTAAAGTAATTATGAATTAAAGTGCGATGAATAAATAATCCCCTCAATGGCCTCCTAACCATCGAAGTAATTGAACGCCTCCTAAAGATATAAGGTGTTCAACCATTGAACACATATTTAATCAAGGACTATGCATTACCTCGTAATTAGGTTATCCGGTTTAATGGATCTAATGACGCAAGTTGAGTTAGGTGTAAGGTTGTGTAATCGCGTTAGGAAACTCCTTAGGATTGGCTGAGCCTTCCGCTGTGATATCTAAGTTGTCAGATAATCTCCATTGTATTTTAATGTCGTGTCTAATAATGAATTGAGTTAACTTCAATTTATCTTAATATTGTAACCTTTTCATTAACACTCTTAATTATTATAAAAAAAAATAAAAATTTACACTCTATTTGAGTGTTTTTAATTTAAACCCTTAGGGGTTTCCTGGCGGGGCATTACATATATAAATTCAGAATGTAAGAAAAATCAATATATGATTAATAACATATATTTCTACATGAGTTATCTAAATATCAATAATATAACCCCAAATATTATTTAATACACAAATTAAATAATATTAAATGAATAAAGAAAGAATAACTAAATTTAAATCATTAAATAAACTCCATTTAATATTGTTATTTATTTATTTTTTTAATTTACTTACTATTATTTCGGGGGAACAATAAATAAAATAAATATTAAAAAAAAATAAATAAATAAAAACATGTTTTGGGGTTCCCACGTGGACCCCACGTGGGCCCCCCCCTTGGTAGCCCACACTACCATTGGTAGCGCTGCTACCAAATGGTAGCAGGCCGCTACCCTTGGTAGCGCTGCTACCATTTGGTAGCAGTTCTACCAGTGGTAGCGCTGCTACCAACTGGTAGCAGTTGCTACCGTGGCAGCCCTGTTTCCTTCCAGCGATGGGGGGGTTTCAGGCAAATTTAAATTTAATTTTTTTTTTAAAATAACAAAAAAAAATACCAGACTTCAACACCAGTCTTCTGGGTTGTAACAATTCTTCCTTTTTTTTTTTTTTTTCCTGGGTTATAACAGGAAATAGATCAAATCCCCCCCAAAACCCAACATTAATAAATTTTTTTTTTTTTCTTGGATTAAAAACAGAAAAGAATCCAACTTCTCTAAAACCCCAAATATTTATTCCTTCTCTCTTTCCTTTGAATCAAATCAATGATTCCTAAAATGAAGAATAATAAAAGAAATCAACATATAGAGAATTGTATATTTTCATTCTCTTTTTTTTTTTTTTCCAGAATGTTATGGATTTCAAAAAGAAAACAAAATAGAAGAGTCTTGAAGAATAACCACCAAATCCCACACAATGTTTGCAAATCCATTTTCCACACAAAGATTCAACAAAAGTTAAGCTCTACCCATTTTTTCTACAATGGAACTTACTCACAAACATCAATGGACAATCTGAAAAAACCAATGTTGCAAGAAAGAAAAATACAAAACCCCCTTTATTGTAACCATTTTAATCAAGCTAATGATCAGATTCTTACCTCAAAACGCATTCCGGGAAGAATATTTTTGAAGAAGAGCTCCCAAATCTGCTGCTCTAAAACTCCATCTTTGTCCAAAATCCCCAATCTCTCCTCCAAAGACCATCATTTTTCCAAAAAAAAAACCAAAAGAAAAAAGGGCCCCCAAAAACATTTCCCAACTAGTTTAAAATGAGAAACCCTATTTTTGCCCTAATTTTCAATTTCGAATTTAGGCATTTATTTTTTTTTGAAAGTAAAAGAAACATGAGAATGGAAATCATTATTTTCCATTACTCAATAAATCTAACTTGTTTTATTCTCATTAAAATTAACACGCTTCTGTTTCTTATTTAATCTCTAATTTTAATCTCTTAATATCAATTTAGGCCTACATTTATATTTCGGAACTATTGACCGGGTAAGGCGTTTTGATTAATTTTAATTTTCTAAAAATCGATCTTTTTATACTATATCAACTATACAAGTAAAAAGGAAATAATTTCTTTTTAAGTAATAAAATTTACCCTTTCTCTTCCAACATGTGAAAATGATTAATTTATTTCTATTTCTCAATTGACTTTTAAATTTTTTTTCCTTTCTAAAACGCATAACTCAATAAATTCGTTGTTTTAAAATTAGCTATTAAATTAACTTGCTATAACATAATAAAGCGACATTTTTAAATAAATGACTAATCTAATGCAAGAGTCTTATTTATTCAAATTTCTCAACTACAAATGCGTAAATGTTACAAATGCGTAAATGAGCACACTAACCCAAGTTAAATACCTTAAGCTTGCTACAATAATAATTAAAGAAATCCCTTTAAATTAACGATTACTCGTATAGAAGAAACTACCTATTTAAATTTCTATATCACTAATGTGTACGTTTACTCATTAAATTGAATTTAATACTTAGGATAACAAACTCCACTTACCTCGCGCAAGGCACGCAAATCGAGGAAGTCCTTCGAATCTCTCGACACGCATCCCAATGAAAAGCAAGCCCCACGAATCCACACACGATACTCACCTAACCATGGCTAAGGCAAGACGAGAGTTATATGACCACCAAATCCAAATTCTAAAGATGAAGGAGGCATACTCAACCTTGCAAATCCCAAAGGAGATGAACCTTGCCCTAAGCGGTGTTGTACCTACAATCTGCTGCACCCATGAATTCATACAAGCATGCAAATACATATACATATTCAATGAAGGCGTTAGCTCAAGATTTATCACAAGGGTTAGGAACAATTACATTTACACGAGAATCGATGCAAAAGCACATTAATAAGTATGCACAGTTATTTATATTATCTAAACTACACATTGCATCACGGTTAACCTACCATTCAAGGATGCCACATAGGAAGTCAATCAAGGTCAAACGAGTTTTTACAAGTCCGACTAGGGTATGGGCATTACATCTTATTTAATTGTAATTAGTGTAGTAATTAATGTAACCTTTTTTGTTAATATTTTAGAGCATGTAGTCAGTGGTGACCGAGTGGAGCATGATCCAAGTAGACAACATCAGGAACGTGATGTTACACAATCAGGTAAAGAGGACCACTGTTATTCCTTTAAACAAATTTAATTGCAATTGGTGTATTGATTAATGTAACCTTTCACATTTCAACTCCAGAGGATCTAGAGGGTGTTCAACATGTTGAGGTTGAGGCTAGACAAAATGATGTGGAAGATGATATCGCCCCATCATGTAAAGAGCGTCATGGTTATGTTCTTTAAATTAGTGAAATACTTATAACAATAATAAAAAATGTTTTGAATTTAACCCTTCTTTTTGTTATTGTAGAGGACCCCCCTTTGGTTTAGTGTCCTCGTCCTTTGTATAGGACTAGGCATACATCAAGATCATGAGCAGAGGGAAGAACAACTGAAGATGGGGGAAATGATGAAGAAAATGATTCTCCACTTAGTTTTTACATAGCTTCAAAAAAAAAATGATTGTAATCTACCTTATTTAATAATGACTGATTTTTATGTGTTAATGAATGTAATTATGCGCTAATGAATATTCATGAATGATATGTGTTAATGAATATTGATGAATGTTGCATGCTAATAAATTTTAATGAATGTTATGTCTTAATGAATGTTATGCCATAATGAATGAATGCTATATTTTAATAATGGATGAAAGAATGAATGAATGTTAGATGTTAACGTGGAATTTAGAGTGATGTTGGGGGGGGGAGGGGCCAAATGAGCTTCCACCTTCATGTAGTTGGCTCTGTTAAGTAGATAATATTAAACTATTCTCAAAACAAAGCAAAGCTCAATAAGATAACACACTTTTCAATATTTCATTATGTTGCACAGTTAATCTTATTGAATAATGTATATTGAATCTTAATTGCAGGGTCAAACAGAGCCAACACGAACAAGAACACCACAAGTTGTTGGGTATAATGAACTCCCATATTGTCTTGTATGTACACTAACACTATGAGTTTCTTCTAGTATCAATATGCATGGCACGACTGCAAAAGTTGTGAATATGCCTCATCCTTGTAAGTTTTTTTATTACTTGACATTTTCTTTAGCATTTTTTAATTTTCCTTATCATTTTAAGTCTAACCACTTTTATATGGAATTTATTGCTCTAGTTTTTTACTATCTGCCAAACATTATTGATACAAGGACTTGTATTGCATCCATTTTTTCAATTAGGTATTATAAAGGGTAGGTTGTATTTGTAAATGTCTCTTTGAATTCATCCAAATTTAATAACTATTACCTTAGATCTCGTTATTGCTGCATTAGGGATTATGGCCAACATAGGCTATGATTACAACCCCTCGGTGCCATAGAGTCTCTTTGTTCTTAAAATTATAGCGGACTATCAAGTACATTCCCTCTTTTGCACTCCAAATTGTAGTGGTCAATGCACATGTTGGATTGTTGGTATTGACGAAACCGGTCACTCTAGAAAACCAGTTTATGTACTAAGGTTTGTCATTGATGTCCAACACTTACCGGTGAAGACACTAACTGGTGAAGTAGTATAAGGTAAAGTGGCATTTGATTAAGTGTTGATTCACACCTCCCCTCTCAGCATCAGTTGGGACTAATAATTGGTATCAAAGCACAGGTCCCTATAATCACAAGAAGCTTAACTAGCTTAAGGGAGAGATCCAAGATGATGCGTAAGGAGGGCCCTAAGTTCTCTAAGGAGAACTACATCTTATGGTGTGGAAGAATGAAACTTTATCTAAGATCCTTAGGTGAATACTAATAAAACCATGTGATCATAGAATACAATGAACCTTCAGGTATTCTTACTCCTGACCAGATAAAGGAAAGGCAAGATAATACTGTTGCTCTGGATCTGATTGTTAGTACTCTTTCAGATAATGAATTTGCTAAGGTGCAAGATTTGAAAACAACTTTCCAAATATGGAATAAGCTGAAGGCAGTCTATGGGGGAGATCCTCATGTTCAAAAGGCCAAAGTAGATAGATTGAGAGGAAAGTATGATGAGATAAGAATGCAGGAAAGTGAAAACATAGAGCAGTACAACAAGAGGATAAAAGATGTAGTAAATTCTATCAAGAATGCAAGAGGAAAACTTGA
The DNA here is from genome assembly GCF_030272615.1 of Cryptomeria japonica. Lineage (NCBI taxonomy): Eukaryota > Viridiplantae > Streptophyta > Pinopsida > Cupressales > Cupressaceae > Cryptomeria > Cryptomeria japonica. The sequence continues at coordinate 456,670,297 of NC_081414.1, forward strand.
GGAGGAGGATATGGTTAGAAAAATCTTGAGAACTCTGCTACCACAATATGCCATAAGGGTCTCTACTATCCAAGAACTCAGATCCTTGAGAACAGTCAGTGTAACTCTTGACTCACTGATCGGTAAGTTGACCACTTTTGAATTGAGTAATTATGATAACATCGTACCAAAGATTTATGTTGCCTTCAAAGAATCCACGGTGCATACACCCACAAGGAGAAGGAAAGAAGCTGGTAGTATCTCTACTACCAGAACCAGTCATTCTCATGAGAATGACAACCTTCTCTCTGAGGAACAAGAGAAAGAAAAGATTGAAGCTCTACAGGCAAGAAGATTTCCAAGAGGTAAAGGTAAATACAAAGGTAAGTTACCCTTAAAGTGCTTCTGTTGTAATAAGATAGGTCATATTGCTTCAAGATGCCCTGATAATGACAGAGACAAAAAGGACAATTTCAAAAATTACAGGGACAAGAGTAAGAAGGAATGTTATCTTGCAGAAGAAGGAGTCACTGATGAAGAGGCGGGGAGATCTCATGATGATGGCATTGCCTTTGTGGTAGTAAAAGAGGACAACACAGAGGAGGGAGATATGGCATTGATTTCTAGCACAAACCAGTGTGGAGAATGGGAGATAGACAGTGGCTACACTCACCACATGACCGGTGATAGAAGCAAATTCCTCAGCATGGAGGATTGCAATGGAGGAACAATAATGAGGTTAAAAAATGACGCCCCATGTGCAGTAAGAGGTAAGGAATCTTTAGCCCTGAATGATAAGACAAATTGTGATGATGTTTTTTGGGTAGAAGGATTAAAGTATAGCTTGTTAAGTGTTGCACAAATTAACAATAAAGGATACCGGTTAGAGTTCAATGGAGGGATATGTAAGATAAATGACAAATCTGGAAGTTTGATTGCCACTGGTAAATAGTCAAGAGGCAATTTGTTCCATCTAGACACAACCATAGGTAATTGTCTAGTGGCTAAGGTAGATGACAACTGGTTGTGGCACAAAAGATTGTGTCATGTTAATTTTGATAGCATAGCTAAAGTCGGTAAGGTAAAATCTGTCAGAGGTATGCTTGACATTGTAAAACCTGAAAATGCTATGTTCAAAGAGTGTCAACTAGGAAATTTGACCGGGTCCAGTTTCAGTAGTAAAACTTTCTCATCTAAAAGTGTGTTGGACTTAGTTCACACACACCTGTGTGGTCCCAAGAGAACCAAGAGTTTCTATGGAGATTGGTATTTTATGTTATTTGTGGATGACTTCTCAAGGATGATGTGGGTTGTATTCTTAAAGGAAAAATCAGAATCCTTTCACATGTTTGAGGTGTTTAAGGCTTGAGTAGAAAGAGGAACCGGTAAGAATATGAAGTGCCTAAGATTAGACAGAGGAGGAGAGTTCACCTCTCAAGAGTTCATGAACTACTGTGAGGAACAGGGAATCATGAGACAAATGTCTGCACTCAGAACACCTCAGCAGAATGGAGTTGCTGAAAGAAGAAACAAAACTCTTATTGATTGTGCCAGAACTCTAAGGATACAAAAGGATATCCCACATACCTTCTGGAGAGAAGACATAAGCACTGTTGTATAAACTTTGAACCAGATACAAGTAAAGAAAGGGGCAAACAAAAATCCTTATGAGTTATGGAGTGGTTATTCACCTAATGTTTGTTATTTTAAAGTATTTGGAAGTAGGTGCTATATAAAAAGGGACGAATACTCTGTAAAATTTTATCCCAAGAGTGATGAGGGAATCTTCCTAGGTTACTCAAAAAGAGAAAGGCATACCAGTGTCTAAACAAAAGGACTCGTAAGATTATGGAAAGTGCAAATGTCAGAGTAGATGAGTACTCTAAGAAAAATGAACAGGATAGTAAAAGTGAACTAGAAGACTATAAAGGGTTTGAGTACAATGTACCGGTGGAACCTACAAAAGAAGATCCTATCGAAGCGGAAAATGAAGAAGTCGGTGGAATAGAACTTGCACAACCAGTAGAAGAAGCTCCAAGGAATGAACTGGTACTAGCCAAATATGTCAGAAATAATCACTCTACAGAAGACATCATCGATGACAAGGATGCAGGAGTTCTAACCAGAAGAAGAGCAAGAGAGAATGAGTGTATTCTCTCCATTTTGAGCCCAAAATAGCAAAGAAGGTCTGAAAGATGATGACTGGGTCAGAGCAATGGAAGAAGAATTGGAAAAAATAGAGAAAAATGATACATGGACCCTAGTACTCAAACCGGAAAATAAAAATGTAATAGGCACCAAGTGGGTGTTCAGAAATAAGATGGATGAAACCGGCAAGGCAATAATAAATAAAGAAAGATTGGTTTGTAAGGGCTATGCTCAAGAAGAAGGCTTGGACTATGGAGAAACCTTTGCACCAGTAGCTAGACTAGAAAGGGTCATAATTCTGCTGGCCTATGCTACTTATAAAAGGTTTCAAGTATACCAAATGGATGTCAAATCGGTATTCTTAAATGGTGTGTTAGAGGAAGAGGTATACATAGAGTAACCATAAGGGTTTGCATCTGAAGATGGGAGAAATATGGTATGCAAGTTGTAAAAAGCTCTGTATGGGCTGAAACAAGCACCGAGAGCTTGGTATGAGAGGTTACACTCATATCTGCTAAGCATTGGGCTCAAAAGAACCAGTGATAATAGTAACCTATATATGAAGAGCGGAACTGAAGGAAAACACCTAATTGCTGAAATCTTTGTGGATGACATCATCTTTGGGGGAGATGATGAGATTAGAAAGAGCTTTGTAAGACAAATGTAGAAAGAATTTGATATGTCCATGATTGGTGAGATTAAGTTCTTTATTGGCCTACAAGTCTCTCAGTTAAAGAATGACATCTTTATCAGCCAGACTAAGTACATAAGAGAAATTCTTAAGACTTTTGGAATGGAGGATTGCAAACCTTGTTGGAACTCCAATGGTTACAGGTTGCAATCTATCTAAATATGATGAGACTGCAAAAGTGAATGAGACACTTTACCAATCCATGATAGGTAAATTACAGTATGTTGTACATAGTAGACCGGACATAGCACAAGTTGTTGGCTTGGTTGCTAGATTTTCTAAAAATCCAAAAGAAACTCACATGATGGCAGTCAAAAGAATATCCAGATACCTAAAAGGGACTAATGAGTTTGGTCTTTGGTATCCACACAAAGGAGATTTTATTCTAAGTGTCTTCACTGATTTAGATTGGGTTGGAAATATCGATGACAGGAAGAGCAGTAGTGGAGGAGCATCCTTTCTCAGAGAAAGAATTGTATCCTAGACAAGTAAGAAACAAAACTGCATATCTCAATCTATAGCCGAGGATGAGTATGTAGTTGCTGCAATTAAATGCACATAGATGGTTTGGATCAAACAACTGCTAGAAGGAATTCAAGAAAAAGTCATTGGACCCATAGTAATTCATCGTGACAACACTAGTGCCATTGACATATCTAAGAACCCGGTGATGCACTCCAAAACGAAGCATATAGCCATCAAATATCACTATCTTAGGGAACAAGTTAAAGAAAAGGAAGTGATGTTGGATTACATACCAACAAAAGAGCAGGTGGCTGATATATTCACCAAGCCACTACAGAAGGACACCTTTGACTATCTCAGAGGTAAGTTGGGGGTTATGCCCCTCCATTCAGTAAAGTAAGCAAACAAGGTTCTACATCAATTTGGTATGATTTTTAAAGTTTTTATTTTTACAAACAACTAGATTGATGAGTGTGGACTACTCCAGTTAGGGGGAGAAGTCTTGTAAGTGTCCAGCAAGGGCTCTTTGGCATTGTTGTCAAAGGGGGATATATGTTTAGATTATTTGAGCATTGGCAGATATCAGTGATAGGGGGAGATATTCATCACTTAGGGTAGAATGACTAGATTGTTATTGTCACAAAGATGAAGAACCGTGCATCTTATTAGCCAGAGTCTGAAGTGTTTTCCATCAATGCCAAAGGGGGATATTGTTGGATTATTGGCATTGACAAAACCAGTCAATCTAGAAAACTGGTTTATGTACTAAGGTTTGTCATTGATGTCCAACACTTACCGGTGAAGACACTAATTGGTGAAGTAGTATAAGGTAAAGTGGCATTGCTTTTCAGTAAGCAATAGTGAATGGAAACAACATTGATATTGAATGATCAAAGGTTACTTCAGATCAAGGTAAAATACATTAAATCAACCGATCTATCATCCAGGGAAAATCGATCACTTTGGTGATGGTAAAGTTACAAAAGGTGACTCAGGCAAGAAAACTTGTTTGCTCCAACCAACTAGTAACTCACTGGAAAACAGGGGAGAGACATGATGCTAGAACAACAAATTGATAGTCAAAGAATGAACCAGTAAAGTAAGAAGTGTAGTTACATATTGGTACATCGGTATGATAGAAGGAAGACATGTGATCACCATAAATCTCGGAGCAGTGATTGGCCATTTAGTTGCGGTGGCAAAGAATGAGTTGGTAAGCTTGTGTCTACGCCAAATCATTTGTTGGTAAAGTTAACTTTCAGTTATCATGCAGTCAAGAATGATTACATGTGGATTCTTTGGTTCGCATTTATTTGACTGAACTTGAATCAGAAGTTTCTATCCTTGGGAGATGCGGTGGTAGAATTGGTTGAACACTTGGTGGAATTGTTGAAAGGCATGCAGAGAAAGAGTGGGAGAGTTTGAATTTGAAATATTTTGAAATCCTTGATTTATCTGATTGAGGATATGCCTGAAGGTGTCGACAGAAAATGTATAAAGAGTTCTGGAGCTCTTTCTGAAAGTTTTGATCATGAAATTTGAAATAAGTAAACCTTGCTAAAGGCGATCCAAGGTGAAGAATAAAGTGAGAGGAAGTGCTAAGTGGTGTTAGCACAGTTGAGTGTGTATGTGAAGCAGATCAGTTGAGTTTAGAGTTGACTGATAGAGAACCGACCAAGTGCAAAGATGAAGGATAGAAAATTGGCTGAGAGCAGAGCCGAAGAACAGTGAATAGGCAGAGTGTAGAGTCGAAGAACAGAAGATCGACAGAGTGCATTGTAGAGGGACAAGTGACCGGCAAAGTGAATAGCTGAAGGAACTGGTGTGTATTGAGTGACATGCATATTGAGATCTAATCAGGCTATCAGTAGCTAATTTAGCAAATCATCCAACTGTTGCTTTCTAACAACTGCAACATAAATCCCTTAACTGGGTGGACTTTAACAGGTCCCATTGTATAAATCCCTTAACCAGGTAACATCTTAACTGATGTTCTAAGTCCTTTAACCAAGCTACCTTTAATAGGGTAAAGGCACTAACTGGCCCTGATCAAAATCCCTTAATCGAGTGGCACCTAACAGTGTCATTGTAGTCTCCTAATAGGGATGGCTCTTAACTAGGCGTACTCTATAAGAGTACAAATTTTGTGAGTTCCTACTCGCACCGTGGTTTTTTCCCTATTGGGTTTCCACAAGATAACTCCTTGGTGTCACTGTCAACTTTTCATGCTTGCATATTTTACTTTAGTGTTTAAGTATATTGTTGGATTTTAGATGAATGAAGATTTACGATAAAAGTTAAATTGTGAGAATTTGATTAAGTGTTGATTCACCTCTCACCTCTCAGCACCGGTTGGGATGAACAACACATGACTAAATTACCTTTGACATCTAGAGGATAGTATTAACTTTTAAGGATTTAGAGGCTTTTGACGTGTATTTAGCTAGTATTTATTTTTGTGAGATATGATGGTTGTGTTTTAAGTCATCTTAAGATGATCTCAATGAGTAATCATTTCACTAATGACATTTTTTCATTTTTCTTCATGAATGTTGGCAATTTTTACAAGTTAAGAGACCCATTGAGCACATAGGCACCTTTGAACATTTTTTAATAGGGGGAGGAACAACTCCTTCTAATGCTAAAGAGGATATAGTGAAATACACAAAGACCCATTTGTAGGTCTTATCATAGAACAACTCTTCTACCCTACTAAAGGAACTTGTAACTCATCATAGCATAAAAATTGAGATGAAGATATACTTATGTCCTTAGATTCAATTATGCTATGTGTCACCTAATAAGCATTTTTCTCTCTATTAAGAAAATAACTTCTCAAGATATGAGTGAAGTGAAAATACCAAATTAATAAACTAAAATTGACATAACCATTGCAAATCCATTATAATATTCGTGTAAAATACAAAATTGTTAATTGAAACAAATAATATATAGTATATGATATTTAATATAATATATTGTATGATTTTTTTATTATTTAAAAAAAAAATTAAATAATCATCAGAATTTTGATGCCCCCTATATTTACACCGATGACTATACCATCGGGCATACAGAATCCTCGTCGATACATAGTTCCTAGTTGTCGTCAGACGGTGTCAACATTCCAATAAAAATCAACGAAACATCTGATGAAGATATTGTATGCCCGATGACTTTCTCTTGACAGACAGGCATCAGAATTCCAACGTCCATCTGGAAAACATCCAATGAGGATGCTGTATGCCTGACGACTTTCTCTTGACAGACAGGGATCAGAATTCCAACGTCCATCTGGAAAACATCCAATGAGGATGCTGTATGCCTGACGACATTCTCTCAGCAGATGAGCGATCGGGGTAGCACATACCGATGAAATCCATCAGCAGGACTTACACTAGAAACAAAGGGAACATTTGGTCTTGCTGCCATCAAGTCTCCATCGATGTATGTCTTGTTGATAGCCTCATAGGCTATCAGTAAGATATACACCGATGGAGACCTGATGTCTTGGGTGTCATCGAGGTAGCACATGCCGATGAAATCCATCGGTAGGGCTTACACTAGCAGCAAAGGGAGCATTTGGTCTTGTCGATAGCCAATGAGGCTATTGGTAAGACATACACCGATGGAGACCTAATGGTTGCCATCAAAATTCCGACGTTGGCGAGCATCGTCGGAATATTCAACAACAATTTTTTGACGACTATGTTTGTCGGTAGTCTGATGAAAAAATAGTCAAAATGCTGATGAGCGGCCATCAAAATTGAGCCCCTAATGTACTAGTGATTCCCCATTGTAATATTTACACATACTACTGCAGAGTATCATCTTATTGTGGGTAGGTTCCTACCATGGTTTTTCCCTTAATCGGGTTTTCCACATCAAAAATCTTGGTGTTATGTGTGTTGTTGCTATTGTCTTTATCTTTAATCTTGCCAAAGTTGTTTAGATCTAAGAGTGTGCTTAATTAGTTTAATCCAGTGAGAACTGATTCACTTCCCTCATAGTTTTCCTTCTTTGTTGATGCTAACATTATCGTGCTTCTAAAACATCAGTTTGAAGATTGTACTTCCAAAACCCAAGTTTTGAAGCATCAAAATGGGTGTTTGGAGGCATAACAAGTTTCAAAATGCAAGTTCTGATTCCAAAGTCACAAGCATGAAAGCGCGATCTTCAAACTTATCGTGTTCCCAAAACATCATTTTGAAGCTTGTGCTTCCAAAACCCAAGTTTTGAAGCATTGATAAGGGTGTTTGTAGGAACAAAAAGTATAAAAATGCAAGTTTTGATTTTGAAGGCATGAGCTTTAAAGCACAATTTTGGAACTTATCGTACTTATTAAACATCAATTTGAAGCTTTTGCTTTGAAAACCAAATTTTTGAAGCAACAAAATGGGTGTTTGGAGGCACAACAAGCTTCAAAATGCAAGTTCTTCTCTTGAAGCCACAAGATTCAAAACATGATTTTTAAACTTATCGTGTTTCCAAAACATTAGTTTGAAGCTTGTGCTTCCAAAACCCAAGTTTTGAAGCATCAAAATGGGTGTTTGGAGGCACAACAAGTTTCAAAATGCAAGTTCTGAATTGAAGGCATGAGTATGAAAATGATATTTCGAAACCTACCATGCTCACAAAACATCATTTTGAATCTTGTGCTTCCAAAACCCAAGTTTTGAAGCATCAAAATGGGTGTTTAGAGGCACAACAAGCTTCAAAATGCAAATTATGATTTTGAAGCCACGAGCATGAGAGCGCGATTCTGAAACATATCATGCTCCCAAAACATCTTTTTGAAGCTTGTGCTTAGAAAACCCAAGTTTTGAAGCATCAAAATGGGTGTTTGGAAGCAAAACAAGCTTCAAAATGCAAGTTATAATTTTGAAGCCATGAGCATGAAAGCACGATTTTGAAACTTATGGTGCTCCCAAATCATCATTTTGAAGTTTGTACTTCCAAAACCCAAGTTTTGAAGGATTAAAATGGGTGAATAGAGGTAAAAATATCTTCAAAATGCAAGTTTCGATTACGAAGCTACAAGCATGAAAGCATAATTTTGAAACTTATCGTGCTAGCAAAAAATCATTTTGAAGCTTGTCCTTCCAAAACCCATATTTTGAAGCATCAAAATGGGTGTTTGGAGGCACAACGAGCTTGAAAATGCAAGTTCTGATTTGGAAGCCATGAGCATGAGAGCACAATTATGACATTTATCATACTCCCAAATCATCATTTTGAAGCTTGTGCTTCCAAACGCAAGTTTTGAAGCTTGTGCTTCCTAAACGCAAGTTTTGAAGCATCAAAATGTGTCTTTGGAGGTACAAAAATCATCAAAATGCAAATTTTGATTCTGAAGCCATGACCTTCGAAGCACGATTTTGAAACTTATCATGCTCGCAAAAGATATTTTTGAAGCTTGTGCTTCAGAAAACCAAAGTTTTGAAGCATCAAAATGGGTCTTTGGAGGTGCAACAAGCTTGAAAATGCAAGTTCTGATTCTAAAGCCACAAGCATGAAAGAACAATTATGAAACTTATCGTACTCCCAAATAATCATTTTGGAGCTTGGGCTTCCTAAACGCAAATTTTGAAGCATCAAAATGTGTGCTTGGAGGTACAACAAGCACAAAAATAGAAGTTTTGATTCTGAATCCACAAGCTTAAAAGCACAATTTTGAAACTTATCTTGCTTGCAAAACATCATTTTGAAGCTTGTTTCCAAAAACCCAAGTAATTCTAATTCTGAAACCATGAGCATGAATGCAAGATATTGAAACTTATAGTGCTCCTAATAATTCATTTTGAAGGTTGTGCTTCCAAAACCCAACTTTTGAAGAATCAAACTGGGTGTTTGGAAGCTAAACAAGCTTCAAAATGCAAGTTTTGATTCCAAATCCAAGGGCATGAAAGGATGATTTTGAAAGTTATAGTGCTCCCAAAACAACATTTTCAAGCTTGTGCTTCCAAAACTAGAGTTTTGAAGCATCAAATTGGGTGTATGGAGGCACAACAAACTTCAAAATGCAAGTTCCGATTCTGAAGCCATGAGCTTCAAAGTGTAATTTTGAAACTTATCGCATTTGAAGCTTATTCTTCCAAAACCCAAGTCTTGAAGCATCAAAATTGGTGTTTGGAGACACAACAAGTTTCAAAATTCAATTTCTGATTCTGAAGCCATGAGCATGAAACCATGATTTTGAAACTTATCATGCTCGCAAAACATCATTTTGAAGATTGTTCTTCCAAAACCCAAGTTTTGAAGCATCAAAATGGGTGTTTGGAGGCACAACAAGCTTAAAAATGCAAGTTCTGATTCCAAAGCCATGAGCATGAGAGCGCAATTTTGAAAATTATCATGCTCCCAAAACATTATTTTCAAGCTTTCACTTCAAAAAATCAAGTTTTGAAGCATCAAAATGGGTGTTTGGAGGCACAACAAGTTTCAAAATGCAAGTTCTGATTTCGAAGCCATGAGCTTCAAAGCATGATTATGAAACTCAATGTTCTTCCAAAACCTTAGTTTAAAAGCTTGTGCTTCCAAAACCCAAGTTTTGAAGCATCAAAATGGGTGCTTGGAGACACAACAAGTTTCAAAATGCAAAATCTGACTCTGAATCCATGAGCATGAAATCACGATTATGAAACTTATCTTATTCACAAATCATCATTTTGAAGCATCAAAATGTGTTTTTGGAGGTACAACAAGCATCAAACTACAAGTTTCAATTCCAAAGCCATGAGCTTCAAAGCACAATTTTGAAATTTTTCGTGCTCGCGAAACATCATTTTTAAACTTGTGCTTCCAAAAACCCAGGTTTTGAAGCATCAAGATGGGTGTTTGGAGGCACAACAAGCCTCAAATGCAAGTTCTTTTTCTGAATCCACGAGCATGAGAGTGTGATTTTGAAACTTATTGTGCTCCCAAAACATCATTTTGAAGCTTGTGCGTCAAAAACCCAACTTTTGAAGAATCAAAATGTAATTTTCAACTCCAAATAGCCACGAGCTTCAAAGTGCAATTTTGAAACCTTTCATACTCACAAAACATCATTTTGAATCTTGTGCTTCCAAAAACCAAAGTTTTGAAGCATAAAAATGGGTGTTTGGAAGCACACCCAGCTTCAAAATGCAAGTACTGATTCTGAAGCCATGAGCATGAAAGTGTGATTTTAAAACTTATCGTTCTCCCAAAACATCATTTTGAAGCTTGTGCATCAAAAACCCAAATTTTGAAGAATCAAAATGGGTGTTTGGAAGCAAAACAAGCTTCAAAATGCAAGTTCTAATTCTAAAGCCACGATCATGAAAGTGCGATTTAGAAACTTATGGTGCTCCCAAATCATCATTTTGAAGCTTGTGCTTCCAAAACCCAAGTTTTGAAGGATCAAAATGGGTGTTTAGAGGTAAAACAATCTTCAAAATGCAAGTTTTGATTACGAAGCTACGAGCATGAAAGCATAATTTTGAAACTTATCGTGCTTGCAAAAAATCATTTTGAAGCTCGTGCTTCCAAAAACCCATGTTTTGAAGCATCAAAATGGGTGTTGGGAGGCACAACAAGCTTTAGAATTGAAGTTCTAATTCTGAAGCCATGAGCATGAAAAGCGATTTTGAAACTTATTGTGCTCCCAAAACATCATTTTTAATCTTGTGCTTCTAAAACCCATGTTTTTAAGTTTCAAAATGGGTGTTTGGAGGCACAACAAGCATTAAATGCAAGTTCTGATTTGGAAGCCACGAGCATGAAAGCGCGATTATGACACTTATCATAATCCCAAATCATCATTTTGAAGCTTGCTCTTCCTAAATGTAAGTTTTGAAGTATCAAAATGTGTCTTTGGAGGTACAAAATCATCAAAATGCAAGTTTCTATTCTAAGCCATTAGCTTCGAAGCGCAATTTTGAAACTTATCATGCTCACAAAACATATTTTTGAAGCTTGTGCTTTAGAAAACCAAACTTTTGAAGCATCAAAATGGGTCTTTGGAGGCACAAAAAGCTTGAAAATGCAAGTTATGATTTCGAAGACATGAGCATGAAAGAACAATTATGAAACTTATCATACTCCCAAATCATCATTTTGAAGCTTGTGCTTCCTAAACGCAAATTTTGAAGCATCAAAATGTATGTTTGGAGGTACAACAAGTATCAAAATGGAAGTTTTGATTCCGAAGCCATGAGCTTCGAAGCGTGATTTTGAAACTTATCTTGCTTGCAAAACATCATTTTGAAGCTTGTTTCCAAAAACCCAAGTTTTGAAGCATCAAAATGGGTATTTGGAGGCACAACAAGCTTCAAAATGCAAGTTTCTGATTCTGAAGCCATGAGCATGAACGCAAGATATTGAAACTTATAGTTCTCCTAATACATCATTTTGAAGCTTGTGCTTGCAAAACCCAACTTTTGAAGAATCAAAATGGGTGTTTGGAAGCCAAACAAGCTTCAAAATGCAAGTTCCAATTTTGAATCCAAGGGCATGAAAGCATGATTTTGAAAGCTATAGTGCTCTGAAAACAACATTTTCAAGCTCGTGCTTCCAAAACCTGAGTTTTGAAGTATCAAAATAGGTGTATGGAGGCATAACAAACTTCAAAATGCAAGTTCCGATTCTAAAGCCATGAGCTTCAAAGCGCAATTTTGAAACTTATCATGCTTCCAAAACATCAGTTTGAAGCATCAAAATTGGTGTTTGGATGCACAACAAGTTTCAAAATGGAAGTTCTGATTCTAAAGCCATGAGCATGAAAACACGATTTTGAAACTTATCATGCTCACAAAACATCATTTTGAAGCTTTTGCTTTCAAAACCCAAGTTTTGGAGCATCAAAATGGGTGTTTGGAGGCACAACAAATTTCAAAATGCAAGTTCTTATTCCAAATACACAAGCATGAGAGCACGATTTTGAAAATTTATCATGCTCCCAAAATATTATTTCCAAGCTTTCACTTCAATAACCCAAGTTTTGAAGCATCAAAATGGGTGTTTGGAGGCACAACAAGTTTCAAAATGCAGGTTCTGATTTCAAAGCCATGAGCTTCAAAGAATGATTATGAAACTTAATGTGCTTCCAAAACCTCAGTTTGAAGCTTGTGCTTCCAAAACCCAAGTTTTGAAGCATCAAAATGGGTGTTTGGAGACACAAGTTTCAAAACGCAAAGTCTGATTCTGAATCCACGAGCATGAAAGCACGATTATGAAACTTATCTTATTCACAAATAATCATTTTGAAGCATCAAAATGTGTGTTTGGAGATACAACAAGCATCAAATTGCAAGTTTCGATTCTGAAGCCACGAGCTTTAAAGCGCAATTTTGAAACTTTTCGTGCTCGCAAAATATCATTTTTAAACTTGTGCTTCCAAAAACCCAAGTTTTGAAGCATCAAAATGGGTGTTTGGAGGCACAACGAGCCTCAAAATGTAAATTCTATTGTTGAAGCCATGAGCATGAAAGTGTGATTTTGAAACTTACTGTGCTCTCAAAACATCATTTTGAAGCTTGTGCTTCCAAAACCCAACTTTTGAAGAATTAAAGTGGGTGTTTGGAAGAAAAACAAGCTTCAAAATGCAATTTTTGATTCGAAAGCCATGAGTATGAAAGTGCGATTATGAAACTTATCGTACTCCCAAATAATTATTTTGAAGTTGGTGCTTCTTAAACACATGTTTTGAAGCATATAAATGTCTATTTGAAGGTACAACAAGCATCAAAAGGTAAGTTTAAATTCCAAAGCCACAAGCTTCAAAGTGCAATTTTCAAACCTTTCATACTTGCAGAGCATCATTTTGAATCTTCTGCTTCCAAAAACCCAAGTTTTGAAGCATCAAAATGGGTGTTTGGAGGCACAACAAGCTTCAAAATGCAAGTACTGATTCTAAAGCCATGAGAATGAAAGCGCAATTTTGAAACTTATCGTGCTCCCAAAACATCATTTTGAAGCTTGTGCGTCAAAAACCCAACTTTTGAAAAATCAAAATGGGTGTTTGGAAGCAAAAGAAGCTTCAAAATGAAAATGTTGATTCCAAAGCCACGAGCATAAAAGCACAATTACGAAACTTATCGTACTCCCAAATCATCATTTTGAAGCTTGTGCTTCCTATATGTAAGTTATGAAGCATCAAAATGTGTGTTTAGAGGTAGACCAAGCATCAAAATTCAAGTTCTGGTTCTGAAGCCACAAACATGAAAGCATGATTTTGAAACTTATTGTGCTCCCAAAACATCAATTTGAAGCTTGTGCTTCTAAAACCCAAATTTTGAAGAATCAAAATGGGTATTTAGAAGCAAAACAAACTTCAAAATGCAAGTTGTAATTCTGAAGCCATGAGTATGAAACCACAATTTTGAAAGTGGCAGTGCTCCCAAAACAACATTTTCAAGATTGTCCTTCCAAAACTGAAGTTTTTAAGTATCAAAAGGGGTGTGAGGAGGCACAACAAGCTTCAAAAAGAAAGTTCTGATTCTGAACCCATAACCTTCAAGGTGCAATTTTGAAACTTATCATGCTTCCAAAACATCATTTTGAAGCTTGTGCATCCAAAACCCAAGTTTTGAAGCATCAAAATGGGTTTTTGTGTTGAGCACAAGATGCCACTGAGAGGGGGTTTGGTGAATCAATGGTTTCCAAACTTTTCCCTTTTCTATCCTATGTGTGTATACTGATTAATAGATCTAACATAAAGTAGACATACTAGTTAGATGGGAGGATAACACAAATGCCATTGCACATAAAAGGGACATCACATAACACTATATGTACGAGGAAAACCCAAGATGGGAAAAACCTCTGTGAGAAATGTTGCTAGAGACTATTGCTCCAATCCAGCCTCATAATGAAACATTTGGTTATAACATTTAGGGCACCAACCTAGAGAGTACATCTCTTAGCTTAGGGCTCCAACCCAAGGAGCACCAACCCCTGATTTTAGGGCACCAATGAAGAAGCACCAACCCCTGCACCGAGCTCCAACTTAATGATTATAAAATCATATTTTGAATACAAAGGTTATCTTCTTGTTACAAAAGAACTTTGTAACTCTCATGTATGTCTCTCCACCGGTTCTCCTCTCTACAATCCTCTATCAGTTCTTTGCTCACCTTCTCACTGCAACAACCTTATCCCCTCTTGCAATCCACTCTCTACTGCACCTTTCTTTCTGATGCACCCTTGTCGGTTCAGCCTCTTCTCCTTCTCTACTGGTTCCTCTCTTTGTTGGTTCTCTTTTCTCTTTATCACACTACTTCTATCTACCACCGGTCTTGATAACCTAGTCAGATGTCTACCATCTGATTGCTATCAGTTCTTAGCTTGTCTTTTCTACAACCTTCTATAACTCTTCTCTATTGGTTCAGTCACCAACCAGTGTACTCCTCTATTAGACTCAATGGCAGGCTACCGGTTGCCTCACTCTTGCCAGTTTAACTCTTCAACTCGATTCTCTCTCACACACAATCTCTCCTCTGATTCTCATTGAGCATTTGACTAATTTCTACTCTTCTACAACAACATCAATAACATCTTTGGCTCACACTCTTATAGCCATATTTTCCCGCCTAAACATGAGTTTGAACATTTGCACACTAGGGTTTCCACCATGCAGTGAATTTGCATCCGATCCAATCTGATATCATGTCCTTGATTGATGTTCAACACTCAATCAGTGAGCATCATCCAACTGTTTACCTTGCAAACCACATCTTCTCTCTTTTGCCATATGTAGCATGATTTTTGGCCTTTTGTCTGATTGATCACGTGAGTGATGCAGTTTCCTTCATCCTCTTCAATCTGCAAGATCAATCTTTTCTAGATCTTTATTGTTTCCTTTTTCTCAAGCCGCATTCCTCCACCATGCTTCCTCAAGCTTCACAATCACCATCAATGTTGGACCAGTCACCAACGACCTCACCGACAAAACACACCGACTTCTACATGCATGCCACTTCAGCTCCACATGGTCTCTTTGTCACCATCCACCTTTTCTAGGTCGGTTATGTCGGTCCAGACAAGATCACCAACCAACCACTCAACTAGGTTCATCTACCAGTTCATAGACCTTGTTGGTTATACCCTAATCAGTCTACCTTCAAAATTGCACTTTGCTTCTCTTCCGGTGGAGCACCTAAACTAGTCAGCACACATGCCAACCTACCTCATGCACATCGTCATTAGATGGGAACCTTTTGCATTTGCATTCTGATAGCTTTACTAGTGTTGTCTTCAAAATCTGATTCTCTTTAACATCCTTAAAATAATATGATTGAACTCGGTGCAGAAGAGACATCAAAGATAAGGAAATTCTCAAGACAACATATGACAAGGTTTGATTGAACCTTCTACAATTCGGACTTCCTCAGAGCCCAAGTGGATATACCTTTGTGAATTAAATTCACACTTTCAAACATAAACCCACAGAAAACTAGTCCAGAAAACTAGTGGATCTATTCACCTTGAAATTAATTGAAAACAAAGAATGGAAATTATACTTAAATTCAGCATTTTGATCAACAAAACATGCAATAAACAACTTCAATCAAAACTAGTGCCTTATCCAAGGTCACAGAGTCATCTAAACTCAAATAATACTCCTCAAACAAAATATCTTTATGCATCCCATTGGCTTGGTTTCTATTAATCCTTGTATATGCCTGACACCTACGAGAACTTATGCATTCCAAATTAAGCTATGATCATCAAAATTCAAAGTCTCTTCCAAAGAGTTTACTGGTATGAGTGATCCCCGCATCTTTTATCTCCCTCCTAAAGAGAAAAGCTAGCGAACACTTTTACTAAAAATTGCTTTGCAATTCCATTCAAACCAAATAACCCTGGATTATTGAGAATGAAAACAGTAAACAAATCGTAAACACACTTGAAGATGACACAAAGCTTCACTCAAAACCGATGGTCTGTATATTGATATTAAGTTCAAGAAATATTACAAGAAGTTTTTGAATATTCTCCATTAGACTTAGAAAAGCTCAGATAAATTTCTGCAGTGTTTTCTTACAATTCTTTTGTGATCCTTTTTCCTCTAGTCCTGGTATCCATTTATAACAACATGGATGCACAAAGCTTCGGACTTCTCGAGGAGAGTTTGTTACAATCATTTCTTTCAAAATAAAGAGGTTACAAGCTTTTCACAAAAACAGTTACAAGCTCTTTTCGGCCTTTGCAGTTTCTTCAACAGGTTGTTCGGTTGCAACCTCTTCTACCTTTTTAGGGGCACTCTCCAACTATTCTGGATCATGGGTGGCATATTTGGTTGTCCACTCATCATAGACCTCTTCTATTGGCCATGAGAAATTAATCACTTTATCCTTAGTCTTGGTCAACCTTTTCCAAGAATTTCTCATTTTGTTGACTTCTGAATTGAGAAAACCATAATGTGACTTAATTTTCTCTATCTCTTCTATTGTCAAAACAAAGAAAGAAGCATCATCTAGATCAATAATTCCTTTAACTCTTGCTGATAATTTAGCTTCTATCTCCTTAAGCCACATTTGTTTGTCCTTTAATTGATCCAGGCTAACAAAAACTCTTGTTCTTAACTTGAAGGAATTTGCTCTACAACTGAACTGACTTGCTCTGTGCCTAAAGAAAATAGCTCTGCATCCGCTCCTCTGCAAAATTCTTTAAAAGATATCTTCACCCAGTTGATAGGAAATCAAATATTGTACTCAGGGTCTTAACTACAACATTGATTCCACATGCTTGGGCCGTCCCTTCAAAATTGAATTCATAAGAGAATTCATATTTTTTGCTCCAACGGGTCACAACATTCCTACAAGTCTTTCATTTTGCTCTTTCGCAACTTCGCGAAGCATAACTATCGGGCAGCTTGGTCCTGTGAAATAGCGCCAACCGTCCGATCAAAAGAAACTTGATCGAGCGTTATACTAACTAACAGCTTTGGCTCTGCGTTAGGTCTCGCTTCTCTATTGGCTACATGATACCACGTGGTGCGCAACCATTGGCCTTGAAATTTCCTTTACATTCAACTTAAAACTAGCCATGTGTCTTTCTTTTATACCGCCGGTTCCACCTTGGCAGGCCCACAACTTTCTTCTAAGACCGCGTGTCGCTGGACACGTTGCCATCTATCACGACATGTGGACAGCTCTCATTCACTTTTGCTATTTCTCAGGGTCTAAAGCATGAGCATCTTACCCTTGCAAAATAGCATGGGCTGTCAGATCATCTTTTAAGTGATCGACATTTAACCGTCTGAATAGGCTTTCGGGAGTGGTGGGCCCTCTGACTCACTATGAACACCTGGCGTCCAGTCATCTTCGGAGCTGACTCGTCACTTTTTCATCATGACACGTGCATGGCTCTCATTTACTTTTGCTATTTCGTAGGGTCTAAAGCACGAGCATCTTACCCTTGCGAAATAGCGTGGGCCGTCAGATCATCTTTTAAGTGATCGGCATTTAACCATCTGAATAGGCTTTCAGGAGTGGTGGGCCCTTTGACTCACTATGAACACCTGGCGTCCAGTCACCTTCAGAGCTGACTCATCATTTTTTCATTTGCCGAGAGAAAGCACTGGGCTCCAGTTAATTCTTGACAGCTGTATTCGCCAGGTCATCTCTTAACTGGCGACCTGACTCACCTCTGGGGCCTACCTTTTAGCCTTTAATCCTGACCTACTGATTGTTGTGACTTACGCCATGTGCCACCATTTTACTTGCTTTCATCAACCAGCTAGACCGCCTAGGTGGCATGCCATGTCATTTTCGCAACTTCGATGGTTTTAAACTACGCGGAACTTCACCTAGTGAGATAGCAAAAGCCGTAGATCCATCTGCGAGATGTGCGCTAGTTACTGGGCCTGACAAATTTAGGAGAAAAACATATAAGGCATAAATTTTGTGATTAATTAACATGACCGCCTAGGTAAACAACAAGGGGGGACACTTCCTACGATCCCATGACCCATTACTTAAGTGAATAAAGTAACGAAAGAATAGAAACCAGAGGGTTTTAAACAAACATTAGAGGATCTAAAATAAAAAACCCTTAAACCCTTAAGGCCCAAAACAGAGCTGAAGCATTTGAAGAAGCGCCCTACTCAAAATTTTTACAAACCATAGCCAATCATGGGAAAAGAAAAGCCCATTTTTAATCAGTGATAATAGCGGCTCTGACTTGGGATGGTTGATCGCAAGGTCAACACAAGAAAACTTAGAAAACTCTAGAGAAACAGACCAAAACACAGACCGAAATAGAAAAGCAGGAAAGGAACAAAATATGTACAAACAAAGGACCTACCATGCATGGACATTAAGAGAAATAATGCTTCAGGAATTGTCCATGCACTGGAAATTCCTGCATTTCATCATTCATATTCTTCAAGAAATATGAATCCTTACCATTTATGTCACAAACCACAAAAGGGCCAATCCACAGTGATTCAAATTTCTTGTGCTTTTCCTTATCCTGTCCTTTTGCATTCCATTGAAGAACCATGTCATCAATTTGAAACTTCCTTAGTGATGTCCTTTTATCAAAAAGATACTTTGACTGCAACTGGATCTTCTGATTTCTCTTATGAGCAGAAATCCTAAGCTCCTCCATTTCTACAATTTGGATCATTCTATTTTCCATTGGTTCAGATATCTCCATGTCCTCATTTTGCAAAAATTTATACACTGGAAGAAGATTGTTTACCGACAATCTGGCTTGGGCACCATAGACTAGTTCAAAAGGTGACATTCCAATGGATTTCTTAACTGTTATTCTATCTGCCCACAGAGCTAACTTCAGTTTTTGATCCCAAGATCTTTTATTCCCTTTCAGGATTTTCTTGATGATATTCAACAGGCTTTTATTGCTGGATTCTGCTTGTCCATTCCCTTGAGGGTGATAAGGTGAAGAGTATGACATGAGTATACCGTGACTAGTACAAAAGCTTACAAACTCTTTTGATCTGAAACACATGGCATTATCCATCACCAAATTTTGTAGGTGTTCCAAATCTAGTTACGACATTATCCATCAGGAAATCAATGACAACTTTACTAGTAGCTCTTCTTGTAGGGATGGCTTCTATCCATTTGGTGAAATAATCAGTGGCCACTATGATCCATCCATGACCTCTCCCTGACCTCTCAACAATCTCTCCAATAAAATCAATGCCCCACTGGACAAAAGGAGCTTCTACAGAGACTGGATTTAGGGGTAAGGCTCCTTCATACTTGAGTTTGGATGAGAATTTCTTACATGGGTCACATTTCCGAACATATGCATGAGTATCTTTAAATAAAGTGGGCCAATAGTACCCAGCCCGGATTATCTTACCAGCAGTACTCTTAGCAGAGTAGTGACCTCCACATAGCCCATCATGCAGTCAACACCTGTTTAGCTTGAACTTCATCCAAACACATTAGTAACTCTCCATTTCTTTTCCTCCAGAAAAGATCACCCTGAATGAGCACATATTTTTGGGACTTGAGTTTTAGAGTTCTTTTCTGATTGTGTGTCATTTCTTCTGGGAATGTAGCACCTCTCAAAATTTGGACTATCTCTGTGTACCAGGGTTGCCTCTCAATACTAGTGACTAAAGCATCTCTAACCTCAACATTATGTATTTCTACATTCATGAGATTCGACTAAGTCATGAGCTTAGCCAAACCTAAACCTCTCACCAATTTGGTGATCTTTATCTCCAAGTTGAATTCCTAAATTCTGTTGATCCATCTGCATCTCTTCCCAGTAACCTCAGATTGAGACAAAATATCCTTAACTGCAGCATGTGGGACATAGGCAATGATATTTGCATTCACTAAATATGGCCTAAAAGCCTTAACAACTTTAACTAGGGCATAAGCTTGTTTCTCCATGGTCTCATATTTTAGTTCTACCGCCTGCAAAGACTTACTGTAGAAGGCTATGGGATGTTCATATCCTTCATTGTCCTTTTGTAGTAATACTGCAGCCACCGTATGCTATGAAGCAAAAGAAAACAGAGAAAAAGGCTTACTGTAATCAGAAGATTTCAACACTGGTGCCTCCTGGATTGCCTTCTTAATCTCAACAAAATCTTTTGAAGCTTCTTGATCCCAATAAAATTTTGTATCCTTCTTAAGCAACTTGACGATAGGCTTCACTATCTCTGCGAAGTTTGTAATTGTAGACACCTAAAAATGGTCAACGCTTGTGGAATCATACTTTAACATTTGCGCATTGCCTCATTTTAGGTTTTTGCGTCGCATTAACATTTCTCCTATGATACGCACTTGGTTTTTATCATTTGTGAATATCGAGTCATTCTTCTACATTCTTCATTTATCTCACTCTCGAATTTGGTCTTGTCGACAACACTATCCAGTCATGATTTTAATCGATCTTATCCTATTGCATCAATGTGCGTGCTTATTTGTCATCATTTTGGACATCGTCAATCCTAATTAGGGTTTTTTCCTCCTGTCAATCTTGCAATCTAGTTTGTCGTCGATCCTCGTCCTCTTATCAATCTTGTCGATTTATTATCAATCCTTCAATCTTGTCGATTAACGATCGATTTGTCATCGGTCGTTGTCATGTTCGATCTTGTCATTTTTCGATTGATTTGTCATCAATCGTGGTCATTTTCAATCCTGTCATCTTGCAATCTATTTTTTCATCAATCCTTGTCCTCTTGTCAATCTTGTCATTTCGCGATCGATTTGTCATCGATCGTCGTCTTTCTCAATCGTGTCAATTTGGATCAATTTGTCATTGTTCCTCGTCAATTGGCGCATTTTATCAATTAAATCATTTATCACATTGGTCATTTATCAATCCAAAATTAAATCATGATCGAGTCAATTATCTTTCAAGACCTAATTGTCATTCTTGCATTGCTAATTCATCTTCTAGGGTTTTGTGATTTCATCATTTAACCCGATTTGTCATTTCCTCCTTTAGGATTAATAAATTATTTATTTATACTAAGTTTTCTTGTCACAATTAAATGTTCATTTAATTGGCTAATTATTCCTCTTTGTGAATTAATTAATAAATGACAAATTATTAATTAATTTACCTAATTTCTAATTTTCATCAATTCTCTAATTTCCTAATTTTCTAAATTCCTAATTTCAAATTCCTCCTATTTCTCTCCTAAATTCATGGAAATGACATGTCAATTTGTCATAAATTTGTCATAATTGACAATCAATCAATTTTGACATAGAAATTGTCATAATTTGTCATAAATCATCAATCAACAAATTTTGCATAGAAAGTGCATAATTTGTCATAATTTGTCATAATTGACATAATTGATTTGCAATTTCCATTTGAATTGAATCATGCTAATCTTGTCTTTTCTCCAATTTATCTATAAATTGGATGAATTTCTTCACTCAAATCCCTTAATTAATAATCCTTAATCAGACTATCGAATTTACGCTTCTAGTACTCTTGATCAAAAATCCCGTCTACTTGCTTTCAATTGTGTGTGCACTTGTAGGTGAGATCCACAACTATTTGGAGAGGAAAGAAGAACAATGGAGCCACATGAAGGAGCATTCAAATCTTGCCTATGGTTTGCATAATCTTTGCTTTTGAATGCTTTTGTTTCATGTCTCTATTGAGTGTGTCTTAGGATAGATTCATTGCAATGGATGCATTTGTATTTGAGCTATTACGTTTATCTTGTCTTGTGATGATTTCCTATTTCCTAACGTACAGTAATGAATCTCCTAACAAAATTTACTTTACCTAAAAAAGATTGAATACCTTTCACATTTTTAGGTTCAGACACCCTCAGGGTCTATCCTTACCCCCTCCTTGGAAACTATGTGTCCCAATAGCTTTCCCTTAGTGACTCCAAAATGACATTTCTTGGGATTTAGTGATACACCAAATTCCAAGGCTTTATTGAACACCTTCTCTAGATGTCCACAATGATCATCAGCCTGTTTAGAGAAACAAGTTAGATCATCTTGATAAACCACCATGATGATGTTAATGAATTCTTTGAAAGCTACATCCATAGCTCTCTAAAATGTAGCTCCTGCATTTTTTAATCCAAATGGCATTCTCACATATACATAAGGTCCCCATGGAGTAGTGAAAGTTGTCTTAAACTGTTCAGACTCCTTTACCAGCACTTGATTATATCCTGAGAAACCATCCATCATAGATAAAAGATCACATCCTGTCACTTTTTGTAGCATGGCTTCCATATTTGGGGATGAGTAGTTATCTTTCAAGGAAGCAACATTTAAATTCCTAAAATCTACACACAATCTGATGTCTCCATTCTTCTTCCTCACTGGGACCAGATTGGAAACCCATGAAGAATGCCTTATTGGTTTGATAATCCCCCCTTCTCTCAATTTGGTCAAATCTTGTTGCATTTTAGTTTCTAACAAGGGATTAATAGGCCTTTGTTTCTATTTGAAAGGCTTAGCATTTGGAAGTAAAGGAACTTCATGCTGAAAAAGATCTTGTCTATATGCCTTTAGGTCTTCGTAAGACCAAGCAAAGACATGCTTATACCTTTTCAATAAATTAATAAGGTTAGTCCTAACATGAGGGGGTAGCTTCTTTCCAATATATACCAACTTAGGGGATGATTCTGTCCCTAGGTTTACCTCCTCTAACTCTTCCAACTTGGTGGTAGACTGTTGATGTAAGTGACTATCATTATAACTAAACATGCTCTCCAACTCCACCAGCCCTTTAGGTATCTCATTGGTTTCCAACTGGACCACATCATTTCCAAACATTCTCTCTCTATTGTCTACCACTTCCACCAATGCATTACAATCAATCTTTTGTCCATCATAATCATCAACACATTGGATAAACCTAAGAATGTCTTCATCATCAGAAAAAACTTGCCAATAGTACACATTATCAGGAATAGCAGGCCTAGATTTTATTTCCACAGTGGAAATATCGGTTAGCGTTGCATCATCATTTTTCAAAGCAACATTGGCTAGGAAATCTGCCATAATATTTTTTGCTTGCTCTATCTAATTAATAGAAAATGCATCAAAATGCTCAATAGTATCCCAAACAGCATGCTTATACTGCTTTAATCTATCATTCTTGGATGCATATTTAGATCTCACCTGAGAGACAACCAATTCTGAATCCCCCATTACTTTCAACAGTTGGATTCTGTTGGGTCTCAAATCAACAGATTGGATAGGTTCTAAGGAAATGCCAACTCCTATGATCAAACCCTCCAATTGACTTGGCCAACATATAGAGTGAACCTGTTTGGTTGCTAACTCTCTCACTTTAGGCTTTGCAGGACCTAGGTGGGTATACCTATTCACTGAATGTCTCCAATTACCAGTGCCTTTTATAGCAGATTTATTTTCCTAATCTGATATATCCTGATCTTGAAATGGCATGAGTTCCTTGATTGGAGATATAGCAGATGAGTTCAAGATTGTTGTTTGTAATAACTGTTTGCTTTATGTCTCTTAATTACTTCTATTGCTTATTAAAATAATCAATTATGAATGAAATGATGAGTGCAACTTGTAATTTAGCCAGTGCCTTCTTCACTGTTTGGGTTACAGAGTCATTACACTTTTCTTCAGGACTTATGGTGCGAACCTGTGAGACAGTTTTTTAATTCATCCCTTTATGAACCTGTCAGTTATTATTTCTTTTGGAACCAAATGAATGCTTATATCATATGCTGATTGAGTGAATTTAACCCTACCCTTAAGGGACCAGTCAATTAAGCTTTGCAAGGAACAATCACAATCCGCAAGCAAAACTTTTGTTGCAACATTATAATATAAAACATAGATCTGATCTTAAGAACATGAATAACTTTATCTTATCAGACAATATCACAGACGATTGCCAAAAGAAAATGAAATGATCCACAACACATATGCAGAGAAATAGTTGATCAAAATTTGTATTCCATTATAGTTTGTATACAGAAGACTTACAGGCTATCATCTATCGCTATCTTCATCTTTATTTTATATCTCTCCTCTTACATTACAAAAATCATTCTCATATATATATGAGGATGAAGGCTTTTCACAAAGAGACATGACTTTTCACAATGCTAATCGTTAATTTGAATATTTCTAAACTTAAGCAAAAAGAGATTTAGGAGCCCCAAATGATGAATGTAATCGTCGTCTTTGAAGGTTTTGATTCGAGGAGTTTGTTTCTTCAATTCATCTCCCAGCGACAGATACTTGAATATTATCTGGTTGACAGTAGGGGCCATATCCTTACTTCGATCTATCTCTGACAAGGCCCAATCCTTGACGTTGGTGAGCTCTTTTCGCAAATCCTCCAGGGATATCACTTCTCCTTCTTTGTAAACGGAGGGCATTCCAACGGGTTTCTCATCATCCAATTCCTTTAGGTCTCTTCTCAGCGTATCTTCAAGTTTGACATGATTTTCCATATACGCAGTCCCCTCGGCCTTTTCCTCTGGTGTCATGGCATCGACATTCCCTTTTCATCGACAGCCTTCCTTTGTCGATGAAACATCTTTGCTTTTGTTCGACGTTATGTCATCGATGAAAACTTGCATTTCGATGAATGCTTTATGAGTCTCTTCGGTAATGATATTCCCTCGAAATCACTTTTTGCCTTTTTGCCTTTTGTTTTCACCTTTTTGATGAAACTTAGAGTATCGATGAGTGATTTTCTACATTCATCGAAAGTAACTTTTTGCCGAAAATACCTTTGCTTAGTGCTTTACATACCTCGTTTCGATGAAAATATTCTTTCGATGAAACATCTTTTGAAGTGCTCGATACAGTTTGCTGGCCGAAACATCTTTTAGTCTTCACGCCTATGGGAATATACATTTTTTTTTATATTTTTTATTTTCAAACATAGTGTTCAACAGATTCCATGCCTTTTTGCAACCTCAAGTCCTAGTAACAGGGCTTCATATTCTGCAGTATTATTTGTGCACTGGAATGCCAATAAAAATGAATACTTAAAAGTTATACCTGATGGGGACACAAAAAGAACCCCTGCTCCAGATCCTTCTTTAGAGCAAGCTCCATCAAAATACATCTGCCACAATCCATACTGCTGTGCTTGTAGCTCGACCACAATAGGGTCAGTATTCTTCAATTGAGGTAAAATTGGTTGAAGTCTAAAGTTATCTATATCTACATCGATCATACAATTAAGCATACTAGGGTCTACATTTTCAATTACCCTAGGAGCTCGTGGCTCTCTGTATAATTTGACCTAATTACCATTAATAGGAATGGTAGCATAGGATAAGTCCAGTTGAACATTTCCCCCTACTGCTACTGCCCACTGCCTGGAAAGTAACATACCATAGTGGGGTTTAGTGTCAGTAACAATAACATCCATTTTGTAAGTGGCTTTAGGGAATGCTGCTATTTTTACTTCTACATCTTTCATTGTACCTATCACAGGTACTTCTCTGTTATCCCATACACATTGGTTACTGATAACCTTAATTATTTCATAACACCATAGGGCATTACATTAGCAACAGCTCCTGAATCTATCATGTAGTTTTTAATCAACCGATTATTGACTAACAAGGTAACATAGAAGGGATCTACCTGAGAAGGCTCCTGAGTGATAGTGGTTCCAACATAAACCTCTGGGGTTTGGAACTCTTGATCCTTTCCAACTTTAGCTGAACCGGTGGGTAATACTGTGTCACTATCAGATATACTAGAGAATAAAGACAAAGCTGCATCCTTATGTTCTTTAATCTTTAGTAATTCTACTAATGGAACAGTGACCTTCATTTGAGTTAGAGCTTGGGCCATGTCAAATGTAGAACTACTACACTTTTCAGTGTTAGCCCTAACTCTTTCTGTTTTGAATTGACTTGCCCTTTGTACATCACCAACATTTTTATCATCTTTACCTTTAGGTACATCTTTAACGTGTTCCCCTTTTTCTTGACTAACCTTAGGAACAGTAGTAGCACTACTTGATGCCCCCCTTTTAGTAACTTCCTTTATGAACATAGAACCCAGCTCACCTTGATCAGTGTCTCTTTTGGTGCTTCTCAGGTTATAGTTATGTTTTGCTTTGGCAATTGCAGCTTTAGTGAGATTTCTAACTTCTTCCTCACTAGGCCTCCTAAGATGAACCTCTTCATCTTCAATTGTTACCACATTCAATGTAGGATGCCAATCTAAGGCTAACTACCCTTGCACTAGCTTTTCATTATCCAGCACATCACTGTATTCACTTTGCACGGATTCCTCATCACTTTCTATGATGGTTTCAAACATATTAATGTCAGGCTCTACTTCTGGTCTCATAGATTCTTCAAGAGCTTGAGCCACTGCACACTGATGAGGAGAATGTGGTCCATCACAAGAAATACACCAAGGAGTATTTTCTATATTGTGAACAGTTTTCCCTTTCAAGGGATCTGGTGTGTCTTGACTTTGGGTAATTTTGGGCTTCTCAATTTGGGGTTTACCATCCTTCCAATTGGTATTATATGGTATATCATGTAATCTAGGGGGTCTATCTTGCCAGTTATAATGAGGTTTATCATTTTTGTTAACCTTGGCAGTCAAATCTTTCATAGCAGTAACCAATTTCTCTATCTTATCATCCTCTTTAGCAACTTTATTAGGTTGTTGTTTGGTTTCTTGTCATAATCTACCATCTATCCTTCTTCCTAATTTCCCAGATGCTTTTCTGTTACTTTCTACATTTATGGCAATTCTAAAAGCATCTCTCAAGTTATGGGGATTTTTATCTCTCAAGATATAGGCCATCTTGGAATCAAATGCATTGTAATATGTATTAAGACACATGTTATCATCTAGCCTCATCACTTGATACAATCTGTGCATGGCCTTCTGGAATCTGGCATTGAAATCAGTGACCATTTCATTTTCAGATTTTCTAATATTGTTGAACTCATTTAGCATGAAACTCACATTAGTCTTGTCACCATACTACTCTTGAAAGCAATTTTTAAAATCTTCCCATGACCCTATGCTATTTACTGGAAGACCTCTGTACCAATCTCTTGCATCATCAACCAAGGATTGAACAAATAGTTTCATAATAACGTCTTCATCTACTATCTCATAATCATTTATTAGATCCCCAAAAGATTTTAGATGTTCCTCAGCGCTAATTGCATTGTTCCCAGCAAATTTATGGAGTCTGTCTCTTAACTTAAGGGGAACATGATTTGGATATCCTGGGATCCCATCAAAGAACAATTGTCTATATTGTTCTAAATTGATTGGTCTTCTTTGAAAAGGGGTAATAGCATTGTTATTTCCCATGGTGATTTTATCTTTTGGGATTGGAGATTGTGGTATTTGAGTGCACTGTTTATTCACAGGTATTTGGCTTATTGAGGCAATATTAGCTTGTACTGTAGGTTGAGTATTGGCCTGAGGAAAGGAAATGTGTTGGGGATTAGGCTTGCTAAGATCTTCTGATGGGAATGTAATAGGGGGAGACTTTAAGTAATTAATCTTTTTTTTCACTTCCTGATTCGCTGCTTCTAGCTCAGCCTTTTCTAATTCCATTTGGAGATCTTCCTTTTCTTTCCTCATCCTTTCCATTTCTCTCTCATGTGCTAAAAGCCTATGAGAGATCTCTTCTGCAGTTTTAGATTCTATTCCATCATCTACCCATTTCTATTTTCCTTTATCTAGATTGGCTTTAGGAAGCTGGGAGTCATTAAATACTTCCCTAGTTGGCTGGGCTACTGACTTACAAGCTTGTTTAGTTTTGGGGATTAGAATTTCTCTAATCACAGGGCCTTTCTCATCACTTTTTTCTTTCTCCTTAGCAAGTACTTCAAGATTAGCTATCTATCTAAGAAGTCTATCTCTTTCCATCAGTTTGGCTTTAACTTCCTTCTCCTTATTTGCCTCCTTTTGGGCTCTTAGGGAGATTAAATGATGGACTCTTCTATTTAAATCTTCAATCTCTTGAGACACTTTATCCTCATCAGGGAAGTTTTCTTCAGAGTCTGATGCATTAACTTGATCTATGTCAATCAGACTAATGTTCCCATCAATTGTCCTAGGAACAGAGTGCCTAATTGCATTTGAACTAGTTCTATCTCTTGCAGAAACACTAACATGAGATAGATCTTGATTTAAAATAGGTGCATTATCAATATTTCCAAACAATCCCAAATGGAAACCTAAGATATCATGTTCTGAATCTCTGGAAGATGAATTAGACTTTGCATAAATAGGTCGATCAGGCATCTTACCAGTATTATTGTTTTTCTGCACCCAAGCAGCATTTGATGGCTCATGCAACACAAATCTCTTCTGGCCTCTCCGTGACTATTCTGGCAGACCTTCTTGCAAGGTTTCACGAGGATGTTTCTTCATGAATGATCTCGTGTTTTTTTCTCCTTGCATCTCACTTGTCTTCCTTTTAGAAATATTTGTATCTTCACAAGGACTGGTTCAAAAGTAACAGAGTCGCCACCCACAAAACTATGGGAATTATGAAAACAAGCAATCTAATCCACAAACACACAACAATTTTCTTTATAAGCCTCAACACAGATCTACATTTATATCTTTATTGTAACTCTCCCCAGCAGAGTCGCCACTTTTGTTGTCTTCAAAATCTGATTCTCTTTAACATCCTTAAAATAATATGATTGAACTCGGTGCAGAAGAGACATCAAAGATAAGGAGATTCTCAAGACAACATATGACAAGGTTTGATTGAAACTTCTATAGTTCAGACTTCCTCAGAGCCCAGGTGGGTATACCTTTGTGAATTGAATTCACACTTTCAAACATAAACCCACAGCAAACCAGTCCAGAAAACCAGTGGATCTATTCACCTTGAAATTAACTGAAAACAAAGAATGGAAATTATACTTAAATTCAACATTTCAATCAACAAAACATGCAATAAACAACTTCAATCAATACCAGTGCCTTATCCAAGGTCACAGAGTCATCTAAACTCAAATAATACTCCTCAAACAAAATATCTTTATGCATCCCATTGGCTTGGTTTCTATTAATCCTTGTATATGCCTGACACCTATGAGAACTTATGCATTCCAAATTAAGCTATGATCATCAAAATTCAAAGTCTCTTCCAAAGAGTTTACTGGTATGAGTGATCCCCGCATCTTTAATCTCCCTCCTAAAGAGAAAAGCTAGCGAACACTTTTACTAAAAATTGCTTTGCAATTCCATTCAAACAAAATAACCCTGGATTATTGAGAATGAAAATAGTAAACAAATCGTAAACACACTTGAAGATGACACAAAGCTTCACTCAAAACCGATGGTCTGTATATTGATATTAAGTTCAAGAAATATTACAAGAAGTTTTTTAATATTCTCCATTAGACTTAGAAAAGCTCAGATAAATTTCTGCAGCGTTTTCTTACAATTCTTTTGTGATCCTTTTTCCTCTAGTCCTGGTATCCATTTATAACAACATGGATGCACAAAGCTTCGGACTTCTCGAGGAGAGTTTGTTACAATCATTTCTTTCAAAATAAAGAGGTTACAAGCTTTTCGCAAAAATAGTTACAAGCTCTTTTCGGCCTTTGCAGTTTCTTCAACAGGCTGTTCGGTTGCAACCTCTTCTACCTTTTCAAGGGCGCTCTCCAACTGTTCCGGATCATGGGTGGCATATTTGGTTGTCCACTCATCATACACCTCTTCTGTCGGCCATGAGAAATTAATCACTTTATCCTTAGTCTTGGTCAACCTTTTCCAAGAATTTCTCATTTTGTTGACTTCTGAATTGAGAAAACCATAATGTGACTTAATTTTCTCTTTCTCTTGTATTGTCAAAACAAAGAAAGAAGAATCATCTAGATCAATAATTCCTTTAATTCTTGCTGACAATTTAGCTTCTATCTCCTTAAGCCACATTTGTTTGTCCTTTAATTGATCCGGGCTAACAAAAACTCTTGTTCTTAACTTGAAGGAATTTGCTCTACAACTGAACTGACTTGCTCTGTACCTGAAGAAAATAGCTCTGCATCCGCTCCTCTGCAAAATTCTTTAAAAGATATCTTCACCCGGTTGATAGGAAATCAAATATTGTACTCAGGGTCTTAACTACAACATTGATTCCGCATGCTTCGACCGTCCCTTCAAAATTGAATTCATAAGAGAATTCGTATTTTTTGCTCCAACGGGTCACAACATTCCTACAACTCTTTCATTTTGCTCTTTCGCAACTTCGCGAAGCATAACTATCGAGCAGCTTGGTCCTACGAAATAGCACCGACCGTCCAATCAAAAGAAACTTGATCGAGTGTTATACTAACTAACAGCTTTGGCTCCGCGCTAGGTCCCGCTTCTCTATTGGCTACATGATACCACGTGACGCCCAACCATTGGCCTTGAAATTTCCTTTGCATTCAACTTAAAACTGGCCGCGTGTCTTTCTTTTATACCACCATTTCCACCTTGGCGGGCCCACAACTTTCTTCTAAGACTTCATGTTGTCGGACATGTTGCCATCTATCACGACACGTGGACGGCTCTCGTTCACTTTCGCTATTTCATAGGGTCTAAAGCATGAGCATCTTACCCTTGCGAAATAGCGTGGGCCGTTAGATCATCTTTTAAGTGATCGGCATTTAACCGTCTGAATAGGCTTTCGGGAGTGGTGGGCCCTCTGACTCACTATGAACACTTGGCGTCCAGTCACCTTCGGAGCTGACTCGTCACTTTTTCATCACGACACGTGGATGGCTCTCATTTACTTTCGCTATTTTGTAGGGTCTAAAGCACGAGCATCTTACCCTTGCGAAATAGCACGGGTCATCAGATCATCTTTTAAGTGATCGGCATTTAACCATCTAAATAGGCTTTTGGGAGTGGTGGGCCCTCTGACTCACTATGAACACCTGGTGTCCAGTCACCTTCGGAGCTGACTTGTCACTTTTTCATCATGACACGTGGACGGCTCTCGTTTACTTTCACTATTTCGCAAGGTCTAAAGCACGAGCATCTTACCCTTGCGAAATAGCGCGGGCCGTCAGTTCATCTTTTAAGTTATTGGCATTTAACCATCTGAATAGGCTTTCAGGAGTGGTGGGCCCTCTGACTCGCTATGAACACCTAGCATCTAGTCAGCTTCAGAGCTGACTCATCCTTTTTTCATTTGCCGAGAGAAAGCACTGGGCTCCAGTTAATTCTTGACAGCTGTATTTGCCAAGTCATCTCTTAACTGGCGACCTGACTCACCTCTGGGGCCCACCTTTTAGCGTTTAATCCTAACCTGCTAACTGTTGTGACTTATGCTGCGTGCCACCATTTTACTTGCTTTCATCAACCAGCTAGACTGCCTAGGTGGCATGCCATGTCATTTTTGCAACTTTGCTGGTTTTAAACTATGCGCAACTTCGCCTAGTGAGATAGCGACAGCAGTAGATCCATCCGCGAGATGCGCGCTAGTTACTAGGCCCAACAACTTTAGGAGAAAAACATATAAGGCATAAATTTTGTGATTAATTAACATGACCGCCTAGGCAAACAACAAGGGGGGACACTTCCTACGATCCCATGACCCATTACTTAAGTGAATAAAGTAATGAAAGAATAGAAACTAGAGGGTTTTAAACAAACATTAGAGGATCTAAAATCAAAAACCCTTAAACCCTTAAGGCCGAAAACAGAGCTGAAGCATTTGAAGAAGCGCCCTACTCAAAAATTTTACAAACCATAGCCAATCATGGGAAAAGAAAAGCCCATTTTTAATCAGTGATAACAACCAGTGGACATACTTACTAGTAAACACCTTGATGACTTCATGTCATCAGCCTTCAACACACTCCATCTGTCGACAACTTCTCAACCTTTCTTTGTTTATCTATAGGTCGGTTCTCCTAACAATTGGTTTGTGAAAGTGACAAACATATCCTTCGATCTCTATACTAGCAACTCAACATATCTATCTGGCTGATCTGGTGCATATCTCTAATCTCATGCACCTAAGGAAACTTAGAGTTTCACCAGTTGATCTTGTGTGAGCCTTCAAACACTTTCCTTTAAGTCTTTTATCTTATCTCCGAGAACTATGATGCATTCGATGCATAATAGGAGATAAGCCCCACTTACCCATAGGAGTGGATCCTTGTCATCTGCACCTTGTATTGCACCAATGTGGCTTCCCTGTTTGAGCATGCATATCTTCAAATAGGCACATGTGATCATATTGGGCACATTCATTGTCAGTCATCTCTACAAATGGTGACTGCATCTTTATCCGATGGGAGTCCTATTATTTCTCATCCACACAATATACTAGTGGCTTACACATACTTCACCTTCGGTGTTGATGTGATATTGGTATCATTTCCCCTCTTCATCACATTCAACAACCCAACATATTTCTCTCTTGTTCGTGACAACCATGCACTGCCAACATGTCACTTACCGGTCTGTAGTCCTTATGTCTCAACACAAGTCAACACTAACTTGTGTACTGGTGTCTTAAATGGATAATATGCTAGCTGGCCTTCTCTCCCTTACTGGTGACTTTCTATGCTAGAGGACATCAATGACACCATTTCTAGTATTCATCAATGACAAACTGCTCATCAATCTCCCATACTGATTGCCATCCTATACCGGTTGACATCAATGACAACACAATGCCAACAATCTCCCCCTTTGGCTTTGATGTCAACACATGTAGTATCCGACATACTAGAGATTCTATTTCTCCCCCTTTGTGTGATCCATGGTTTCCCACACATGTAGTATGTGGCATACTACATAATCTCTCTCCCCCTTTGACAACAATGGCAAAGGGCACTGATAGGGTTTCTCTCCACCTTGTGTCTACCAGGCACTGAAAGAATTTTCTCTCCCCTTTTTCTCTACTAGATACTTCTCCTCCTTCAACCATAATTCATTACATCCTTTCAAGTTAAATCACTTGAGATAGAGGGAACAACCACCAATTGACATCAATTTCTCAACAACCATGTGTATATGCAAACCGGAAATATATGCATATACAAGTTTGAAACCGATTGAAGGCACATGTGTTAGTGATTACAACATACCTACCGGTCAGATTGCATCATCTCCCTTTGATATGCAGAAGCCATTCTGACCCCAAAATGCTGATATCAAGTATTGAGGCTAACACTGATAGCAATTGTATCTCTTCTGACACCAAATGCATGTTATCTTGTGTAGGTAACTCTCCCTCTTTTCAAGCAACACTCTTGGTGGTGTAGTTGTGATTTCAATTGGATAGACATTGAAATATCTCACAACCCCAGACACTTCCAAAAACACCATCATACCAGTACAGCCATAGACATTTTCACTCCCCCTGTGTCTAGAAAGCTTGATACAAATCATAAAACATGGATGTCAACTCCCCTTGAGTCATGCATCTCAGGTCTTCATTTCCTGTCAGGTCCAAAACCAGAGTCATGCAACTCTGATACAAATTGTTGAACACAATGCCATAGAATATCATCATCATGACATAAATAAAACCAGTTAGCCCACAAAGGATGCATGTAGACATGATCAACAACCGGGCTACCATATGTCATTTATGATCTGATGTTAGGATCTATGACTGTTGCACATGAGATGTTAACTTTTGCAATGATTAAATGAAGGTCTTAAAATTACAATCAAATTGTTTAAATAAACATAATAATCAAATACCGATAGATTGAACAGAAGAGGGAAAGAAGAGAGAAGACAAAACACAAGTTGATAACGGAGTTCGCCAATTGGCTACATCTCTGAGTCCCTCCAATGGAGTGGCCGATCCTTGATTCAGCTCCAGAAAATGGTTACAAAGACTCCTTATCTCTCCTTGGATGATAATGAATTACAAAGTCCTTCTCCCACGTACAACAAGCTTGAATTCAAGCTCCCAATGCACAAAGATGAACCATTCACTATCAAACAGCCAAAAGAAATTTTCTCACCGAATCTCCAATCTTCAACTCTCTCCCAATTTCCTCACAATTCACTCCTCTTCAATTCTACCACAATGCTCTCCCTCAAACTCTCAAATTACCCTCTTTTACAATTTTATATGCTAAATAAGGGTTAACAAATATATATTTCATATCCCCCAAAAATAAACCAAAAATCCTATGATATCACATTGATTTAACAATATAGCCCAAAATCCTTATTAAAATGGGCTTTTGTAGATTCTGGTGTTAACAAACTGAAGTTTGTTTCTGTTCATACGTGGATAAAGTTGTGGTTTAGCAGCTCGGAGGAATTTTAGTTACATGGGTGGTTGAGGTTCAAACCACCCGATCCTCAATAGGGATTTATAAACTTAAAATAAAATCATTGCCCTTTATATAGAAATGTTAGTTTTGCAGCTTAGTGGAGAAGAGTGAAAATAGGAGAGCAGAGGTTAGGGGTTTGAATCCCTCTTTTGCCAAATTTAAACAACCAACACAAAATCCGCCAATGCATCTGGAGAAACCACATGGGTGCCATATTTTTAGAGCATCTAGAACATTTAGCCTTTTCAGTTAAAATCCACCTGGATCAATCCTCCCCACTGGAGAACTTTTGGACCTCCAAAAGTTGCATCTATTCATAAATTAAGTGAGGGCATGGCCTCCCCACTTGTCCTGTATCATCTATCCATCTGTACTCCTGGCTCATCACCACAATCAAGACTACTACAATATTGTTGAAAATATACATCATTCTATCACTTCCATAGCCATCTACATTAACTGCTCCAACTACGAACCAATAACCACTGATTAATATTAAGCCAAATAACAATGTAGGTAAAAAAAGTGAATAAATCAACAACATGTCTAGCTTTCACAACAGGAACATTTTTACCCAAGGGAACCTCCAAACTCTCAACCATAAGCTGAGGCAATGGATCATCAACACTTTCATTTGTTGTCTCCTGACACTGTACTGTTAGTAAAGCTTGTGGCATCTGATCTTGATTAGCCTCGATTGCTTCAAGTTCATGCCTAGAATCACCTAATCTGACAGACATAAGAGACAAATCTTTACTTGCATTAATCACCCTCTTTAACTATCCTGTGTTTGCAAAAGACTCATTAGTCTTAACCTTGTGACAGTGTACAATATACCTGATGCCATCTTTAAACAAATGATACTAATTAAATTCCCTGTAGAAAATAGCCTTTCGATCATACAAATAAGGGCTACCCAACACTATTCCACAAACATCTAATGGGACCACATCAAACTATACCTTATCAACATACTTACTTGAGATTACGAACCTTAAAGTACATTGCCTTGTTACTTGCAATTTACTATTTTCGCAAACCCAACCTAGTGGATAAGGTCTCTTATGTTGAGTAGTTTTCAATCCCAAATTCCTTACAACATCTTCGGAGATTAAGTTAGTTTGGGATCCACTATCTATGAGTGCATAAACTTTAGTGTGTTTAGCAACAACCCTTATATGAAAAAGCTCATTTCTTTTCTTATCTTCAGGGACATTTTTAACTTGAGAAGTAGAAGAACAACTATCGAAGGAAACACTGGCAATAGGAGCTTTACCTTTCAAACCCATTGCTGTTATCTTGGTTTCATCTTCAAATTCTGAACCAAGATCCATAACAACATTTGCAACCTTCTCCTTACCTTTCTGTTTCTGAGCCCACTTAGGTTTCAATTCTGGATGCAACCGCCAACAATGTTCTTCATCATGACCTTTCTTGTCACAATGCGAACATGTGAACTCTTTCTTAATAGTAGCAGTCTTCTTTTGTCTTTTTGTTTTTGCAACCTTAGATGACTTTTGTTGGATAAAAATATAGGGGTAACATTGGCTCTGATTGGGGACCAGAACTGTAAAGGACTAGGAGAATCCAGAATATCTCTAAATTTTGATATGAAGGTACAACTCCCTTTGTTGGATAAAAATGTATATTTTCTGAATATGCTTTTAACCAGAAAGAAATAA
Source organism: Cryptomeria japonica (assembly GCF_030272615.1). NCBI lineage: Eukaryota > Viridiplantae > Streptophyta > Pinopsida > Cupressales > Cupressaceae > Cryptomeria > Cryptomeria japonica. The sequence continues at coordinate 456,706,454 of NC_081414.1, forward strand.
AGGCAACTAACATCTGCTCATAGCCATGACATGGATGCAAACAACAGATTTACAATGAAGTGAATGAAGATAAGTAAAACATAGTTTAATTACCCACACTTAAGAAAATGCCCTTTCTAATATATCAAAATGCTCTAGACTCTAATCGAGTCTCTCTCATACCTCAAAGGACAAGGGGGATCAGAATACTCAGACAAAGAGCTAACATCACATTTCTTTCCAACATACAAATTATTTCTGAAATCAAAGTTTCAGAATTAAATGCATACATAGTTTAATGTAACATAAAAGGCAATGAAAGGTAATCACAAGAGAAACAAAGTTCATTGTAATCAAAATAAAATATTGACAAATCCACAGATCAACAAAATCTTCTTCATTCCTTCAATGCCAAAATGTAAGCTCACAGACTCAATTTTTCTGAAAAATAAAACTGTGCATTCCAGAAAACAATGTTGCCCCTTCTTGTTTTACAACATAAAGATAAAAGAAAGAACCCCTGCTCTTTTCTTTCATTACATATATATAGCCTCTCTCTTTTTTTAAAGAGACTTTTAGTTATCAATAACTACTTCTTGAAAAGATTATTAATTAATCTTTTCTTTTATCTTTTATCTTCTTCCCGACAGCTCTTCTTTTTTTTTAGCTTCAAATCTTTTATCTCAGAATTTTTTATAGACCCTTACTCAAAGATTAATAACTTTTTAATGCAATAATATTTTTCCAATCACTCCAATGAATATTTAGAAAACTAGGTTTTCTAAAACATATCAAAAATTCAGCATGCTCCAACAGTTCAATTAATAGTTATGCCCCCCGCACCAAAACTATATTTTTTGTCTCAAAAAATTCATGGTTACAAGTTGCATTGAGAACTACAAACAATATACATGCCAACGTTATTGGATATTTGAACTCACACACTCTGAACCTGCATCTGTTTAATCTAATGAATCTCTGAACTCTAAATTTGAACCTCTGAAATCGAACCTTGAACTTTGAACCTATGGACCTTGAACCTTGAACCTTGAACCTGCATGGCTTGAACCTTGACCCTTGAACCTGCGGGTTCAGTCAGAAGGTTCAAAATTATAGAATTTTCTCACAATATGCTTCATTTATCACCTTGTCTTCATATTTGGCTGCGCATTGAACCTTTGAACCTTGAACCTTGAACCAAAGAAGGTTCAAAGTTCAAGTTCAATGACCAAAAATTACAAAGACCTTACACTCATAAAAACTAAAGTTGCGATACAACCTACTTTGGTTGAACTCAAACTTTGAACTTGAACCTGAACTTTGAACTTGAACCCAAACTTTGAACTTTTTGAAAAGGTTCAACAGTTCAAGTTTAATGACAATTGTTCCTTTGGGCTACCATAGAAAAATCTACATAAATTTTTATTGAGAGCTCCGTTTCTTGTGAAATTTTAACTGTAGAATAAATAAGCCAAGTAGAGAATAACCCATAAATCATTTTTTCATAGGACACATAAGAATTTGGATTTAATTGTTTGGGCATATGGGTAACCCAAAAATAAAAGAATTAAAATCTCCCAGCCGACATGGAGTTTGGCCATAAAAACTGGTCATTTTGGAGAAAAGGATGTTAAAATTATCTCTAAAAAAGGATTTTGTGTCATCTTTCACATAATTTGAAAAATAATGATTTCTTTGTCACTGGTAAGTAGGGGATGTCCATGAGGGTCCTTGAAAGTTTGAACAAAGGTGACCAAAAATTTCAACATCAAAACATTAGAAATACCTAGTTTTTAGCTGATTATGAGGCTTTAGGCATAAGCAAAAATATAGGGGTAACAATGTGTATACTGGTTAACAGATCTAACATAAAGAAGACATACCAGTTAAGTGGGAGGATAACACAAATGCCACCACACATAAAAGGGACATCACATAACACCAGATGTATGAGGAATACCCAAGATGGGAAAAAACTCAGTGAGAAATGTTGCTGGAGACTACTACCCCAATCTAGCCTCACAATGAAACATTCAGTTACAACATTTAGGGCACCAACCCAAGGAGCACCAACCCCTGCACTGAGCTCCAACTGAGTGATTACAAAATCATATTTTGAATACAAAGGTTATCTTCTTGTTACAAAAGAATTTTGTAACTCTCATGTATGTCTCTCCACCGATTCTTCTCTCTACAATCCTCTATCGGTTCTCTACTCACCTTCTCACTATAGCAACCTTATTCCCCACTGCAATCCACTCTCTATTGCACCTTTCTTTCTATTGCACCCTCTTCTCCTTCTCTACTGGTTCTTCTCTCTATTGGTTCTCTTTTCTCTTTGTCACATTACTGCTATCCACCATTGGTCTTGATAACTTAGTCAGCTGTCTACCATTCGATTCTTTCTGATTCTTAGCTTGTCTTCTTTGCAACCTTCTATAACTCTTCTCTATCAGTTCAATCACCAACTAGTGTACTCCTCTATCAGACTCAATGGCAGGGTACCAGTTACCTCACTGTTGCCGATTGAACTCTTCAACTCGATTCTTATTGAGCGCTTGACTAATTTCTACTCTCCTGCAATAGCACCAACAACATCTCTGGCTCGCACTCTTATAGCTAGATTTTCCCTCCTAAACATGAGTTTGAACATTTGCACGCTAGGGTTTCCACTATGCATTGAATTTGCATCCGATCTGATCTCTGATCATCGTGACATATCATATCCAGTCTGATATCATGTCCTTGATTGATGTTCAACACTTAATCAATGAGCATCATCCAAATTTTTATCTTGTAAACCACGTCTTCTCTCTTTTTCCATCTGTAGAATGATTTTCAGCTTTTTATCTGATTGATCACGTGCGTGATGCATTTTCCTTCATCCTCTTTGATCTGCAAGATTAGTCTTTTCTGGATCTCTGATGTTTCCTTGATCTTGAGCTGCAATCCTCTGTCATGCTTCCTCGAGCTTTGTAGTCACCATAAATGTTGGACCAGTCACCAACGACCTCACCGACAAAACACACTGACTTGTGCATGCATGCCACTTCACCTCCATGTGGCCTCTTTGTCAACATCCACCTTTGCTAGGTCGGTTATGTCAGTACAGACAAGATCACCGACCAACCACTCAACTGGGTTCATCTACCGGTTCATAGACCCTATCGGTTATACCCTAACTAGTCTACCATCAACCTTACACTTTGCTTCTCTTCCAGTGGAGCACCTAAACCAATCAGCACACATGCCAACCTACCTCATGCACATCATCATCAGATGAGAGCCTTCTGCATCTGCACTCTGACAGCATTATTGATGGACATACTTACTGGTAAACACCTTGATGACATCATGTCATCAGCCTTCAACACACTCCATCTGTTTGCAACTTATCAACCTTGTCTTCTTCATCTATAGGTCAGTTCTCCTATCAATTGGTTTGTCAAAGTGACAAACATATCCTTTAATCTTTGTGCTAGCAACTCAACATGTCTATCTAGCTGATCTAGTGCATATCTCTGATCTCATGCACCTAAGGCAACTTAGAGTTTCACCAATTGATTTGGTGTGAGCCTTCAAACACTTGCCTTTAACTCTTTTATCTTATCTCCAAGAACTATGATGCATTCTGTGCATAATAGGAGATACGCTCCACTTACTGATGGGAGTGGATCCTTGTCTTCTACACCCTGCATTGCACTAATTTGGCTTCCCTATTTGAGAATGCATATCTTCAAACAGGCACATGTGATCTAGTTGGACACATTCACTGTCAGTCATCTCTACAAATGGTGACTGCATCTTTAACAGGTGGGAGTCCTGCTATTTCACATCCACACAACATACCGGTGTCCTGCACATAGTTCACCTCTAGTGTTGATGTGATATTGGTAACATTCCCCCTCTTTATCAAAATCAACAACCCAACATCTTTCTCTATTGTTGGTGACAATTATGCATTATCAACATGTCACTTATCCATCTGTAGTCCTTATGTCTTCAACACAAGTCAACAATAACTTGTGTACCAGTGAATCCAATGGCCAATATGCTAGCTGGCCTTCTCTCCCTTACCGATGACTTGATATGATAGAGGACATCAATGGCACCATTTTTGGTATTCATCAATTCCAACACTTCTCATCAGTCTCCCATACTAGTTGCCATCCTATACCGGTTGACACCAATGACAATGCAATGCCAATAGTTTGGATGCACAACAAGTTTCAAAATGTAAGTCCTCATTCCGAAGCCACAAGCATGAAAGTGTGATTTTGAAACTTATCGTGCTCCCAAAACATCATTTTGAATCTTTTTCTACCAAAGCCCAAGTTCTGAAGCATTGAAATGGATGTTTGGAGGCACAACAAGCTTCAAAATGCAAGTTTTGATTCCGAAGCCACGAGATTCAAAGCATGATTTACAAACTTATCGTGCTTCAAAACATCAATTTGAAGCTTGTGCTTCCAATACCAAAGTTTTGAAGCATCAAAATGGTTGTTTGAATGCACAATAGGCTTCAAAAAACAAGTTCCAATTTCGAAGCCACAAGCTCCAAAGCATAATTTTGAAAGTTATAGTGCTCCCAAAATATTTATTTTGAAGCTTGATCTCCCAAAACTAATGTTTTAAAGCATATAAATGTGTGTTTGGAGGCACAACAAGCTTCAAAATGAAAGTTTCGATTCTGAAGTCACGAGCTTCAAAGTGGGATTTTGTAACTTATCGTACTTCCAAAACATTAGTTTAAAGCTTGTGCTTTCAAAACCAAAATTTTGAATCATCAAAATGGGTGTTTGGAGGTACAACAAGCTTCAAAATGCAAGTTTTGATTTTGGAGCAATGAGCTTCAAAACATGAATTTGAAACTTATCGGTCCTCTAAAACATCAGTTTGAAGCTTGTGCTTCCAAAAGCTAGGTTTTGAAGCATTAAAATGGGTGTTTGGAGGCACGACAATTTTCAAAATGCAAGTTTTAATTCCAAAGCCATGAGCATGAAAGCACAATTTTGAAACATATCATACTCGCAAAACATCATTTTGAAGCTTGTTTTTCCAAAACGCAAGTTTTCAAGCATCAAAATGGGTGTTTTGAGGCACAAGAAACTTCAAAATGCAACTTCTGATTTTGAAGCCATGATGAGCATGAGTGCGTAATTTTGAAACTTATCATGCTCCCAAAACATCATTTTGAAGTTTGTGCTTCTAAAATCCAAGTTTTGAAGCATCAAAATGGGTGCTTGGAAGCAAAACAAGCTTCAAAATGCAAGTTCTAATTCCGAAGCCATGAGCATGAAAGCATAATTTTGAAACTTATGGTGCTCCCAAAACATCATTTTAAAGCTTGTGCTTCCAAAACCCAAGTTTTGAAGCATCAAAATCGGTGTTTGGAGGAAAAAAAATCTATAAAATGCAAGTTCTGATTCTGAAGCCATGAGCATGAAAGTGCAATTTTGAAACCTATCATGGTCCAAAAACATTCTAAGATCACATTAAACATCAAAATCACATTTTGATGCTAGCGGCTCTGGAATCGAGACTTGCGTCCTGAAGCCTTGTTGTGCCTCTAAACACTAATTTCGATGGTCTAAAATCGAGGCTTTTAAGACACAAACTCTGAAATCAGGTTCTAAGAGCATGATGTGTATCAAAATCGCGTTTTGATGCTAGTAGCTATGGAATCGGGACATGTGTCTTGAAATATTGTTGTGCCTCCAAACATTGATTTTGATGCTCTGAATTCGGGGCTTTTGAGGCTCAAGCTCTGAAACAAGGTTCTAAGAGCGTGATGTGCATCAAAATCACATTTTCATGCTAGTGGCTCCAAAATTGTGACTTGCATCTTTAAACCTTGTTGTGCCTCCAAACACCGATTTTGATGATTCAAAATTGGGGCTTTTGAGGGTCAAGCTCCAAAACAAGGATCTAAGAGCACGATGTGCATGAAAATCTCATTTTGACACTAGCGATTCTAAAATTGGGACTTGTGTCTTGAAATCTTGTTGTGCCTCCAAACACATATTTTGATGCTTCAAAACTAGGGCTTTCGAGGCACAAGCTCTAAAATGAGGTTCTAAGAGCACGATGTGCATCAAAATCATGTTTTGTCACTAGCGGCTCTGGAATTAGGACTTATGTCTTGAAAGCTTGATGTACCTCCAAACATCAATTTTGATGCTTTGAAATAGTGGCTTTTGAGGCACAAGCTCCGAAACAAGGTTCTAAGAGCACGATGTGCCTCAAAATAACATTTTGATGCTACAGGCTAAGGAGTTGGGACTTGCATCTTGAAAGCTTATTGTGCCTTCAAACATCAATTTTGATGCTCAGAAACTAGGGCTTTTGGGGTGCAAGCTCCGAAACAAGGTTCTAAGAGCACGATGTATGTCAAAATCACATTTTGATGCTAGTGTCTTCATAAATGGGGTTTGTATCTTGAAACCTTGTTGTGCTTCCAAACACCGATTTTGATGCTCCAAAACTGGGCCTTTCGAGGCACAAGCTCCAAAATGAGGTTCTAAGAGCATGACCTTCTTCAAAATCATATTTTGACACTATGGGCTTTGGAATTCGGATATGCATCTTGAAACCTTGTTGTGCCTCTAATCACCGATTTTGATGCTCTGAAACTAGGGCTTTTGAGGCACAACCTCTGAAATGAGGTTCTAAGAGCACGATTTTTATCAAAATCATGTTTTGATGCTTGTTACTCCAAAATTGGGACTTACATCTTGAATGTTTGTTGTGTCTCCAAACATCAATTTTTATATTGTGAAGCCATGAATTTTGAGGCACAAGCTCTGAAATAAGGTTCTAAGAGAACGATGTGTGTCAAAATCTTGTTTTGATGCTAGCATCTCTGGAATCAGGACTTGTGGCTTGAATTCTTGTTGTTCCTCCAAACACCAATTTTGATGCTCTAAAACTAGGGCTTTCGTGGCACAAGCTCTGAAATGAGGTTATAAGAGAACGAAATATAGCAAAATCGTATTTTGATGCTACCAGCTCTGGAATCAGGACTTGCATCTTGAAACCTTGTTGCCCCTCCAAACATTGATTTTGGTGCTTTGAAACTGGGGCTTTTGAGACACAAGCTCTGAAACGAGGCTCTAAGAGCACAAATATGTGTCAAAATCACATTTTCACGCTGGGCTCTGGAATCAAGACTTGCATCTTGAAATCTTGTTGTGCCTCTAAACATCGATTTTGATTCTCTAAAACCTAGGCTTTCGACGCACGAGCTTCAAAATAAGGCTATAAGAGCACGATGTGTGTCAAAATCACATTTTAATGCTAGCAGCTCTAGAATCAAGACTTGCATCTTGAAAGCTTGTTATGCCTCCAAACACCAATTTTGATGCTCTAAAATTGGCACTTTCGAGGCACAAGATCTGTGATAATATGATAAAAATATAAGGATCTGGTCAACTACTGAGAGGGGGGGTTGAATCAGTAGATAGAAAATAAACTAAACTTTCACCAAACAAACTTTCAACTCAGAAACAACTTGCTAAACTAACTGGTTTAGTCACTGTATCAAAAACTGCAACTGCACTATCAAACTTTACCGGTTGACCAAAACATCAATGACACAATGCAACAGATCTGAAATTCAAGTACCATTTAACCAAAACACTAAACCACTTCACTAATATCATTAATAGCTCATTTCAGATCAATTTTGGTCATCTAAACATATCTAAGTGGATTTACTAGTCATTCATATCAACCATATCAAAAACACATCCACAAAATCAATCACCACTTGACACAATGATTTTTCATGTGGAAACCCAAATGGGAAAAACCATGGTGGGGATGAATACCCACAAGTATTATGAACTCTTCTTAAGTTCATCGTGTTAGGATCCAAGCCTTGTTAGAAGCTTATACAATAATGTCCTGTTAAGAACAAATCCGGTTAAGGACCACCCGGTTAAGTGATTGACTACAATACCATGTTAAAGGTAATACCCTGTTAGAGGTAACCTCGGTGGAGGATTTCAAATCCAAGCTAATGGATCACCTGGTTAGAGGATTTAAACAAGAATCCTATTAAATCTTACCGGTTAAGGGAATTAACTATTGTAATGGTTAGAGAACAACAGGTTCTTTGTTGATCTGATAATAACACTTCCTTGCTTAATCAGATCCATTTCTGCTCCTATTTACCTTCACAACATTCTGCAGACACACCTTTTGGTTCGGAAACAATCACACAACCAAATTTGCCAACACAATATTGAAACAAATCATAGACCTTATAAGAAAATACAATAGGTCGGTAACACAACACAAAACCTACAAATCTCATAGAGATTATAAACATATCGGTTCAATCTTAACCGTTAGATTACATAACAATCAACTACACATTGTTCTAGACAATTTCAACCACTCTTGGATCACCGCACATTGGATCCTGTAGCTCATCACGCATTTTTTACTTCATGCTATGCACTTGATCATTCCCAAGATAAATGGTTATTTTCACGCACCAAATCCACTTCAAAACTCATCACATGCATCATGCACATGTGGCATCTTCATCTCTATTCATCATTCGATCATAGATCATCACAACCGATTCTCCAAGCTCCATCGGTTAGAGTTCTTCTTAGCAACTGGTTAGGGTTATCGGTTGATCTCTTTGCTTCAATAATAATACCGATTGCCTTCACTAATTTACTACCGGTTGCTTTACTACATCATTACCGGTTGCAATACAACTTCATTACCGGTTACTATTGACATCAATGAGAACACTATACTTCATCAATGCAATCTTCATGCAATGCCAACACTCTGAAATGAGGTTCTAAGAGCATGATGTGTGTGATAATCACATTTTGATGCTAGCGGCTTTGGAATTGGGATTTGTGCCTTGAAACCTTGTTTTGCCTTCCAACATTGATTTTGATGCTCTGAAACCAAGGCCTTGGAGGCATAAGCTCTAAAATGAGGTTCTAAAAGAACGATGTGCATCAAAATCATGTTTTGATGCTGGAAGCTCTAGAATCGAGACTTACGTCTTCAAATATCATTCTGAATCCAAAGACTAATTTCAATTCTCAAAAAATGAGGCTTTCGATGCACAAGCTTCAAAACAAGGTTCTATGAGCACAATGTGCATCAAAATAGCATTTTGACACTAGCAGCTCCATAATCGGGACTTACGTCTTCAAATATTGTTCTGAATCCAAAGACTAATTTCAATTCTAAAAAAATGAGGCTTTCGATGCACAAGCTTCGAAACAAGGTTCTATGAGCACAATGTGCATCAAAATAGCATTTTGACACTAGCAGCTCCAGAATCGGAACTTGCATCTTGAAAGATTGTTGCACCTCCAAACACCAATTTTGATGCTCTGAAACCGTGCCTTTCAAGGCGCACACTCCAAAATGAAGTTCTAAGAGCACGATGTGAATCAAACACAAATTTTGATGCTACGGGCTCCAAAATCAGGACTTGTGTCTTGAAATCTTGTTGTGCCTCCAAACACTAGTTTTGATGCTCTAAAACTGGGTCTTTTAAGGACAAGCTCTGAAACAAGGTGAGGATGATGTGCACCAAAATCACATTTTGATGCTTGCGGCTCCAGAATCAGGATTTTTGTCTTGAAATCTTGTTCTGTCTTCAAACACTGATTTTGATGCTGTGAAACTGGGGCTTCCGAGGTACAAGCTCGAAAATGAGGTTCTATGACCACAATGTGTATCAAAATTGTTGTTTTGAGGCTAGCGGCTCTGGAATTAGGACTTGCACCTTGAAAGCCTTTTGTGCTTCCAAATAGCGATTTTGATTCTCCAAAACCAGGGCTTTTGAGGCACAAGCTCCAAAGCGATGTTCTAAGAGCACAATGTGCATCAAATCACATTTTGACGCTAGTGGATTCAGAATTGAGACTTGTGTCTTGAGATCTTGTTGTGCTTCCAAACACCAATTTTGATGCTCAAAAATTGGGGCTTTCGAGATGCAAGCTCCAAAACAAGATTCTGAGAGCACGATGTGTATCAAAATCATGTTTTGTCATTACCGGCTTTGGAATCGGGACTTGCATCTTGAAACATTGATGTGCCTATAAACACTAATTTTGATGCTTTGAAACTAGGGCTTTCAAGGCACAATCTTTGAAAGGAGGTTCTAAAAGAACTATGTGCCTCAAAATTGGGTTTGATGCTAGCAACTTCAAAATTGAGACTTATGTCTCAAAATCCTGTTGTGCATCCAAACATGGATTTTAATGCTTCGAAACTGGAGATTTTGAGGCACAAGCTCTCAAATGAGGCTCTAAGAGAATGATGTGCATCAATATCACATTTTGTCACTAACAGCTCCAGAATCAGGACTTGTGTCTTGAAACCTTGTTGTGCCTCCAAACATCGATTTTGATGCTCTGAAATTAGGGATTTCAAGGTACAAGCTCTGAAACTAGGTTCTAAGAGCATGATGTATGTCGAAATCACGTTTTGATGCTAGTGGCTTCGAAATCAAGACTTGCATCTTCAAATGTTGTTGTTCCTCCAAACATCGAGGCTGATGCTCCAAAACCAAGGCTTCCGAGGCACAAGCTCTGAAATGAGGTTCTAATAGCATGATGTGCATCAAAGTCACGTTTTCATGCTAGTGGCTCCAAAATCAAGACATGCATCTTGAAACCTTGTTGTGCCTCCAAACACAAATTTTGATGCTTTGAAACTAGGGTTTTTGAGGCATAAGCTCCAAAACGAGGTTCTAAGAGCATGATGTGCATCAAAATTATGTTTTGATGCTAGCGGCTTTAGAATCAGGAGTTGCATCTTGAAATCTTGTTGTGCCTCCAAACATTGATTTTGATGCTCTTAAATTGGGGCTTTCAAGGCACAATCTTCGAAACGAGGTTCTAATAGCACGATGTGTGTGAAAATTGTGTTTTGATGCTAGTGGCTCTAAAATTGAGACTTGCATCTTGAAAGCTTGTTGTGCCTCCAAATACCAACATTGATGCTTCGAAACTGGGGCTTTCAAGGCCCAAGCTCCAAAACAAGGTTCTAATAGCACAATGTGTGTCAAAATCGTGTTTTGACACTAGTGGTTCTAGAACTGGGACTTAGATTTTGAAAGTGTGTTGTTCCTCCAAACATCGATTTTGATGCTCCAAAACTAAGGCTTTCAAGGCACAATCTCCAAAACAAGGTCTTAAGAGCGTAATGTGCATCAAAATCATGTTTTGATGCTACTAGCTCTAGAATCAAGAGTTGCATCTTGAAAGCATGTTGTACCTTCAAACACTAATTTTGATGCTCCAAAATTGGGGCTTTCGAGGCACAAGCTCCAAATTGAGGTTTTAAGAGCACGCTGTGAATCACAATTCCATTTTATCGCTAGCAGCTCTGGAATTGGGAGTTGCCTCTTGAAAGCTTGGTGTGCTTCCAAACATCAATTTTGATGCTTTGAAACTAGGGATTTTGAGGCACAAGATGCAAAATGAGGATCTAAGAGAATGATGTGTGTCAAAATTGGGTTTTGATGCTAGCAGTTCTAGAATCGGGACTTGCATCTTGAAAGCTTGTTGTTCTTCCAAACACCGATTTTTCTACTCTAAAACAAGGTTCTAAGAGCATGATGTGCGTGAAGATCATGTTTTGATGCTAGTGGCTTTGGAATTGGGACTTGCATCTTGAAACTTTTTGTGCCTCCAAACACCGATTTTGATGCTTTAAGATCGGGGATTTCAAGGCACAAGATCCGAAATGAGGTTCTAAGAGCACTATGTGCATCAAATTCACATTTTGACACTAGCAACTCCATAATAGGGACTTGCGTCTTAAAATCTTGTTGTGCTTCCAAACATCAATTTTGATGCTCCAAAACTGGGGATTTCGAGGCACAACCTCTAAAATGAGGTTCAAAGACTATGATGTGTGTCAAAATCAATTTTTGATGCTAGTGGCTCAAGAATCAAGACTTCCATCTTGTAACCTTGTTGTGCCTCTAAACATCAATTTTGATGCTCTGAAACCGTGGCTTTTGAGGCACAAGATTTGAAATGGGGTTCCAAGAGCACAATGTGCATCAAAATTGTATTTTGATGCTAGTGGCTCTAAAATCGGGACTTGCATCTTGAAACAATTTTTCTACCTCCAAACACCGATTTTGATGGTCCAAAACTGGGGCGTTCGAGGAACAAGCTCTAAAATGAGGATTTAAGAGAACGATGTGCGTGAAAATTGTGTTTTGACACTATTGGTTCTGAAATCAAGAACTTGTGTCTTGAAATCTTGTTGTGCCTCAAAACACTGATTTTGATGCTTTTGAATTGGGGCTTTTGAGGCACAAGCTCCAAAACAAGATTCTAAGAGTACAATGTGCATCAAAATCACATTTTGTCACTAGCGGCTCTAGAATTAGGACTTGTGTCTTGAAAGCTTGTTGTACCTCCAAACACTAATTTTGATGCTTTGAAATAGTGGCTTTCAAGGCACAAGCTCTAAAACAAGGTTCTAAGGGAAGGATGTGCGTTAAAATCATATTTTGATGCTACTAGCTAAGGAGTCGGGACTTGCATCTTGAAAGCTTGTTGTGCCTTCAAGCACCGATTTTGATGCTTTGAAACTAGGGCTTTCAGGGCACAAGCTCTGAAATGAGGTTCTAAGAGAATGATGTGCGTCAAAATTGCGTTTTGATGGTAGTGTCTCTAGAAATGGGATTTGTGTATTGAAACCTTGTTGTGCTTCCAAACACCGATTGTGATGCTCTGAAGTCAGGCCTTTCGAGGCACAACCTCCAAAACGAGTTTCTAAGAGCACGATGTGCTTCAAAATTGCATTTTGACAATATGAGCTCTAGAGTCAAGACTTGCATCTTGAAAGCTTTTCTACCTCCAAACATCAGTTTTGATGCTCTAAAACTGGGGATTTTGAGGCACAACCTCTGAAATGAGGTCTTAAGAGCATGATTTTTGTCAAAATCACATTTTGACACTTGCTGCTCCAAAATTGGGACTTACACCTTAAATACTTGTTGTGTCTCCAAACACTAATTTTGATGTTGCAAAATTGGGGCTTTTGAGGCAAGGGCTCTGAAATGAGGTTCTAAGAGCACGATGTGCATCAAAATCTTGTTTTGACGCTAGTGTCTCTGGAATCGAGACTTGTGTCTTGAATTATTTTTTCTCCTCTAAACACCAATTTTGATGGTCTGAAACTAGGGATTTCAAGGCACAAGCTCCGAAATGATGTTCTAAGAGAATGAAATGCGTCAAAATCACATTTTGATGCTCTAAAACCGAGGCTTTTGAGGCACAAGCTCTGAAACGAGGCTCTGAGAGAAAAATTTGTGTCAAAATCGCATTTTGACATTAGGCTCTAGAATTAGGACTTGCATCTTGAAACCTTGTTGTGCCTCCAAACACTGATTTTGATGCTCTGAAATTGGGTTTTTCGATGCACAAGCTCCAAAATGAGGTTCTAAGAGCATGATGTGCATCAAAATTTCATTTTAATGCTAGCGACTCTAGAATCGAGACTTGCCTCTTGAAATCTTGTTATGCCTCCAAACATCGATTTTGATGCTCTGAAATCAGCACTTTCGAGGCACAAGCTCTGAAACAAGGTTCTAAGAGAACGATGTGCATGAAAATCATGTTTTGATGCTAGTAGCTTTACAATCAAGACTTGTGTCTTGAAACCTTATTGTTCCTCCAAACATCAATTTTGATGCTTCAAAACTAGGGCTTTGGTAGCACAAGCTCTAAAATGAGGTTCTAAGAGAACGATGCGCATCAAAATTGCATTTTGATGCTAGCAGCTCCAGAATCAAGATTTGCATCTTGAAATCTTGTTGTGAATCCAAACACTGATTTCGATGCTAAAAAGATGGGGCTTTCAATGCAAAAGCTCCGAAAAAAGGTTCTATGAGCACGATGTGCATCAAAATAGCGTTTTGACACTAGCGACTTCAAAATCAAGACTTGCATCTTGAAAGATTGTTGTGCCTTGAAACACCAATTTTGATGCTCTGAAACCATGCCTTTTGAGGCACAAGCTCCAAAATGAGGTTCTAAGAGCACGATGTGCATCAAAAATGCATTTTGATGCTACAAGCTCTAGAATCAGGACTTGTGTCTTGAAACTGTGTTGTGCCCCCAAACACCAGTTTTGATGCTCTGAAACTGGGTCTTTTGAGGCATAAGCTCTGAAACAAGGTTCTAAGAGGATGATGTGCATCAAAATCACATTTGATGCTTGCGGCTCTAGAATCAGGACTTCCGTCTTAAAAGCTTGTTGTGTCTCCAAACACCAATTTTGATGCTGCAAAATTGGAGCTTTAGAGGCACAAGCTCTAAAATGAGGTTCTAAGAGCATGATGTGCATCAAAATCATGTTTTGAGGCTAGCAGAATAGGGACTTTTTCCTTGAAAGCCTTTTGTGCTTCCAAACACCAATTTTAATGCTCTAGAACCAGGGATTTTGAGGCACAAGCTCCGAAATGATGTTCTAAGAGCACGATGTGCATCAAAATTGCATTTTGATGCTAGTGGATTTGGAATTGGGGATTTTGTCTTGAGATATTGTTGTGCCTCCAAACACCAATTTTGATGCTTTGAAATAGGGCCTTTCAAGGCGCAAGCTCCAGAACAAGGTTCTAAGAGCACAATGTGCATCAAATTTGTGTTTTGTCACTATTACCTTTGGAATTAGGACTTGCATCTTGAAAAAATTTTGTGCCTCCAAACACCAATTTTGATGTTCTAAAACCATGGCTTTTGAGGAACAAGTTTTGAAACAAGGTTCTAAGAGCATGATGTGTGTCAAAATCAAGTTTTTACATTAACGGCTCCGGAATTGGGTCTTGCATCTTGAAAGCTTGTTGTGCCTCCAAACATGGATTTTGATGCTCCAAAATTGGGGCTTTCAAGGCACAAGCTCCAAAATGAGGTTCTAAGAGCACGATGTGCGTCAAAATCGAGTTTTGACACTAGCGGCTCTAGAATCTGGACTTGCATCTTGAAACCTTGTTGTGCCTCCAAACACCAATTTTGATGCTCTAAAATTGGGGCTTTTGAGGCACAAGCTTCGAAACAAGGTTCTAAGAGCATGATGTACATCAAAATTATGTTTTGACACAATTGGCTCTGAAATCGGGACTTGCTTCTTGAAAGCTTGTTGTGCCTCCAAACACTGATTTTGATGCTCCAAAATCATGACTTTTGAGGAAAAAGCTCCAAAATAAGGTTCTAAAAGCATAATGTCCATCAAAATAATATTTTTTGCTACCGGCTTCAGAATCAGGACTTGCATCTTGAAACCTTGTTGTGCCTCCAAACACCTATTTTGATGCTCTGAAACTGGGGCTTTCGAGGCATAAGCTCTGAAACGAGGTTCTAAGAGAACATTGTGTGTCAAAATTATGTTTTAACGCTATCAGCTTTAGAATCAGGATTTACATTTTGAAAGCTTGTTGTGCATCCAAACACTGGGGCTTTCGAGGCACAAGCTCCAAAATGAGCTTCTAAGAGCACAATGTGCGTCAAAATCGCGTTTTGATGCTAGTGGCTCTGGAATCGGGACTTTCCTCTTGAAATATTGTTATGCCTCCAAACACCTATTTGGATGTCTCTAAACCATGGCTTTTGAGACACAAACTCCAAAATAAAGTTCCAAGAGCATGATGTGCATCAAAATCACGTTTTGATGTTAGCATCTCCATAATCAGGACTTGCATGTTGAAAACTTGTTGTGCCTCCAAACACCAGTTTTGATGCTTTGCAATCAAGGCTTTTGAGGCACAAGGTTTGAGATGAGGTTCTAAGAGCATGATGTGCATCAAAATTACATTTTGATGCTAGTGGCTCTAGAATCAAGACTTGTGTCTTGAAATCTTGTTGTGCCTCTAAAGACTGATTTTGTTGCTCCAAAACCGAGGCTTTTAACACACAAGCTTCGAAATGAGGTTCTAAGAGAACGATGTGTGTTAAAATCATGTTTTGATGCTAGCAGTTCCAAAATTGTGACTTGCATCTTGAAAGCTTGTTATGCCTCCAAAAACTGATTTTGATGCTTCCAAATCAGGGCTTTGGAGGCACAAGCTCCGAAACAAGGTTTTAAAAGCATGATGTGTGAAGTTCTAAGAGCATTACATATATCAAAATCATGTTTTGATGCTAGCATCTCCGTAATCGGGACTTGGATGTTGAAAACTTGTTGTGCCTCCAAACTAATAGTTCTGATACTAAATATGATTAGTACAGATGCCAAGTTAATAATATGAGAGGGGGGGTGAATCATTCAAACTTAATATTCAATAAAAACAACAGATTCAACCTCGGTAACCTTATCAAAAAAATAGTAATGCATGCAGACCCATAAATAGATAAGATCACAAACATATAACACCAGATTTAATGTGGAAACCCAAATAGGGAAAAACCACTGTGGGATTTCAGACCCACTAAGAAATATACTCTTCTAGAGTATGCTTGGTTAAAAGAAAATCTTGTTAAAGATTACAAACACATTTCTAGATGTGACCCGGTTAAGGGATTTCCCTCAAATCTATTAGGATCTTCACCTTGTTAGAAGTGACCTTGTTAAAGGATTTCAAACACTCAATAAGAATGTCACCTTGCTAGAGGATTTTACAAATAAGACTGTTAAGTCCACTCGGTTAAGAGATTTTCTGCTACTTCTCAAAATAACAGTAATAAAAATATGTCTGCAACTTCACATCTAAAAATGTTGAAGCAAATTCTTATTTACTCAATACAATCAATTCATAGGACTTATCTTGTCCCTCTGCTGGGCTCTATACTCTGTTATCAAAATAAATCTTCAAGCTTCTGTGCTCGGTAATCACTATGTAGCATCCCTATGCATACACTTGCCCACATACATTGTTTATCAACAATTTCCTATTTATAAACAATCTTCCAACCGCTTAATCTCCTTGATCACATTTCCCATGATCAATCATAGCCATCAAATCTTCAATCTTGTCCAGATTCAATGTATCCTTCGATCTAAAAATGTTTTACCTCGCCTTGGAACCTGCATTTTCACCTTGGAACTTGTGTTAGGGTATTGCGGTTCAATCTAAGTTGTAGATCTTCCTGTCGATCTTTCTTTACCATAGATTCTTTAACAATCTTCATACACAGCTTACCAATCATTTAATCCACTCCAGCTCATCAGCTTCCTTCATTAAATATCACATGTAAACATTTAATGCATTCTGTTATAGCTCGGTTGTAACTCAGTAAATACTAAACTTCACTCGGTAGACATTTTGCCTTCATTAACCGATAGCGATAACCTTAGGGTTTACTGACTAGGTTCTTTGCTCGGTAACATAGTATAGTATTAACCTTTCAAATAATAGCATATGTAGGATATCAAAACAATCTAAACATCATGATCTCATCATTGTCTAACTCGGTAATAGTTGCCCATTGAATAACTTATCCCCTTATTCATCATATTCTTTCTGTGTCTTTTATCGACATCTTTATACTCATCAAATTATACTTCTTAAGATATGGCAACATCATACTGAATGAGAAAATCAATTTCTTGACATCAATGACAAAACAATATTATTAAGACAGTAATCATCCTTAATCAGTTATATCCATAGTCATCAACAACCTTCTCAATATCCTTATTGAAATGCCAACAATCTCTCATCGTAATTGGAATGCCAACCTTCTTCTTGTCTGTTATGATGCCAACAATCTCCCCCTTTGGCATTGATGGAAAAACCAATTGATTTGACTTTATTGATTCAGATTCAGATTGCTGTGAAATTCTGAAATGCTCACCCTCTATCATTAGTCTTCTCCCCGGTTCTGAAATGTAGTCTTCTCCTTCAGTCAGTAGACTTCTCCCCCATACATTAGTCTTCTCCCCCTTTGACAACAATGCCAAAAATGAAAAGAACTAAAAACATAATTTCTTCCTCTGAGAAGTGAATTCCATGCTGTTATGTATCAATTCAGTCTCGATCAGAGCATTTTGTCTTCAATTCTTGTTCCCTATTTATTGTTTTCTGCACACCTTTAGAAAACCTCCTAAAGTGTGTAAATCAGCATCAACTCCTAAAAGATATTCTGTAGAGTCATCAAATTGATGCTTTCACCAAACTCGATCAGTGAATGGAAGATAGGGGTAGGACCCCTAACTGACTTCTGAGATACTCTAAAGTGTCCTTTGGTAGTGGCTTGGTGAAGATGTCTACAATTTGTTCCTTAGTGCTAACATACTCCAAAACCACTTTCTTCTCTTGAACTTCTTCTCTAAGATAATGATATTTGATAGAGATGTGCTTTGTCATAGAGTGCATAACAGGATTCTTTGAAATGTTAATGGCACTAGTGTTATCACAGAATATAGTTACTGGCTCGGTAACTTGCTCATTTATACCTTCCAACAGTTGTTTGATCCATGCTTTATTGGTGCAATTCAGTGCTGCAGCAACATATTCAGCTTCTGTCGTTGACTAAGAAACACATCCTTGTTTCTTGCTAAGACAACTCACTAGTCTTTCTCCTAAAAAGAAAGCTCCTCCACTTGTGCTTTTCCTGTCATCAATGTTGCCTGCCCAATCAGCATCAGTATAAACTTTTAAATCAAAAAATTTCGTTTCCGATATACTAAGCCATAATCTTCAGTGCCTTTTAAGTATCTGAAAATTCTTTTGATTGTCGTCATGTGTGTTTCCTTAGGATCTGCAGAAAATCTTGCAACTATACCTACTACATGTGCTATGTCTGGTCTGCTATGAACAACGTATTGTAGTTTTCCAATCATGGATTGGTAGAGTGTCTCATCAACAGATGCAGATTCATCATTCTTTGATAATTTACAGTTGGTAGTCATAGGAGTACTTACTGGTTTTGAATCCTCCATTCTAAATTTCTTCAAGATTTCCTTTATGTACTTGGATTGGGTAATGAAAATCTCATTTTTCATTTGTAGTATCTATAGACCTATAAAATACTTTATCTCACTGATTAGTGACATCTCAAATTCTTTACTCATTTCATTTCCAAAGTTCTTGCATAGAGAGTCATTTCCACTAAAGATAATATCATCAACAAATATGGTTGAGATCAGTATTCCATTTTCATCATTCTTCATGTACATATTGTTGTTTTCACTTGTTCTTATAAAACCAATTTTGATCAAATATGAGTGCAATCTCTCATACCATGCTCTAGGTGCTTGTTTCAAACCATATAAAGCTTTGTTCAATTTACATACCTAATCATTATTTTCTCCTTCAACAAATCCTTCAGGTTGTTCAATGAAAACTTCTTCTTCTAATATACCATTCATAAATGTAGATTTGACATCCATTTGATATACCTTGAAATTCTTGTAAGCAGCATATGCCAACAATGTTCTTACTCCTTCAAGTCTTGCCATAGGTGCAAAAGTCTCACCATAATCAATTCCTTCTTCTTGGGCATAACCTTTGCAAACTAGTCTTGCTTTATTCCAAATGACCTCACCTTTTTCATTTAGCTTGTTTCTGAAGATCCACTTTGTACTGATTACATTTTTGTCCTTCGGTCTTGGGACCAGTGTCCATGTGTCATTCTTCTTGATTTGATCAATCTCTTTTGTCATAGCATTTATCCAATCTTCACTATTAAAAGCCTCTTTCACTATTCTCAGTTCAAATTCAAATATTAGACATGTGTTCTGTCTCAGTTTGTTCCTTGTCATCACTGGATCATTCTTATCTCCTATAATCTAACTTGGTGCATGATTCCTTCCAATATACTTGGCTAATACAAGCTCGGTAGGCTCTGTATGATCTTCTTCATCACTCGGTAACTGGATATTCTCTTCATTTTCTTCAGCAGTCTTCTTGGTAGGACTTCTCGATTGAACATAGACAAATCCTTCATAATCTTCTAGTTCTTTGGAGTTTCCTTCATCATTTCTTTATGCAAATTCATTAATTTTCACATTTGCACTTTCTACTATTTTGTTAGTTGATTTGATCAGACATTTAAATGCTTTGCTTCTAGAAGAATAACCTAGAAATGTTCCTTCTTCACTTTTCTGAGCAAACTTACCATTTGTATCATCTTTATGAACATAGCATCTACTCCCAAAGATTTTAAAATAACTTACATTAGGTTTCTTGTCATACCAGATTTCATAAGGTGTCTTCAAAGTTCCTTTCTTTAGTTGTACTCGGTTCAGGGTGTAAACTGCTATGCTTATTGCTTCTCTCCAAAATGTTTGTGGAACTTTCTTTTCAATCATCAAGGTTTTGGCACAATCCACAATAGATCTGTTCCTTCTCTTAGCTATCCCATTCTGCTGTGGAGTTCTCGATGTAGAGACTTGTCTTTTTATACCATGATCATTGTAAAATAAGTTGAACTCATTAGAAGTAAACTCTCCTCCTCTATCTGATCTGAGACATTTCAGTTGTCTTCCTATTTCATTTTCAACTCTAGCCTTGTACCATTTAAACATTTGAAAAGCTTCTGATTTTTCTTTTAAAAACATTACTGACATCATCCTTGAGTAATCATCCACAAATAATATGAAATATTTATCACCATAATAACTCTGAACTTTCATAAGACCACAAAGATCAGTATGCACAAGATCTAAAATTCCCTTAGAAGTGTAGGACTTACTTGTAAAGCTTGATCTTGTCATCTTACCCATCTGGCATCCTCAGCACATAGCATTCTCAGGTTTTTCAAGACTCGGTAGACCTCTTACTCTGTGCTTCTTACTTATTTTGATTAGATTATCAAAATTAACATGACAAAACCTTTTATGCCATAACCAGGTATCATCTATCCTTGCATATAGACATTTATTCCAAGTTGAGTCAAGATGAAATGTATTACCTCTTGTTTGTGTCCCGGTAGCAGCTAACTTTCCATGCTTGTCATGAACTTTGACAATTCCTTTTTCAAACTCTATTCGGTAACCTGTGTTGTTTAGCTGTGCTACACTCAACAAATTGTATTTCAAACCTTCAACCTAGTAAACATCATTACATTTAGCATTGTCAAGAAGTGCTATGGATCCTTTACCTCTTATCGGACATGGTGCATCTTTACCAAATCTTACATAGCCTCCATCATAATTATCTAATTTAATAAACTTGTGTTTATCACCTATCATGTGATGTGAGAAACCACTATCTATGATCCAAGAATCATTAGTATTTATATGAGATATTAAATCCTTTTCTTCATACCTTTCTTCACCTGATCCATCTTTGATAGCCACATAAACAACTTCCTCTGTATCAGTTTCATCTGATTTATCATCATTAGATTCCTCATCAGCTATTAGGCATGTCTTTTTATCTCTTCTCCTGAAGTCTCGATGTCCTCTATAATGATTATCTTTCTGTTTGTCATCTTGGTAATCTCTCTTTTCACTAGATTCTTTGTCAGGATAGTTAGAAGCCATATGTCCTATCTTATCACAATTGAAACATTTTAAAGGTAGCTTTCCTTTATACTTACCTTTTCCTCTCGGTAGCCTTCTGGCTAATAGTGCTTCAAACTCTTCTTGCTTTCTAATTTCCTCATACAATTTGTGTACCTCCTCCATGTTTTTGCAAAATCTTTCACTTGCTCCACTGTGATTCCCTTCAGAGTACTTATACTTTCTATCATTGTAATCATTAGTTTCATCAATATGAAAAGAACTGAATGCAGATTCAACTTTATTTACTGATGATCCACTATTATCAAAGTTACTTAACTCAAATGCATGTAGCTTACCAATAGTAGCATCTAAAGAAACTGGCATATTGGCTACAGTCCTCAATTCATTGATTGCAGAGACTTGGATTGCATAGACAGGTAGAAGGGTTCTCAACATCTTACTTGTTACATCCTTTTCTTCAATAGTTCCTCCTGCTCCTTTGATTTGATTTAAAATATCCTTTAGTCTTGTACTATACTGCATTATGTTCTCACCTTCATTCATCCTCATAGATTCAAGTTGTCCTCTTAGACTATCCATTTTTGCTCTTTGAACATGTTCATCTCCACCATACACAGATATGAGCTTAGTCCAGATTGCCTTTGCAACAGTACATCCTTCTAGATCATTAAACTCTGAGTCAGTCAATGCAGATGTTATTTCAATCATTGCTTGAATATGTTCTTTCTTTACCTTTATCTCTTCCATTGTCAATGGATAGGTGCTCGGTGTGATGAAATCATTCTCCAGATAATAGACAACATATTCTCCAATTCCTGATGGATGCAGCTTCATCCTTTTCTGCCATGTAGAGAAATTTGACTTATTCAGCTTCGGTGCATCCCTCTTATACATCTTTTGGATCTTTAACTCAAGTGCCTTTAAACTTATCTTCTGGAGTCCAATGCTCTGATACCAATTGATAGGTTTGATACTAAATATGATTAGTGCAGATGCCAAGTTAATAATATGAGAAGGGGGGGTGAATCATTCAAACTTAATCTTCAATAAAAACAACAGATTCAACCTCGGTAACCTTATCAGAAAAACAATAATGCATGCAGACCCATAAATAGATAAGATCACAAACATATAACACCAGATTTAATGTGGAAACCCAAATAGGGAAAAACCACTGTGGGATTTCGGACCCACTAAGAAATATACTCTTCTAGAGTATGCTCGGTTAAAAGCAAATCCTGTTAAAGATTACAAACACATTGCTAGATGTGACCCGGTTAAGGGATTTCCCTAAGATCTGTTAGGATCTTCGCCTTGTTAGAAGTGACCTTGTTAAAGGATTTCAAACACTCAATAAGAATGTCACCTTGCTAGAGGATTTTACAAATAAGACTATTAAGTCCACTCGGTTAAGAGATTTTCTGCTACTTCTCAAAATAACAGTAATAAAAATATGTCTGCAACTTCACATCTAAAAATGTTGAAGCAGATTCTTATTTGCTCAATACAATCAATTCATAGAACTTATCTTGTCCCTCTGCTGGGCTCTATAATCTGTTATCAAAACAGATCTTCAAGCTTCTGTGCTTGGTAATCACTATGTAGCATCCCTGTGCATACACTTGCCCACATACATTGTTTATCAATAGTTTCCTATTTATAAACAATCTTCCAACCATTTAATCTCCTTGATCACATTTCCCATGATCAATCATAGCCATCAGATCTTCAATCTTGTCTAGATTCAATGTATCCTTTGATCTGAAAATGTTTTACCCCACCTTGGAACTTGCATTTTCACCTTGGAACTTGTGTTAGGGTATTGTGGTTCAATCTAAGCTGTAGATCTTCCTGTCGATCTTTCTTTACCATAGATTCTTTAACAATCTTCATACATGGCTTACCAATCATTTAATCTGCTCCATCTCATCAGCTTCCTTCATTAAATATCACATGTAAACATTTAATGCATTCTGTTATAGCTCAGTTGTAACTCGGTAAATACTAAACTTCACTCGGTAGACATTCTGCCTTCATTAACCGATAGCAATAACCTTAGGGTTTACTGACTAGGTTCTTTGCTCGGTAACATAGTATAGTATTAACCTTTCAAATAATAGCATATGTAGGATATCAAAACAATCTAAACATCATGATCTCATCATTGTCTAACTCGGTAATAGTTGCCCATTGAATAACTTATCCCCTTATTCATCATATTCTTTCTGTGTCTTTTACCGACATCTTTATACTCATCAAATTATACTTCTTAAGATATGGAAACATCATACTGAATTAGAAAATCAATTTTTTGACATCAATGACAAAATAATAATATTAAGACAGTAATCATTCTTAATCAGTTATATCCATAGTCAGCAACAACCTTCTCAATATCCTTAATGAAATGCCAACAATCTCTCATTGTAATTGGAATGCCAACCTTCTTCTTGTCTGTTATGATGACAACACAAACACCAGTTTTGATGCTCTGAAACCAAGGCTTTTGAGGCACAAGGTCCGAGATGAGGTTCAAAGAGCATGATGTGCGTCAAAATCGCATTTTGAGGCTAGTGGCTCTAGAATCGAGGCTTGCATCTTGAAAGCTTGTTGTGCCTCCAAAGATCAATTTTGATGCTCCAAAACTGAGGCTTTGAAGGAACAAGCTTAGAAATGATTTTCTAAGAGCGCGATGTGCATCAAAATCATGTTTTGATACTAGCGGTTTTGAAATCATGACTTGCATCTTGAAAGCTTGTTCTTCCTCCAAACACCGATTTTGATACTTTGAAATTGGGTCTTTTGAGGCACAATCTCCAAAACAAGGTTCTAAAAGCATGTTGTGTGTCAAAATCATGTTTTGACGCTATAGGCTCCAGAATCAAGAAATGCATCTGTAAAGCTTGCCTCCAAACACTGATTTTGATGCTCTTAAATTGGGGCTTTCAAGGCACAAGCTCCGAAATGAGGTTCTAAGAGCACGTTGTGTGTCAAAATTCCATTTTAATGGTAGCATCTTTGTAATCGAGACTTGAATCTTGAAATTTTTTTGTGCCTCCAAACACTAATTTTGATTCTCTGAAATTGGGGTTTTTGAGGCACAAGATCCCAAGAGAGGTTCTAAGCACACAATGTGCATTAAAATTTTCTTTTGACAATACTTGCTCTGGAATCGGGACTTGTATCTTGAAACCTTGTTGTGCCTCCAAACACTAATTTTAATGCTTCAAAATCGAGGCTTTCAAGGCACAATCTTCAATACGAGGTTCTAAGAGCACGATGTGCATCAAAATCATGTGTTGATGCTAGAAGCTCCAGAATCAGGACATGCATCTTGAAACCATGTTGTTCCTCCAAATATCGATTTTGATCCTCCAAAATTGGGGCTTTCGAGGCACAAGCTCTGAAATGAGGTTCTAAGAGCATAATGTGTGGCAAAATTACGTTTTGATGCTAGCGGCTCTAAAATTGGGTCTTGCATCTTGAAAGATTGTTGTGCCCCCAAACACTGATTTTGATGCTCTGAAACTGGGGATTTCAAGGCACAAGCTTCAAAACAAGGTTCTAAGAGCATGGTGTCCTTCAAAATCACATTTTGATGCTAGCGGTCATGGAATCAGGACTTGTGTCTTGAAACCTTGTTCTGCCTCCAAAAAATGATTTTGATGCTTTGAAAATCAAGCTTTGGAGGCACAAGATCTGAAAGAAGGTTCTAAAGCAGGATTTGCATCAAAATCTTGTTTTAATGCTAGCATCTCTAGAATCAAGACTAGCATCTTGAAACCTTTTTGTTCCTCCAAATACTAATTTTGATGCACTAAAACCAAGGTTTTCGAGGCATAAGCTCTGAAATGAGGTTTTAATATTATGTTGTATGTCAATATCACGTTTTGATGCTACTAGATCAATAATTGAGACTTATGTCTTGAAAACTTTTTGTGCCTCCAAACACTGATTTTGATGCACCAAAATTGGGGCTTTCGAGGCACAAGCTCCAAAATGAAGTTCTTAGAGCACGATGTGTGTCAAAATTGTGTTTTGATAGTCACAGCTTGGGAATCATGACTTGCATCTTGAAAGCTTGTTGTGACTCCAAACATCGATTTTGATGCTCTGAAACTAGGACTTTTGAGTCAAAAGCTCCGAAATGAGGTTCTAAGAGCATGATGTGCATCAAAATCACATTTTGATGCTAGCAGCTCTGGAATCAAGAGTTGAATCTTGAAATCTTATTGAGCCTTGAAACACCAATTTTGATGCTTTGAAACTAGGGCTTTCAAGACACAAGCTCTCAAATGAGGTTCTAAAAGCACGATGTGCATCAAAATTGCATTTTGACACTAGTGGCTTTAGAATCGGGACTTGTGCATTGAAAACTTATTGTGCCATGAAACAATGATTTGGATGCTCCAAAATTAGGGATTTCGAGGCACAAGATATGAAACGAGGTTCTAAGAGATTGATGTGCATCAAAATCATGCCTTCACACTACCGATTCTGGAGTCAAGACTTGTACCTTGAAACCTTGTTGTGTCTCCAAACACTGATTTTCATGCTTTGAAACTAGGGCTTTCGAGGCACAAGCTCCGAAACAAGGTTCTAATAGCACGATCTGCGTCAAAACTGCATTTTGATGATAGAAGCCCCATAATTGGGACTTGAGTCTTGAAAGCTTGTTGTGCTTCCAAACACCAATTTTGATGTTTCAAAGCCGAGGCTTTCAAAGAACAAGCTCTGAAATGAGGTTCTAAGAGAACGATGTGCATCAAAATTGTGTTTTGATGCTAGCGGCTCTAGAATTAGCACTTGCATCTTGATATCTTATTGTGCCTCCTATTAGCACATATTTTTGCAAAATATTTTGTGCTATTTGTTTGATGCTTTATATGTATATTTTCATCATAAGAGCATTTATTGCTGGATTGCATGTGCAGGAGATATGTTGCATCATCAAAAAGATCCTACTGAAACCTGTTTTCAAATTGGACAAGTACTGCTAGGGCATGTTAAGGGTTGGCATTGAATAGGGACTACATGAGGAAATTTCATCATGATAGTATTGGACCTATTCATCATGATTCTTATAAGGATATTCTTTGGACCTATGTGATAGACTTTGTCACTTATTAGCACATATTAGGTTTCCATGGAGGATTGGATGTATAAACAATATATGAAGAGGAGCTTAATTAGCATATTTATCAAATTTGAGCTATCGACGTAAGTTACCCCGACAAGACCGACTAGTCAAAACAATGAAAGAACCTATCGGCGTGACTCAGACCAACCACTCTGAAGGAGAACCAAAAGGAAGTTCAAAAGGAGGGTTTCATCGACATAACATTCACTATCGGGGCATGAGAAAAGTCTTATACTGATAGCCGATGAGGCTATCGATATAACCTACATCGATGAAGGAGAATGCGAGGTAGACAACGATAATGTCATTAGGTAATCAGAAAGTGTCATCATACGCTACCCCGATACCCGATGGGCTAGGTGGTGAAGGCAGTGTTATCGACATTTCTTAATCTGATAAAGCGATACCAAAAGAAGAAAAATACTAAGTCACCAAGGTAACTTAAACCATCAGTGAGAACTGTTTTAGTTTATGCCTATACCCGATGAGGAAGACAAGTTGGGAATGGAGAAGGAGACTTGATCGAGATGAGTTTCACCAATCAAAGATGAAGTCATCAGGATAGCATTGCCTCATTGGGAGGAGACATCTTTCATTACACTGATACCCAATGAGAAAGTAGCCATAGGTGTGAATAAGGAGATCTCATCAGGGAAACATATGTCGATAGACCAGAGGAGAAAAAGGGTACACAAGTGCGAAGGTGATGACATCAAGTCATCCAAGAAACATAAAATGAGTTGTTTTGATACCCAATAAGGTGACCTGATGTAACAAATGAGATGTGGGCTATGAAGGAGGACTCATCGGGATAACTTAAACTATGCAGGAGCATGTTTGGAGTTATACTGATACCTGATGGGTAGAATTCCATGAAGGGATAAAAGGAGGGTATATCGGAATGACATACACCAATGAGATATAAAGGTAAAGGTAAAGCCTAGCTAGGAGGCAGAGCCATCGGGAAAGCTATAACCATAGGAATGAGAGCAATTGAGCTATGCTAATGCCTAATGGAGTGATCAAGGAGACCTATACCGATCAAAAGGATGGGTGGCACCAAATGGTTGAATTATCGGGAGGAGTTATGATGACTAGCCATTGCAAAATCTGATCTTAATGAATCCACCCATCATTATTAAATACAAGCAACAAATAAGTTTGTTCTTACATGAGGCGAATCACAACACCATTTCAATTGATTAAATGCTCTTGATGTATTAAAATTATATATAGAAGTTGGTATAAGGAATTTGCATAGTAGATTGAAATGAACAAAGAGATTGAAACGAAACTAAACTGCAAAAGTTTGAATTTTAGAAAACTTGAAGGATTCAAATATGGAGGGTTCTAGTTCCAAGGGCAAGAGGAAGGTCACTGGGGTTTCAGAGAGTGCTTCAAATAAGACTAAAGGTGGAGAAGGTGCACAGAAATGAAAGTTAAATCAAGATATGATTGACTAAATAAGCTCACTAGGAGCCAAATCCTAAATATCTAAGGCTAATTTGCCTATTCGTCACCAGCTAGAAGATGATTTTAAGGAGATTGGTGATGTCTAGACCAGGGTTAGAGGTCACAAATTGTTCTTGTATCATTATTCACAAAGGAGCAAGCCGACCCCAATCTCAAACCCATTGACAACTAGATTGGGTAAACTTGTGGTCCCAAATGTCTTTGTGAACATTCAATTGATGAAAACATTGGCTAGAGCTTATAATTCTATGGGAAGATGCATCCAATTACCAAATGGCGAGGCATTCATCCATCTCTCAGTAGCTACCATTCATGAGGTTTTTGATCTTGGTTCTGAATCTAATGTGCCTCTATCTTTTGAGAAACTGGAAGAAGAGTATACAAAGATCGACACTGTATACAATGGGTGGAATTTGGCCATACATAAGGTTGAGAAAGGAAAGTTGACAGATGAAGATGAGCTCCCATTTGACATTAACATTTTTAGTCAATATCTATAGTATATGTATATGGCATGTGGTCAAGTGGGAGGAGTTGAGGTCCCAGATGTGGCACGAATAGGACCTTTAGTACTTGTTGTAGATACAAAAATGCATGAGCCAAGATAGTTTGTTTATGTTGCTTACATTGTCAAGAAGATGCACGAGGGTTTCTTGAGTCTTCAAAATAACCTTGACAAATATTTTAATTTTTATTCATTGTTGATGCATATTGTCTTGTTTTATGGAGGACTCAGGGGGTTGTTGCCTGAGGATTTGAAATTAAAAATTCATGGTAAAGATGGGCAGGAGAAGCTAGTTCAATTTTGGGTATCACTATGGGATTCTTGGTTCATGAGATCTCATGATGTCAAATTTCAAGAGTTTTTTGTTCAACCATTATACAGAACTTTTGGGGTTTCTTTTGATCGATCATTTTCAAAAGAAATTAAAAGATTTCTTAAACCCCATGAGCATGAGGATAAAAGGGTGAATCATAACTAGGGTGATTGGTATGTATGTTAGGACTTCACATATGTTAGGGTTTTTGGATTCGAAGGTGCCCCTTATGTGTTACCAAAGCCTATGCCTGATATAATTTGTTACCTGGAGATTGTGAGACAAATGAGTGTCTCTAATGCATAACATTTCAAGGGTGCCCATAAGGATGTTTTTCTACTCGGGACTTTTCATTTTGGTGACTTCACCATTGTATCCTCAAAGGCATATGAAATTATTGACAAGAGGTTAATAGAAGATTATAATCTTTATGAGCACACAAGTAGAAAAACTATGACCCAGAGGGCTATATACACCAGAGCAGAAAAGGGTGTAATCTGGGTGACTATTTTCATGAGCATGTTGAAGCCTTGGACATCTTCATAAATAAGGAACCTGAAGAAGATATGCAAATCTTTCAAGATTTGAACCATAAATTGGAAGAAAAGAGATAAATACTACAGGAAATGGAAGAAGAAGAAGAAGCTGAAAGTGAATCAGGTGAGAATGAGGCTTTCTCGAGATTCATAATGCCTGAAAAGGAGGAGGAACCTAAAGCACAAGACCAAATTGTTGTGAGGATGAATGTCGATATGGATGTTAGGTTAGAAGAGCATGCTTCTTTTGTGTTTGATGATGAATTCATTAAATCAAATGAGTTTAAGTCCTTCTTGTAACATTTCAAAGGAAAGAGTCTAAGAGAAGCAATGCCATATGTGACCCTTGAAAATGAGGCAGAGATGCTTAGAAAACTGAAGGCTGATATAAATTCAGAGTTAGAAGGCATGACTCCTCAAAGGGCAAGGCAGCTTCTAATAGAGGTAGGAATAATTGTTTGTTAGGGTTTCAAGCAGATTTGAAGCAAATATGAACTAACAATTATATGCAGATTTAAATACAAAAGATAAAGGAATAAAATAGGACACAGATAACACAAAGATTTAATGTGGTTCACCCAAAATGGGTTACGTCCACCATACACATCCGTCCAATCTTTCTTATTATCCAGCAAAAATAGTACATCAACATTACAGTGCCTTAAGCATCCCAGCCGCTTATAACATGTGTTTTTAGGGCAAAAACAAAGTTGGTCTTTTTAGGGTTCTATTACAATGGCAGTTTTCATCAAAAAAATACCCAAAAAAAAAATTTCTCAGGGGCTCCCACCCCCAAACCCCCGCTTTTCTTGGGGGTTGCCGCCCTCGAACCCCTACCCGGGGCCCGGCCTGGCCCCGAACCCTGGTAAGGATACGTGCTAAGTGTATAGTACTTTACTGATCAGTTGCCACATTTCAAAAATCTCCCACTTGGAGACTGATCAGGCTCCACATCGACCAATCTCCCACTTGGAGACTGATACTACATGACACCACTGTACATGCAACATCCACAAAATAAAACACTAAGACTCGACTAGTATAAATTCCACAATTATCAATCAAGAAGACCAACAAAAATTGATGAAGAAATCAGCTTCTCCTGTTCAACTACCTTCGTGAACATATCGACAGGATTCTCACTTGTGTGAATCTTCTCAAGCCATAACTGACCCTCCTCCAAAATAGTCCGGATGAAGTGGTACCGGAGCTAAATGTGCTTTGTCCTTGAATGAAAAGCAGAGTTCTTCGCAAGATGAATGGCACTTTGGCTATCAATATATAATGGGTGATCCTCCTGTGTCTAACCCAATTCCTCCAGAAAACATTGTAACCAAATCATCTCCTTGCTGTCTTCTGTAGCAGCAACATACTCAGCTTTAGTGGTTGAAAGTGCAACAACCTTTTATAGCCTAGAAATCCAACTGACTGCAGTTCCCCCTAAAGTAAAAACATACCTTGTAGTGCTCCTCCGTGAATCAATATCACCTGCCAGATCAGAGTCAACAAATCCACTCAGAGCAGCATTAGATCCTTTGAAACATAATGCCTTTGTAGGGGTTCCTTTCAAATACCAAAGGATCCATTTCACAGCATTCCAATGTTCCATACCCAGATTACTCATAAACCTGCTCACAACTCCCACTGCATGTGCAATATCTGGCCTTGTGCATACCATTGCATACATCAGACTGCCAACAACTGATGAATATGGGATGTTAGACATTTTCTTTACTTCTTCCTATTCCTTTGGGCACATCTCCTTAGTCAATTTGAAATGACTAGCCAAAGGTGTACTAACTGCTTTTGCATCCTGCATGTTAAATTTTTTCAACACCTTCTTTATATATTCACTTTGGGACAAATTCAAGGTTCTATTTTTCCTATCCCATGTAATCCTCATACCCAGAATTTGCTTAGCTGCACCCAAATCCTTCATAGCAAATGACCTGGCTAATTTTTGTTTAAGATCATTTATGTGTTCCATGTTAGAACCAACAACAAGAATGTCATCAACATAAAGCAACAAGATAATATAACTGTCATTATCCAATCTCTTAAAATATACACAATGATCAAAATGACATCTATGATAGCCGTGTTCAGCCATGAAACTATCAAATTTTAAATACCATTGTCGGGGTGCTTGCTTTAGGCCAGACAAAATTTTCTTCAACCTGCACACCAAGTTCTCCTTACCTTTGACCTCATATCCCTGTGGTTGCAACATATAAATTTCCTCCTCCAAATCTTGATGGAGAAAAGCTATTTTCACATCTAATTGTTCAAGATGTAAGTCATCTGCAGCCACAAGACTAAGTACAGTTCTAATTGAAGTCATTTTTACAACTGGAGAAAATATTTCGTCATAATCTATACCCTTTTTTTGTACAAAACCTTTTACCACAAGTCTGGCCTTATATCTTTTCTGACCTCCTTCCTCCTCCTTCAGTCGATAAACCCATTTGTTAGGCAAGGCTCTTTTTTCTGTAGGTAAAGGGACTAAGTACCAAGTCTTACTTTTCATCAAGGAGTCCATCTCCTCTTTCATGCTTAGCTCCCACTGTTGTTTGACATCCACATGCATTGCTTCTTCATATTCTTCTGGTTCACCAGAATCAGTTAATAATATAGAATACAAAGAAGGAGAAAATATTTTAGAGGGTCTACTTGACCTCATAGAACATCTAACACTTGCAAGAGTTTGTGGGACATTCTGTTGTTGCTGAGCATCAGGTACTTGTGGCATTTCATTTTCAGGAATCTCATCCAACACCACATATTCTTTCTTGTCCTGTTCATGCTTCTTTTCCTGCATCTGTTCTTTATACATAACCTTCTCATTGAATATAACATCTCTACTTCTATTTATTTTCTTATTTTCAAAATCCCATAACCGATAACCATATTCATCTATCCCATATCCAATGAAGGTACATTTCTGAGATTTAGCATCAAGCTTGGTTCTGTTTTCTTTATCAACATGGACAAAAGCTTCACAACCAAAGGTTTTCAGAAAATAATAATTTACCTTTCTACCAGTCCATGCCTCCTCTGGAATACCACCATCCAAAGGGGTTGAAGGTCCTCTATTTATCAAATAGACAATAGTATGAATAGCATCTGCCCAAAAATGTAAGGGCAATCCAGCATGCAATCTCATGCTCCCCGTGTGTTCCATGATAGTTCTATTCATTCTCTCTGACACACCATTTTCCTGTGGAGTTCCTGAAACTGTCTTCTGCTTTCTAATCCCATTTAAGGAGTAGTAATCTTCAAATGCCTTGCTGCAATACTCACCTCCATTATCCAATCTGAGACACTTCAACCTTTTTGCTGTCTCATTCTCAACCAAAGCTTTCCATTTCTTAAAAGTTTCAAAAACATCTAATTTTTGCTTTAGGAAATATACCCATGTCTTTCTGGTTGAGTCATCAATAAAAATAACATAATAATAAGAGCCACCAAGAGATGATACCTGAGCTGGTCCCCATACATCTGAATGCACAAGCTCTAACTTCTCACTCTTCTTCTCTTTCCCAACCTTGAGAAATCTGACTCTTTTCTATTTGCCATAAACACAATTTTCACAGAACTCTAAATCAATCTTCTTTAGTCCTAGCAATAGATTTTTGGAGTAAAGGATTTTCATCCCTTTCTCACTCATGTGCCCAAGCCTATGGTGTCACATTATCGAATCTGTTCTTGCAACATCTATTGTTGTTGTCCCTGCAATAACTTTATCTGTAGCAGCTAAGGTAGAGTAAGTGTTACCAGTACATAGATATAATGTGCCTACCTTCACACCTTTAGCTACTACTAATGATCCTTTACTGACCTTCCAGATACTATCTGAGAAGGTAACTATGCAACTTTCACTACCTAGTTGCCCTGTAGAAATTAAATTTCTTCTTAAGTTAGGAACATTTCTTACCTCCTACAGAAACCAGTCATTTCCATTCTGCAACTTGATCTTTATCTTTCCTTTTCCAACAATTTGACAGGGCTCATCATCACCCAAATATACCTATCCAAAATCACCTTGAACATAATCTAGAAAATATTTTCTATGGGGTGTAGCATGAAATGAAGCCCCATAATCTATTACCCAGGAATCATTAACATTATCCAAACATAAGATTAAAGCATCTTGTAAATTATTACTTGCAATATTAGCTTCCTTACTGTCATTTTCATTTTTGTCTCCTTCTTTGTTTTTCTGAAACCAACAGTCTTTCTTTAGATGACCAGGCTTTCCACAGTATCGGCAATCTTTCTTTCCTCTAGATTGAGAGTGTCTTTTCTTTGACTTCTCATTCCAAGGGCCTTTTCCTCTTTCCTTTGATCTTCCTCTGTTCTCCACATTCAAAACACTACCCGATGATGTTGGAGTCTCACCCGTGCTTTTCCTTCGCATTTCCTCGCTTAGGATAACACCAACAATATCATCAAATACCAAAGTATTTTTACTAGAGATAGAGTTACTTACAGCCATAACCAAGCTATTCCATCTTTCTGGCAAAGAACATAAAATCAAGAGAGCCCTAACCTCTTCTACAAAGGTAATTTTTAATGAAGACAATTGACTGGTAATTGTATTAAATTCATTTAAGTGCTCCGCTACAAATCCTCCCTCACTCATTTTCAAATTAAACAAACGCTTCATAAGAAATACCTTATTCGAAGCCAAGGGTTTCTCATACAACTTAGCCAATGTTGCCATCAAATCTACAGTCATTTTTGCTTCTGTTATATTGAATGCTATAGATGGTGCAAGGCATAATCGAATGGATCCCAGTTCCTTTCTATCTAAAATGTCCCACTCTTCATCTGACATTGTGGTCACTTTCTTTGCCTTTCCTTCCAATGGCCGCCACAAATCCTTTTGATACAGGTAATCGTCCATCTGTATTTTCCATAACTGATAATTCTAGTTAAACTTTTTGACCTTGAATTTGGAATCCTCCATTGCTCCCACTCAAATCTGAAAGTCCTACCAATTTACAGAAAACCTCGCACTGATACCAATTGTTAGGGTTTCAAGCAGATCTAAAGCAAATATGAACTAACAATTATATGAAGATTTAAATACAAAAGATAAAGGAATAAAATAGGACACAGATAATACAAAGATTTAACGTGGTTCACCTAGAATGGGTTACGTCCACCATACACAGCCATCCAATCTTTCTTATTATCTAGCAAAAATAGTACATCAACATTACAATGCCTTAAGCATCCCAACCACTTATAACATGCATTTTTAGGGCAAAAACAAAGTCGACCTTTTTAGGGTTTTATTACAATGTCGGTTTTCATTAAAAAAAAACCAAAAAAAAAATTTCTCGGGGGCTCCCGCCCTCGAACCCCTACCTGAGGCCTAGCCCAGCCCCAGACCCCGGCAAGGATACGTGTTGAGTGTACAGTATTTTACTGATCAGTTGCCACATTTCAACATTGTTTTCCTAGGCTGGGACCTTAGTGTTGTTGGTATTTGGTATGGTTTTTTTATTGATGTCAACACCTACTGAAAACAAGCACTTTGGAGAGCCAGCAACATTCACCGGCAAGCAAGTAAACTGTACAATAGTTACTTGTATATGGTTCACCGATAGGATATAATGTTCACCAGTATCTGGAATAATATGGAAGACACTTGGTAATGTTGAAAACATTGCGTGGACACTTTGTTTTGAAGAATTAATCATTGGTATATTCATATTTGCATATTTGCTTTTACCGGCAAATAGGTCCAGGTTATCTAGGGTTACACCGACAGGTTTATCTTCTCCAGATCAGCATGGCATGCTATGGAGATGATTTATTATTGATATAAATGCATCAAGCTGACATGTTTAATCAGTTATTGCATCAGATACTATATTGTTTGTAAAATGATTTTATTGTAATATCTTGTAGAGCCGACCTACTAAAATTGGTCTTAGGGTATGGTATAAATGTAAGTTCTTATTTGTAAGATCAAGTGTGGAATGCGAAAAAGAATTGTGTGAAGGTATATGCGAGATCAAGTAGAGCTATACACGAAGACATCATTTGAAGGTGAAGCTAGGTTTTTGTATAAGCATACCAGCATTACACCGATACTGAATCCAGCATATGAAGATGCTATTTTGTGCAGTACATTCTTATTGGATTTAACCATCCAACTGTAGTCAGTGTGACTCCCATTTTGTGTTTGAGCAGTGAGCTCAAGGCTGTTGGCCTTTCTGCATGTGCAAACCCCATTTATGTACACTTACTATCTATAGTAGTATCATCTAATTGTGGGTAAGGTTTCCCACAATGGTTTTTCCCCTTACAGGGTTTCCACGTATAAATATTTGTGTTATGTGTTGTGGATGACTTTATGTTTGTGTTTCAAGCATTAATCTTTACCAGTATAGCAATTTATTGTTAACACTGTCTACCGACATACTTAACTAGTTTACCGGTATTAAGCATTAAGTTGGTTAATTGGTTTTTGGTTTGAATTTATTAGACAACTGATTCACCCCTCCCCCTCTCAGTTGTCTCCGGGACCTAACAATTGGTATCAGAGCCTAGTCCTCTTTTGCAGAAGTTTAACAACTTGAGGAGATCCAATGTCTACTAATTATTTCAGGAAGGACAGTCCTAAACTTGATGGAACCAACTATGGGATATGGAAGATCAGAATGGAGACACATCTAAAGACATCTGGGAAGTTACAAAGAATGGTTATACTGCTCCAACTACCTTAGCCAAAGATGAAGAAAATGATTGCAAAGCAAGAGAAACACTTTTGAGTGCATTATCAGATCATGGGATTATCAGATAGGTCTACTACTAAAGCTATTTGGGATCATTTGTAAACACTAAATGATGGAGATTCCACAATCAAGATTGCAAAACTTGAAAGCTTCTGAGTCAGGTATGAACATCTGCAAATGGAAGAAGATGAAAGGATTTTTGCTTTTATGGAAAGAGTAAATGAAATTGTTTTGGGAATTAAATGTTGTGGAGGAACTCTGAGTGAGGATGAAATTGTTTGAAAAATCTTAAGAGGTTTTCCACCGACATATAAAATGAAGGTTACTACTATAAATGAGTTGAGAACAATGCCTAATACATCAGTAACTAGGGATACATTGATTGGAAAACTTTCAGCCTTTGAAATTGAGGAATTTGGTCCTATTGCTACTATAAAAACTGATTTATCCTTGAAAGCATCAACATCATCTGCTCCATCATTTGACAAATCAGACTAGAGAGCCTTTTATGCAAGAGAACTTGAAGAAACTAGGAAGGAGAATGAAGAGCTTGAAGAACTTGAAGCACTATTTGCAAGAAAAATGCCAAAAGGTCCAATTGGAAGTAAGTATGAAGGTAAAGCACCCTTTAAATGTTTTAACTGCAATAAGATTGGTCATATGGCTTCAAGATGCCCTGATAGACATGCTAGACTAAGAGAAGAAGCTAGAAGAACATACAAGCCTAATCCTAAATATCAGAGATACAAATTTAAGAAGAACAAAGACAAATCTTGTTACATTGCTGATGAAGGTGTGACTGATGATTCTGATGAGGATCCAGCAGATAATGGATGGGTTTTTGTTGCTATAATAGAAGATCAACTGGCACCTACTACTCAACCAGTAGAACAAGCCCTAGTAGCTAAAGTTGAAACAAAGGATGAATGGATCATTGACTCCGGATGCTCACATCACATGACTGGAGACAAAGGTAAATTCTTGAACTTTCAAGAATACAATGGAGGTTTAGTAAGATTTGGAGATGACAAAGCCTATTCAATCAAAGGTAAGGGTTCAATATCTCTTGATGGTAAGCATAACACTGACAATGTCTACTATGTTGAAGGATTAAAGCATAATCTTTTAAGTGTTGGTCAATTAGTTGAGAAGGGATTTCAGTTACAATTTAAAAATGGAAAATGCAAAATCATGAATAGAACTGGTTTGGAAATTGCAACCGGTAATCAGACTAGAGGCAATATCTTTCATTTGAATAACAGTGAAAAGGCATTCTTAATTTCACATATAGATGAAAGTTGGTTATGGCATAAGAGACTATGTCATGTAAACTTTGATTGCATGGTAAAAATCAGTACTTCTAAGGCAGTTAGAGATCTACCTAAAATTGTGAAACCTCAAAATACAAT
Organism: Cryptomeria japonica; assembly: GCF_030272615.1. Taxonomy (NCBI): domain Eukaryota; kingdom Viridiplantae; phylum Streptophyta; class Pinopsida; order Cupressales; family Cupressaceae; genus Cryptomeria; species Cryptomeria japonica. The sequence continues at coordinate 456,743,975 of NC_081414.1, forward strand.
TTGTAAGGAATGTCAATTTGGAAAACAAGTTAGAGCTAGTTTCAAAAGTATTCTAGAAAAATCCAATAATGCTCTTGGTTTAATTCACACTGATTTATGTGGTCCAGCTAGAACTAAAAGCTTACAAGGTGATAGATATTTCATGCTAATTATTGATGATTATTCTAGAATGTGTTGGGTTACTTTTCTCAGAGAAAAATTAGAAGCACTTGGGAAGTTCAAACTGTTCAAAGCAATGGTTGAAAATGAAACCAGTAAGAAAATCGAATATTTAAGATTAGATCAAGGAGGAGAATTCACATCTAAGGACTTTAATACATTCTGTGAAGTGAATGGAATCAGAAGATAGTTATCAGCACCTCGAATACCACAACAGAATGGAGTTGTTGAAAGGAAAAACAAAACTATCTTAGATGTAGCAAGAAGTATGTTATAAGAAGCAAATCTACCACATGTGTATTGGAGAGAGGCAGTTAGCACTACTATCTATACATTCAACACAGTTCACATCAAAGGTGAAACCGGTAAGACCCCTCGTGAACTATGGTTTGGTAATACTCCTACTCTTAAGTATTTCTGAATTTTTGGAAGTAAATGTTATATTAGAAGAGATGAGCATATTGGCAAATTTGATCCTAGAAGTGATGAAGGAATATTTCTTGCTTATTCATCTAAAAGAAAGCATATAGATGTTTTAATAAGAGATTGTAGAAAATTGTTGAGAGTACAAATGTAAAGATTGATGAACAATTTAGAGGAACTTCAAGGTATATAGACTCTGAATTGGCAACAGAAATTGTGACAAATGAACCTATACTGAATCCACCAGTACAAAATGAAGATCCAGTTACTTCGGTATCATCAGAAGATTCCAGAGTAATTGAAGAACAACAGCAAACTAAGACACCCCGGTATGTAAGACTGAATCATTCTGAAGATTAGATAATTGGAAATAAATTTAAAGGAGTAATGACAAGATGAAGCTTGGAAAATGAAGAGGTATGTCTTATTTCTCAAATTGAACCATCATCTATAAATGAGGCATGTGAAGATAAATTTTGGATTAAAGCTATGGAAGAAGAATTAGGACAAATTGAGAAAAATAATACTTGGACATTAGTTCCCCGGCCTAAAAATAAAAATGTAATTGGAACCAAATGGGTATTTAGCAACAAACTTAATGAAGATGGTAAGGTTGTCAGAAATAAAGCAAGACTAGTGTGTAAGGGATATTCTTAGAAAGAAGGAGTTGATTACAATGAAACCTTTGCATCGGTAGCCAGAATTGAGGTAGTTAGATTATTCTTGGCTTTTGCAGCTCACAAGGACTACAAAGTTTATCAAATGGATATCAAATGTGTATTTTTGAATGGAGATCTTGAAGAAGAAGTATATATAGAACAACCTGATGGATTTTCTTTAACAGATGACAATGATATGGTTTGCAGGTTAAGAAAAGCTCTGTATGGATTGAAACAAGCCCCAAGAGCTTGGTATGCAAGGTTGGATAAGTATCTTTTAAAGATTGGTTTTACTAGAGGAAATGTAGATAGCAATTTATATTACAAAATAACTAATGATGACATCTTGATTATTGAAGTATTTGTTGATGATATAATCTTTGGAGAAGAAGATGGATTATGTAAAGAATTTTCTATTAAAATGCAACAAGAATTTGAAATGTCTATGATTGGAAAAATAAAATTCTTTTTAGGATTACAGATTTCACAGACTGATAAAGGTATATTTTTGAGTCAATCCAAGTACTTGAGGGAACTGCTAGAGAAATTTGGGATGTAGAACTCTAAACTGGTAAGCACACCTATGACTACAAATGACAAATTATCTCAAAGGGATGAATCTACACCTATTAATCCAACTAGATACAAATCTATGATAGGAGGTTTAGTATATTTGACACAAACCAGGCCTGATATTATGAATGCAGTATGTATTATTTCTAGATTTCAGAGTAATCCTAAGGAAAATCATGAATCAACAGTAAAAAGGATTTTTCGGTACTTACAAGGCACAACAAATCTTGGATTATGGTATCCTAGAGATGAAAATTTTGACCTATGTGCATACACAGATGCAAATTGGGCAGGAGATGTGGATGATAGAAAGAGCACCACTAGAGGAGCATTCTTTCTTGGAAAGAGATTAGTTTCTTGGTTGAGTAAGAAATAGAGTTGTACATCTTTATCAACAGCAGAATCAGAATATGTTGTAGCAGCAACTAACTGTACACAGGTATTATGGCTTAAGCAAATGTTGAAAGACATAAAGGTAAAATGCAAGGAACCCATTACTATATATTGTGATAACACTATAGCAATTGATATATCTAAGAATCCAGTATTACATTCTAAAACTAAACATGTTTCTATCAAACTGAATTTTCTAAGGGAAAAAGTTGAAGAAAAGGAGATAAAATTGGTTTATGTGAATACTAAAGAACAGCTTGCAGATATTTTCACAAAACCTTTGCCTAAGGAGACTTTTGAATATCTCAGAGATCAGCTTGGAGTCATACCACCTCTGGTAGAGACTTAGATAGTTGAGGATTGTCATCAACCGACATAATTAAAAAGACAAATCTTTATTCCGGTATTTGATGAGGAAGCTACTTCTCAAGGGGAGTAGTTGGTATTTTGTATGAACTTAAATTGTGTAGCTTTGGCATTTGATGACAAAGGGGGAGAGATATCTATGGAAAAACACATTATCTTTTGAGGAAATATTGGTATTGAAAATAAATCTTTGGATAAACACATGTTGCTCTCAGGGGGAGAAATAGAGATTGTTGGTTTTTGGTATTTGGCATTTCTGTTTTGGCACTTTGATGGTTTTTCCATCTTGTGTTGCCATCAATTCCAAAGGGGGAGATTGTTGGTATTTTGGTATGGTTTTGTCATTGATGTCAACACCTACTGAAAACAAGCACTTTGGAGATCCATCAACATTCACCGGCAAGCAAGTAAACTGTGCAATAGTTACTGGTATATGGTTCACCGGCAGGATATAATGTTCACCAGTATCTGGAATAATATGGAAGACACTTGGTAATGTTGAAAACATCATGTGGACACTTTTTTTTGAAGAATTAATCATTGGTATATTCATATTTGCATATTTGCTTTTACCGGCAAATAGGTCCAGGTTATCTAGGGTTACACCAGCAGGTTTATCTTCTCTAGATCACCATGGCACACTATGGAGATGATTTATTATTGATATAAATGCATCAAGCTGACATGTTTAATCAATTGTTGCATCGGATACTATATTGTTTGTAAAATTATTTTATTGTAATATCTTGTAGAGCCGACCTACTAAAATTGGTCTTAGGGTATGGTATAAATGTAAGATCTTATTTGTAAGATCAAGTGTGGAATGCGAAAAAGAATTGTGTGAAGGTATATGCGAGATCAAGTAGAGCTATACACGAAGACATCATTTGAAGGTGAAGCTAGGTTTTTTGTATAAGCATATCAACATTACACCGGTACTGAATCTAGCATATGAAGATGCTATTTTGTGCAGTACATTCTTATTGGATTTAACCATCCAACTATAGTCAGTGTGACTCCCATTTTGTGTTTGAGCAGTGAGCTCTAGGTTGTTGGCCTTTCTGCATGTGCAGACCCCATTTATGTACACTTACTATCTGCAATAGTATCATCTAATTGTGGGTAAGGTTTCCCACCATGGTTTTTCCCCTTACAAGGTTTCCACGTACAAATATTTGTGTTATGTGTTGTGGATGACTTTATGTTTGTGTTTCAAGCATTAATCTTTACCGGTATAGCAATTTACTGTTAACACTATCTACCAGCATACTTAAGTGGTTTACTGGTATTAAGCATTAAGTTGGTTAATTGGTTTTTGGTTTGAAGTTATTAGACAACTGATTCACCCCCCCTCTCAGTTGTCTCTGGGACCTAACAAGTGCATCTTTCATTTTTGATAGCCTATTGCATTCAGATAAAAAAGATTTCAAGTTAGATATTAAAGGTGTGAATGATATTTTTAGTGGATCAAGATATGATCCAGATGATGACGCCATTCTTTAATGGGTCAAGTATACTCCGAATAAGAGGTCAAAGATTATAGATGTGGATAAGGCTTTTGGTCACATGATGAAGTTGAAGGTTGGTGAAGTGGATCCCATGGTCATAGTTGATAAGAGAATTGACATTTCAAAATTAAATAAAGCACACATGAAGATGTTGGTAAGAGAAATAGGAAAATACAAATCATTGGATGAGGAACTTTTAAGAAGAAGGGGCCAGCCTGTACCTCAGATAGCAGATGAATCAAAACTGAAGAAAAAGTGCGAGGAATGGCATAAAGAAAACAAGAAGTTGAAGGAGAGGATGCAGAACATAAGGGCAGACACGACATGTGTCTTACTGTCTAACAGATTTGAGAATCTACAGTAAATACTAGAGGAATTTTGGACTGTTTACCAGAGAAAAATGAATAATAAAGTATCTCACTAGAGGATTTTTGATTTGTTAAACATGTTACTACAAGATAAGACACAGAGCAACAAAAGGATCAACAAGATCAAAAAGTGATTGATACTCATGAGGAATTCACAACAAAGTTGAAGATTGAATATGAGGAGTGTCAGGGGATTGTTAATCATGGATTCCCAAGTTTGGTGGATGATACAAGGGTAATAAAGGATAAAAACCAGTGGATTTCCGATTGCAGATCACTACTCAGTGCAACCCTTAGCATTGCCTGTGCAGATACTTTGGCTATGCATGGAACAGGGGAATAGGTCAAGAACTTTGTTACAACGGAAGTAGCAGTCAGAGACATCATCTTCAATGCCTGCACACATAAAGATGAATGATATCTTTGGCATATCTAGAAGTGTGGTGAAAGGATGGATGGGAAGAATTAGTCTATGTTATTGTGATGTGTTTTGGTTATAGTAGTTTGGGGGGGCTAGTTAGGTTTTTTTTAGTTTTAGTTTGTACAAATGAAAGGGTGTGTCCTTTCATTTGTCTTTTGAGTCACATATATATAGGAAATTATTTTGTATTCTAATGTGGGTCCAGAGGTAAGAAAAACTGCAATCTTTCAGATTCTCTGTTGGGACTAGAAGTATTATGTAAAACAACTCTATAGAAAAGAAAAGTCATTTTGTCCAAGCAAGTATATCATGAAGTACTTGGGAGTCTGAAGCTTTTGTATACCTATTATCCAAAAATTAATATACAAGATTTGTTATCTTTATCTTCAGATAGTCTTATGTTATATGATGTTGAGGAGTCAAAGTCCTTTGGATAAATCTAATAAGGTTTGTTGCAGTGTGTTATCACTTGTTGTTATGTAAGTAACATAATTGTTTTTGTTGTTCTTATAACGTACATTAAAATCATTGTAGTGATAGTCTTGCATACTTGTGAGTTTTTCAAACTATCTCCAAAAACTACAAATATTTGTCCATTTAGTAGCATGTACATTGTCAGACAAGGCACTGGTCTATTATTAGTTTTCTGTGAGTAAATTTGGTTTGCATAAGGTCCTCACCAAAGAAACATACTACTAATTTCTACCAGTATTGTTTTTTCATAATCACTCAAGGTTCCAACAACATTCTTTTATAAGATTTTTATTCATTATCAATTATATTCAAGTTTTCAGATTAAAGCAAGTTAAAAGAACATAATAAAGCAGAGTTGCGGGAAATATTTTGCCATTCTTGTAAATAGGTAATCTGTTAAGTTTAAATTCACTATAAAGAAATATCTTTGTGCTTTGGAGATTGAGGTATACCCACCTAGGTCTAGTGGAGCCTAAAGTGCAGAAGAATCTGGTCTTTGACCATTCCTATCTGTTGGCCAAGGATGATTGAGAAATCAGTAGGAGAGTTGGCAAAGATCTGGGATTTCCAATCTGTGGTTTTGGGAACAAACAGATTGGCGACTCTATTGGGGAGTTGTCATAGGAAGTGTTCAAAATTTCTGGTGGTTTTGTTTCAGACTCTACTGGAGGAAGGAGCCCAGAAGATCAATAAAAGTATTATTCCTCTTAGGAGGTGGCTACTCTACATTTAATATATGAGTAATAATTGGTATTTTGAGAAAGTAAGAGAAACCCCTAGGAATTTGTCAACAAGATTAATGCAGGGAAGAATGTCTTTGCACAAGTGATAAGATAATCTTGTTCAGTTGAGTTCAAAGAGAAGAAACAAATTAAAGAAATCAACACCAAATATGGCATTTGGGGGTTATAAGAAGTTTCCTCATAGAGAGGATGGTTCTTCATCTAGTGCTAGATTTGAAAATATGGAGGAAAATCCTTTTTATAACTTAAATACAAAAGATAATAAAGGTGGCCATGATGAAACCCTGATTGCTGAGGAACAAGAGGACAAGCAGTTGGATGCAATTATTCTTAGAATGACAACCAGATTGGGTATTGCAAAAGCTCGGATTAGAAAGAGATACCATTCAAAACCCTAAGTCAAATAGGGTTGAAGAAGAGAAGGGGAGAGGTGAACCAAGTAGACTAACAACCCCTAGTTATAGTCCCCCTCACATGAGAAACTTGGAACAACCATTTAGGGTCTATAATAATTGACTGTCTGATGTTTTAGATAATAATTATGAAAAAAGGGATAAATGAAAAAATATACCCTACCATGAAAAAAAAAACCAGTATAATTATAGACAATGCAATAATCATAATGGTGAAAGAAGAACTATCAGTGGGGAAATTACTAGTAACTGGAATAGTAGAGATGGGACCAACAACATAAATAATAATAGAGGTAATTATGGTAATAATGGAAATTATGGCAACAATGGTAATGGAAATAATCGAAATGGAAATAACAATAATGGTGGAGGCAACAATGGAAACAATGGTAATAATGGAGGAAATGGAAACTATCAAATTAACAACTATGGTTGCAGACCACCTATGACCATTGAAAGGTATAAACAGTTGGATTTTAGTGGGATAGTTGGATATCCGAATCAGATTTCAAATGATTTAAGGTCAGCTATCCCTAAATTCACAGGAAATGGAATTTATTCTATAGAAAAACATGTGATAAATGTAAAAATACCATTGAAGATTTTGAAGTCCCTTATGAAGATGTTTTTATGAAACTATTTGTTCAATCTCTAATAGAGGATGCTGGAAAACCCCTATAGGAATCTTCCCGACTGATGTATTGGTAGTTGGCAGGAGTTTGTGACATAATTATTGGAAGAATTTGGAGACCATAATGATACTTCATTTGCATCTCATGAGTTCACAAGCATAAAGAAGAATCAAAATGAATTAGTCTCTGAATTTAATAAGAGGTTTAATAAAGTACTTAATAGAATAGCAAGAGATATTAGACCTGTTGATTCATTTTTTATTGATTTTTATTTGAGTTCTTTTGATAGCAAGATTCACTATGAGATCCTATCTCACAAAACTACCGCCTTGCAACAAGCATTTAAGACAACCACTACCATTGAAAATAACAGAAAAGCTGCTGGGAAAATTTGCAAGAGAGTGATCCAAAATTATATAATCCTAGAGCAACAAAAAAGGATGAGTTTAGCCAAATCATGGACATGCTGAAAGATATGAAGGGTAAGAAAAATCACAATGAGAAGCCGCCCCCATATAGAGGCAATAAGCTAATGAATTATAATAGACCAAGATTGCACAACATGCCATATAATACAAACTGGAAAGATGGTAAGCTGGTGAGTGCAAATCTAAGCAAAGAAACTCCTGATCCATTGAGGAAGGTAAACAATTTTATGGAGGAATATCCATGGTGTGAAGTCTGCAATTTACCCCATGTTGCAGAACAATGTATGATTTCTCAAGGTTTTGTAGAAGAGAAGGATCATGAGAATGAGTATGTGCCCACAATGAATGTACTTTCATCATATCCATTTTGGGGTAGGGATGATGATTCATATGAGGATGAGCAATCATCAGATGCACAATGGAGAAGAGAGAGGCAGTGACACAATGTACAACAAGTTTTTACTGATGATGATGTGGATGCCCCAGCCCTAAGGAGGTTGTTCCATGATGGAGATCCGATGCATTCCTTGAGAAACTTAACAGATGAAGAAAAGAAATCCTATACTGTGGCAGCAGTAGCATAGGCAAATAACAATTATCAGCTAAGGAACAAAATAGTGAACCCAGAGCAAGGTAAGCCATCTAGGATATTTGCAAAAATTCCTAAAGCTAGTAGAAACGAAGACACTGTCACTAACAAGGAAAAGGAAAGTGCAACAAAAAAGGTCAAACAAGAAGAACTTCCTAAATTAACAAAGCCAGTTGAAAGGAAAAAAATTAGTAGGCCACTTTCAAATTGTGGATCATTTATGTCTCAGGCTTTATCACACGTGAAAATATTTGTGCCCTTTCTTGAAGTAATGAAATTTCCCGATTACAAACATGAAACAATCAAGATTTTTTCTAACGTTGGTGGAGTTAATAAAGAGGGTCATAAGCCAAAGGCTGAAGACCCACCTATTGTCTATTTGGAAACTTCTATCACTAAGAATCTTACCCACATTGATCCTTTTTATCTGACTTTGTTGATTAACAATAAAATGGTTAAGAATTGTATGATAGATTCAGGTGCAGCTGTGAACATAATGCCAGAAGATGTCATGAAGGAACTTGGGATGCATGTAGACACTCCCTATGGGAAATGTTATGCTATGGATAATAGGTCAGTTCCAGTTGTTGGAATTATGAAGAATGTTGAGTTTTGATTTCCAACATGCCCAGATGTGTCATATAAAATGAACATTATAGTTGTTCAAGTTCTGCCAAATTATGGGATGTTACTATCAAGGCAATGATCAAATTTGGTGGGGGCGCATGTCCAGCTAGATATTTCATATGTGACCATCCTAGTAAAAGGGACGAACGTAAGGATTGATAGAGAGTCGAGATCATTCTACCTGATAGAGGAAGTTGATCCAAACGAGACAACATGTTTTCTCCAAACAGATATAGATAAATTTCAGGTAAGTATTTCTAAACCCATTCGATGCAAAACTAATAAGCTTTAAAATACTATTGAATCACATAAGGATAAGATTTGGAAAATGTACTTTGATGGTGCTTGCAGTAAGGAAGGAAATGGAGCTGGTGTGGTTTTTATTTCTCCTAAGGGGAAATCATTCAAATATTCTTTTTTGTTAGCCTTTGAATGTACAAACAATGTTGCTAAGTATGAAGCACTCTTGTTAGGTCTTATAATGGAAAGTAAATATGGTATTAAATTACTAACAATTTATGGTGATTCAAAGTTGGTTGTATCTCAAGTAAGGGAAAGGTTTGCCACTAAAAATGTAAGGCTTTGAAATTATAGGAATGAGATGTGGGATTCAATTGAAATTTTTGATGCATTTTCTATTACATGGATTGAAAGGTCTAACAATATTTTGGCTGATTTTATGGATAACCTAACAATTAAACACAATGATATTCCTTTTGATGACATCACCCAAGTTGAAATAAAACTAGACCTGCAGTACCAAATAACATAAATAACTAGTAGATATTTGATGATGACAGGGATCTTCTGAAGTTCTTATTTTGTGAAGACCAATATGAGGGCCAACATGTGGATTGGAATGAATATGTGGAAGAGGAGAGTGTTAAGGAGTCCCTATTTGGAAAAAAATATCCTGCAACTTAAAACAAACAAGATTCCAAAAGGTTTGGTGGAGCTAGAGAGGATGTTTGACAATAAGGATATGACAAACTTTAAGCCCAACAATGGAGGTTATGAAGAAGTGGAGAAAATAAACTTGGGAAGTGAAAAAAATCCTATAGAGGTTTACATTGGGAAGAAGCTTACACCAAAAATTAGGATTGCATTGGTTAGTCTGTTAAAAAAATACAGACATGTTTTCGCCTGGTCATATGATGACCTCAAAGCATATAGAGAGGATTTGTTCCAGCATGAAATCCCACTAAAATCAGATGCAAAACCATTTAGGAAAAAGAAAAGTCCTATAAATTCCACATTGGCTCCCAAAATGAAGGAAGAGTTGATGAAGATGGGAAATGCAGGGATTATAGAGCCTATAAGGCATTCCACATGGGTGTCAAACTTGGTGCCTGTTAGAAAGAAAAACGGTGATATCAGATTATGTGTGGATTTTAGAAATTTAAATATATCACCTTTAAAGGATAATTATGCTCTTCCTAACATGGAAGGTTTACTGCAAAAAGTAACAGGGAATGAATTACTTTCTATGATGGATGGGTTCTCTGGTTACAACCAAGTGAAAGTTCAGGAATCAGAAAAATACAAAACAACTTTCACTACACCATGGGACACATATGTGTATGTCAGGATGCCATTTGGGCTTACCAATGTTGGAGCTACTTTTCAAAGGGTCATGGATGTGGCCTTTGAAAGCCTTATTGATTACATTTTAGTTGTATACCAGGATGATTTGACAACATACTCCAAGAAAGTAGAGAACCACTGTAATGACCTAGAGAAGATTTTCATCAAAGCACTAGAATATGGTATTTCTTTAAATCCAAAAAAGTGTCACTTTGGAGTCACTGAAGGTAAATTGTTCGGTCATATTGTATCTAAAGACAGAGTAAGGATTGACCCTGAGAGAATTGCAGCTATTGACAAAATTCAGATCCCTAAAATAGTCAAAGCTATTCAATCATTCTTTGGACAAATTAATTTCGTTAGAAGATTTGTATCAAATTTTTCCGAAATTGCAAAACCTATTGCAAAAATGTTGAAAAAGGGTGTAGAGATAAAATGGACTAATGAAGCAATTGAGTCCTTTGTGAACATTAAAAGGGCCATCAAGGAAGCATCTGTACTTAAATCTCCTGATTTCTTTAAACCTTTTCAATTATTTTATTTTGCTTCATTTCATACTATTGTTGCAGTTATGTTACAAAAGAATGATGAAGGTCATGAACAACTAGTGGCTTTTTTTAGCAAAATGCTACAAGCTTCTAAGTTAAATTATGATATAAATGAGAAACAAGCATATGCCCTAGTAAAAGCTATAAAATCTTTTAGACCATACTTAGTGGGAGATAATGTCATTGCCTATGTTCCTAATGCAATAGTCAAAGATATTTTCAGGCAGACTGAAACTACTAGGAGAAGATGCAGATAGATCAATCAAATTCAGGAGTTCAACATTGATATCTAGATTACTAAATTGGTAAGAGGTCAAGGATTGGCTAAACTAATGACAAAATCAAATTTGGAAGCAACATAGATAAATCATATAGAGTTAGAGGAGGCTTAAATAAGCATTGAAATGTGTCCTTGGTACAAGAATATTGTCAATTATTTAAAACACATGAAATTTCCAAAGGATTTAAATGATAGCCAGAAAAGAACACTTAAGCTTCAAGCATCTAGGTATGTATTGCTTAAAGGTGATTTATATTGGAAAAACAGTGATGGCATCCTCCTATTTTGTTTGGATATTTATCAAGCACAATCTATTTTAAAGGAATTGCATGAAGGTGTATGTGGGGGACATTTTTTAGCAAAAACTACTGCCAATAAAATACTCAATGTTGGTTACTATTGGCCACAAGTCTATAAGGATTGCCATACTTATATTAGAAAATCTGAGGCTTGCCAAAAACTTTTAGGAAAGCTTAAATATGATGGAGCTCTTCCACTTAGACCCTTGCAAACTGAAGAACCTTTTTAGATGTGGGATGTTGATTTCATAGGAGAAATTGCAAACAAATCCAGTGGAGGACACAAATGGATTTTGGTAGCCACTGATTACTTTACCAAAGGGGTAGAGGTAATTCCTACAAGGCAGGCTACAAGTAAGATGGTAACAAAGTTTATTTTGGAAAATATATTGACAAGATTTGGGGTTCCCCACAAGATTGTTGTAGATAATGGGATGTGTTTTAGATCTAAAGATTTTTCTAATTTTTGTGGAAGTTATGCAATCACTTTGTCATATTCATCACCTTATCATTCCTAGGGGAATGGACAAGCGAAATGTAGTAACCAAAACTTATTAAAGATCATTAAAAGGATGTTAGGTGACAACAAAAGGGCATGGGATTTAAAGTTGAATTTGGAAGTTTGGGCAAATAGAGTAACAATAAAGAAATCCATAGGGTTTGCTCCTTATCAGCTTGTTTATGGTAAAGAAGAAAGGTTGCCTTTCAACAACCTACTCCTAGTGTATAAATTTGTTTCAAAGGAATATTTAGAATATGTTGACTTCATGGAAGACAAGCTGGTCCAATTGGTTGAACTGGATGAGTATAGAAGAGAGGCTTAGGAAAAAAATATACAGAGGCAGAAAATGGTAAAAGCATTACATGACAAGAGGGCTTCTGATAGGAATTTTGAAGAAGGAGAGTGGGTGCTCAAATGGAATGCAAAAGACCAGAACAGGAACAAGCATGGAAAATTTGAAGCACTTTGGCTAGGACCATACATCATCATGGATAAAGGAGGAGAAAATTCATATTTATTGCAGAACATTGAGGGTGAAATTCAGGAATTTCCAGTACACGCTCAGTATCTCAAGCAGTTTTTCTTTTAAGGAGAAGAGAGTATTCTTGTACTATAGTAGTGTAGTTTTCCTTTGTTGTTTATTTATGTTTATTTTTGGTCTGCTTTCCAAAGATAGCTGAGATCTTGCTATGTCCCTACAAAGAACATACATCCCCAGAAAGAGCCACTATTAGCACATATTTTTGCAAAATATTTTGTGCTATTTGTTTGATGCTTTATATGTATATTTTCATCATAAGAGCATTTATTGTTGGATTGCATGTGCAGGAGATATGTTGCATCATTAGAAAGATCCTATTGAAACATGTTTTCAAAGTGGACAAGTACCACTGGGGCATGTTAAGGGTTGGCACTGAATAGGGACTACATGAGGAAAATTTCATCATGACAGATTGAGATCCTTATAAGGACATTCTTTGGACCTATTTGATAGACTCTGTCACTTATTAGCACATATGAAGTTTCCATGGAGGATTGGAAGTATAAACAATATATGAAGAGGAGCTTAATTAGCATAATTATCAAAGTTGATCTATCGGTGTAAGTTACCCTAACAAGACCGACTAGCTGAAACAATGAAAGAACCTATCAGTGTGACTCAGACCAACCACTCTAAATGAGAACCAAAAGGAAGTTCAAAAGGAGGGTTTCATCAATATAACATTCATTATCGGGGGCATGAGAAAAGTGTTATGCCGATAGCCAATGAGGCTACTGATATAACCTACACTGATGAAGGAGAATGTGAGGTAGACAATGGCAATGTCATTGGGTCATCGTAAATTGTCATCATACACTACCCTGATACCGATGGGATATGTGGCGAAGGTGGTGTTATTGGCATGTCTTACTCCGATAAGGCGATACCAAAAGAAGAAAAATCCTAGGTCATTGGGGTAACTTAAACCATCCGTGAGAGATGTTTTAGGTTAAGCTAATACCCAATGAGGAAGACAAGCCGGGCATGGAGAAGGAGACTTGATCAGGATGAGTTACACCGATCGAAGATGAAGTTATCAAGATATCATCGCCTCATCGGGAGGAGACATTTTTCATTACACCAATACCTGATGAGAAAGTAGAGATAGGTGCAAATAAGGAGATCTCATCAGGGAAACATATGCTGATAGACCGAAGGAGTAAAAGGGTACACAAGTGTGAAGGCAATGACATCAAGTCATTAGAGAAACATAAAATGAGTTTTTCCAATACGTGAGGTGACCCAATGTAACAATCGAGATGCGGGCTATGAAGGAGGACTCATTGGGTTAACTTAAACTATGGAGAAGCATGTTTGGATTTATATCGATACTCGATGGGCAGAAAGCCATGGGGGGATAAGAGGAGGGTATATCAGAATGACATACATCGATGAGATATAAAGGTAAAGGTAAAGCCTAGCTAGGAGGAAAATCCATCAGGAAAGATATAACCATAGGAATGAGAGAAATTGAGCTACGTCAATGCCCGATGGAGTGATTGGGGAGACCTATACCAATCAAAAGGATGGGTGGTGCCAAATGATTGAATTATCGAGAGTTATGATGACTAGGCGTTGCAAAATCCGATCTTAATGAATCCACCCACCATTATTAAATACAGGTAATAGATAGGTTTGTGCTTCCACGAGGTGAATCATAACACCATTTCAATTGTGTAAATGCTCCTGATGTAATAAAATTATATATAGAAGTTGGTATAAGGAATTTGCATAGCAGATTGAAATGAACAGAGAGATTGAAGCAGAACTAAACTGCAAAAGTTTGAATTTCAGAAAGCTTGAAGGATTCAAATATGGAGGGTTCTAGTTCCAAGAGCAAGAGGAAGGTCATTGAGGTTTCAGAGAGTGCTTCAAAGAAGTCTAAAGGTGGAAAAGGTGCATAGAAACAAAAGTTAAATTGAGATATGATTAACCAAATGAGCTCACCAGGAGCCAAATCCCAAAGATCTAAGGCTAATTTGCCTATCCGCGACCAACTAGAAGATGATTTTAAGGAGATTAGTGACGTCTGGACCAAGGTTAGAGGTCATGAATTGTTCTTGTATCATTATTCACGAAGGAGAAAGCTGACCCCAATCTCAAACCCACAGACAACTGGATTGGGTAAACTTGTGGTCCCAAATATCTTTGTAAACATTCAATTGATGAAAACATTGGCTAGAGCTTATAATGCCATGAAAAGATGCATCCATTTACCAAATGGCAAGGCATTCACCCATCTCTCAGTAGCTACGATTCAAGAGGTTCTTGATCTTGGTTTTGAATATGATGTGCCTCTATCTTTTGAGAAACTGGAAGAAGAGCATACAAAGATGGACACTGTATACAATGGGTGGAATTTGGCCATACATAAGGTTGAGAAAGGAAAGTTGATAGATGAAGATGGGCCCCCATTTGACATCAACATTTTCAGGCAATATCTGCAGTATACGTATATGGCATGTGGTCAAGTGAGAGGAGTTCAGGTCCCAGATGTGGCACGAATAAGACCTTTAGTACTTGTTGCATATACACAAATGCATGAACCAAGGCAATTTGATTATGCTTCTTAGATTGTTGAGAAGATGCACGAGGGTTTATTGAGTCTTCAGAATAACCCCGACAAATCTTTTAAGTTTTATTCATTGTCGATGCATATTGTCTTGTTTTATGGATGACTCAGGGGGTTGTGGCCTGAGGATTTGAAATTAAACATTCATGGTAAAGATGGGCAGGAGCAGCCAGTTCAATTGTGGGTGTCATTGTGGGATTCTCAGTTCATGAGATCTCATTATGTTAAATTTGAAGATTTTTTTGTTCAACCATTATATAGAACTTTTTGGGTTTCTTTTGATGGATCATTTTCAGAAGAAATCAAAAGATTTCTTAGACCCCATTAGCATGAGGATACAAGAGTGAATCATAACTCGGGTGATTGGTATTGTCAAGATTTCACATATGTTAGGGTTTTTAGATTCAAAGGTTCCCTTTATGTGTTACCAAAGCCTATGCTTGATAGAACTGCTTACTTGGAGATTGTGAGACAAATGAGTGTCTCTAATGTATAGCATTTTGGGGGTGCCCACAAGCAATTTTTTCTACCTGGGGCTTTGCATTTTGGTGACTTCGCCATTGTATCCACAAAGGCATATGAAATTATTAACAAGAAGTTAATAGAAGATTATAATATTTATGAGCACACAAGTAGAAAAAACTATGACCCAGAGGGCTATTACACCAGAGAAGAAAAGGGCAGAATCTGGGTGACTATTATCATGAGCATGTTGAAGCCTTGGACATCTTCAAAAACAAGGAATTTGAAGAAGCTATGCAAATCTTTCAGGATTTGAACCATAAATTGGAAGAAAAGAGACAAAGACTGGAGGAAATGGAAGAAGAAGAAGAAGTTGAAAGTGAATCAGGTGAGAATGAGACTATCCCAAGATTCAGAATGCCTAAAAAAGGAGTAGGAACCTGAAGCACAAGACCAAATCATTGCGAGGAGGAATGCCAATGTGGATGTTAGGTTAGAAGAGCATGCTTCTTTTGTGTCTGATGATGAATTCATTAAATCAAGGATTTTAAGTCCTTCTTGTATCATTTCAAAGGAAAGAGGCTAAGAGATGCTTAGAAAACTGAAGGTTGATATCAATTTGAAGTTAGAAGGCATGACTCCTCAAAGGGGAAGGAAGCTTCTAATAGAGGCAAGAATAATTATTTTCCTAGGCTGGGACCTTAGTGCGTCTTTCATTTTTGATAGCCTATTGCATTCAGATAAAAAAGATTTCAAGTTAGATATTCAAGGCATGAATGATATTTTTATTGGATCAAGATATGATCTAGATGAAGAGGCCATTCCTTTATGGGCCCTTTATTCTCCGAATAAGAGGATGAAGATTATAGATGTGGATAACGTTTTCAGTCACATGATGAAGTTAAAGGTTGCTGAAGTGGATCTCATGGTCACAACTGATATGGGAATTGACATTTCAAAATTAAATAATGCATAGATGAAGATGTTGGTAAGATAAACAGGAAAATACAAATCATTGTATGAGGAACTTTTAAGAAGCAGGGGCCAACCTGTACCCCAGATATCAGATGAATCAAAACTAAAGAAGAAGTGTGAGGAACTGCATAAAGAAAACAAGAAGTTGAAGGAGAGGATGCAAAACATAAGGGTAGACACGACATGCATCTTACTATCTAGAAGATTTGAGAATCGATAGAAAATACTAGAGGAATTCTGGACTGTTTACCAGAGAAACATGGATAATACAATACCTCACTAGAGGATTTTTGATCGGTTAAACATGTTACTGGAGGATAAGAAATAGAGTGACAAAAAGATCAACAAGATCAAAAAACTGATTGATACTCATGAGAAATTAACAACAAAGTTGAAGATTGAATATGAGGAGTATTAGGGGATTGTTAATCATGGATTCCCAAGTGTGGTGGATGATATAGGGGTAATAAAGGATAAAAACCAGTGGATTTATGACTATAGATCACTACTCAGTGAAACCCTTAGCATTTCTTGTGCGGATACTTTGGATATGCATGAAACAAGGGAACAGGTCGAGAACTTTGTTATAGCAGAAGTGGCAATCAAAGACATCATCTTCAATTCCTACACACATAAAGGTGAAGGATATCTTTGGCATATCTAGAAGTGTGGTCAAAGGCTGAATGGGAAGAATTAGTCTATGTCATTGTGATGTGTTTTGGTTATAGTAGTTAGGGGGGGTTAGTTAGGTTTTTGTTATTTTTAGTTTGTATAAATGAAAGGGTGTGTCCTTTCATTTGTGTCTTTTGAGTCAAATATATATAGGGAATCATTTTGTATTCTAATGTGGGTTCAGAGGTAAGAAAAAATTGCTATCTTTCAGATTCTCTATTGGGACTAGTAGTGTTATGTAAAACAAATCTATAGAAATGAAAAGTCATTTTGTACAAGCAAGTATATCATGAAGTACCTATGAGTCTGAAGCTTTTGTATACCTATTATCCATAATTTAATATACAAGATTTGTTGTCTTTATCTTCAGATCATCTCATGTTATATGATGTTGAGGAGACAAATTTCTTTGGATAAATCTAATAAGGTTTGTTGTAGTGTGTTATCACTTGTTATGTAAGTAACATAATTGTTTTTGTTGTTCTTATAACATACATTGAAATCACTATAGTGATAGTCTTGCATACTTGTGAGTTTTTCAAAGTGTCTCCAAAGACTACAAATATGTGTCCATTTAGTAGCATGTAAATTGTCAAACAAGGGACTGGTCTATTATTAGTTTTTTGTGACTAAATTTGGTTTGCATAAGGTCTTCACCAAAGAAACATACTACTAATTTCTACCAGCATTGTTTTTTCATAATCGCTCAAGGTTCCAACAACATTATTTTATAATATTTTATTCATTATCAATTATATTCAGGTTTTTAGATTAAAGCAAGTTAAAAGCACATAATAAAGCATAGCTGCAAGAAATATTTTGCCATTCTTGTAAACAACTAATTTTTTAAGTTTAAATTCACTATAAAGAAATCTCTTTGTGCTTTGGAGATTGAGGTATACCCACCTAGGTCTAGTGGAGCCTAAAGTATAGAGGAATTTGGTCTTTGACCAATCCTGTTCATTGGCCAAGGCTGATTGAGAAATCAGTAGAAGATTTGGCAAAGCTCTAGGATTTCCAATTTGTGGTTTTGGGAACCAACACCTCCAAACATCGATTTTGATGCTCCATAATTGGGGCTTTTGAGGCACAATCTTTGAAATGAGGTTCCAAGAGCACAATGTGCATCAAAATCATGTTTTGACACTAGCAGCTCCAAAATCGAGACTTGCATATTGAAACCTTGTTCAGCCTCCAAACAATGATTTTGATGCTTTGAAACCAGGGCTTTTGAAGCACAAGCTCCAAAATGAGGTTCTAAGAGCATGATGTGCGTCAAAATCACTTTTTGATTCTCCTGACTTACAAATGAGGATTTGCATCATGTAAGCTTGTTGTGCCTCCAAACACCAATATTGATGCTCTAAAACTACGGCTTTCATGACAAAAAGCTCCAAAATGAGGTTCTAAGAGAAATATGTGCATCAAAATCATGTTTAACACTAGCGGCTCCAAAATCAGGATTTGTGTCCTAAAACTTTTGTTGCAACAGAACACCGATTTTGATGCTCTAAAACTGGGCCTTTTGTGGCACAAGCTCTGAAACGAGGTTCTAAGAGCACGATGTGCATCAAACTTGAGTTTTGATGCTACCAGCTTTGGAATCAGGACTTACATCTTGAAAGCTTGTTGTGCCTCCAAATGTCAATTCTGATGCTCTGAAACCGAGTCTTTGGAGGCACAAGCTCTGAAATGAGATTCTAAGAGCACGATGTGCATCAAAATAGTGTTTTGACCCTACCAGCTTTGAAATCGAGACTTGGATCTTGAAAGCCTGTTGTGTCTCCAAACACGGATTTTGAGGCTCCAAAATTGAGGCTTTCTAGACACAAGCTCCGAAATGAGGTTCTAAGAGCACAATGTGCATCAAAATCATGTTTTGATGCTAGAAGCTCTAGAATTGAGACTTGAATCTTGAAAGCTTGTTGTGACTACAAACACCAATTTTGATGCTTAAAAATTGGGGCTTTCGATGCAGAAGTTCCGAAATGTGTTTCTAAGAGTATGATGTGCATCAAAATCACATTTTGAGACTAGCGGCTCTAGAATCGGGACTTGCATCTTGAAACCTTGTTGTGCCTCCAAACATCAATTTTGATGCTCTAAAACTAGGGCTTTTGAGGCACAAGCTCCAAAATGAGGTTCTAAGAGATCAATGTGCATACAAATAATGTTTTGATGCTAGTGGCTCTGGAATCAAGACTTGTGTCTTGAAACCTTGTTGTGCCTCCAAATGTCAATTTTGATGCTATAAAATCAGGGATTTCAAGGCACAAGCTTCGAAATGGGGTTCTAAGAGCACGATGTGCTTCAAAATCATGTTTTGATGCCACTTGCTCAGGAATCAGGACATGCATCTTGAAAGCTTATTGTGCCTTCAAACATCGATTTTGATGCTCTGAAACAAGGGCTTTTGGGGCGCAAGCTTTGAAACAAGGTTCTAATAGCACGATGTACAACAAAATCAAGTTTTGATGCTAATAGCTCTAGGATCAGCATTTGCATCTCTAAATGTTTTTGTGCCTCCAAACACTTGATTTTGATGCTCCGAAATCAAGGCTTTCGAGGCACAAGCTCCACAACGAGGTTCCAAGAGCATGATGTTCATCAAAATTGCATTTTGATGCTACCAGATCCAAAATCAAGACTTGCATCATGAAAGCTTTTTGTGCCTTGAAACACAAGTTTTGATGCTCCGAAACTAAGGATTTTAAGGCACAAGCTCTGAAATGAGATTCTAAGAGCACGATGTGTGTCAAAATTGTGTTTTGATTCTAGCGGCTCCAAAATCGGGACTTGCATCTTGAAATCTTGTTGTGCCTCCAAACACTAATTTTGATGCTTCAAAACTGGGGCTTTCATGACACAAGCTCCAAAATGAGGTTCTAAGAGCATGATGTGCATCAATATAGCAGTTTGACACCAGTGGATCTAGAATCACGACTTACATCTTGAAATCTTGTTGTGCCTCCAAACACCGATTTTGATTTTTCGAAATCGGGGCTTTCAAGGCACAAGCTTTGAAACAAGGTTCTAAGAGGATGATGTGCATCAAAATCATGTTTTGATGCTAGTGGCTCTGAAATTGGGAGTTGCATCTTGAAAACTTGTTGTTCCTTGGAAAACCAATTTTGATGTTCCGAAAATGGGGATTTCAAGGAACAATCTTAGAAATGAGGTTCTAAGAGCACGATGTGCATTAAAATCGTGTTTTGACACTAGCAGCTCTAGAATCAAGACTTTGTCTTGAAAGCTTGTTGTGTCTCCAAACACTGATTTTGATGCTCTAAAATTGGGCTTTCGAGGCACAAGCACCGAAATGAGGTTCTAAGAGCACGATGTGTGTCAAAATCGTATTTTGATGCTAGAAGCTCTAGAATCAGGACTTGTCTCATGAAACCTCAACAATTGTGTCTCAAAACATCAATTTTGATGCTCCAAAATTGGGGCTTTCGAGGCACAATCTCCAAAATGAGGTTCTAAGAGCACAATGTGCATACAAATCACATGTTGACACTAGCAGCTTCAAAATCAAGAATTGCATCTCGAAACCTTGTTGTGCCTCCAAACACTAATTTTGATGCTCCAAAAATGGGGCTTTCAAGGCACAACCTCCAAAATGAGGTTCTAAAAGTAGGATGTGCATCAAAATCATGTTTTGATGCTAGCAATTCTCGAATTGGGACTTGCATCTTGAAACCTTATTGTGCCTCCAAACACACATTTTGAGGCTCCAAAACTGAGGCTTTTGAGGCACAAGCTCTGAAATGAGGTACTAAGAGCACAATGTGCATCGCTCAAGAATCGAGACTTGCATCTTGAAAGCTTGTTGTGCCTCCAAACATTGATTTTGATGCTCTAAAACCAAGTCTTTTGAGGCACAATCTCTGAAACAAGGTTCTAAGAGCACGATGTGCGTAAAAATCATGTTTTGACATTAGCGGCACAAGAATCAAGACTTGCATCTTGAAATCTTGTTGTACCTCCAAACACCAATTTTGATGCTCTGAAATCGGGGATTTCGAGTCACAAGCTCCAAAATGATATTTTAAGAGCGTGATGTGCATCAAAATCATGTTGTGATGCTAACAACTCTGGTATGGGGACTTGCACCTTGAAATCTTGTTGTGCCTCCAAACATCGATTTTGATGCTCCAAAACCAGGGCTTTCGAGGGACAAGCTCCAAAATAAGGTTCTAAGAGCACGATGTGCATCAAAAATTACATTTTGATGCTATCAGCTCTGGAATCAAGACTTGCATCTCCAAACCTTGTTGCGCCTCCAAAAACTGCTTTTGATGCTCCAAAATTTGGGGCTTTCGAGGCATAAGCTCTGAAATGAGGTTCTAAGAGGACAATGTGCAAGAAAATCGTGTTTTGATGCTAACAGCTCTTGAATCGAGACTTGGGTCTTGAAACCTTGTTGTGCCTCCAAACACCAATTTTGATGCTCTGAAACCAATGCTTTTGAGGCACAAGCTCCAAAATGAAGTTGTAAGAGTATGATGTGCATCAAAATCACCTTTTGATGCTAGCAGCTTTGGAATTAGTACTTGCATCTTAAAACCTTGTTGTTCCTCCAAACACCGATTTTGATGCTCTGAAACTAGGGCTTTCGAGACACAAGCTCTGAAATGAGGTTCTAAGAGAATGTTGTGCATCAAAATCGTGTTTTGATTCTAGCAGCTATGGAATTGAGACTTGCATCTTGAAAGCTTGTTGTGCCTCCAAACACCAATTTTGATGCTCCAAAACTGGAACTTTTGAGGCTCAAGCTCTAGAATAAGGTTCTAAGAGAATGATGTGTATCAAAATCACGTTTTGTTGCTAGCAGCTCAAGCATCAGGACTTGCATCTTGAAACCTTGTTGTGGCTTCAAACAATAATTTTGATTCTCTGATACTAGGGCTCTCAAGGCATAAGCTTCAAAACAAGGTCCTAAGAGCATGATGTGCATCAAAATCCCATTTTGATGCTAGCGGCTCCAGAAGTGGGATCTCCACCTTGAGAGTTTGTTGTGCCTCTAAACACCAATTTGTATGCTCTGAAACTAGGGCTTTTGAGGCATAAGCTCTAAAACGAGCTTCTAAAAGAACAATGTGCATCAAAATCATGTTTTGAATCTTGTGGCTCCAAAATCAGGACTTGTGTCTTGAAAGCTTCTTGTGCCTCCAAGCATCAATTTTGATGCTCCAAAAATAGGGCTTTTGAGGCACGAGCTTCAAAACAAGGTTCTAAGAGCATGATGTGTGTCAAAATCATATCTTGACACTAGCGGCTATGGAATCAGAACTTGTGTCTTGAAAGCTTCTTGTGCCTCCAAACACCTATTTTGATGCTCCAAAGTCGAGGCTTTCAAGGCACAAGCTTGGAAATGAGGTTCTAAGAGCATGATATGCATCAAAATCACATTTATACACTAGAGGCTCTGGATTCAGAACTTGCATCTTGAAACCTTGTTTTTGCCCCAAACATCAATTTTGATGCTTTGAAAATGGGGCTTTCAAGGCACAAGCTTCAAAATGAGGTTCTAAGAGGATGTTGTGCATCAAAATTACATTTTGAGGCAAGTGGCTTTGTAATCAAAACTTGCATCTTGAAACCTTGTTGTGCCTCCAAACACCAATTTTGATGCTCTAAAACCAAGGCTTTCAAGGCACAAGCTCTGAAACAAGGTTCTAAGAGCACGACGCACATCAAAATCCCATTTTGATGCTAGTGGCTTCAAAATTAGGACTTCCATCTTGAAAGCTTGTTGTGCCTCCAAAGACCAATTTTGATGCTTCAAAACTAGGGCTTTTGAGGCACAAGCTCTGAAACAAGGTTCTAAGAACATGATGTGTATCAAAATTACATTTTGATTCTAGCAGCTCTAGAATTGGGACTTGCATCTTGAAAGCTTTTTGTGCCTCCAAACACCAATTTTGATGCTTCAAAACCAAGGCTTTTGAGGCACAAGCTCTGAAACAAGCTTGTAAGAGTACGATGTGCATCAAAATCATGTTTTGATGTTGGTGGCTCTAGAATTGAGACTTGCATCTTGAAATCTTGTTGTGCCTCCAAACACCGATTTTGATGCTCCAAAACCAAGGCTTTCAAGGCACAAGGCTTTGAAATGAGGTTCTGAAAGCATGATATGCGTCAAAATCATGTTTTGATGCAATCGGCTCTGGAATCAGGACTTTCATCTCAAGATCTTGTTATGCCTCCAAACACCGATTTTGATGCTCTGAAACCAAGGCTTTTGAGGCATAATCTTTGAAATAAGGTTGTCAAAGCACGATGTGCATCAAAATTGCCTTTTGATGCTAGTGGCTCTAGAATCGAGACTTGTGTCTTGAAACCTTGTTGTGCCTCCAAACAATGATTTTGATGCTCCAAAATCGGGGCTTTGGAGTGAAAAGCTTTGAATTGAGGTTCTAAGAGCACCATGTGTGTCAAAACCACATTTTGAAGCTAGTGGCTCCAAAATTGGGACTTGCATCTTGAAACCTTGTTGTGCCTCCAAACATCTATTTTGATGCTCTGAAACCGGGGCTTTCGAGACACAAGCTCCGAACTGAGGTTCTAAGAGCTCAATGTGCGTCTAAATCATGTTTTGATGCTAGGGGCTCTAGAATGGGGACTTGTGTCTTGAAAGTGTTTTGTGCCTCCAAATACTGTTTTTGATTCTTTGAAACTAGGGTTTTTGAGGCATAAGCTCCATAATGAGGTTCTAAGAACATGATGTGCATCAAAATCATGTTTTGATGCTAGGGGCTCCAGAATCAGGACTTGTGTCTTGAAACCTTGTTGTGCCTCCAAACATTGATTTTGATGCTTTGGAACTAGGGCTCTTGAGGCACAAGCTCTGAAATGAGGTTCTAAGAGCATGATGTGTGTCAAAATTGCATTTTGATGCTAGCGGCTCCAAAATCTAGACTTGCATCTTGAAAGCTTGTTGAGCCTCCAAACACTGATTTTGATGTTCTGAAACTAGGGCTTTCAAGGCACGAGCTCCGAAATGAGTTTCTAAGAGTACGATGTGTGTCAAATCATGTTTTGATGCTAGTAGCTCAAGAATTAGGACTCGCATCTTGAAATCTTGTTGTGCCTCTAAACATTGATTTTGATGCTCTGAAACCCGAGCTTTTGAGGCACAAGCTCTGAAATGAGGTTGTAAGAGCACGATGTGCATCAAAATCATGTTTTGATACTAGCGGCTCCATAATGAAGACTTGCGTCTTGAAAGAATGTTGTGCCTCAAAACACCATTTTTGATGCTCCAAAACCAGGGCTTTCAAGTGACAAGCTCCGAAACAAGGTTCTAAGAGCACGATGTGCATCAAAATCGGATTTTGAAGCTCGTTGCTATGAAAAATGGGAGTTGCTTTTTGAAAGTTTGTTGTGCCTTCAAACATTGATTTTGATGCTCCAAAACTGGGGCTTTCAAGGCACAAGCTCCAAAATGAGGTTATAAGAGCATGATGAGGATTTATAGTGTATGCATAGGATTTATATAAGTTATTAGCATAGTATTATTTTTATTAGTTTTATCCTATGTAAATGTCAAAAATAAAAAGGCAAATGTAAAAAGTAATATGTTAGTTCCTAGCTGTTAGGAGGTTAGCACAACTTAGTATTTTGTTATTTTATTTGTTAATTGGATTTTGTTTTGTTGTTCATGTGAGATTTGGAAGATATTCCAACTTGCCCAAACATGGCATATTATTTGCCTATATAATTGTATTTTCTCCTCACATAGGAGATATTGGAGAATGCAAGTTTTATAGTCATTTTGTTACAAAGATTATTTTCTTTTGTGTTTGCAAAGATCTAAGAATATTGTTTGCAATTTTAATCTCTCATTACTGGTTATCTTGTCTCTTTCCATATATGTTGGTATCAGAGCCTTCTCTGATCCTTGGGTTTCGGTTTATCATTCAAATCCATTCTATCAAAAAAAAAATCAGTCCTGGAGATTTAAATAATAGGAGAATATTTTTTAAGATTTTGCACTCATTTGAGGAGAAATATTCATCCAAAAGCATCTGGAGCTACTTGCTTGTAGAAGTAAGGACCATTTTTTTCAATTTTTTGTGCATTTTCTTTGGAAACCCATGTTGTCCTTTCCTTAACAGATTTTTATATATAAATTTTTTTGTTAAAATGTTTGTGTGGAAATAAGCATCTTTCTGAGATATTTTCAGAATATTTAATGGTTCTGAATTTCGTTTAGTATTGAGAAATTTATGGCAATTCCAATCTGGCAGCCTCAATTGTTGAATACAAAAGAAAATGAGTGGTTTTGTTAGTGGCTTTGGACCCAAAAACGTGGTTTTTCTCATTTTTCATGGTTTTTATTTGAAAAATAAAGAGTTTATATTCTTTATAAGATTTTTCTATAATGCTCCTAAAACTTTTTTAAAAAATTGTCCAAAGCTTACCTTGGAGGGTGGTAATTCCATATGTTATGATCTAAGGGGTAATTTTCCTCTAAAAATTTGTTACATTGTGTGTAGTGTCATTCAAAACCTCCTTGAAAATTGGTTTCATTCTAGCACTCATTGATCTCTCAATTCAATTATTTTTCTCCAAGTTTGATAGAGTGTTGGTTCATAGTGTTTGTTTACTTTAATTGTTAGGAGGTGTAAAACATATCACTGGCTTTAACTTGCAATAATATGGATACTAATTTATACAAGTTGTTGAAATTGCCAATGTGATAACCACATTGATTGATAAAGTCAATGATATTGCAATTCAACAACATCCTGGTCCAGAAAGTCACCGACCTTCAGCCAAATGTGAAGTCAAAATCTATGATGGATCCCAAGATCTTGATGCGCTCCAAAATTGGATCCTTGACATGGAGACATGGTTCTCCTATAATGAGACTGTTGATGTTGATAAGGTTCCTTTTTCCAAATTGAAGCTCTCTGGTGTTGCTAAGGTTTTGATCATTGAGCGGCAATATGCTCAAGACCCTATCACCACATGGAATCAGCTTGACATGGCCTTAAAGGATACATTTTTTTCTTCAAACTATGAGTAGGAATTGCACATCAAATGGCTTCGCTTATGACAAGGACAACAAATGTCAATACAAGATTATATTTACCAGTTCAATCGACTAAGAATAGTACTTCAGGTGCAAGAACGAGTTGTTGCTCTAATCTTAAAGTTCAAGAGCGGCTTACAAGAACATTTGTTTAGGGAGTTGAAATATACTACCCTAGAATCTCTGGATGCTGCATTCAACAAAGCACAATTGGTTGAGGAAAAGATAGTTTCCTAGTCTTGAGCATCTTGGCCTTCATTTTCTGCAAGTCCTCCAAAATCTTTGAATTCTTGGCCACAACAAAAAATTTCCAAAAAAATTTCTTCCTCTTCCTCTTCTTTTCATTCTCCTCCTTTTGATACTAAGAAATCTAAGTTTTGTACTTATTGTAAAAAGAAGGGACATGAAAAGTCCAAATGCTTTAAGTTGAAGAAGAAGAATCTAATTGTATAGTCTCATGATGAGGAAAGGAAAAATATTCCCATCAAGGCTTTTGGTGATGATAGGAATTATGATGAGTTGAAAGGTAGACTCAACAAGGTCACCTTAATGAACCATCTGATAATCTTAGAGGATCTAGTTATTACTAAGAGGGGGTGAATCAATATTAACAATAAATTCAATCTTAAAACTTGAACTTATAAAACTTCTTCAAATCAAACATAAATCAGTAATAAACTCTTTACCATTAATATAATCACTGATAACCAACTATAAAACCGGTTTATCAGAACAACTCATTAAGTGTTCATCAATATGCATAAACAAAAAGTAAAACATAACAACACATAAAAACATTCACCATATGAACACCATGTTTTTCACGTGGAAACCCAAATAGGTAGAAACCATGATGGGAATTGGTACCCATAAAAATTGTGCACTCTTTCAAAATGCACCTTGTTAGGAGCTTAGCCCGGTTAGAAGCTTACAATGATGCCCTATGAGGAGCAGACCCTATTAGGAGTCACTTGGTTAAGGGATTTAGATTATGATCCTTGTTAGGAGCTTTGACCTATGAGGATCAACCTCACAAGAGGATTTAACACTCTGATAAAGAGCTATCCAGTGAAGGGATTTACAATGTAAGGCCTATTAGGACCTACCTAGTTAAGGGATTTTGACTGCTGCAATTGTTAGAGAATAACAGTGAATGATCTGGGTATAAAACTTAACTGCTTGCTTGATCAGATCCAATTAAGCTCCAAATCTACTACACTCTAGGAGATCTCATACTCTAGTTTGGCTTCACACTTTTCTCAAAACCACCGACACACCAAACATCAACTGTACTGACATAAATAACCTTTATAACTTAGTCAGTTACAAAACCCTAAGACTTACAACATAGATCATCATAGATCTTTTACATCTCATTACATATCATCATTGATCATCAAGGATCATTACAATCAATTACAAATCAATTACAACCGTTGAATGATCATCGCATCTCAATCTGATACAAAGTCAAACCCTTAAACACTCTGCTAAGAACTTTGCATATTCCCAATAAATTCACTCTCCAAATGCACCAAAACATCTTTCAAACACTTCACATGGTTTGTGCCATGTCATCACCAATATTTGAACTTGATGTATATCATCACCAAACCAAAAATCATTACCAGTTAAGATAATTATTTACCGGTCCTTAAACCCTTCTTATACTCTACCAAAAATGCAACAAAAATCATAAACATGATTTCTAATAACCAAAACATGATGTGGTTCTGATCAGATACATATTACAATGACACAAGCTCACATTCCAAACCATAATATTTCAATTATCACCAATCGCCAGATCAAATCAAAACATTCCTCGTTTACCAGTTAAGGTCCTAATTCCCAGTTTACTATCTATAATATTGGTAAGGCATTTCCGGTAGACCAAAAAGACTTAGATGACAATATACAACATAGTAAACATCGATTGTCATCAATGACAACACAAATAACTGATCAAAGTCATCCAATCATACAATTTCAATCTCTTCATCACAATGTCATCACAAATAGTCCTTTATTGGTTCAATCACCATTCTTGATCTCCAACACCTATGCCAATTATGCCAGCATTCTCCCCCTTTGGCATTGATGGGAACACCAACATAAACTCCAACATATTCAACTAAAATCATACTGCTCAGTTATGAAACTTCTCTGTTGTACTTCACTCTTTTGCCTATTCACTTAGTTCATCTTTACCTGGAACTAAATCTTCATTTTTTCTCCCCCTTTCTATTACACAGATTCTCCTCCTTAGGCTAATATATTTCTTCTCGCCCTTTGACAACAATTCCAAAGGTGCATATGCATTGTCGGTCATCAAATCTCATCTAAGATGCTCCCCCTGTGGAATAGCCACCATTTCATCAATCCTCAATGAAAAATATTCAGTAAGCCCACTGGATTGATGAACCTCCTGCATCTTAGTTCTTCTTATGTAGGGGTCTGACCCCTAATTTATCTATGAGGTACTCAAAGGTAGTCTTCGGCAATAGTTTTGTGAAAATGTCTACAAGCTGCTCTTTACTTGTCACATACTCCATTCTGACTTGTTTCTCCTAGACTCTCTCCCACGGAAAGTGATATTTCAATTCTATGTGCTTTGTCCTTGCATGTAACACATGAATTTTCAAAATATTAATAGCACTTGTATTGTCATAATAAATAGCTACCGGTTTAAACATATCAAGTTTAAAACCTTCTAATACATGTCTCATCCAGATTGCCTATGTGCAATTCATTGATGCTACAACATACTCTGCCTCTATTGTTGACTGTGATACACATGTTTTCTTCTTACTTGTCCAAGCAACCAATCTACCTCCAAGAAGAAAAGCTCCACTGGTAGTGCTTTTCCAGTCATCAACATTGCCTACCCAATCTGCATCAGTAAACACTTCCAAAGAAAAATCATTTTTATAAGGACACCATAAACCATAGTCTATTGGTATTTTCAAGTATCGTAATATCCTTTTCACCGCTACCAACTGAGTCTCCTTGGGATCCTTCTGAAATATAGAAACCAAACCAACAACATGTGCAATACTAGGCCTACTGTGAACAACATTATGCAACTTACCAATCATACTGTTTTAGGCTCTATAGTTGAAATCAGAAAGGAATTTTCTTTGATTTTCCTTCTTGTTTGCACACCAGCATTTTTATCTCCTATAATTTTTTCTTCTGAATTCAGTCTGACATATCGTGGTATTACCGATTCTATTTTTGTTCCTTCTACTTCACATTCTTCATCTTCTTCATCGTTGTCTTCATTTACCGGTTGAACACCTATTTCTACATTGTTCTACTCATCATTCTTTTGTACCTCCAGTTCAATAAACACAAGTTTATCTTCATCTTTCTTAGGTTCAGATCTACTGGTCTCATCATATTTCTTAGAGAGTTAATCTACCTTCACATTAGCACTCTCAATAATCTTTTTTATTCTTTTGTTATAACATTTGTAAGCCTTACTCTTTGTAGAGTAACCAAGAAAAATACCTTCATCACACTTAGCATCAAACTTTCCAATGTAATCATCACATTTAATGAAACATCTACTCCCAAAAATTTAAAGGAACTTACAGTAAGAGTCTTGCCATGCCATAATTCATAAGGTGTTTTGACAAGTACCTGGTTCAAAGTGTAAACAACAGTGCTAACTGCTTCTCTCCTAAACATTTTCGGTACTTCACCTTCAATCAACATGGTTCTAGAAACTTCAATAATTTTTCTATTCATCCTCTCTGCTATCCCATTCTATTGTGTATTTCTAGGAGCTGACAGCTTCCTCTTCATTCCTTGTTTACCATAGAACTTCACAAATACATCAGAAGTAAATTCTCCACCCCGATCAAATCTTAAACATTTCAAATTCTTCCTGGTTTTTTTGTCAACTAAATCTTTGAATTCTCTGAATTTACTGAATGCCTCTGACTTTTCTCTTAGAAAAGTTACCAACATCATCATGGAAAAATCATAAGTGAAAATCATAAAATATTTATCACCAAAATAACTCTTAGTCCTCATAGGACCGCAAAGATCAGTATGAACCAAATCAAGGATATTTTTTGAAGAGAAAGACTTGATAACACAATCATGAACAGTGAGTACCAAACCAGTACTGTGAGCGAGGGGGTGAATCAGTACAGGTACAAAAACTTTTCCTAAACTGGTTTGACTACAAACAGTGAACTTGACTGGCAATCACTAACACCGGTCATAAACCAAAATACTACCAGTTAAGCACAATGACACTGTGAAAGATATAAACTGGAAACACTTATCTTACCACACAAACTACACCCTCATTTCCACATTATCCTTGTGCATAAACAGATATTCTATCATCAGAAATATAATAACATGCTAGATCAATATGATTCACCGCTTGACAGAAAACAACATAGAATCACATGAAAAAGACATCACATATGACACACATATTTTTCACATGGAAACCCAACTGGGAAAAACCACGGTGGGGATGAATACCCACAATCTATTTTTGAACTCTTTAGAAGTCCGCTCTGTTAGAAACCTAGTCTGGTTAAAGACTGTTACAACAGGTTCTATTAGGAACCAATCCTATTAGGAATCACTCGGTTAAGGTATGGCTAGAATACCTGGTTAAGGGTTAAACCCTGTTAAGGGTTACCTTGTTAGAGGATTTTATGAACTCAATGGCTTTGAGTCACCCTGTTAAAGGATTTACAACAAGCTGGTTAAAGCTACCCTATTTAGGGATTTTCCAACTGTTGAAATGATTAGAGATCAACAGGTTTTACAATGAGCTGGTAATAGCACTCAATGCCAATGCAAACCCGCTTTAGTTCCTTTCTTCTGCATACACACTCTGCATGTATCAGCCCTCTTATTTGGTCTGGCAAGAATCACGTATCTTCGCACTTAGATACACACATAACATTTTCCAACAACTTCAACATGAAACACAACATCAACCTTATAGGAAACAGATAGGTCGGTAACATAAACCCTAAACCCTAAACATTTAGGTTTAGCAGTTCAGTCAGTTCAATCCTGACCATAGAACACTTTGCATTTGAATACAACGGTCTTGAATAGATCTCAAGACATTCTCCATCATCTGTTCTTTGCCGCTTCTTGGAGGTGATAACCCATCACGTGTTCTCCACCATTTGCAGAGACTTCACACATTCCCGAGGTGGATAGGATCAATCTCCTTCATGCAAGATCCTTCACGTGCATGAGACTGATGTGGCAACATGATCTGATCTCCATTACAATGCTAACTCAACACACAATACCATCAGTTGAATCACACAGGCTTGAAACACTTCAATCGGAAACCCTGAAGTTGAGACTACCAACTGGTAGTCATACCATATTTAACCTTGATAGACAACATTTCATATACTGGTTCACTTGGACAAATGTGCCGCTTCACCTTTAGCACATATATCGGTTCTTATCATTATACAAGTTCACTTTACCACTTGCTTAACTTCAATAAACCTTCTCGCTCTTCATCATATTACCGGTTCACTCTTTAGCATATTACCGGTCCTCTTTCAGCATATTACTGGTTCATTCTTTCAGCATATTGACATCAATGACAACACAATATCATCATGTCAACATATTCTGCACATGTGCCAACAATCTCCCCCTTTGGCATTGATGGCAATATACAAAGATATCTCTCTTTCTGCATCACATCATCTCCTTAATACTACAGATATCTTTTCCACTTCACATCTTCTCCCCCTTTGACCACAATGCCAAAGTGGAGGCACAAGCTTCCCCGTTCCACTATGCTGCTCCCCCTAAGGAGTAGCATCCTTCAACACATCAATCTTGAAAAGATATAGCAAAGTAAGATCTGACTGATGTGGAGCACAAACCTTTATATTACCTCTTGAAGGGGTAGCACCCCTAATTCACCTCTCAGATAGGTAAAAGTAGCCTTCGATAGAGGCTTGGTGAATATGTCTTCTATTTGCTCCTTACTGGAAACATGTTCCAATACCACCTCTTTGTTTTGAACCTTTTCCCTTAAGAAATGATACTTGAGTTCAAAGTGCTTGGTTCTAGCATATAAAAATGGATTCTTGGAAATGTTAATTACACTTGTATTGTCACAAAATATACTTACTGATTTAGATACAAGAACTTTGAAGCCATTCAATACATGCTTCATCCAAATAGTCTAGGTGCAGTTCATAAAAGCTGCAACATACTCTGCTTCTGTTGTAGATTGAGAGATACAACTTTGCTTTTTACTCATCCATGAGACCAGTATACCACCAAGAAAGAATGTACCACCGGTTGTACTTTTCTGGTCATCCACATTACCAGCCCAATCAACATCTGTGAACACTTTCAGATTGAAATCATCATTGTATGGATACCATAATCCATAGTTAATAGTGTAGATCAGGAAATTGCGAAATCATCAAAGCAAATAGATATTAGCTAACCACAAAGCCAAATTACAATGAAATAAATCCTAATCCAATCAGTGAAGAATTGAAAACAAGACATTCAAAATAAATGAAAATCCATCACCAATGTCTCTTCCAATTGACCTCCATTGTCCTTCTTTCTCCTTCAAATTATTTTGTTTGTGGATCTCACCTACAAGTGCAAAATGCAAGTATGAAAGCAAGCAAGATTGACAAGATGAAAATTGTAACATAAGGATACTAGAAGTGTGGTCGATTGATTCTAAAAATGTGATTGAAGAAACTCATCCAATTTATAGACAAATTGGAGAGAGGACAAGATTAACATGAAATTGATATTAGAGGCAATTGATTTCAAAAATGGCAAAATTGAGTTGAAGAAAGAAGGTTATGACACCTTCTATGTCATGAATTATGACATATTGCCAATGCAAAGGTTAGAGGACTAAAAGCCTATGACATCTTGCTATGCCAATGGTATGACGCATGAGAAATTCATGCTTCCACCGAAGCACAAAAATAGGGAGAGACTAGAGAGAAATTGATTAGGTGGAAATTGAATTTAGCAAATTAGAAAATGAGGTGGAAATTAGGAATTAGGAAAATTAGAAATGAGGTGGAAATTAGGAATTAGAAAAATTAGAAATGATGAAATAGAAATTAGGTGAATTAATTAATAGGTTTTCATCCATTAATTAATTCATGAAAGAGACCTAGGACTAAATAAATAGATTTATTTAACCCACAAAGAATAAGAAAAAGGATTAAATGAACAAATCATAAAACCCTAGAAATAAGAGGACAAGGAATTAGGTCAAGACAACAAGAAATTAATGTAGGTTCGATCATGATTCTGACTGACAAAGGACCAATGTTGATAAATGATTAAAATTGGTTGACAAAAATCAATGACAAATTGACCAAGATTGACAAGGAGATCAAATTGATAGGCGCCAATTGATGAGGAACAATGACTAATCGATCCAAATTGACATGATTGAAAAGGACAAGGATCGATGATGAATCGATTGCAAAATGACAAGATTGACAAGGACAAGGATTGATGACGAATCGATCGCAAAATGATGAGATTGATAAGGACAAAGATCGACCAAAATCATGACTAAAGATTTCTATCAACAAAACCTAATTTGAAAGTGAGAAAAATGAGGAATGCAGAAGAAGGACTCGATGCTCGCAAATGATAAAGACCAAGTGTGCAACATAGAAGAAATGTTAATGCGATGCAAGAACCCTAAAATAAGGCAGTGCGCAAATGTTAAAGTATGACTCCACAAGCATTGACCATTTTTAGATGTCTACATTTTGCCCCTCTTTGAGACAATGCGATTCTAAGTGTTGTTTCAAAGAAATGAAAATACCCCAGACAATAACAATGACATATGCATGCCCCCTCAAGGAATTGGCCGGAAAAATCCAGAAAAGAGGCCAATTAGTCGATAAGAATAATAGAAAATGATAGGTTCGAACAGATCAAGAATTGAAAGTCGGATGCACAAATGACAAGCAGTAGAAGGTGCAAAAGACCACGAGCAACATAAGATGGAGAGAATGCACGTCCATCTAGGCACTGACAAAGATCTATAAATGAGACAAGGAGAAGGAAAAGAGCTCATTTGCACTAGCCAAAGTGGAGGAATTGTTTCTCAGGAAAAAGAACCCTTGCAAAGAGATGGCGAACATTCCAATGGCAGATCACATTGGGGAACGTGTACGCACCTACAGATGACTAGACGATGCAGGAGCAATGGTATGTAGCTCAAAAACCCATATTGTCAACTTCATGAATTTTGCTTGATTGCGGGACATTGCGGGGCCCACAGGGAAGGTAAAAATGGACATCTGCGCCTGTATGGGTGCATTTTGCACCTATGTAAGGATGTTCTGTGCCTGTGTAGGGTACACAGGCACAGCTTGATGCTGCATAGGTGCAAGACAGGGCACACAAGCGTAATTGTGCACTGAGAACACTAATTTGACCAAAAACAGTGCGTGGATGATCCTGAAAAGAGGGATAAGGGTAGGATAGGTCAAAATAGATAAGAAAAACCCTAATTGGGGCATGAAACAAAGAAATGCAGCCCTTAGGAGAAAAACCTAAAACTGACAAAGTGTACCCCAATTATGATGCAAAGTCGACAGTATCCATTGATTGCATGGGAGAACATACCCAACTGCTTCATGTTGCGACACAGACTCAGGAGTACGGACAAAGACACATTAGCAGGACTTGGATTATACTATATTACATACATGCCCGAGATTAGGGCAAACACATGACTCCTAACCGCATTGGCCAAGCGATGGCATTCAGAGACTTCCTCTTTTCATCTTCTAACTGGAGAGGTGACTATGACACTAGAGGACGTGTGGCGTATCCTCCACATTCTGATTCATGGGGAGATGGTGGTGTATGACCTAGTGATAGGGAGAGACTCTTTGTGTAGATTATTCAAGTGCGACGCAGATGACCTTGATATCATAGAGAGGGAGATCTGCTAGGAGACCATGGCAGTAGAGTATGATTAGCGATATGTGGTGATAGCAGTGGTTATAGAATGCCTATTAGCAGGTGACAAATGAGGACATGGATTCCCTATTGGATGGGGAAGAGTGCTAGAGTGGATGGCGATAGAGGGGACTGTATATGCATGGGGACCATGTGTGCTGGCCATGCTATATTTTTAGTTGCATCAGATAGCATATCAGAGGGTACAGATGTTGAGTTGTGGGGTCACACTTTTACAGGTATGGGAATTTGAGCACATAGCCATATGTTGGCCAATTGTAGAGAGATAGGTAGTACCACATCGACCATATGTGTACTGCTATGGGGGTACGCTGAAATAGGGTCCATTTGGATACATATTGTATTGGTGACATGAGCTAGACAGGTTGAGAGATTTCACATGGAGACCATATCATGATTGCCCTGGATGGTCAGATGATGGCGATGAGCTACCATATTGTAGACAGGAGAGATACCTGATTGGATGACCAGTGAATTGCCAGAGAGTGATTGAGATGTATCTGCCAGAGAGAGTTAGATGATAGTTTGGAGAGAGGTAGGATGTACCGATAGGGACTGCACACTTTGCCTGATCTCACAAAGAGACGAGTCAGTGGGGGATGATGATCCAGCCACACATAGCCTATGCCCACTTCACACAGCTACAGCAGAGACAGTGGGATTGGAGATCAGATGTTGCAGATGTCAGGATGATAGAGGAGTATGAGCGATGGCAGCTAGTACCATTGACAGATCCTGATATTCCAGTACCTAGGAGACAGGATGACTTCCCACTTGCTGGAGAGGAGGAGAGAGATGATGAGGATGGAGATGAGGATGAGGAAGATGATGAGGATGAGGAGGCTGATGAGGAGAGAGGGGATGATGAGGAGGAGGATGAGAGGGATGATGAGGATGATGAGGAGGAAGAGGAGGAGGATGAGAGGGAGGAGCCAGATCCAGCCGATCACGAGTCATTGCAGGATATACCCATAGAGCTAGAGACAGCTAGCATAGAGGAGATGGATATATGTAGGGCCACCATAGCGAGTCAGCATGATCACATTGTGACATTAGAAAGAAAGAATGCTATCTTGAGGACAGAGCAGGATCAGTTCAGAGCAGAGATAGGCAGACTGACAGCGGCTCAAGATACAGCGATAGCCCAGGCACAACAAGCAGAGCAGAGAGTGACCAAGTATGTTGGGTTGATTAGAGATGCTAGTGCGCGTGAGATGGCATAGATGTTATTAGAGGTAGGAGATGAGATGCACCATTTGAGGACTCTATATGAGAGTGCAGTTCCACCAGAGTAGAGAGCAACATCATATCGATCACGATCGAGGACAGAGAGTAGGCCACGCTCTCAGAGGTTAGTGAGAAGCATGGGGGTGAGTGGACCGATGAGGCCACCACAGCCAGGACCAGGGACAGGAGGGACTTCATCCTTGAGACATGGCAGGGATGAGGAGGACAGAGGGAGCACCCAGTGATAGAGGCACATGCTCTATATGACGGAGACATATATAGTTTGACATTATGTACTCAGCCTGTGGGCCATATGGAAGACAGACAGTCCGATTTTGTACTCCGATGTTTGGATATATGATATGATATGCAGCTATATGATGATGGAATGCAATGTGTTATGACTTATGGTTACTTTCCATGTATGAATGTCTTATGCACTGTTTATGTACCATTGTGAAACATGTATGAATATATGTTTATGTTTTTAGATGCATTTATGAAAATGGATAAAATGCTTTTGTATAGACTTGATATAATGCAAATGTACTAATCAATGAATGCAGGATGCAGCTTATGTTTTTGGAGATCGGAGAACTAGACCGAACTGACTACCCAAACTGACAGAAGAAATGTTAGTAAGAAGAAATTAGACAGAGGATAGTGAGAGATGAAGGAAAAAAAACTTGCTTTCACAAATGCATAGAAGTAGGTGAGAACCTTTATTTAATGTAGCAAAGCGGATGCAGAGCATCATGGCATTGAAGGCCAGAGTTGGAATGCACCCCTTTTGCAAAAGACAGACACATTGCACACAAGGAATGAGTGAAGCATCCTAGGGTGCATACATCAAGGGTCGAGGTATGTGTGGCATTCACAAAGCGAACGTACTTATCACAGACACCCAATGATATAGTTGCCCCAGTTTCTGACAAACATTCCACAAACAACAAACACAACAAAAAAGAAAGGGACCATGAAACATCCTGGTCACTCTAAATCACTCAATGACATCATCGAGCAACATAGGAACATGATCGAAGCCAAAGATAAATCAGTAAAAAGATAAGATGCACAAATTCAACCAGGTCAAACAAACAGTTTGATCATCATTATCAAAAGTGGAAAACAAGAATGATCATGCTGTCTGGTTTCAGGGAATGCGGTACCCCGTCGAAGATAGGACACACTCTGGTTTCGAGTATACCACACCCTGTATAAGACCCATGATAATGTTGACAAGGATAGATGGTAATGTTGATGCTATTTGGATTGATGTGACAACTATGATCAGGTTGAATTCTTGCTTGGTCGAACAGTTCATCTGTTAATGCGTGATTTCATTAAAGCACAATGTTTGATTGAGTGTCGTTGGATGTATGCTCAACGATCTATCTATGCACAAAGGGGACCATTTATTGACAAAATGCAAAATGCCAAAGAAATTGTTTTTGGATTTTGATGTTTTTCACTTTGTAGGAATTTTGAGTTTTTTACAATTTTTTTGTTTGTTTTTCAGGACTTTATTTGACTTTTTAGGGATTTTTTCAGGACATTTTATGATTTTTAGGGATTTTTTTCAGGACATTATTTGTTTTTTAGGGATTTTTTCAGGACATTATTTGATTTTTAGGGATTTTTTCAGGACTTTATATGATTTTTAGGGATTTTGACATTTTAACTGAAAATGAACACATGATTTTTTTTTGATGTTTTTGAATGTTTTCAAGATTTTTTCAATTTTTTTGATTATTTCAGGACATTTTTTTAATGTTTTTGGATTATTTCAAGACATTTTTCAATTTTTATGATTATTTCAGGACATTTTTCAATTTTTATGATTTTGCCCCTAGTGTCTAGCAAGGCAAGGAATATGACAGGTGAATAAATAGGCTTTCTGAAATGTTGGTGGATAGAGGGAAGATAGAGGCCTTTTATTATGGAGACAATATGGATGCAATTTTCAAGGGCTATTGCATGATGGGACAAGAGACTGGATATGACAATATAAAGTAGTGACATGGCATGAGGGATATGTCAATGTAAAGTAGGAACATGGCATGAGGGATATGTCAAGAGGTTTTTGAAACCATGTTTAAATTTTGTGTCCTTATGTCAGATCAAGATCAAGGAATGAAAAAGAGTGTATGGATAGTGATAAGATATGGATAGGATAAGCAAGACCAAGAATGGATAAGGGACATGGACTGAAGGTCGGGGTAGGCTAAGGGATAGTGGCAGAAAGTTGCAATAAGCTAGGGAATATGGATGAAAGGTTATAATAAGCAAATGGATAAAGACCAAAAGCTATGATGGACTAAAAGCTGCAAATAAGATGCATGATGCTCATGATGATCCTCAGCCTTGTCAAGATCAAAGGTGGAAAAGGGGATATGTACATGAGGGACAATAGGATATGAAGGGTAATAAGACATGATAGGACAAATAAAGTGTAATAGGATATGACAAGATAATGAAGGAGGAAACCTACCCCCAAATATGACATGCAAGAAGTTCATGGATTACACATGATGCCTGTTTGCTAGGTTTTCATCATGGTACTTGCCCAAGGTGCCTGTTTGCCAAGTTTTCACCAATGGACGAATTATTTTTGCTTTACTTTTTTTTTTTTTCTTTTTTCCTTTTCACTTAATTTTGTATTTTGACTTTTTCAATAGAAGATGGACACATGATAGGGGATGGAAGAAAAACTCAAGTGTCTTTTTTTTTTTTTTGGATGGTAGCCTTAAAAAAAATGGACCATGACCTTTAAAAGTATGCTCAAAGACGTTGGTAGGATAAGGACATGGAAAAAGAGATGAAATTAAGGCAAGGATTTATGCAAAGGATTGGACCAGAGGGATGGAAGGATGGAAAATATGCATTGGATAATGGATAGGGTATTGGAAGAATTGGGCTTCACTGGATGGAAATGAAGGCAAGATCAACATTGGAACACACCTTGATAGGTGGTGGATGGATGGAGGAAAAATGGATCTCAAATTTTGAGATTTGGATGGAGGAATAGCTTGGGATTTTGGGACATAAGGACCTAAAATGGATGAAGAAGGTGATGAAGGAATAAATTTGAGAGGTTTGGATGGAGGAGTAGCAATTGTAGATGCCAATTTTGATGTTTCTTTAGGCTTTTGTGCTTCAAGGAGCTGCTTAGGGATCCACATGGTTTTTGATTTTTTATGCTTTTGTGGTTCCTTGGAGTGCATTGCTTGCACAAGGGATTTAGGAACCCATATATATTTTGACTTTGCTTTATTTTTCTCAGTGGGCCTTTGTGGCCTTTTGGATATTTCTTTTGCTTTATAGATCATTTTGTTCTTTGTTTTGACATGTCGATTATATTGGACATGTTGATCCTTGAATACATGTGGATTGCTAGACTTATGACGTTTACACTTGGCATCCAAATTGCTTGGAGGAGGAAAGGAATGCATGGATGGATATGAATGCAATGGAGGTCTTTTGCATGGATGAAAGTTACTCAAGGATGTGTGCCTTTGCTGACCTTGCATAGAGGAGGAAGGGATATAAGGACCTAAGATGGATGGAAGGTATGATGGGGAAGGTGTATGTTTTAATTTTGATGGAGGGATACCAACATCTTGAGAGTGAGTTGTGTAGACATGACCCTTAAGATCTTCTTTGATATGGAGGGGTTCTTTCTCATGAAGGTATACTCCTTTGCCTTTATGAATATCTTGACTTGTAGGATACTCTTTTCTTTGGGAAGAAGATGCGAGTCCATTATGAGGTGGATATGATATGAGAGAAATAATGAGATCTTGAAGTGGATCAGATTGGACCAAAGAGGAAGAACCCATTGTTAATGTCAGGGGTTCATGAACATCTTGCACTGACAAGTTAGAATCATGAGGGGGACTAGGATTGTGTAGTGGACATGGTTCAATGACAGGCTCTTCAAGAGATGGAATGGGAGAAATAATGGGATCATCAAAAGAAATGCGATCTTGGAGTGTATATGGAGCATTAAGACAAGGAGATGGAGGAACAAAAGGATCTTGTGGAGGATTTACAGGAATAATTTGATCTTGACAAGGAGGAAGATCATTGGAATCCTCTTTAAAGTTGCTTTGCTCTGGACTTTTAATGGGATCATCGGAAAGGATGGAAGGGATATCTTGATCTTTCTTAGGAAGTGGAATGTCAATGGGATTTGAAAGGACATTGTGTTCATGAAATGGAAGGGGATCGTTTCGGATTGGATGGACTGGGATATCTTGATCTTGCTCGGGGAATGGAGTGTCAATAGGACTTTGGATAGGATGGACAAGAATAGGGGAATCATCGTGAGTGTCTGGGAACATGGGGTCCTGGTCAACAATTGGATGGGATGATAAGGTTTGATCTTGATCTATTTTAAGACACGTTTCTTCATGCTCTAAATTATCCTCTTGACATGGGGTTGGACTTTGGATATGCATGGGGGATTCTGACAAGGAATCAATGTTTTGGGATGAAGGAAATGCACTTTGAACATCTGTGATGGATTCTGGCAAGGAATAAATGCTTGAACATGAGGAAGAGGGACTTCGAATGGGGTCCTCTAAAATAGGTAATGGCAATAAAGTGCATGGTGGCATTGGGTCTTGTATTTCTGAAACATGACAAGGATGTGAATCATGAATTGGATTATTTTGGCAATCAATTATGGATAGCCCTTGGATAATTTCATCCTTGGGTGTATTGTTTGATGAGGACAATATGGAAGGTTCCTATGAAACTTCTAAAGGTGTAGGGATAGATGCCACTAGACAGTCAATTTGTTTGTGGGGGAATGAGGCATTGCTAGACATAAGTGTATTATTTTGATCTTCCTCAAAGAACTCACTTGGTAATTTCCTTAAGATCCTTGCAATAAAGCCACCTTTTTTTCAAGGTTTTGACATAGTTGTATCGGGAATTTGAACTTGTTTGGAAAGGAGTTGGTTCTGGTCTGATGTCATGTTTTGATTTCGAACTAGATGTTGATCAAATTGGTTTGACATGTTCAAAATTTGGCTTGGTGCATGTTGCAAGTTTTGTTTTTGAATGTTTGGTTGTAGTTGTTGACATTGATATGTTGATTGAACTTGTTGATATTCCACCATTGGTTGAACTATTTGTTGACATTGTATAGTTGGTTGGACATATTGTTGAAATTGGACCATTGGTTGTGTTGGTTGAATATGTTGGACCATTGGTTGTGTCTGTTGGAAATGTTGGAGTTGTTGAACAATTGGTTGTGATGGTTGAAAATCTGATTGATAGTAAACACATTCTTGTTCTTGTTGTGAAGGCACATAATGTTGTTGTCTCTTTTCTTGAAATTGTTTCATCATCTCTATTTGTGAGAGGAGAGCTGGTATGTCTGATCGTTCAATAAGAGATCTTACATCAATTGGCTCAATTTCTGGAAATTTTCAAAACATTTTGGACATTTGTGATCTATTCTTCTCAATTTTTTTCACTTTTTGTTCCAAAATCTCCTTTTCTTGAGCTAGTTTCTCCTCTAGGTTTTGTATTTGGACATTTACATCATCATGATAAGTTTGATCCAAGTTCTGAGACATGTAGAGATTGGATTGACATGATTGATTTCTCAATTGTGATGACATGGCTTCGTAAGAAGGTTGAGACCTCATTTCAACAAACATGTCACTATGCAATGCAACTAATGGGATTGACAAATGCAACCTAAAAGGATGACAATGCAACTTAATGTTTTTGGACTTTTTCAAGATTTGGACAAACTTTTTGAAATGCAAACCTAAAGACTCAACCTTAGGAAGTTGAAATGAAGCCAAGACCTTAAAGGACAAAGGATCAAATGACAATAGGACAAATTGACAATGTCTCACCTATATGCTTGGATACTAAGCTAGGTTTGACAAAAATGATATTAATGAAAGGACAAATTTTAGACAAGGTCAAGACTCCCTAACAACAACTTAGGGTATCACCCAAAGTTTTTATTTTTCAAGTTTGACAAACCAAATTTTGAGATTAAATGCAAGAAGGCAATGATTATGAAAATGACTTAGGATATGACATGAAAATGATCTAAGGATATGATATGACAAGATGAAGCCAAGACAAGATGACAATACAATGATAAGGATATGCGAAGACAAATGACTTGGAATATGCAAAATGCAACCTAGGCAAGACCTAATTTTAGCATGACAAGGATAATGCACGAATGTCACCTAAATGGAAATCTATCTTGGATATGACAATGAAATGCAAACTTAGGGAAATGATTTTGAACCTAAGTGCAAAATGAGGACACTTGCAATGAAAAGGACTAAAATGAAGGGAGATGACAATATGTCCTAGGACCTAAGTTAGACTATGCAAAACCTAGCCTAAAGTGACATGAATTTTGAAACAAAGATATTCAATGTTTTGAAAAGCCATGTTCAAATGTTGGATGAATACTTGGACAAATTTGGACTTTTGTTTGGATTGTGTTTTAAATTGAAGGTTGTTGATTTTGAAAATCCAAGTTGATTATGAGCACTTTTGAAAGTTTGTTTTTAACCTTTGACAATCATGGAAGATAAAATGTTTGTTTGACTTTGACTCAAGACAATCAAGCACATTCACAACAAATCCTATGGCTAGCAAGGGCAATATCTTTTGAATACTCTAACCATAAAATACAACACTTAGCCAGATAGCTAGATGCTTTGTAGCACTGGCTCCCCCTTACAGTGCACTGACTTCTCGGGCATACCAAGCTTCGAGTTCAAGGGGTATCACTTCCCAAGAACTTGCTATCTCTAACTAAGGAGTACATGAGAGGTGTCTTCAGCATGCGCGTATCACAATGCCTGAGCCAATAGATAGAAGGATTTTGGCATTTAAAAACAAGAGATTCTAGTAAGGGCATCCATTCAGTGGGTATTGATCTAGCGAATAAATCATCGCAATACCATTCCAGCACCCATTGTCTACAACTTTCGTTGCATCCACAGTTATTTAGAGTGATTTGGAAGAGCTTGGCTTTAGCCCATCACCACTTTGGGTTGTTCCCTCTCACCAATGCCTATGCAAAATGCTAGGCAAACTGGGAGGCAGGCCCAACTCTAA
Source organism: Cryptomeria japonica (assembly GCF_030272615.1). Classification (NCBI taxonomy): domain Eukaryota; kingdom Viridiplantae; phylum Streptophyta; class Pinopsida; order Cupressales; family Cupressaceae; genus Cryptomeria; species Cryptomeria japonica. The sequence goes on from NC_081414.1 coordinate 456,787,572, forward strand.
GGCTTAAAACATACAATCAAATTGAAAACAAACAAAGCATGCATGGTGTTCATTATCCTTTAAGAAATGAAATGTGCAACTACTTTAAAAATTTGCAAGCAACATGTTTTAATGTGAGTCTTTGACCGTGTTGTGCATAAGATTCGTTAGTAGTTGCATTTTTAGTCTTTGTCACACATAACGCCAAGAGGCTGCACAGAGAATTAGATCCAAAGAAAAACCCTAATGCAAGAAACAGATTGCAAACAAACAAACTTGCAAGAAAAACAACTAATTTTACCCCTATTTCTGGCCTTACACAGGTGCAGATCTCATCAACACAGGTGTAGATCTCATCAACACAGGTGTAGATTTCATCAACACAGGTGCAGATCCCTTCTACACAGGCATAGATCTCATCTACACAGGCGCATATCCCTTCCACACAGGCATAGAAGTGCCTAGAGAGCTCCGAGTCGCCCTGTTTCTTGAGTTTTTCACCTGCAAACAACTCAAAAGCACTCAAAACATGGTTAAGGGGTTAGTTCACATCGGGTTCACCAAAATGTAGATCAGGAAATTGGGGAATCATCAAAGCAAATAGATATTAGCTAACCACAAAGCCAAATTACAATGAAATAAATCCTAATCCAATCAATGAAGAATTGAAAACAAGACATTCAAAATAAATGAAAATCCATCACCAATGTCTCTTCCAATTGACCTCCATTGTCCTTCTTTCTCCTTCAAATTATTTTGTTTGTGGATCTCACCTACAAGTGCAAAATGCAAGTATGAAAGCAATCAAGATTGACAAGATGAAAATTGTAGCATAAGGATATTAGAAGCGTGGTCGTTTGATTCTGAAAATGTGATTGAAGAAACACATCCAATTTATAGACAAATTGGAGAGAGGACAAGATTAGCATGAAATTGATATTAGAGGTAATTGATTTCAAAAATGGCAAAATTGAGTTGAAGAAAGAAGGTTATGACACCTTCTATGTCATGAATTATGACATATTGCCAATGCAAAGGTTAGAGGACTAAAAGCCTATGACATCTTGCTATGCCAATGGTATGACGCATGAGAAATTCATGCTTCCACCGAAGCACAAAAATAGGGAGAGACTAGAGAGAAATTGATTAGGTGGAAATTGAATTTAGCAAATTAGAAAATGAGGTGGAAATTAGGAATTAGGAAAATTAGAAATGAGGGGGAAATTAGGAATTAGGAAAATTAGAAATGATGAAATAGAAATTAGGTGAATTAATTGATAGGTTTTCATCCATTAATTAATTCATGAAAGAGACCTAGGACTAAATAAATAGATTTATTTAACCCACAAAGAATAAGAAAAAGGATTAAATGAACAAATCATAAAACCCTAGAAATAAGAGGACAAGGAATTAGGTCAAGACAACAAGAAATTAATGTAGGTTCGATCATGATTCTGACTGATAAAGGACCAATGTTGATAAATGATTAAAATTGGTTGACAAAAATCAATGACAAATTGACCAAGATTGACAAGGAGATCAAATTGATAGGCGCCAATTGATGAGGAACAATGACTAATCGATCCAAATTGACATGATTGAAAAGGACAAGGATTGATGATGAATCGATCACAAAATGACAAGATTGACAAGGACAAGGATCGATGATGAATCGATCGCAAAATGACGAGATTGACAAGGACAAAGAACGACCAAAATCATGACTGAAGATTGCTATCGACAAGACCTAATTCGAAAGAGAGAAAAATGAGGAATGCAAAAGAAGGACTCGATGCTCGCAAATGATAAAGACCAAGTGCACAACATAGAAGAAATGTTAATGCGACGCAAGAACCCTAAAATAAGGCAATGCGCAAATGTTAAAGTATGACTCCACAAGCGTTGACCATTTTTAGATGTCTACAAATAGTTCCCTTTAGATATCTAAGAATCTGCTTGACTGCTACCAAGTGGGATTCTCTTGGGCTTTGTTGAAACCGAGTGGTAATACCCACTACATGTGCAATTTCTGGTCTACTATGCACTACATAATGCAACTTACCAATTATTGATCGGTATTCCTTCTCATTTACCAATGTTGAGTCATCCTCTTTGGATAGTTTATAACCGATCACCCTTGGTTTACCAACTGGTTTGCTGTCTTCCATGCCAAAGGTCTTCAACACCTCTTTGACATACTTGGACTGAGTAATAAAGATTCCATCTTTCATTTTCTAAATCTATAGTCCAATAAAGAACTTAATCTGCCCTATGAGTGACATCTCAAATTCCTTCTTCATCTCATCTACAAATTTATGACTCATCTTGTCATCTCCACAAAAGATTATGTCATCAACAAATACTTCACAGATTAGAATCTGGTCTCCTTCTGATTTCAAGTAGATATTGCTATCTTCACTTGTTCTTTAAAATCCAATCTTCACAAGATGGGAGTGCAAGCATTCATACCATGCTCTAGGTGCCTGCTTCAGACCATACAAGGCTTTATGTAGCCTACACACCATGTCACTATCTTTTGATAGGGAAAACCCATCTGGTTGCTCTATATACACCTCCTGTTCAAGTATTCCATTTAGAAATGCAGATTTTACATCCATTTGGTATACCTTGAATCCTTTAAAAGCTGCATATACAAGAAGCATTTGAACTCCTTCCAATCTTGCTACTGGAGCAAAGGTTTCTCCATATTCTTCTCCTTCTTCTTGGGCATATCCTTTACATACTAGTCTGGCTTTGTTCCTTACCACTATGCCATCCTCATTCAATTTATTTTTGAAGACCCATTTGGTTCCAATGACATTTTTATGCTCTGGTCTGGGTACCAAAGACCATGTACCATTCTTCTCTATCTAGTCAAGTTCTTCTTCCATTGCCTTGATCCAGTCTTCATCTTTATGTGCCTCTTTGAATGATTTAGGCTCAAATTCAAAGATCATACATTAGTTTTCTCTGACCTTTCTTCTTGTAACAATTCCTGCATCTTTGTCTCCTATGATCTTCTTTGGATCATGATTAAGTTTTACATACCTAGGTATATTCTTAACAGATTCCTCTTGCTTTTCTTCTTCATCCTCATCTTCATCAGCATTAGCATCCACCAGTGTAGGTGCATAATTACTGGTACTGGGTTGATTTGCAACCGGTTCCCAAAAGGTTACTACCGGTTCATCTCCTACATGCTCTCTGCTAGTTTCTTCAGGTTTCTCAGGGTTTTCATCAACCTTAACATTGATGCTTTCAACAATTCTCTGAGTCCTATTGTTGAAATATTTAAGAGCTTTTCTCTTTGTGGAATACCCTAGGAATATTCCCTCATCACATTTAGCATCAAACTTTCTTTGATGTTCACTCCTCTTGATATAACATTTACTACCAAACACTCTGAATTAGCTTACCACTAGCGTCTTACCGATCTGGTACTTATAAGGAGTCTTATCCTTTCCTTTCTTGATGAGTACCTGGTTCATTGTGTAGACTACAGTGCTCACCGCTTCTCTCCAAAAGGTGTGAGCAACCTTTCCTTTGATTAACATGGTTCTAGCCACTTCAACCATAGTCTGGTTGTTCCTCTATGCTAAGCCATTCTGCTGTGGAGTCCAGGGGGCAGACAGTTGCCGCTTGATGCCATTCTCTTCACAATATTTGTTGAATTCACCAGAAGTGAATTTTCCTCCTTGATCAGTTCTAAGGCATTTGATTCTTCTACCGCTTTCCTTTTATACCAGTGCTCTGAAAGCTTTGAAATTTCCAAAGGCTTCAGACTTATCCTTCAAGAATGTGACCCACATCATTCTTGAGAAATCATCTATAAGAATCATAAAATACCTGTCTCCCTATACACTCCTAGTTTTCATAGGACCACACAAATCAGTATGCACAAGATCAAGTAAATTGTCCGCAGTGAAAGATTTACCTTTAAAGGTTGAGGAAGACATTTTCCCTAGTTGACACTCTCTGCACAAAGAATTTTCTGGTTTGCTCAGCACCGGCAATCCTCTAACTACCTTGATCTTACGGGCCTTCACAATGTTATCAAAGTTTGCATGGCAGAGTCTCCTATGCCATATCCAGCTATCATCAAACCTAGCCATAAGACATGTACTTATATTTCCATTCAACTGAAATAGGTTACCTTTGGTCTGCATACCGGTGGCCATTAGTTCACCATTCTTTCCTTTGATTTTGCACACTCCATTTTTGAATTATAGAGTGAGTCCACTATCATTCAGCTGGGCAACACTCAATAGGTTGTGTCTGAGACCTTCCACCCAATACACATTGCTAGCACTGCTCTTTCCATTTAGAGAGATGGACCCTCTTCCCTTGACCATACATGGTGCATCATTACCAAAATGAACCACACCACCATCATACTCTTCTAGAGAAAGAAACTTACTTTGGTCACCAGTCATATGGTGAGAACAACCATTGTCAATAATCCACTCATTGGAATTATCAAAGCGGGAGACAAGAGGCTTCTTATCTGACACATCTTCCTTGACTGCTACAAACACAATATCCTCATTTTCTTCATGTTCTGATTCCTCATCAGTGGCACCTTCATCAACTACTACAAGATAGTTTCTCCGGTTTCCTCCTTTGAACTTCTTGAACATTTCCAGTTTGTCCTTGCTATCACCATTAGGATAGTTTACAACAATGTGTCCTATCCAATTACAAGAGAAGCATTTCAAAGGAAGCTTACCTCTGTATTTACCGGTTCCCTTAGGAAGTCTTTTGGCAAGAAGAGCTACAAATTCCATCAGGATCTCCTCATCATCCATTTCTCTACTCTGTCTTGTTCGCCCCTGGTACTAACTTCTTTACCTTTTCTAGATGGTGCAATAGATGCTCTAAAGGCTGATTCGGTCTTCTGAACACTGCCATCAAAGCTATTTAGCTCATAGGCTGTCAACTTTGCGATGATGGAGTCTAGGGACACCTTAGTCTTGTCTATTGACCTCAACTTCTGAATAGCAGCAACCCTTATTGCATAGACCGGTAATAAGGATCTCAAAACTTTGCTAACAATAGTGGAATCTTCCATTTTACCACATACACTCTTGATATCTCCAACAATAGTTTTGATTCTTATTCCATATTGTTGAATGGGCTCTCCTTCAAACATCCACATGTCTTCAAACTTTCCTCTGAGGCTTTCTTCCTTAGCTTGTTTCACATGCTCATTACCGCCATAGATATTCTCAAGAGTATCCCATACTTCTTTGGGATTTTCTTTATCTTGGACATCAATAAACTCAATTTCAGATAAACTACTAATTAGGGCTTCCATGACTTGCCCATTTTCCTGAATCTCTCTCTTTTGGTCATCAGTGAGAGTACCAGTAGGGATAACATAAACATTCTCAACATAGCTCCAATGTTGAGCACCCATGCTTCTGATGTATATCTTCATTCTTTCCTTCCATATTTTAAAGTTATCTCTATTGAATTTTGGACCTTCCCTCTTCATCATTACAATAGGATCTTTCCCTCAAGTGGTTAAGCTTACAACACAGAGGACCTAGAGGATGCTCTGATACCAATTGGTAACACAATGATGAACAGTGAGTACTAAACCGGTACTGAGAGGGGGAGGGGGTGAATCAGTACAGGTACAAAAACTTTTCCTGAACCGGTTTGACTGCAAATAGTGAACTTGACTAGCAATCACTAACACCGGTCATAAACCAAAATACTACCGGTTAAGCACAATGAGACTGTGAAAGATATAAACTGGAAACACTTATCTTACCACACAAAATACACCCTCATTTCCACATTATCCTTGTGCATAAAGAAATATTATATCATCAGAAATATAATAACATGCTAGATCAATATGATTCACCGCTTGATTGAAAACAACATAGCATCACATGAAAAAGACATCACATATGACACACATATTTTTCACGTGGAAACCCAACTAGGAAAAACCACGATGGGGATGAATACCCACAATCTGTTTTTGAACTCTTTAGAAGTCCGCTCTGTTAGAAGCCTAGTCCAGTTAAAGACTGTTACAACAGGTTCTATTAGGAACCGATCCTGTTAGAGATCACCCAGTTAAGGGATGCCTAGAATACCTGGTTAAGGGTTAAACCCTGTTAAGGGTTACCTTGTTAGAGGATTTTATGAACTCAATGGCTTTGAGTCACCTTGTTAAAGGATTTACAGCAAGCTGGTTAAAGCTACCCTGTTAAGGGATTTTCCAACTGTTGAAGTGATTAGAGATCAATAGGTTTTACAATGATCTAGTAATAGCACTCAATGCCAATGCAGACCCGCTTTAGTTCCTTTCTTCTACATACACACTCTGCAGGTATCAACCCTCTTATCTGGTCTAGCAAGAATCATGTATCTTTGCACTTAGATACACACACAACATTTTCCAACAACTTCAACATGAAACACAACATCGACCTTATAGGAAATAGATAGGTCGGTAAGATAAACCCTAAACCTTAAAAATTTAAGTTGAGCAATTCAGTCTGTTCAATCCTGACCATAGAACACTTTGCATTTGAATACAATGAACTTGAATAGATCTCAAGACATTCTCCATCGTTCATTCTTTGTTGCTTCTTGGAGGTGATAACCCATCATGCGTTCTCCATCATTTGTAGAGACTTCGCACATTCCCGAGGTGGATAGGATCAATCTCCTTCATGCAAGATCCTTCACGTCCACCAGACTGACGTGGCAACACAATCTAATCTCCATTACAATGCTAACTCAACACACAATTCCATCGGTTGAATCACACAAGCTCGAAACACTTCAACCAAAAACCTTGAAGCTGAGACTACCAACCAGTAGTCATACCATATTAAACCTTGATAGAAAACATTCCATATGCCAGTTCACTTGGACAAATGTGTTGCTTCACCTTTAGCACATATACCAATTCTTATCATTATACCAGTTCACTTTGCCAGTTGCTTAACTTCAATAAACTTGCTCGCTCTTCATCATATTACTGGTTCACTCTTCAGCATATTACCGGTTCTCTTTCAGCATATTACCGGTTCGTTCTTTCAACATATTGACATCAATGACAATACAATATCATTATGTCAATATACTCTACACATATGCCAATAAGACTTACTCTTGAAAGATACACAAGTCACCTTACCCATCTGACAGTCTTTACATAACACATTATCTGTTTTAACAAGCTGGGGCATACCTTTCACAATACTTGATTTACTAACCTTTATCAAATTGTCAAAATTAACATGAAAAGATCTCTTGTGCCATAACCAACTGTCTTCAATCTTTGCCACCAAACAACTATTGACATTAGTATTCAGATGAAAAAGATTACCTCTTGTTTGCTTTCCAATAGCAATCAATTCTCCATTATTTCCAAGAATCCTACACACTCCACTTTTATATTCTAGAAGATAACCCTTATCATTTAATTGACCAACACTCAAAAGGTTATGCTTTAACCCATCAACCCAAAAGACATCATCTGCATTGATTTTTCCATTTAATGAGATATTTCCTTTACCTTTAATCATGTAGGGTGAGTTGTTACCAAATCTTACTATACCTCCATCAAATTCTTTAAGGGATAAGAACTTGTTCCTATCACTAGTCATGTGGTGTGAGAAACCACTATCTATTATCCATTCATCGCTGCTATCTATGTGAGACACCAATGCCTTTTCATCAGTCGGATCTTCCTTCACAACAACAAACACTATCTCCTCATTATCATCTTCTAATTTTTCATCAGTTACTCCTTCATCAACTGCAACATAACAATGTTTCTGTCCTTTTTCTTTGTACTTTCTGAACTTCTCTTTCTTATCAATGTTAGGAGAATTAACAGCTATGTGTCCAATTTTATTGCAAGAGAAACACTTCAAGGGTAATTTACCTTTATACATACCGGTGCCTCTAGGAAACCTTTTAGCCAATAGTGCCTCAAGTTCCATCAGATGATCTTCATTATCATCCTCACCTCTGCTACCATCATGACTAGATTTGAAGTCATAATTATGACAAATATCCTTTCCTTTCCTAACAAGTGTACTAGTAATAGAAGCTTTAAAACAAGATTCAGATGGTTTTGAAACACTATTATCAAAGTTGTTTAACTCAAACATTGTCAACTTTCCAATACGAGAATCAAGTGTGACTTTATCTTTAGAGGTAGATCTCAGTTCTTGAATTACAGAAACTCTAATAGCATACTATGGTAGGAGAGCTCTAAGAATTTTACTAACAACAATATCATCATCAATCTTACCTCCAACACTCTTAATACCACCTACAACTTCTTTAATCCTTTGACCATATTGTACAATGTTCTCACCATCAGCCATTTTTATGTCATCAAATTTTCATCTTAAACTCTCTTCTTTTTCTCTTTGAACATGTTCATCTCCTCCATAAATCAATTCTAATTTCTACCATTCCTCAAATATAGTTTCTAATCCATGAATATCTATATACTCAGAATCAGATAAAGTACTTACAATTGCTTCCAAGCTTTGAATGTGTTAGCACATATTTTTACAAAATATTTCTATGCTATATATGGATGCTTTTGCATATAGTTTCATCATAAGAGCATTTACTGCTGGATTGTATGTGCAGGTGATATGTTGTAGTGTCTTCATGAAAATGCATCACTTGGGCATATTCAAGGGAAATGTTGAGTGTGATGGCATTTAGGTAATCCTCATCTTCACAATTAGTTTCATTGCAAGAACACTTTTTGGAAGATCAGCATAGAGCAGGGTTATGAACATGTTCAGAGATGTCAATGGTGGGGAGAAACCTTTCAGTATGGTTATTAAAAGTTTCATCCATCGAGAAGGGCTTCTTTTGTAAAAAATGCAAAATTTTGCTTATCAGCATGTCACCCTGATGAGATCGCCCAAGGAGGATGAAGTGTGTTGATCAGAGTAACTCATGCCAACAGTGTTTCCTAAAAGCATGAGCGATGGGAAGAAGTACGAGTGAGTGGTAATCCATCGGGGAAAGTTACGATGATGATATGATAAGAATTTAGAGTCATCAGAGTAACATACACTATCGGAAACAAGGAAAAAAAATTATCCCGATACTCGATGGGGTTATCGGTGGAACTCTTGCTAACAATAGATGGAGCGATGTATTCATAGCGATGTCATCAGGTTATAAGGAATTCCTAATTTATGTTACCCCGATACCCGATAGACTAAGTGGAGAAGGCGACTCTGTTGGTAGTGGGTCAGCGTCCCTCATGGGGATTTGGGACATGGTTTAATAGCCTCCTATGAATTCTATAAGTCTAGTGGTTGTATCAGGCATTGACAGGTCGATCTTTTGGTGTAACGAAAACCCTAGCTTGTAACAAGTGGTATCAGAGCTTGGTCATAGGTTTGAATTATGTAGGCCACAACGAGTGACACTGGGAGGAGGATTGTTGGCAGTGGGCCACCATCCCTCGCGGGGATTCACGACATGGTTTAACAACCTCCTATGGATTCTATAAGTCTAGTGGTTGTATCGGGCATTGATAGGTTGATCTTTTGGTGCAATGGCAACCCTAGCTTGTAACAGACTCTATCAGAGAGACTTTCCCTGATAAAGCAGTACCAAGCAAAAAGGGAAGCTAGGCCATTGGGATAACATACATTATCAGGAAGCTGTGTTTTGAATTATCCCGATAACTAATGAGGGAGATGAGCTCACTGCCAACAAAGAGATTACATCGGGAATACCTACGCTGATAGACCGAAGCAACCCAATAAGGAGAGTAAGGTGCAGATTTAAATAAAAGTTTCATCGGGGTAACTTACATCATTGAAGAAACATTTTCAGAGTTGTGTTGATGCCCAATGGGTAGAATGCCATAGAGGGATAAATGGAAGGAGGTTTCATCGGAGAGACCTACCCCAATTTAACATAAAGAAAAGATGACTAATAGAAAGGAAAGGAGGATCCATCAGGATAAGCCAAGCCTTGAGGAAGAAATCAAAACGACCAAGGCGAGATTTGATGGACTGGTCGGAGTGACTTATGCCGATCAAAAAGACAAAAGGGTGAACTCACAAAGTTGGTTCCCACTTTTTGGTACGTCCTGATTTTTGTTGAAATCGTACATTTTTTAGAAAATATAATGATTTAAGATTTAAGAGGTCCCATTTGAAGTAATTAATTGAAGAGAGTTAAATCAAAGGCTCTTAGATCAAAATTTCTTTGATAGAACCTCTCTACTTCTAAATCATACTTGCAATGGAGTCTCCTTTGCATCTATCAAATGCTGATAAAAAAACCAATTTTATATTAGCTTTTGGAGGGTCAAATTAATTCATTTAATTTTTATATTTTTTAGGTATTTAGTCCTTATTATAAGCTTTCCAAATAGTATAAATTTTAATATATTTTATTTCACTAATATATTTTTATTTTATTTCTTATGAATGTAGGTTTTTCACCGAGCATGAACTTATTTGTTCAATGCATTGGGAAAAGTAGTAAACTAATTCAATTTTTTTTTGAAAAATATCTATGCACTAGGTATTGGTGTTTTCTTTCTAAAAAAACAAGAAAATTGAATTTTGATATATATAGAACAAGTTATATGTTCAAACGTACACCTATATCTAAATTATAATTAGTCGAACTTCAAAACTTAATAAAATGAAAACTATTCAAAATATCACTATCAAACCAACTGCATGCCCTGGGTATTGATGTTACAAACCAAAATTCAAAAGAATTAAGTTTTTATCATTTATAGAAAAAAAATTATGCATTTTGGGATACACATCACTCTTAAACAATGTTGTTTGTTGTAAAAAACTACTTTTTGAGAGAGATGGAAAAATCAATAAAATTTTATTCAAACAAATTTGAAAAAAACATATTTAGAATCTACAAACAAGATGCTAAAAATCGCTAGTTTATATCATCTTCAAATTCTTAATGGTTTAAAAGTTATAGGTGTCAGAAAGTGAAGGTTTTTTTCAAAACATTCATCTAAGTGTCAAAGTTGGTCAAAAAGTGGGAACCAGTATTGTGAATTCACCAAAAAAGGTATTTGAAGGAACGCAAAATGTGGGTGGCGCCAAGTAATTGAATTATCAGGTAGGGTTAGGCTGATTAGCTATTGGAACATCTGATGCAATGACCATTATTTAATGCTTGCGATTAGGTGGATTGGATCCGCACGAAGCAAATTTGATGAGTTTATGATTGTTACAGACTCTAGCCATTGCATATCCAACATAAAGAAAGAGTTTTCGTGCCAGAATTATTCAATGTGTTTTCAGCCATCAACATTGAAGTTGCAGACAAGAAGCGCGGGTAATTTTAAAGTTCAAGTATTTAATCATGGAGGCTTCTGGTTCACAAGGGAAAATAAAGGACAAAAAGATTTGGATTGCAGAATGTCAGAATGTCAGAATGTACTTAACATATCGCTTAATGTTGCCCGTGCAGATGTTTTAGATATGAAGGATACAAGTGAGAAGATGGAGAGATTGGTTACCATGGAGATCGTTGTCAGAGATACTATATTTTACACTAGCACTCACAAGGAAAACAAGTATTTGGAGCACATACAAAAGTGTGACACAATATTGGACGGTCAAAACTGATTTTTTTTTATATTTTGTGTCTAGTAGTTAAGCAGTTAGGTGTTAGGTTTCAGTTAAGTTTAGTTTAGCAAGATGAAAGGGTGTGTCCTTTCATTGGAATCTTTTGGCTCACATATATGTAGTGAGTCACTTTTGTATCACGAAGCAAGATAAATTTGCCGTTGGTTGGGCTACAAGTGTTATGTTTTAGAAAGGTCTAGTAGGAATAAGAAGTTTATTTTGTGCAAATTGAATGTATTGGAGTATTTGTAAGTGCAGTTTTTGTGTACATTCTTATTCCAGAAGTTAATATACAAGATTTCATGTTTTAATCTTTAGATCGTTATGTGTAATTTTGTGTTTGATGAAATCATATGTCCTCTTGATAAATATTTTAGATTTACTGTGATGTACCAGCACATGATGTTGTATTGAATATAAAATTGGGTTTTTATTGTTCATGCAACACATAATGAAACCTTCATAGTGATGGTCTTATAATTGTCTCTTGAGTTGATTGTGATTCTTGTCCACAAAGTTGTTCATTAACTGTCAGATAAAGGCACTGGTCTGTTATTAATCTTTGTTGAATAAGTTTGTATACATTAGGTCTTTATCAGAGAAACAATTCTTCTAATTTATATAAGTACTACTCTTTTTCATAATTGCTTAAAGTCCTAACAGTAATCTTTTGCATAATACAACTATACTCACACTTATTTTAGCAGTTTTAAAGGCATTCAATAAAAAGCACTTCTTTTAGCGTAGTTGCAGGAAAACCTTTTGCCATCCCTTCAATTGCTAATTCCCACAATTTAAATTATCTCAAAACAAACCTCTTTTGTGCTTGAGAGTGTAAGGTACACCCACCTAGGTTTAGTGGAGCCTAAAGTGTAGAGGGATTTGGTCTTCGACCATCCCTATTCATTGGCCGAGGCTGATTGGATCAATTGAGGATTAGGCAAGTCTTTGGTTTTCCAATCTGTGGTTTTGGGCACCAACAGATTGGCGACTCTATTGGGGAGTTGTCATAGGAAGAGTTCAAAGTCTACTGGAGGAAAGATCCTAGAAGATTAATAAAAAATATTGTTCCTCTTAGGAGGTGGTGACTCTACATCTAATACATGAATAATAGTTGGTATTTTGAGAAAGTAAGAGAAACCCCTAAGCATTTATCAATAAAATTAATGCAGGGGAGAAGATCTCTACATAAGGGACAAGATAATCTTGTTCAATTGAGTCCAAAGAAAATATACAAAGAAAAGAAATCAACACCAAATATGGCATTTGGGGGTTATAAGAGTTTCCTAGTAGAGAGGATGGCTCTTCATTTGGTGATAAATTTGAAAATATGAAGGAAAATCTTTTCTATACCTTAAATGCAAAAGGTAATAACGGCGGCCATAATGAAACCCTAACTGTTGGGGAACAGGAGGAGAGGAAATGGGATGCAATCATACTTAAAATGGCTAACTTAAATAGAGATGAATCAAAAATGGAAAAGGATCTAAATAGACAACCTGATTGGATATTGCAAAAGCTGGGATTAAAAAGAGATACAATTCAAAGCCCTAGGTCAGAAGGGATAGAAGATGAAAGTAAAGGTGAGGGAAGTAGGCCAGCAACTCCTAAATATAGTCCCCCTCGTATGAGAAAAATAGAGCAGCCTTTTGTAACTTTTGATAACCTGTTATTAAATGAAAGTAGAAGATGAAGGGATGTGCATAGGGATCAAAGTGAAGAAAGGCAGAGAAATAGCCAGAATAATTGAAGAAGGAATGGCAATGGAGGAACTGATGGGAATTGGAATAACAATGATAGGGGTAACAATATAAATAATAATAGAGGAGGTAATGGGTATGGAAGCAACTAAAATAATGGAAATAATAGAGGTAGCAATGGCAATCATGGAAATGGTAATGGTGGAAATAGAAACAACAATAATGGCAATGGAGGTAATAATGGAAATAATAATGGTGGTGGAGACAATGGGAAAAATGGTAATAATCGGGATGGAAGTAATGGTGGATTCAACAGAGGAAATATGAATAATTAAAACAACAATCAGGTTGGCAAACAACCTATGATCATTGAAAGATACAAACAGTTGGATTTCATTGGCATTGTTGGTTATCCAAATTAGATCACTAATGATATAAGATTAGCCATCCCTAAATTCTTAGGAAATGGAATTGATTCAGTTGAACAACATGTAGTTAATGTAAAAAATACCATTGAAGAATTTGAGGTTCCTCATGAAGATGTATTCATGAAATTGTTTGTTCAATCTTTGACAGAAGATGCAGGAGAATGGTATAGAAGCCTTCTCGATGGATGTATTGGTAGTTGGCAAGAATTCATAGCATTGTTCTTGGAAGAATTTGGAGATCACAATGATCCTTCATTTGTATCCCATGAATTAACAAGTATAAAGAAGAATCAAAATGAATCAGTTGTTGAGTTTAATAAAAGATTCAATAAAGTATTGAATATAATACCCAGAGCTGTCAGACCTGTTGATTCATTTCTGATTAACTTTTATTTGAGTGCTTTTGACAACAAAATCCATTATGATATTTTGTCTCATAGACCTGATACTCTTCAACAAGCATTCAAGACAACTTCTACCATTGCGAATAACAAGAAAGTTGTTGGGAAGGTTGCCATGAGAGATGATCCAAAGTTGTACAATTCTAGGGTTCCCAAGAAAGATGAACTTACTCAGATCATGGACATGCATAAGGACCTAAAGGGTAATAAAAATCCTAATGAAAAGCCACCATATAAAAATAATAAGAAAATGAATTACAATAGGCCTAGGCTACATGATATGCTATATAAACACAAACTGGAAGGATGGGAAGCCAGTGAAGCCTAATGTAAGAAAATAAACTCTTGATCCACTGAAGAAGGCCACAAATTTTATAGATGAATATCCATGGTGTGATGTTTGTAATCTACCTCATGTTGTAGAACAATGTATGATTTCCCAAGGTTTGATAGAGGAGGAAAATCATAATGAGGATTGTGAACCTATTGTAAATGTTCTTTCATTTGATCCATATTGGGGAAGGGATGAAGACTCATCCAAGGGGGATTAATTTTATGATGTGCAGCAAATGAGAGAAAATCAGCATTACAGTATACATTAGGTCTTTTCAGATGATGATGATGAAGACATTCTAGCTTTGAGAAGATTGTTTCAGGATGATACAGTGCCTTCATTAAGGAACTTAACTGAGGAAGAAAAGAAAGCCTTCACTATTGAAGCATTATAACAAGTAAAGAGCAATTATCAGCTAAGAAATAGGAATGTTAATAATGAGCAGGGAAAGCCAGCAAGTGTGTTTGCCAAAGTTAGAAAACCAGATGGGAACAAAGACAACACTTTAAAAAGCAAAGATTCAAATGCCAAAAAGGGAAAGGAAGCAATACCAGGATAGGCCAAGAAAGAAGAAATGCTAAAACTAATTAAGCCTATGGAGAAGAAGCAAGTAAGTAAGCCCACTTCAAACAGTAATTCATTCATGTCCCAGGCATTTTCTCAAGTAAAGATATTTATGCCTCTGCTAGAGGTAATGAAATTTCTAGACTACAAGAATGAGACGTTGAAAATTTTATCTAATGTTGAAGAAGTAAGTAGGGAAGATCCTAAATCAAAAGAAGATCCTCCTGTGGTGTATCTTGGCACGTCTATTACCAAAAATCTCACACAGGTAGATCATTTCTATCTAACACTGCTGATAAACACAAAAATGCTAAAAAATTGCATGATAGATTCAAGAGCAGCAGTAAATATCATGCCAGAGGACGTCATGAAAGAATTGGGAATGCATGTTGATACACCTTATGGTAAGTGCTATGCCATGGACAATAGGTCAGTTCTTGTAGTAGGAATTATGAAGGATGTTGAGTTCAGATTCCTATCCTACCCAGACACTGCATACAAGACAGATACCACAGTTGTACAAGTGCCTATGAACTATGGGATGTTGTTGTCCAGACAGTGGTCCAACTTGGTGGGTGGACATGTCCAGCTTGACTTATCATATGCCACTATTCTGGTGAAAGGGACAGAGGTGAGGATAAACAAAGAACCAAGATCTCCCTACCTCATATAAGAAGTTGATCCTGATGAAGTGACTTGCTTTTGCCACTCACCTATGGACAACTTTCAGGTAAGTATTTATAAACCTTTTAAAGTTGATGAAATTATAGAAATGGTTAAACAAAACAAAAATTTAATTTGGAAATTGTATTTTGATGGTGCCTGCAGTAAGGATGGAAATGGATCAAGAGTTGTATTTATTTCACCTAATCAAAAATCTTTTAAATACTCTTTCTTGTTAGCTTTTGAGTGTACTAATAATATTGCTGAATATGAGGCCCTCTTATTAGGACTTAAAATAGCAAATAAACATGGCATTAAGTTACTAACAGTTTATGGTGATTCAAAATTAGTTGTTTCACAAGTTAGAGGCAAATTTGCTACAAAAAAAGAAAAATTAAGAAGCTACAGGAATGAGGTTTGGGATTACATTGAACTCTTCGACGCTTTCTCCATCAATTGGACTGAAACGTCCAATAATATTTTGGTAGACTTCACGGCTAACTTGGTGATCAAACATAATGATATCCCTTTTTATGATATTACCCAAGTAGAAATCAAGACCAAACCATCAGTTCCTGACAATGTAAAGAGTTGGCAAGATTTGATGATGACAGGGATTTGCTAAAGTTTTTATTTTGTGAGAATAAGTATGAGCGCCATTGGATTGATTGGAATGGACTTGTGGAGGACATGGATGGCAAGGAGATTGTACTTGGGCAAGAGGTGTTGTAGCTGAAAAAAAATAAAATCCCAAAAGGATCGGTAGAGCTTGAAAGAATGTTTGATGATAAAGATATGGCAAGTTTCAGACCTAATCCAGGAGGATGTGAGGATGTTAACAAAATAAAATTGGGAAGTGAAATCAATCCAAGATAAGTATATATTGGAAAAAGGATCACACCGAAAATCAGAATGGTATTGATTAATCTGCTAAGTAAGTACAAACATGCCTTCACTTGGTCATATGATGACCTTAAAGCATACAGGGAAGACTTGTTCCAGCATGAGATACCCTTGAAGGTTGATGCAAAGCCTTTCAGATAGAAGCAAAGGCCAATAAACCCTACTTTGGCTCCCAAGATGAAAGAAGAGCTGATGAAAATGAGGAATGCTGGTATTATTGAGCCCATAAGGCACTCAACATGGGTGTCCAATTTGTTCCTAGTTAGAAAAAAGAATGGTGATATCAAACTATGTGTGGCCTTTAGGAATTTAAATGTTTCATCTTTAAAAGATAATTATGCTTTACCTGACATGGAGGTTCTTTTGCAGAAAGTCACTAGAAATAAATTGTTATCTATGATGGATGACTTCTGAGGCTATAATCAAGTCAAAGTTAAGGAAGCAGAAAAGTTCAAAACTACTTTCACCACACCTTGGGGCACCTATGTCTATGCTAGGATGCCTGTTGGACTGACAAATGCAGGAGCTACATTCTAGAGGGCTATGAATGTAGCCTTCGAGGGTTTGATTGATTATATCTTAGCAATTTACTAGGATGATATGATTGCTTATTCTAAAAAAGTTGAAGATCATTGTAATGACCTAGAAAAAATCTTTATTAGAGCATTAGAATGTGGCATATCTTTAAATCCCAAAAAGTGTCATTTTGGAGTTACTCAAGAGAAATTGTTAGGTCATATTGTTTCAAAAGATGGTGGGAGAATCGATCTAGAATGGATTGTTGCTATTGATAAGATTCAAATCCCTAAAATGGTTAAAGTAATTAAATCTTTTTCGGTCAAATTAACTTTGTAAGAAGATTTGTTTCAAACTTCTCTGAAATTGTAAAAGAACAAGTAGAAAATAGTGTTATATTACATATGGATATGTATAAGAAATTTTTGATGAAGTACCAGATGAACTATTTAAGAGATTGGAAGCAAGGAGACAAGCAGTAATAGAACTTGACAAGAAAATAAAGATAGAAAAGCTACTTGTTGTATACCCGATGAATTCACCAAAGAAATTGATGACTTAATTGCTGAAGCCAACTGGTCAGTATTTTCTACTGCACACCGACACATTGCTTTAATGGTTGGAAGAGTTAATGAGGTGACTGAGGAGACATAAAATGCATGGGACATTTTCTTAGTGTAAAAAAAAAAACAAGAAGAATACATGAGCCACAAACCTATAAAGGTTTATCAGAAGGAAAGAGACCAGGGTAAAGGTAAAGTTGGTGGACCACCTAGTATCAAGGTTAAAGACAACTTACCCCCACCTCCTTTGATTACTCCATTGGTAACATCAACAGCTACAAAAGATCAACCGGCAATTGAAAGTATGGATGTAGAGGATGTTAATCCTAATCCTAAAGTCTTATATACAGTGGATGTTGATACTCAAAAGATCAAAATTGTGGTAGACAAAGATACAACTGATAAGACTGACATGGCTAGTGAGCCTCCGGTAGATGAGAAAACTGAAAACACATAGGAGAAACTGGTAGATGTCAAAGAGCAATAGGTAGAAACTTAGACTCAGACTCAGACTCAGACAATGCAACAAACAGAGAAACAAACAGAGCAAAAGGCTCCAATATAAAAACAACAATAGGAACAGGTTCATAAAGAAACAGTCCCACCGGCAACTGGAGAAGCACACAAACCATTACTTAAAGAAATACAGACACAAACAGACCTACAAGAGGTCAATGCAAGTTTGGTTACTTCCACTAGCGGTACTCTGAATGTAGGTTCCTCATCATGAGGCTACAAATCAACTAATGTGACTGAAGTACTATTAGATTCAATTAAAAAGATAACAGACTACAACTCACAAGCTTATAAGGCAATAGATGACACCATACCAATTTTGAAGGTAATTGCTCCTAACTATAATATAGACAATAAAAATTCTTTAGGACAACTTGATACCTTGTGTAAATATATCACAGAAAACATTGAGAAAATAAAGGAAGAGGTATTGAAGGATAAATTGGAAATTGAAAAGCAAAGATTCTTTGATGAGCAAATAAAGAAGTGTACCAGAGATTTTGACACACTTCTACCCGAACTGTGTAACTTATTGAAAGAGTACAAAACTCTTTACAAAGACACCTGTAAGACAAACTTTTTGACTGTAGATATAGATAAGAAAATAAGCAAGGTACAGGATGAAATCAATAAACTTGGTGATAATTTTGTTAACTCACCTGATACATTATCAAATTTTGAGGGGAAGATAACAAATTTTGAGGAAGAATTACTTAAATTAGATAGAGAAAAGGAGAGAATAGTGAATAAGGCAAAGCATCTGAGATTAAAACTGAGTCCAAGATTGGACTATCTAGCATCATTACAAAAGGAAATATCTGAGGCACTAATACAGGGACAGAAAACACCGACAGAGCATTTGCAGCATCTCACCAGTACAACTAAAAGGACAGAGACAACAATAAGAGATAGTAAAAAGTTTATGGAGAGTATAAACTTGATTTTGGCAGATCTATTTCAAATTGTAACTACCCAGTTACAAGGTTGAAACTACAAACTCTACTAACATCTTGACAACCTTTGTCATTGATGCCAAAGGGGGAGTAGTGGTATGAGAAAATTTAAATATCACAAGAATCATATGCTCAGGGGGAGCACACATTCTTGGTAACATTTTTGGACTTCACATTTTTGGATACACTTTTGAAATTTATCATGAGTGTTCCCATCAATGCCAAAGGGGGAGATTGTTGGCATATGCACACTCCAATTTGACATTTTATGTGATTGAAGATTTTGTCATTGATGGCAACCTTACAATCCTATGTCACCGGCAAGGCATTACACTGGCAAGGCATTACACTGGCATCAGAAGAACACACTCTACACTGGCACTTAGGACACTGACACCGACACAAATAAAGGAAGTATACCGGCACAGAGGCCGACAAGATTTTTGATATATTATATTTTGTTTATTATTTGAAAAAACTTTGTAAGCTGACTTGATATCATTGTAAAATGACTCTTATATATAAAAGAGAACATTTTAGACATTTTGTAAGGGAATGATGTAAGCAAAAAAGTAAGGAGAAAAGATTAGGCAGACCTATTGTGCGAAATATAGGTTAAGGGGTATATGTAAAGAACAGAGCAGGAACCGGTACTGAATCTAGCATTGAAGATGCTATTGTAAAGTAGTACAAGTTATTGGATTTGTATAATCCATATTGTAAGTTAGTGAGACTTCCCATTTGAGCAGTGAGCTCTAGGCAGTTGGCCTTCCTGCATGTGTTGGCCCTTATTGTAAGTAATATTCTGTTATTGGCCAATAAGTGAATATTGTGGGTCACAAATCCCACCGAGGTTTTTCCCACGCTGGGTTTCCTCATTAAATCATTGTGTTATGGTGTGATTTTCATGTGGTTTCTTTCATTTCTATTTATTGCATTATTTCTTGCATACCGGTACACTGTTACATTATGTTTTGCATATTTTAAGTTGAGAAAATCTAATTACCGGTTAGATACTGATTCACCCCCCCCTCTCAGTATCTGTAAGTTTCCTAACAATCGTTAGGTCATATTGTTTCAAAAGATGGTGTGAGAATCGATCCAGAAAGGATTGTTGCTATTGATAAGATTCAAATCCCTAAAACGGTTAAAGCAATTAAATCTTTTTCGGTCAAATTAACTTTGTAAGAAGATTTTTTTCAAACTTCTTTGAAATTGTAAAATCTATTGCTAAAATGTTGAAAAAGGGTGCTGAAATAAAGTGGACTAATGAAGCTCTTGAAGATTTTGTAAATATCAAAAGAGCCATTAGGGAAGCCCCTGTATTAAAGTCCCCTGATTTCTCTAAGCCTTTCCAAGTGTTTTCATTTTCTTCGTTCCATACTATTGCTGATGTCATGTTACAAAAGAATGATGAGGGCCATGAACAACCAGTGGCATTCTTTAAATAAACATTACAAGCATCTGAGTCGAACTATGAATTTAAATGAAAAACATGCTTATGCTCTTGTGAAAGTTGTAGAAGCTTTCAGACCCTATCTGGTTTGTGCCACTATCATTACATATGTACCAAATGTTGTTGTTAAAGACATCTTCAGACAATCAAAGACTACTAGAAGGAGATGTAGATGGATAAACCAGATCCAAGAATTCAATATTGATATATAGATCACAAAGTTGGTGAGGGGTCAGGGTTTAGCAAAATTAATGGCAGAATCCAATCTTGAAGCAGCACAGGTAAATCAAATAGAGTTGGAAGATGCACAAATGAGCATTGAAAGGGGTCATTTGTATACAAATATTGTTTATTACTTGAAATATATGAAGTACCTGATAGTTTAAATGATAGTCAGAAAAGAACTTTAAAACTTCAAACATCTAGGTATTACTTAAAGGAGATTTATACTAGAAAAATAGAGATGGTATTCTCTTATTGTGTCTAGATGAGTATCAAGCATCTGCTATTTTAAAAGACTTACATGAAGGTGTATGTGGAGGCAATTTCTTAGCCAAAACCACTACTCATAAAATTCTTAATGCTGGTTATTATTGGCCCCAAGTTTTCAAGGATTGTCATGCTTATATCAGAAAATGTGAAGCATGTCAAATTTTTTTAGGGAAGCTTAAGTATAATGGAGTTATTCCTCTTAGACCCATGCATATAGAAGAACCATTCTAGATGTGGGGTATTGACTTCATAGGGGAAATAGAAAACAAATATAGTGGTGGGCATAAATGGATTTTGGTGGCTATTGATTATTTCACTAAGTGGGTTGAAGCTATTCCCACAAGACAGGCTACAAGCAAAGTTGTGACAAAGTTTCTCTTGGAAAACATTCTGACCAGATTTGGAGTACCTCAGAAGATTGTGGTGGACAATGGGATGTGTTTCAAATCCAAGCAGTTCTCTAATTTCTGTGAAAATTATGGCATCACTTTGTCCTATTCATCACCCTACCATCCCCAAGGAAATGGACAAGCAGAATCAAGCAATAAGAACTTGTTGAAGATTATTAAAAGGATGTTGGGTGATACTAAAAGAGCTTGGGATTCAAAATTGAACCTAGAAGTATGGGCTGACAGAGTAACAGTTAATAATTCCACAGGATTTGCTCCATATGAGCTTGTATATGGCAAAGAAGCAAGATTACCCTTGAATAATTTGATTCCACTTTATAAGTTTGTTATACAGAAGTGTTCAGAGGAAGTAAACTTCATGGGGGATAGGTTGATGTTGTTGGCTGAGTTGGATGAGAATAGGAAAGAGGCTCAGGAAAGAAACATTCAGAGGCAGCAGATGGTTAAGGCTTTACATGATAAAAAGGCTTGTGATAGAATATTTGAAGAAGGGGAATGGGTACTTAAATGGAATGCCAGGGACCAAGACAAAGGAAAACATGGAAAATTTGATGCACTTTTTCTAGGACCCTATATCATCTTGGAAAAAAGTGGAGAAAACTCATATTACTTGCAGGATACTGATGGTGAAGTGCTAGAATTTCCAGTCCATGCTCAATATCTCAAGAATTTCTTCTCTTGATAATCAGGGAGTATTTCTTGTATCATAGTAATATAGTTTTCCTTTTGTTTTCTATAATGTGTTTTCAATTTTCTATTTTGGTGTTCTTTCTAGAGATAGCTGAGATCTTGCTATGTCCTTAAAAAGAACATACATCACCAGAAAGAGCCACTGTTAGCACATTTTTACAAAATATTTATGTGCTATATATGGATTCTTTTGCATATGGTTTTATCATAAGAGAATTTACTATTGGATTGTATGTGCAGGTGATATGTTGCAGTGTCTTCATGAAAAGGAATCACTTGGGCATATTCAAGGGAAATGTTGAGTGTGATGGCATTCTGGTAATCCTCATCTTCACAATTAGTTTCTTTGCAAGAGCACTTTTTGGAAGATCGACATAGAGCAGGGCTTTGAACATGTTCAGAGATGTCAATGGTGGGGAGAAACCTTTCAGTATGGTTATTAAAAGTTGCCTCCATCAAGAAGGGCTTCTTTTGTTAAAAAATGCAAAATTTTGCTTATTGGCATAAGTCACCTTGATGAGATCACCCAAGGAGGATGGAGTGTGTTGATCAGAGTAACTCATGCTGACAGTATTTCCTAAAAGCGTGAGCGGCGGGAAGAAGTGCAACTGAGTGGCAATTCATCGAGGAAAGTTATGACAATGATATGATAAGAAGTCAGAGTCATCAGAGTAACATACATTATCAGGAATGAGGAAAAAATGTTATCCCGATACCCTATGGGGTTATTGGTGGAACTCTTTCCGACAATAGGTGGAGCGATGTATTCATAGAAATGTCATCGGGTTATCGGCAAGTCCTAATTTATGTTACCCCGATACCCAATAGACTAAGTGGAGAACGTGACTCTATCGGAGAGACTTACCCTGATAAAGTGGTACCAAGCAAAAAGGGAAGCTAGGCCATCGGGATAACATACATTATTGGGAAGCTATGTTTTGAGTTATCCCGATACCCGATGAGGGAGATGAGATCATCGCCAATGAAGAGATTACATCGGTAATACCTATGCCGATAGACTGAAGCAACTTGATAAGGAGAGTAAGGTGCAGATTGAAATAAAAGACTCAACAGGGTAACTTACATAGTCGAAGAAACATTTTCAGAGTTGTGTCGATGCTAGATGGGCAGAATGCCATAGAGGGATAAATGGAAGGAGGTTTCTTCAGAGAGACCTACCCTGATTTAACATAAATCAAAGCTGACTAATAGAAAGGAAAGGAGGATCCATCGGGATAAGCCAAGCCTTGACGAAGAAAGAGAAATGGTTGGGGTGAGATTTGATGGACTGGTCGGAGTGACTTATGCTGATTAGAAAGATAAAAAGGTAATTGAAGGAATGCAAAATACGGGTGGCGCCAAGTAATTGAATTATCAGATAGGGTTACATCGATTAGCCATTGGAACATCTGATGCGATGGTCATTATTTAATGCTCACGATCAGGTGGATTGGATTCGCACAAAGCAAATATGATGAGTTTATTATTGTTATAGACTCTAGCCATTGCATATCCAATGTAAAGAAAGAGTTTTCATGCCATAATTATTCATAGTGTTTTCAGCCATCAGCATTGAAGTTGCAGACAAGAAGCGTGGGTAATTTGAAAGTTCAAGCATTTTGTTGGTGCAAATAATTATTCATCTTGGATATTATTACACCTTACTTAAGTTTACTTAGGTACATGCATTTCATAGTAGTTTGGGTGTGAGACACTTGGGTGTTTGTGCCACATTGGGATAGTGTGTCTAGGAGAATTTCCATCTTTTATGGTGTGATCTTGTTGTTACACTCCACATTCAGTGGGTGATCCACCTCATGTGGACTATTATATTATTTCTCCTACCTACCCACACCTACTTCCTACCTACCCTTGTTTCTTATTGAGCCACATGTCATGTTTGTGTGCTCACATATCCATATAGCCTTGCCTATATAAGCAGGCTTATACTCATTGTATGTAATGTTTGTTGGCATTATGTGAACCGGTATGAAGACATAATGATATTGTATGTTGTCATTGATGTCAATATGTAACATGACATGAACCGGCACATGTGACATGTGAGAAGAGAGAACCGGCATATATATATGAACTAGTATATATGCCAAAGTGAAGCAGTATATTTGTTCAAGATGAACCAGCATGTCAAGATGAACCGGCATGCAGTTATGGGAACCGACACATGGAAGTATTGTATGACTACCAGTTGGTAGGTAGTTTCCACTTTAGGAATTTTGGTTGGAGTACCTCAAGCCTGTGTAACTCAATTGGTGATCTTTGTGTGATGAGTTAGCAATATAACAGAGAACAGATCATGTTGCCACATAAGCCCTGTGCGCGTGAAGAATCTTGCATGAAGAAGACTATCCCTATCTACCTTGGGAATGTGCAAAGCTTGTCAAACGGTGATAACGCGTGATGGGTTATTAGCCACCATGAAATCAGTGGATAAAAGATGATGGAGAATGTCTTGAGATCGATCCAAGAGTGTTGCATTTAATGCAGTATGATTCAATGGTCAGGATTGAACCATTTGAATTGCTTAACCTAACAAGTTTAGGGTTTAGGGTTTTTGCTACCGGCCTGTCTGTTTCCTATAAGGTCGATGTTGTGTCTCTTTCTAAGGTGTTGGCAAAAGTTGTATGTGTGTATCCAAGGGAAGTGATACATGATTCTTGCTAGACCAAAGGAGAGAAGAGATATCTGGAAAGTGAATGTGCAGAAGGTGAAGAGGAGCCAAAACAGATCTGCATTAGCATTGAGTGCTATTACATGATCATTGTAATTCCTATTGATCTTTAACCACTTCAACAGTTGTGAAATCCCTTAATAGGGTAGCCTTAACCGGCTTGATACAAATCCCTTAACAGGGTAACTTGAAGTTATTGAGTTCTGGGAAGCTATAGAGCTCTGGAGATCCTTTAGCTATTGAGTTCTTGAAATCCTCTAACAAGGTAACCCTAACTGGGTTTAACCCTTAACCAGGTATTATAGCCATCCCTTAACCGAGTGATCCCTAATAGGATCGGTTCTTAGCAGAACCTATTTTAATGTCTTTAACCAGACAAGGCTCCTAATAGAGTGGACTTCTAAAGAGTTCAAAAAGTAGCTTGTGGGTATTCATCCCCACCGTGGTTTTTCCCAGTTGGGTTTCCACATGAAAAATATGTGTGTAATGTGTGATGCTTTTATCTTGTGATACTTTGTTATTACCTGTTGAGCATATGATGGTTCTGTGTTTTATGTCTGTCTATAAAACATATTGAACTAACTATTGTGAAGATCTGATGATAGTTTACCTATTCATGCATGAGGATGTAATGGTACTATAGTATTAAGCTAAGAGGAAAGATTAGTGAGTAACCAGTTTATGATTGTTTTAGTTGTTTTGAGTCCTACCGGTTGCACTCTGCTTTAACTAGAGTCATTGTTTGCCAATCACTTGGAGTAATTGCTGACAAACCAGTTCTGGATAGTATTTTGCCTATATAGATTCACCCCCCCCTCTCAGTACCGGTTTGGTACTATTCGTTCATCATTTGAGTTATCAATTGAGGGAAGGTCCAAAGTTTAACAGGGAAAATTTTGGTATATGGATAGATAGAATGAAGATATTCATCAGAAGCATGGGTGCTCAACACTGGAGTTATGTTGAGAATGTCTATGTTGTCCTTACCGGTACTCTCACCGATGACCAAAAGAGAGAAATACAAGAAAATGGGCAAGTCATGGAAGCCCTTATTAGTAGTCTATCTAACATTGAGTTTATTGATGTTCAAGACAAGGTAAATCCCAAAGAGGTATGGGATGCTCTTGAAAATATCTATGATGGTGATGAACATGTAAAATAGGCTAAGGAAGAAAGCCTGAGAGGGAAGTTTGAAGATATGCGGATGGTTGAAGGTGAGACCATTCAGCAGTATGAAATAAGAATCAAAACAGTTGTTGGAGAAATCAAGAGTGCAGGTGGTAAAATAGAAGATTCCACTATGGTAAGCAAAGTCCTGAGATCCCTATTGTCGGTCTATGCAATAAGGGTTGCTGCTATTCGGGAGTTGAGATCAATAGACAAGAATAAGGTATCCTTGGACTCCATCATAGCCAAGTTAACAGCCTATGAGCTAAATATTTTTGATGGCAGTGTTCAAAAGACTAAATCAACATTTAAAGCTTTTGCGATACCATCCATAAAAGGAAAAGAAGCTAGCACTAGTGGTGAACCTAGACAAAGTAGAGAAATGAATGATGAGGAGATTTTGATGGCATTTGAAGCTCTCCTTGCCAGAAAGCTTCCTAAAGGAACCAGTAAATACAAAGGTAAGCTACCTTTGAAATGCTTTTCTTGTAACTGGATAGGACATATTGCTATAAACTGTCCAAATGGCGATAACAAGGACAAACTAGAAAGGTTCAAGAAATTCAAAGGAGGAAATTGGAGAAACTATTTTGTAGCAGTTGATGAAGGTGTCACAGATGAGGAATCAAAAGATGAAGAGAATGAAGACATTGTGTTTGTTGATGTAAAGGAAGATGTGGCAAACAAGAAGGCTCTTGTCTCCTGGTTTGATAATTCCAATGAGTGGATCATTGACAGTGGTTGTTCTCACCATATGACTGGTGACCAGAGCAAGTTTCTATCCTTGGAGGAGTATGATGGTGGTGTGGTTCGCTTTGGCAGTGATGCACCATGCATGGTCAAAGGCAGAGGGTCCATCTCTCTGAATGGAAAGAGTAGTGCTGACAATGTGTACTGGGTTGATGGTCTCAGACACAACCTTTTGAGTGTTGCCCAGCTGAATGACAGTGGCCTCACTTTGGAATTCAAGAATGGAGTTTGCAGAATAGAAGGAAAAGAGGGTAAATTGGTGGCCACCGGCATGCAAACCAAAGGTAACCTATTTCATTTGAACTCAAATATAAGCACATGTCTTATGGCTAAGTTTGATGATAGCTGGATATGGCATAGGAGACTCTGTCATGTAAACTTTGATAACATTGTGAAGGCTAGTAAGATCAAGGCAGTTAGAGGGTTGTCGGTGCTAAGCAAACTGGATAATACCTTGTGCAGAGAGTGTCAATTGGGGAAAATGTCTTCCTCAACCTTTAAAGGTAAATCTTTCACTACTGACAACTTGCTTGATCTTGTGCATACTGATTTGTGTTGTCCTATGAAAACTAGAAGTGTGCAGGGTGATAGGTACTTCATGATTCTCACTAATGACTGCTCAAGAATGATGTGGGTCACATTCTTGAAAGACAAGTCTAAAGCCTTTGTGAAATTCAAAGCTTTCAGAGCATTAGTGGAGAAGGAAAGTGGTAAAAGGATCAAATGTCTCAGAACTGATCAAGGAGGGGAATTCACTTCTGGTGAATTCAACAAGTATTGTGAAGAATTTAGCATCAAGAGACAACTGTCTGCCCCCCAGACTCCACAGCAGAATGGCCTAGCAGAGAGGAATAACCAGACTATGGTTGAAGCAGCTAGAACCATGTTGATTCAAGGGAAGGTAGCTCACACCTTTTGGAGAGAAGTGGTGAGCACTGCAGTCTACACAATGAACCAGGTACTCATAAGGAAAGGTAAGGACAAAACTCCTTGTGAGTATTGGACCGGTAAGACACCTGTGGTTAGCTACTTTAGGGTATTTGGTAGCAAATGTTACATCAAGAGGAGTGAACATCAGGGAAAATTTGAAGCTAAATGTGATGAGGGAATATTCCTAGGATATTCCACCAAGAGTAAAGCTCTCAAGTGCTACAACAATAGGACTCAGAGAATTATGGAAAGTATCAATGTAAGAGTTGATGAATCCTCTAAGAAAACTGAAGAAACCGGCAGTGAGCAAGCTATAAATGAATCGGTTGCAACCTTCTGGGAACCAGTTGTTAGTCAACCAAGTACCAGTAACAGTGTTCCTGAACTAGTGAATGCGGATACTGATGAAGATGAGGATGAAGAGGAAAAGCAAGAAGAACCAGTCAAGACCATTCCTTCGTATGTCAAGCTGAATCATGATCCTAAGCAGATCATAGGAGATAAGGATGCAAGAATCCTTACAAGAAGAAAGATCAGAGAAAACTCATGTATGATCTCTGAATTTAAGCCTAAATCATTCAAAGAGGCTCATAAAGATGAAGACTGGATCAAGGCAATGGAAGAAAAACTTGACCAGATAGAGAAAAATGGTACATGGTCCTTTGTACCCAGACTGGAGCATAAAAATGTCATTGGCACCAAATGGGTGTTCAGAAACAAGCTGAATGAGGATGGCACAGTGATTAGGAATAAAGCCAAATTGGTGTGCAAAGGATATGCTCAAGAAGAAGGAGAAGACTATGGAGAAACCTTTGCTCCTGTGGCCAGATTGGAAGGAGTTCGTATGCTTCTTGCATATGCAGCTTTTAAAGGGTTCAAAGTATATCAAATGGATGTAAAATCTACATTCCTAAATGGTGTACTTGAAGAAGAGGTGTATATTGAGCAACCAGATGGGTTTTCCCTATCTGAAGACAATGACATGGTATGTAGGCTACATAAAGCCTTATATGGTCTAAAGCAAGCACCTAGCGCATGGTATGAGTGCCTACATTCCCATCTTGTGAAGATTGGATTTGAAAGAACAAGTGAAGATAGCAATATCTACTTGAAGTCTGAAGGAGGTCAAATCCTGATCTGTGAGGTTTTTGTTGATGACATTATCTTTGGTGGAGATGACAAGATGAGTCATGAGTTTGTTGATGAGATGAAGAAAGAGTTTGAGATGTCACTCATAGGGGAGATTAAGTTCTTCATTGGACTGCAGATCCAGCAGATGAAAGATGGAATCTTTATCACTCAGTCCAAATATGTCAAAGAGGTGTTGAAAACCTTTGGCATGGAAGATAGAAAACCGGTTGGTACACTGATGGTGACCGGTTGCAAATTGTCAAAAGAGGATGATTCCGCACTAGTTGATGAGAAAGAATACAGATCAATGATTGGTAAGTTGCATTATTGCACATGCAGTTGGCATTACTGCAAGGTTCCAAAAAAGTCCAAGAGAATCCCACTTGGTTGCAGTCAAGCAGATTATTAGGTATCTGAAGGGAACATTTGACTATGGATTATGGTACCCATACAACAATGATTTCATTCTAAAAGTATTCACAAATGCTTATTGGGCAGGTAATGAAGATGATCGGAAAAACAAAACCGGTGGTGTATTCTTTCTCAGTGGTAGACTGGTCTCATGGATGAGTAAAAAGCAGAGTTGTATCTCTAAGTCTACAGTGGAAGCAGAGTATGTTGCAGCCTTCATGAACTGTACTCAGACAATCTGGATGAAGCATGTTTTAAATGGCTTCAAAATCCCTGTATTTGAACCGGTAAGTATATTCTGTGATAACACAAGTGCTATCAATATTTCAAAGAATCTGGTTTTACATTCTAGAACCAAGCATTTTGAGCTTAAGTATAATCTTTTGAGGGAAAAGGTTCAGAATAAAGAGATTGCACTGGAACATGTTTCCAGTATATTCACCAAGCCTCTTCAAAAGACTACATTTGTGCATTTAAGAGGTGAATTGGGGGTACTGGCCCTTCAGGAGGTGAACTAAAAGTATTTGTTCCACATCAGTCAGGTATTCCATAGTCAAATTTTTTGTTGATTGATGTGTTGAAGGGTGCTACTCCTCAGGGGGAGCAGCATAATGGAACAGGGATGCTTGTGCCTCCACTTTGGCATTGTTGTCAAAGGGGGAGAAGATGTGAAGCGGAGAGATATCTTTGTATATTGCCATCAACGCCAAAGGGGGAGATTGTTGGCATTATGTGAACCAGTATGAAGACATAATGATACTGTATGTTGTCATTGATGTCAATATGTGACATGACGTGAACCGGCACATGTGACATGTGAGAAGAGAGAACCGGCATATATATATGAACCGGTATATATGCCAAAGTGAAGTGGTATATTTGTTCAAGATGAACCGACATGCAGTTATGGGAACCAGCACATGGAAGCATTGTATGACTACCGGTTGGTAGGTAGTTTCCACTTTAGGATTTTTGGTTGGAGTACCTCAAGCTTATGTAATTCAATCGATGATCTTTGTGTGATGAGTTAGCAATATAACAGAGAATAGATCATGTTTCCACGTAAGCCCTGTGCACCTGAAGGATCTTGCATGAAGAAGACTATCCCTATCTACCTTGGGAATGTGCAAAGTTTGTCAAATGGTGATAACATGTGATGGGTTATCAGCCGCCATGAAATCGATGGATAATGGATGATGGAGAATGTCTTGAGATCGATTCAAGAGTGTTGCATTTAATGCAGTACGATTCAACGGTCAAGATTGAACCGTTTGAATTTCTTAACCTAACAGGTTTAGGGTTTAGGGTTTTTGCTACCGACCTGTCTGTTTCCTATAAGGTCAATGTTGTGTCTCTTTCTAAGGTGTTGGCAAATGTTGTATGTGTGTATCCAAGGGAAGTGGTATGTGATTCTTGCCAGACCAAAGGAGAGAAGAGATATCTACAAAGTGAATGTGCAGAAGGTGAAGAGGAGCCAAAATGGATCTGCATTAACATTGAGTGTTGTTACCAGATCATTGTAATTCTTGTTGATCTTTAACCACTTCAACAGTTGTGAAATCCCTTAACAGGGTAGCCTTAACCGGCTTGATACAAATCCCTTAACAGGGTAACTTGAAGTTATTGAGTTCTGGTAAGCTATAGAGCTCTGGAGATCCTTTAGCTATTGAGTTCTTGAAATCCTCTAACAAGGTAACCCTAACTGGGTATTATAGCCATCCCTTAACCAGGTGATCCCTAACAGGATTGGTTCTTAGCAGAACCTATTGTAATGTCTTTAACCAGACAAGGCTCCTAACAAAGCGGACTTATAAAGAGTTCAAAAAGTAGCTTGTGGGTATTCATCCCCACCGTGGTTTTTCCCAGTTGGGTTTCCACATGAAAAATATGTGTGTAATGTGTGATGCTTTTATCTTGTGATGCTTTGTTATTACTCACTAACTATTGTGAAGATCTGATGATAGTTTACCTATTCATGCATGAGGGTGTAATGGTACTATAGTATTAAGCTAAGAGGAAAGCTTAGTGAGTAATTAGTTTATGATTGTTTTAGTTGTTCTGAGTTCTACCGGTTGCACTCTGCTTTAACCAGAGTCACTGTTTGCCAGTCACTTGGAGTAATTGCTAACAAACTAGTTTTGGATAGTATTTTTCCTGTACTGATTCACCCCCCCTCTCAGTACCGGTTTGGTACTATTCATTCATCATTTGAGTTATCAATGCTTAATGATCCAGTTGATCATATTTTTCATCTTGATAGAATACAGTTTATTTCTATCATCTATTTTGTTCTATCTTATTTGTGCTTTCCATTGCCTCTTGATCTTGGTAAAATCTCACATGGTATTAGAGATGGTCCATGTCTCACATGGTATCGGAGCTAGGTCCAGGCTAGGAGCCCCAAGCACATGAGAGGTGTGGCTTAAGGGGGGGTGTTGGTGTTGAATATAAGCCACACTCGGACCGACGATGGACTGGTCCAAGAGGGGCTAGCAGCTCAGTGGTAGAGCACTCCAGCAGTGTATGGAAGGTCCTAGGTTTGAGTCCTAGCTGGTCCATGTCTCAACATGGTATCAAAGCCATTAGAGTGTCATTGGTTTGCCAATTGAGAGAAATTTGATGCTATTTGGGGTTTGCATTTTGGAATTTTCTATTGCAGGTTATTATTGAAGCTTGATGGATCAAATCTGAGGTTACCATTGGATTGAGGAGGTCTAAGAAAGTCAGTTTTGCCTTTTGTTTCATCCAAATCGGACTTTTGAGGCCAAATCTAGAGGCATTTGAAGTTTGAAGCCACGACGGAAATTTTCCAAAAATTATAATTTTGCAGGCGATTTTCAAACAGCGATATCTCACTCATTTTAACTCCTTTTTTTCAGCAATTTTTTTTGTTTTGGGGTAGAATTTCATGATCTCTACAATGGTGTAGGATTTTTCTATTTCTCGAATACAAGTTTTTTGGAAATCATGAAATCTCGGTTTTTACAACTTTGGAGGCTTCATTTGGGCTCATATGGACTCCTTTTCAGGTGCCATTTTTTTGAAAGTGCATATTTTTTTATCTACTTTCATAATCTGCCATTTGTTTGTAGTAATTTTAAGTAGAAATTGTACTTTCATTATTTGGCCATTTTTGGCATATTTGGTACTTGCATTTTGCTTGGATCTCAGTTTAGATCACTAGCAGTATTTGTTGAAGTCTCTTAGATCTCATTTTGAGAAGTTGTAAATTGAAATCAGAAGTCCACTTAGCCTTGTTTTGCAAGTGGCCTATTGTACATGCACTACATATAAAGTGCCAAAATCATCATTTTTGGGGGGTACTTTGATTGAGTTAATTTGGGGGGGTGTCTCTTGTGTTTTTGTGCTCTTGTGTTCCTTCCTTTTTGCTTCTATGGGTTCTTCTAAGTTTCCTCTCTTAACTCCTCATAATTATGCTACTTGGAAAATTGATGCATGTTGTAAACTTATGGAAAAATGACTAACTCATTACATTGATGGAACTATTGTTGTTCCTGTTGATCCTAAGGTTGATCCAGTTGGTCACTTGGATTGGCTCACTAAAAATATCATGGCAATTGGTACTTTAAGAAATTATGTATCAAAGGATCTCATTTTTCATATTGAGAAGTGTACTCTAATCAAGGATGCTTGGAAAAAGTTTCAAGACTTGTATGTTCAAGTTGATGAGATTAGGGGATATCAAATTGATAGTGATCTCACCATGTTGGATCCCAAGAACTTTGATACTATACAAGATTATGTCACCAAGGCAAATGAGTTGAGGGCACAACTCAAAGATTGTGGCATTGATAAGAAGGATACTCAATTGATCTTCAACTTGATGGGCAAGCTTCCACATGAATATGCAGCATTTGTTTCTAGTTTCCAAACCCATAAGATAACAATGGGTTCAAGCTACACAATGCCTACATTTGATGCTTTCAATGAAATGTTGATGATGGAACAAACTAAGTTGATAAGCATGGGCATTCTTAAGGCTTCTAAGTCTCAAGTATTAGTGGCAAATCAAGGGAACAAAGGAAATCAAGGAAAGGACAACTCAAACAAGAAGAAATGGAAATCAAAGCCTAAGGACAAAGCACCATCTTCTCCACAACAAGGAGATACATCCTCTTCCAAGAGGGATAATTCATCAAAGAGGGAGAAACCTACTTGTGCCTATTGTAAAAAGTTTGGTCATGAGGAGCGTCATTGTCATTCTAAGAAGATTGATGAGCTCACACATATCCTCAAAAAGCATAACATTGATTTACCTAATGTCTACAAGAAGGATGATTCATCAACTTCCACTTCCTCACATTCAAAAGGAAAAGGGAAAGCATTCATGGATTCTACAAGTGGGAAGACTCACTCTTTTGGGACAAGAAAAGAAAAATCTCTATGTGCTACTATCAGTCATGATTTAGAGAGATGGCTTCTAGATTCAGGGGCTTCTCATCATATGGCATCTTTGCAGTCTATGTTCTCTACATTTGAGCCTTGCACCATGCCATAGATATTGATGGGCAATCATACATACATGGATGTGATTAGGAAAGGATCTATTGACATTGGGGATAACTCATTCAATAATGTGTTGTGTATACCCCACTTGACAAACAATCTCCTTTCTATCTATCAAATCACACATGGCGCAACTAAGAGAGTTGTGAAGTTCACACCTGAGTTAGTTTTCATTAGAGACTTGGAGACTAGAGCTATCATTGCGACTGGGGTGGTTGATCATGCATCTCAGTTATACTCCTTTTCAGATTTTGTTGATGATGATGATTTCACATTTGATGATTCTACACATGATGATCACACTTCTTGTGATGGTTCAGATTTTGAGGAGAACTTTGGGCACTTGAACATGGGGATTCTCACATGTGAACTAGTTCTTGAGTCTTGTATTTCATCTCCTCATATTGATATCACATCACCTATTGCACCTAATGATGCGGATAGTGCGACAGTTTTGCCTTCATGTGATTCAGTGTAGCAGGATATTCATTGTCTTCCAGCTTCAGATTCATGGGATGATTACTTGACAGACATTGCAAGTTTATTGATGGAATCCTACATTGTAGATTTAGGAGACATCATTGATGACATTCATCTTCTCTTTGATGAAGGTGATCCTTCTTTGATTTTTGCGAGGGAACACTCTGACCCTCTTGTTCATTCTCTGCATGATCATTCTTTTGAGGTTGACATGATTGTGGATACTTATGTACAGTAGTTGGAGGAGGTCTCTTTATTTTTTGAGGAGACATGTGAGTCTTTGGGACATGTTCTACATCCATCTTCACTAGATCTTGGAGTGCCTTTTTCAGCAGTGTGGCATAGTTTACCACCTTTGGAGGGGGTATCTTTCAGCATCGACATGGGGACACTTGAGTAGTTTTCAGAGATTCCTTTCATCATGAGTTTTCTTCATACATCTTCCCTTAATGATTAGGGAGACTTCATGGATACATCTTTGGTTTTGTTTCTTCCTAAGGGGAGGAATATTGTTCGACGTTCGTGGAGCAGTTTCTTCATATATTGAGCTTCTATCATTGGTGCAGATTCCACATTAAGGGGGGGCTTCCTAGCTTCTCTTCTTCTCTCATATGGGGGGGACTTTTTCTTCACATGGGATTTTGTCCTTCACATACTTCTATGAGAGTTCTTTGTGTATAGTTTTCATATCTCTTTTGGGGGAGGGTTTTTTCCCATTGGGTTTTTCTCTCTTTCCCTACTTTGTGAGAGATTTCATTGCATTGGTTTGCATGCATTTGCATTTGTACATGGGTACCTAACATGGCTCATATCGGGGACCCATCTTGCATTGCTTAGTTGCATTGTAGACTTAAGTGCATTCCCCTAAGTTGCACTTAAGGGGGGGTGTTGGTGTAAATAATTATTTATCTTGGATATTATTACACCTTACTTAAGTTTACTTAGGTACATGCATTTCATAGTAGTTTGGATATGAGACACTTGGGTGTTTGTGCCACATTGGGATAGTGTGTCTAGGAGAATTTCCACCTTTTATGGTATGATCTTGTTGTTACACTCCACATTCAGTGGGTGATCCACCTCATGTGGACTATTTTATTATTTCTCCTACCTACCCACACCTATTTCCTACCTACCCTTGTTTCTTATTGAGCCACATGTCATGTTTGTGTGCTCACATATCCATATAGCCTTGCCTATATAAGCAAGCTTATATTCATTGTATGTAATGCTTAATGATCCAGTTGATCATATTTTTCATCTTGATAGAATACAGTTTATTTCTATCATCTATTTTGTTCTCTCTTATTTGTGCTTTCCATTGCCTCTTGATCTTGGCAAAATCTCACATGGTATTAGAGATGGTCCATATCTCACACATTTAATCACGGAGGCTTCGGGTTCACAAGGGAAAAGAAAGGACAAAGAGATTTGGCTTGCAGAATGTTAGAATGTACTTAACACATCCCTTAATGTTGCCGGGGTAGATGTTTTGGATATGAAGGATACTAGTGAGTAGATGGAGAGATTGGTTACCATGGAGATTGCTGTCAGAGATACTATATTCAACACTAACACTCACAAGGACATCAAGTATTTGGAGCACATACAAAAGTGTGACACAATACTAGATGGCCAGAACTAATTTTTTATTATATTTTGTGTCTAGTAGTTAAGCAGTTAGATGTTAGGTTTTAGTTAAGTTTAGTGTAGAAAGATGAAAGGGTGTGTCCTTTCATTGGAATCTTTTGGCTCACATATATGTAGTGAGTCACTTTTGTATCATGAGGCAAGATAACTCTGTCATTGGTTGGGCTACAAGTGTATGTTTTAGAAAGGTCTAGTAGGAATAAAAATTTTAATCTGTGCAAATTGAATGTATTGGAGTATTTGTAAGTGTGCAGTTTTTGTGTACATTCTTATTCCAGAAGTTAATATACAAGATTTCATGTTTTTATCTTCAGATCGTTATGTGTAATTTTGTGTTTGATGAAATCATATGTCCTCTTGATAAATATTTTATATTTGTTGTGATGTACCATCACATGATGTTGTATTGAATGTAAAATTGGATTTTTATTGTTCATGCAACACATAATTAAACCTTCATAGTGATGGTCTTATAATTTTCCCTTGAGTTGATCATGATTCTTGTCCACAAAGTTATTCATTAACTGTCAGATAAAGGCACTGGTCTGTTATTAATCTTTGTTGAATAAGTTTGTATACATTAGGTCCTTATTAGAGAAACAAATTTTCTAATTTCTATAAGTACTCTTTTTTCATAATTTCTTAAAGTCCTAAAATTAATCTTTTGCATAATACAACTATACTCGGACTTATTTTATCAGTTTTAAAGGCATTCAATAAAAAACACTTCTGTTAGCATAGTTGCAGTAAAACCTTTTGCCATCCCTGCAATTGCTAATTCCCACAGTTTAAATTCACTCAAAACAAACCTCTTTTGTGCTTGAGAGTGTAAGGTACACCCACCTGGGATTAGTGGAGCCTAAAGTGCAGAGGGATTTGGTCTTCGACCATCCCTATTCGTTGGCCAAGGCTGATTGGATCAACTGAGGATTAGGCAAGTCTTTGGTGTAATGCCCCACCAGGAAACCCTGAAGGGATAAAGCAAAAACACACTGAAGGAGTGCAATATTTTTTTTATTTTTTTTTATAATACACAACATTAAGATACATTAGAGTTATCTCAAGCTTCGATAACACAATGAAATACCTAAACAAACCTAAAGGGTTTCCCAACATGATTACGTAACTTAACACCTAACTCAATTTGCAACATTTGATCCAATTAAGCAAGTTATCTTAATTACATATTGTACGTTAGGAAATAGGAAATCATCACAAGCAATATAAACATACTAATCATTAGCTCAATCACAAAAACTCATTGCAATGATCTATCCTAAACACACTCAATAGAGACATAAAGATAAAACATTCAAAAGTAAATACTATGCAAACCATATGCAAATCTGAATGCTTCCTTCACGCGGCTCCATTGTTCTTCTTTCCTCTCCAAATAGTTTTTGTTGTGGATCTCACCTACAAGTGCACACACATGATTGAAAGCAAGTAGACAAGATGGTTGATCAAGAGTACTCGAAATGTGATTGATTAGAAATTCGATAATCTAATTATTCTCATTCTCATTATTAGCCAAGATTGAAGAAATTCATCCAATTTATAGAAAAATTGGAGAGATGACAAGAATAGCATGATTCAATTCAAATGGAAATTGCAAATCAAAAATGTCAATTATGACAAATTATGCACTTTCTATGCAAAATTTGATTGATTGATAATTCATGACAAATTATGACAAACTTCTATGTCAAAAATTAATTGATTGTCAATTATGACAAATTATGACAAATTGACATGTCATTTCCATGAATTTAGGAGAGAAATAGGAGGAAATTGAAATTAAGAATTAGAAAATTAGAAAAAGAGGAATTAAGAAATAGGTAAATTAATTAATAATTTGTCATTTATTAATTAATTCACAAAAAGAGGAATAATTAGCCAATTAAATGAACATTTAATTGCAATGAGAAGACTTAGGATAAATAAACAATTTATTAATCCTAGAGGAAGAAATGGCACACAAGGTTAAATGATTAAATCATAAAACCCTAGAAGATGAATTAGCAATGCGAGAATGACAATTAGGTCTTGATTGAAGATAATTGATATCGATCATGATTTTGAATTGATAAATGACCAATGTGATAAATGATTTGATTGAGAAAATGCACCAATTTATGAGGAACAATGACTAATTGATCCAAATTGACATAATTGAGACAAACAACGATCGATGACAAATCGATCGCAAAATGACAAGATTGACAAGAGGACAAGAATCGATGACAAAATAGATTGCAAGATGACAAGATTGAAAATGACAACGATCAATGACAAATTGATCGCAAAATGACAAGATCCAACATAACAACGATCGATGACAAATCGATCGCTAGATGATAAGATTAATCAGAGGACAAAACCCTAATTAGGATTGACGATGTCCAAAATAATGACAAATGAGTATGCACATTGATGTGATAGGATAAAATCGATCAAAATCATGACTGGATAGTGTTGTCGACAAGACCAAATTTGAGAGCGAGATGAATGAAGAATGTAGAAGAATGACTCGATGCTCGCAAATG
Organism: Cryptomeria japonica; assembly: GCF_030272615.1. Taxonomy (NCBI): domain Eukaryota; kingdom Viridiplantae; phylum Streptophyta; class Pinopsida; order Cupressales; family Cupressaceae; genus Cryptomeria; species Cryptomeria japonica. The sequence goes on from NC_081414.1 coordinate 456,826,054, forward strand.
ATAAAAACCAAGTGTGAATCATAGGAGAAATGTTAATGCGACGCAAAAAACCTAAAATGAGGCAATGCGCAAATGTTAAAGTATGGCTCCGCAAGCGTTGACCATTTTTACGTGTCTACATTTTGCCCCTCTTTGAGACAATGCGATTTTAAGCATTGTTTCAAAGAACAATAATGAAAATGCCCCAGACAATGAGAATGACATATGCATGCCCCCTTGAGGAATTGGCCGGAAACATCCAGAAAAGAGGCCAATTGATCGATAAGAATGATAGAACATGATATGTTCGAACAGACTGCCAAGACTGACAGAAGAAATGTTAGTGAGAAGAAATTAGACAGAGGACAGTTAGAGATGAAGGAAAACTTTCTTTTAGTAATGCACTTTGTAGGTGAGAACCTTTATTTTAATGTAGTAAAATGGATGCGTAGCATCATGGCATTGAAGGCCAGAGCTGAAATGCAACCCTTTTTTGCAAAAGACAGACACATTGCAGACAAATAGCAATCACAACAACCAAAAAAAAAAAAAAGTGGACCATGAACCATCCCGGTCACTCTAAATCACTCAGTGACATCATCGAGCAACATAGGAACATGATCGAAGATAAATCAATAAATGATAAGACTCGCTAATTCCAACAAGTCAAACAAACATCTTGATCTTCATTGTCAAAACTTGAAAGTGCAGATAGGACGATCATGCTGTCTGGTTTCAGGACATGTGGTACCCCGTCTAAGACAGGACACAGTCTGGTTTCGAGTATACCACACCCTGTATAAGACCCATGATAGTGTGCCAAGGACGAATAAATGTGCGGTTGATTGATATGACAATTTTGATCAATTTGAATATCTGGGTTGATTGAAAAAATGCATCTATTAAAGTGTGATTTCATTAAAGCACATTGTGTGATTGTGTGTCATTGGAGGGATGCTCAGTGATTTGTCTTATGCACAAAAGGGATCATTTATTGCAAAATGCTTGTTTTTTGGATTTTAATGTTTTGAAATGTTTTTGTGTTCATTTTTTCAGGACTTTATTTGACTTTTTAGGGATTTTTTCAAGACATTTTTCAATTTTTATGATCTTTTTCCAGGACATTTTTCAATTTTTATGATCTTTTTCCAGGACATTTTTCAATTTTTATGATCTTTTTTAAGGACATTTTTAAATGCAAATGTTCCAGTGATCGATCATGACAAGGGAAACACACCCAATGCGCATCTGAAAGACATACATAGACCAGGACCAAAACATATGTACAAGAAACTGGGGTATGCAAGACAATGATGTTGACCAATAACAGGCCTGGAATAGAACATTGGGTCAAGACAAAGATAGACGTGAGAAACCGACCGAGAGAAAGCATAGCTTAGAGGTCATGATAGATGACGGAGCAACAATCTCATGTTACACATGGCGCTTGTTTGGCAGGTTTTCACCAAGGTACTTGCCCCAAGCGCCTGTTTGCCAGGTTTTCACTAGAGGGCGAATCATTTTTTTCTTTACTTTTTGCTCTTTTTCTTTTTTTTTTTGTATTTTCTTGCTTTTTTTCATTTTTTTTTGTATTTTTTCTCTTTTTTGATTTTTTTGTATTTTTTCAGGATCATATTGGAAGAAGTACTGATAGAAAATTATGCCCAGTACTTGCGAAGATGCATGCTGTTTATAGGATCGGACAGAGGTTCACCTTCTGGGGTAGCAAGCTGATATGCCCCTGAGCCATATGCTGCAGTTACTATGAAAGGACCAACCCAATTAGGTTCAAATTTACCTTTGATGATGTCAGTAGACTGTGCATTCTTAGGGTTTGCCTTTAAAACCAGGTCTCCCACTTCAAAGTGTCACCCTTTGACCTTCTTATTATAAGAGCGACGGAGACGGTTTTGATATGCTTGCAAATGTGTCAGAGTTGTCTGACGTTTCTCGTCTAACATCTCAAGCTGATGCAGCCGAGAGACTCTGTGTGTCTCGTCATCAATCAAATGTTGCAAAGAAACACGCAAGGAAGGAATCTCCACTTCCAAGGGTAAAATAGCTTCCGCACCATACACCAAAGAATAAGGTGTGGCACTAGTAGGTGTGCAGATAGAAGTGCGGTAGGCCCATAGTGCTGGATTCAACTGTACATGCCAATCTCGACCAACGTCATTGACAACCTTCTTCAGTATCTTGATAATGGTTTTATTTGATGCTTCAGCTTGACCATTCCCCTATGGATAGTATGGATTGGAGAAACAATGTTGAATATGAAATTTTTCACAAAGCTCTTTAACATCTTTATTCTTGAAAGGACGACCATTATCTGTGACTATGGCAAGGGGAACCCCATACTGGCACATGATATAATTCAGCAAGAATTTTGAAATTTGGACACCCGTGATATAGGTCATGGGGATAGCCTCGATCCATTTTGTAAAATACTCTGTAGCTGTAATGATGAACTTGTGTCCATTTGCAGATGTCAGGTGAATCTTGCCAATAAGATCCAATCCCCATTGAGAAAAAGGCCACGGAGATATGACAGAATGAAGCTCTTGGGATGGTGTATGAATATAGTTTCCATGAATCTGGCATTTGTAGCATTTCTTAACAAAATCATGAACATCTTTTTCCAGAGTGGGCCAATAGTACCCAGCATGAATCAACTTTTTGGCTAAGCTTAGACCATTGAAATGGCCCCCACATATACCATCGTGAACCTCGTGTAAAGCCGTTTGTGCTTCGTCAAAATCCAAACACCTGAGGAGGGTATGGTCAAAGGAATGGCGGTAAAGGGTGTCGGTGATGATGACATATTTAGCTGTCTGTCGGATAAAGGCTCGGCGTTGGTTAGCGGAAAGGTTGGCTGGTAAGGTTTGGGATTTCAAATATTGATATACGTCATTGTACCATGGGGAGTTGGGACCAACAAGAACGAACATCACATCTGCTGTCGGAATGTCAAAAGAGGGAACCAGCAATTGTTCAACTAAAAATTCACATTTGTCCATATTGTGGGGCATATTCAACATGGAAGCAATCGTAGCCATTGCATCTGTCGACTTATTTTGCATTCTTGGAACTTGACTGAAATGGATAGCCGTGAATTTGGTCTTGAAGAAATCTACCATATGCTTATAGGGAATAAGATTTTCATCTTTTGTTTCGTAGTCATCATTCACTTGTCGGATGACTAATTGAGAATCTCCATAGACTTGCAAATGCTTGATGTTCCAGTGGACTGCTACTCGGAGTCCTGTAACCAGTGCTTCATACTCTGCAATGTTATTGGTGCAGTGGAAAGTTATTCTGTAGGACTTTGGAATAGCATCACCTTGAGGGGTGACAAACAAGATGCCTGCTCCGGACCCGAACCTAGTATGGGACCCATCAAAGTATAATTTCCATTCATTAGAGGATGTGAGAGAAAAGAATGATTCATCTAGAAAATCGGTCAACATGGGATGATCATCAGAAATAGGAGCCTCTGCAAGTTGATCTGCTATGACTTGTCCTTTTATCGCTTTTCGCTCCATATACTCAATGTCAAATTCACTGAGAATCATGACCCATTTTGCTAGGTGACCCGTCAAAGCTGCTCGGCTAAGCAAATATTTTAAGGGATCAATTTTTGCAACCAACAATGTTTGGTGGCTTAGCATATAATGTCAGAGTTTCTGCATTGCAAATACCATTGCTAAGCATGCCCTTTCAATAGTTGAATAATTTAGCTCATAGCCTACCAGTGTCCGGCTGATATAGTAAATGGCTCGCTCTTTGCCATTCTCATCTTGTTGGGCCAAGAGAACTCCTAATGCCGTTTCAGTTGCAGAAATATACAATAAAAATGGCTTTCCATCTATCGGAGGCATTAGAATAGGTGGTGACAACAAATATTCTTTAAGAGCTTGAAAGGCTAATTGACATTGCTCAGTCCATTTGAAAGCGACACCTTTATGCAATAGATGCTGGAATGGATGACATTTGTCGGGCAACTGAGCTATGAAGCGGCGGATTTACTGGAGCTTTCCTTGCAGACTTCTTAATTGCCGGAGGTTTGAAGGTGGAGGCATATCCATTATTGCTTTGACTTTGGCAGGGTTGACCTCAATGCCTCTGTGAGAAACAATGTACCCTAGTAACTTGCCAGCTGTGACACCAAAGACACACTTCTTTGGATTGAGCCTGAGTTTGTAGTTCTCCATTTGGTCAAAGATTGGGCCCAGGATGGCTAGATGACTACCTCTGGTGACAGATTTGCATAACAAGTCATCAACATTGTCCTCCATCAAAGTGTGCATGAAATCATGAAAAATTGTCGTCATTGCTCTTTGATATGTTGCGCCTGCATTTTTAAGACCGAAGGGCATCACATTCCAACAATAGGTACCCCAAGCACAGGTGAATGATGTCTTATGCTGATCTTCAGGAGCAATGTGAATTTGATTATAGCCAGAGAAACCATCCATCAATGAAAGTATCTCATATCCAGCCGTCATGTCCAATATGATGTCTATGTTTGGCAATGGAAAATCATCTTTAGGGCATGCTTTATTGAGATCCCTAAAATTTGTGCAGATTCTGATGCCCCCAGTTACTTTGCTAACTGGTACTAAATTTGAAATCCAGTCTGCATAATCAATGGGTCTGATAAAGCCCACATCTAGTAATTTTTTTAGTTCCACTTTGACCAAAAGAGCCACCTGGGGATGCATCTTTCTAAGTTTCTGTTTGATAGGCTTGGCATCAGCTTTTAGTGGCAAATGATGAAGAACCAATTCTGGATCGAGGCCAGGCATATCTGCATAGGACCATGCAAAGCTAATCTTCTTCTCAAGAAAGAAATTGACAAAATCTATTTTTTCCTGTTGTGATAGAGAAGCAGCGAAATAAATGACCTTAGGGTTGTCAGGTGTACCCAAATTGATTTCCTCGGTCATTTCCACTAGCAATGTTGATTTGTCCTGACTTGATAGGGGTATGTCCACTCTTCCACCTTTGGTCACCTCAGAGAGGTTTTCACCCGTAGGTACGTCTTTTATTTTTACTTTTGTATGATCAGAGAGTGCCTTATGGTTTTCACTCAGAGATCTATTCTTTTGATTTTTTACTATTTCTTTTCTTTTTTCATTTTGATGACTGGAAGAGGGAGTTGACTCCCCAAAATATGCTATGGAATCCAGGTCAATAGCAAATCCTGCCTTATGATCACCTTGTGGTATGCCTTCCCGTAGTCCAAGGAATTCTGCAATTGCTTCGTCATTTTGAAAATAGTCCAATGTGAGCGATTCTTGTTGGTCATGTTGGATAAGCTGGGGATAGATGAGGGGCATGTCATCATCAGTTGTAAGGAGAGAAAGGGCTAATATGGTAAAGATATGAATATCTGTGGTATCACTATCTAAACTGCTTGTATCAGATTCAGAGCTTGGATCCTAGAATGACTCTATCCAAGCATGGGGACATGTTTTAGGAAGAGGAGTTATTTCATGTTTGTCTTCCATAGGCAAATTATCAGGGTCAATGAACATATTGTCGAGGGCATAAGAGCTAGAGGAAAAGGAACTCCACTCCCATTCATTGGAATCAGTTTCGGGTCGAGTATCCTCAGGTGTTATTTCATCGTTAGAATCATGCCCTTTTCTACACGTGGGCACTTTGGTAGATGTAGATCCAATTCGCAATTGTACAAAACCTAACCCTAAAGTTGGAGGTCGCCTCTTGGGTATGACAGGTTCTAGCCTTCCATTGTTGTTCAGGCCTAAGCCACTGCAACCATCATATCCTTTCTTTTGCAGCATAGTAAATCCTTTGCCGTATCGTTCCATTGGCAATCTGACAGGTGGGGTCTCAGTTGGATCCTTATAAAGCCAATCTATGACATCATCATCTACAGTTTCTTTGTCAAGTTCACCCCATCTTGTAAATGTAGTGGGAGGCTGATATTGAATAATGACCTTAGGTTCCTTTTGCAATAAATGCGGTTTGCCATATGATTTTGGAGATATTGGTAAATTCCCGATGAGGAATGTTTGACCCATTGAATATTCTCCACACCCCTGGTCCTGTATCTTCAATTTTCCTTTGACAGCATCTAATAATTCATTAGGATCCACATAGCTATGTGATTTGGCCTCTCTATTGATTGGGACCTGCTGCTGAGGGGTATCCCTTAGAGTAGCACAAAATTGGAATGGATTAGGATCTCCTGGAATTGTTATCTCAGTTCCATTGTAAGGATATTTTAAACATTGGTGATAGGTGGATGGAACTGCTTTCATTGCATGGATCCATGGACGGCCAATGATCATATTATAAGGGAGATCAAGGTCTACGACTTGCAGGAAAGTGTTTTCTGTCACTGGACTGACTCTGATAGGCAATGTAATTATCCCTTTGGATGGGTGCTCAACATCATCATATGCTTTGATTGTTATTCTTTTTGAAGCATCAATGTCATTTTCTGTATACCCAAGGCCAATAACCACTCTCAAAGTGCAAATATTAAGACCTGCTCCACCATCTATCAAGACTCGTCGGATTTTGCAGTTATGAACAAAGACTTCAAGGTGTAAAGGATCATTGTGAGGGAGCTTATCAGGTGAGATATCATTGTCAGAAAACGCGACATTTTGGGAAATAGCTAAATGTCCAATCCGGGGCTTGAAACTGGTCAACATCAATATCTGTCGGGATAGTGGACTCAATTAAAGCTTTATCCAAGACTACACGATGCATGGGAGACATTTTTAATAACTCAAGGATTGATATTTGTGCAGGTGTCTTTCCTAGATGATCCAAAAGATTATATTGACTTGCAGGAGTTGGCTTGGGAGGAGCTACAGGAGCTCCTTTTAGGACTATTTTGGATCGACAAGTGGTAACTGCGCAAGAGGGATCTTGTCCCTTTATTCTTAGGGTGGAAACATACTCATTCGATGCATGAAAAAAATTAATGACATTGTTATAACCAGTATTTGCATAATTTGTTGTTTGGGTAGAGTTGGAAGAAGACGCTTTACCCTTGTCATGATCAAGCAAAGGAGTTTTGAAAATAGTATGATCTATGTTAGAAGTCGCATGGGGTGGATCTACCTCAATTACTCCTTGCTCTAATAAATCTTGAATCATATGTTTCAATTGAAAAAATGATGCAGTTTTATGTCCTTTGGACCGATGATACTCACAGTACGCATTATCATTCCACCAATGCGGTTTTACCGCTGGTTCTACCTTGATTTCTGGTAGCTTAATAAATTTTGCTTATATCAATTGTCTCATTACTGATTCAATAGGCTCTCCTAATGGCGTAAATTGTCGAGGAGGCCCATCCCGCGATCGGAAGGGTTTGCGTTGCTGGTTTTGTTGTTGGCCTTGTTGTTGATTATACTGTTGAGTATGCTGTTGTTGAGCATGTTGTTGGTATTGCGGTTGTTGAGTAACATTGCTCATTGGTGCTTGATTTTGCTCCATAGTTGACATATTAGGAACACTCAATTTCTTGATCATGAATGGGGGTTGATTTGCATTCACCGCTCTTGCATCAACAACTCCATCATTAGTGACATTCTTGTTCTTATACCAAAATCTATTTCTATCCCCCGAATAATTGGTGATGTCACTGTCTTTATTGAGCTTGATAATTCCTTTAGCTACAAGAGCTGTTTCAATGCTCATTCCTTTCTTAATGAGTTTCTCGATAGTACTGAGACTTTTCAATTTTAGCTCATACATCATTTCTGGGACCAAATTCTGGATAAACAGATTCACTTGTTGTTCCTCGAGTATATCAAGAGAAGAATGACTATACAAGCTTCGCCATCATTGCAAAAAAGACACTAATGATTCACCTTGCTTTTGCTTGGTGTTGCATAAATCTGACATAGTCACGTCACTGTCGATGTTGAATGCGAAATGAGATAAAAACTTTTGAGCCAACTCCAACCAAGTCTTTATATTTCTTGGCAGATGTGAATACCAATCCATGGCTTGTCCTGTGAGACTTCATGCAAATAATTGCATTAAATAGGTGTCCTCATAGCTCACTTCAGTACATGCTGTGAAAAATGCCCGAATGTGATCTTTTGGATTGCCATTCCCTTTATATTTCTCAAAGTTAGGGGCCTCAAAATGCTTAGGGAATGGAGGCATGTATACGCTCTTGTCAAAAGGATTAGGACATAAATCTTGATCTGTATACAACTTCTTTGTTCCTTTAGTTTCTAATGCATCAACTTTTCATTGCAACTTTTCAAGTTGTTGCGCAATTGTATCAGATTGTGGAGGTCCATCATTAATCCCGGTTGGTATTCTTTGTCGATACATTGCATTTCCGATCGGTTGTTGATACTCTGAAATGGCCGTTTTTGGTGTCTCTAGCATATAAACTTCTTGGTACATCGCTTGTTGTTGTGGTTGTGCTATGCCTTGATATCGACCTTGTTGTTGTGCTTCTTGGAGCTTAGGTTGATATTGCAATTGAGTAGGTTGTTGATATTGCACAGGCGCCAATTGCGGTTGTGAAGTAGGATAACTTGTTTGCCTTGGCACATATTGTGGCACATGTTGTTGATGTTGACGAATCAGAATTTGTTGAGTTTGTGCCAATTGTTGTCGTGGTGTATATCCCATCATTTGTAAAAAACTTTGTTTAGGTGATTTTCGTTGCTTCTCCTTAAGATGGGGTATAGAACTTGCATTAACTTGCTGGGTTGTTTGTCCAATCCATTGTGATGGTTGCAAGTTTGCATTAACTTGTAATGGTGCCGAAGGCACTGCAATTTGTTGTCGAATGTGAAATTGTTGTTGTGGTACATTGCTTATTTTCACATTCGATTGTACCTTTTGTATATTACTCAATTGTTGCAACAATTGTTGTTGGTGCAAACCACTATCCATAGCTCTTTGTGTTGCCATTATTGAAGGATCTGTCGCAATAGTGTTTGGCAAAGATATTGAACTTAACGGGACATAAGAACTTTGTTGCATCGTGGAATTATTTTGGACATTGGTGACATTAGGCATTCCAGTTGTGAAACTCTCTTGCATTTTAGATTTTGATCCAATTTTATGCATGTAAGGAACCACTTCTTGTTGAGGGATAGCTGTCAATATTGGTGTGGTCTTTATTTGATCTTGTGTTACAGGTGTTGTGTTGAATAGTGGATTTTTTATTGTCTCAAATGGTGACTTTTGAGGAATAGTCACTGTCAATGCCTTTGAAGCACGTTTGCTCATCAAGGTAGGTTGAGTTGCTTGTTGTGTATTTTCTTCATTTGGATGCGGAGAGAAACTTAACAACTCACCGCTTTGTTGTTCTTGCACATTGATTTGGTCACTTGAAGATGTCACATTACTCATCATGTTAAGATACTTTTGTGGAAACATCTTAAAGACCTTGTTCAAGAACTTATCCATTTTTTTTGTTATCTTTGGATCTTGAAGGAACATGTCAACATCATCAGAAGCATTGGAATCAGATGAAGAATCTGGTTGGACATTTGGATTCATTTCTTGTTGAATGCCTTGATCTGAACCAAATCCTTGTGAGAGGGTTTGTTCTTCATATAATGTTTGAGTTTGAATGTCATGTTGTAGGTGTGGTTGATTCCAATTGAAAGGTGCACTTCCTCTTGGAGTTGGTGGAACACTCCCATGTCCTGGTTTCATAGGTACAAACACTGGTTCATATAATGGAGGTGGTCCAAGTTGAACCGTTCCATATGGTGGTAGAGATGTGTTTGATGAACCTTCAATTTGTACTGTTTGACTAGTTTGAAACTGTGAATTTGCTATGTTGTCCATGGGTTGATACGTTGGTTCACCCATCTTTTTAGATTTTGATCTTGTCTCAACAGGCATGTCACTTATGCAAATGCAATGTTTTCTGGAATTTTTTCAAGGGCAATATATGATATGCAACTAAGTGCAACCTAAATAGATGAAAATGCAATCTATGTTTTTGGTTGTTTTTGGAAATTTTGACAAGCTTATGAATACAAATCTAAGGTAGGGACCTTTGGGAAATTGGAATGATGTCTAGACCTCGAAGGACAAAAGGACCAAGTGACAAAGGACAAGATGACAATGTCTCCCCTATATGCTTGGATACTAAGCTAGGTTTGACGAAATGACATAGATGACAAAAGGACAAAAGGTTTGATAAGGTCTAGACTTCCTAACAATGACTTAGGGTTTATCAAAGATTTGGATTACTCAAGTATGACAAAACCTAGTTTTGAGACTATATGAAAAAGAGACAATTACCATGCAAGTGACCCTAATATGATATGGTAATGACCTAAGCTTAATGAAGAGACTTAGGGTATGCAAACATGAATGTATGACAATGGTATGACTTTAATGCAAGAGGACATATGCAAATGGATGACCCTTATTGAAAAGAGTATGACTTAGGTGAAACCTAACCTTGGTAGTTGACAATGAACTTTGCAAAATGCAACCTAGGATGAACCTAAATGTAAGTGACATGAATGTTGAGATAAGATTTTGAACAATGTTTGCTAACCATGTTTGAAGATGAGTTTTGAATCTTGTTGAACTTTTGTTGGATGAATGTCTCTTGTGTTTAATCTTATTTTGAATCAATTCATTTTGCTTTTGAAATGAGATGGAATTCAACTTTTGACAAGTAAAGAATACAAGATGTTGCAACTTAGATTCAAGACAATCATGCTCATTTCCACATTTCTTATGGTAGGCAAGGACATTAGGTACTTGAGAGGTAAACTCATTATGGGATTCAAGGAGAATACATAGATGCTTGACCCCACAGGCTCCCCTCCATGGCACTCACTTCTCAGGGCAGCCAAGCATCAGTCCCCATGCAAATCTCCCCATGGAAAACTTAGTATCTCTTCCAAGTATCCGAACTTGTCCTTCTCAAGAAACTAGAAGGGTTTTTGGCCTCTAAAAACAAGGTGTTTAGTCAGGATTTCTGTTAAGCGTTACTCCTTGATGTCACACAAGCGTGATTGAGACATTAAGCCCATCAAGATACCAAACAAATGTAGTTGCACAAGCACGATTTAGACCAAGAGGTCCTACTTAGATGTTGATATGAGAAAGAGTCCAAGGGTCATCACTTCCCAAGTAACTACAATTCCCACGTAACACTTCCTTCAAAGCTTTTGCTCATCGGGTATTTTTTTATAGTGAGTTAGAATGCCAAGGTATTCTAGCCATACTCACTTTGGGTCATTCCCTTCTCATGATTATCACTTGCTTGCAAAAGAAAAGTGGTCGGGAAGGCAGGCCCTCTAAATGTGACAAACAATCAAAGACACGAGCATGGTATCGAAGATCTAGATTTTTGATCACCCTAAGAAGGATGAGAGCATACTCTCCTACTCCAATGTCACACTCAACAATCAAAGCAGAAACATTTTCATTCCAACCTATTTAGAAATCACTAGGTGCCTAAAAATTAATTGCAAACACAAGGTTTAGTTGTTTCTCCAAGGCAACCTACAAAACCCAAGTTAGAAGTTTGAGGTGTTTATTCTTTGACTATCGATTCTGCATAACACATGTTAGTAGTTTGATTTGTTGTCTTTACCATGCATATGCCAAGATGCTGCACAGATAATTAGTACCAAAAACCAAAACACAGAAAACAGAATGCAAAAACAAGACAATTTTCAAGTAAAACACTGCATTTTTACCTCTGTTCTGGACTTTACACAGGCGCAGAACTCAGGACACAGGCGCAGAATGCATGACACAAGTGCAAAATGTCTTCAACATAGGTGCAAGTTGCTTCACATAGGTGCAAGTTGCTTCACACAGGCGCAAGTTGCTTCACACAGGCGCAGAAGTCTCCAGAAAACCCTGCACGACCCTGTTTTTGGGTTTTTTGGCCTGCAAATCAACTTGAAAGCACTCAAAAACACCATAAAGGGGTTAGATGGTTAGTGTTCATGTTGGGTTCACCAATTAATGTACATTAGGAAATAGGAAATCATCACAAGCAATATAAACATACTAATCATTAGCTCAATCACAAAAACTCATTGCAATGATCTATCCTAAACACACTCAATAGAGACATAAAGATAAAAGATTCAAAAGTAAATACTATGCAAACCATATGTAGATTTGAATGCTTCCTTCACGTGGCTCCATTGTTCTTCTTTCCTCTCCAAATAGTTTATGTTGTGGATCTCACCTACAAGTGCACACACATGATTGAAAGCAAGTAGACAAGATGGTTGATCAAGAGTACTCAAAATGTGATTGATTAGAAATTCGATAATCTAATTATTCTCATTCTCATTATTAGCCAAGATTGAAGAAATTCATCCAATTTATAGAAAAATTGGAGAGATGACAAGATTAGCATGATTCAATTCAAATGGAAATTGCAAATCAAAAATGTCAATTATGACAAATTATGCACTTTCTATGCAAAATTTGATTGATTGATAATTCATGACAAATTATGACAAACTTCTATGTCAAAAATTAATTGATTGTCAATTATGACAAATTATGACAAATTGACATGTCATTTCCATGAATTTAGGAGAGAAATAGGAGGAAATTGAAATTAAGAATTAGAAAATTAGAAAAAGAGGAATTAAGAAATAGGTAAATTAATTAATAATTTGTCATTTATTAATTAATTCACAAAAAGAGGAATAATTAGCCAATTAAATGAACATTTAATTGCAATGAGAAGACTTAGGATAAATAAACAATTTATTAATCCTAGAGGAAGAAATGGCACACAAGGTTAAATGATTAAATCATAAAACCCTAGAAGATGAATTAGCAATGCGAGAATGACAATTAGGTCTTGATTGAAGATAATTGATATCGATCATGATTTTGAATTGATAAATGACCAATGTGATAAATGATTTGATTGAGAAAATGCGCCAATTGATGAGGAACAATGACTAATTGATCCAAATTGACATAATTGAGACAAACAACGATCGATGACAAATCGATCGCAAAATGACAAGATTGACAAGAGGACAAGAATCGATGACAAAATAGATTGCAAGACGACAAGATTGAAAATGACAACGATCAATGACAAATTGATCACAAAATGACAAGATCGAACATAACAACGATCGATGACAAATCGATCGCCAGATGATAAGATTGATAAGAGGACAAAACCCTAATTAGGATTGACGATGTCCAAAATAATGACAAATGAGTACGCACATTGATGTGATAGGATAAAATCGATCAAAATCATGACTGGATAGTGTTTTCGACAAGACCAAATTTGAGAGCGAGACGAATGAAGAATGTAGAAGAATGACTCGATGCTCACAAATGATAAAAACCAAGTGCGAATCATAGGAGAAATGTTAATGCGATGCAAAAAACCTAAAATGAGGCAATGCGCAAATGTTAAAGTATGACTCAGCAAGCGTTGACCATTTTTAGGTGTCTACACATATTATTACTTAAAGCATGGATATAATTTGTTCAGTAAATTAACATTATAGATAGTAGGATGCGCTCATCCATTATGGTTGAAGATGAGTCTAACATGAGGATATTTACCCATAGAAGTTAAAACATAGGTAACATATGAATTCATTCATTAAGGTTAAAATATAGATATCTAGAAGAGTTCATCCAATTTAGTTAAAATATAACTAATATGATGAGGTACATTTATTAAGGTTAGAAAGTGTAAATAACCAAATGAGTTCACCCATTATAGTTGAAATATAGCTAATAAGATGAAGATCACATATTAAGGATTAAAATGTAAATAACATAATGAATTTCATCCATTAGGGTTAAAATGTAGATAGCTTGATGAGTTCATCCAATTTAGTTAAAATATAACTAATATGATGAGGTACATTTATTAAGGTTAGAAAGTGTAAATAACCAAATGAGTTCATCCATTATAGTTGAAATATAGATAATAAGATGAAGATCACATATTAAGGATTAAAATGTAAATAACAAAATGAAGTTCATCCATTAGGGTTAAAATGTAAATAACTTAATGAAGTTCATCCATTAGATTTCAATTAGGTAGCACGATGAGATCTTCCATTATAGTTAAAATATAGCTAATATGATGAAGATCATTTATTAAGATTAACATGTAAATAACTAAATGATTTCATCCATTTTAGTTAAAATTTAGCTATTATGATGGAGTTCATTTATCAAGGTTTAAAATGTAGGTAACCAAATAAAGTTCATCCATTAGAATTACAATTTAGGTAATATGACAAGTTCATCCAATAATTGTTATCCATTCATTACATTTGATTTTACATTAAACCCATGCCATGCATCTTGTTCCAAAATGCACTATAATTTCATTATAACTGATGGGGTCTTTTCATGCATACTTATTTGTATTATCACTAATTGAAATTGATTACATTCTATTATTCAAATCTACATCCTTTCTTGATCCACATTCCCGCGTTTAATTAAGACAACTACATACATGACATACATGCATTTACGATTAATTTCATCTAATCCACTTATACATTCTATCAAAATGTCATCCATACATGCTAACACTAAACAAGAAACATAAGAACAAATGCATCACATAACACCAAATTGATATCGGAGTTCACCCCTAGAGGGCTACATCTCCGGGTTTGCTCAACTGCAAGACCCCTCTAATCATTTAAATAAGTTAAGGATACATAAGGTTCACATCATTTACAATCCTGCCATCAAGGCGGACATAACCAATATACAAATGACCACATCGGTCAATAAATATATAAATGATCCCTACCTAGAAATGGATCTACCTGAACATATTAAAAGCAAATACAAAGGTCCATTGCTTGACGGTACTCTAACTAGAGACCTGACCAACTATGGTCAACCACAATTCAACACTCGACACCCGCATAAGGGACAAGACCAGTTATAACACCATCACAAGGCAACAACCAAACTAGAGACCGAAGACATAATAGGTACCCCAAATAAAACAAATGATAGGGTCCAAACAAACATATCAAGGCCTTGCCATTACTTTAACAAAAGCGAATACAAAAGTTAAACTTGCAAATGCAGGAATCAAAAATGACCATCTACTTCCATATTGTTTAAACGTTACATTCGATCCAGTTTTCTAATAGATCTAAGTTGTTTTCTATCTATCTACTTGTCTAAAAACATGACATTTATGGTTTACTAACTCACTATATTTCATTAACATCATACAATAACATAATTATGTTATTATGAGTTTGCAAACAACAATCATAGGAATATAATTAAATAAACATTGATCAACCAAAAATACGATATGCATTTTCAAATAAAACATCATTTCCATTTTTGATCAAAAACAATAATCAAATCTCATCTCTTGCAACACACATATAGACTTTCCAAAAATCAAAAATATAAAATTTAAAAGAAATAAAGTCGATGATCATTTCCCCAAATAAATTGATACCTCCTTGCATACATATAGGAAAAATAGCAATTAAGTATTAATTAACATATATATATTAATCCACCATTAATAAAATATATACTAATTAATAATAAAAAATAAACTTACAAATTAAGTATTAATTAATATATATATGCATATTAATTCACAATTAATACCATACATACAAATTAATAATTAATGATATAAAAATGCTATTTTAAAACTTTTAATAAAATATAAAAACAAACTTTTTTTTTTTTCAAAAAAAAATATAAAAAAAAATTGAGGGGCCCACCTCCCCCCCACGGGAGTGGAGGTTGTGCCCTAACCATGAAGGCTGCAGCCACCATGGTGGATGCAGACCTCTACGGCCACCATGGGGTTGCAGGCTTCTGCGGCCGCCATGGGGTTGCAGGGCTCTGCGGAGGGTAGGGGGCACAGGTTGAGCCTTGGCTCCTCGGCCCTGCAACCCTAAAATCCGCCATTAAAATTTTATTTGCAAATTTCATTTTTTGATATTTTATTATACATTTAATAATAGATTTACAAAAAAAAGGAACAAGCCCTAGTTCGATTTAATATTCACAGTCTCAAAATAGAGACTTCAAACAGTTTCCAGAATGTCCATGGATAACAAAGGATTAAAATTTTCCAGAATAACCAGGTCTAAAATAGTTGAAATTTCCTCAAATAACTTACAAATTTTGGGCATAAAGAAGATCATTTCTTACACGATGAATCCAACAAATTTCTAAACTTTAAAATAAAATGCACAGATTCAAAACCCAAACCCCATTCAATCAAGAAATTTCTTCAAAGGAAAACAACCAGAAATTTATTTTCATTTTCCCCTTTTTTTTTCTTTCAACAAAGAAAACAAAATAAGAATCCTACCTCTCTTCGCATTCCTGGCAAGATTTTGAAGAAGAGCCCAACCTGCAGCTGTAGAAATCCTTCCTTCCCAAAATCCCCAATTTTCTCCATCCAATTTTTATTTTTATTTTTTAAAAAAAATCAACAACCCTAAAAATATTTTCCAACCTAGGTTAAATGGAATAAAATTTGACCTAATCTCCTAATTTTGAATTTAAACACTTTTTTAAATAAAAAAAAGAAAGAAAATCATTCTTTTCAACTATTCAAATAATTTAACTTGCTTTTCTAATTAAAATTAAAATGCCTCTTTCTCATTTAATTTTAATTCTCTCAATATTAACAAATCTAACATTTATATTTCGCAATATTGATGAGGGTAAAATATTTTAATTAAATTAAATTCCCAAAATCAATCTTTCACACTAAATCAAATATATATGAATAAAACTTACTTTTCTAATCAAAATTGATTTTCTTAAATAATTAAAATTAACCTTTCTTTTCCAAAATGCAAAAGAGATTAAATTATTTCTATTTCGAATTACTTTAAATCTTCCCTTTTCAAAATGCATAAACTAAATAAATTCATGATTTTAAATTAACCATTAAATTAAACTTGCTACAACATAAATAGAGTGATCTTTTTTAATTAATGATTAATCACATAAAAGAAACCTTTTTATTTTAATTTCTCAATTACTAATGCATAAATGAACACATTAAATCAAATTAAATACTTAGGACAAAATACTCAATTTTTACCACACGCAAGGCACATAAACTAGGAAAGCCAACCAAATACACAACCCACAAACCCAAATGAAAAGGGAAACTGACGATCCATAGGTGACGCTCACTTGAGCATGACTAGGGTAAAATGAGGGTTTTACGATCACCTAACCCAAATTCTAAGGATGAAAGAGGTATACTCAACCCTGCGAATCCCGATGAAGACGAACCTCGCACCTAGGTGGTACTATTCTTGCAGTCTCCTGCAACCAAGAGTCACACAAGCATACATGTATATATATATTTAATAAAGGTGTTAGCTCGAGATCAATAACAATAATCGGGGAAATAATTAAACTTACATAAGAATCGATGCGAAAGCACATTAACAAGTACACACAATAATCATAATATCTGACTACAACATTACATCACGGGAAATCAACCATTCAAGAATGCCACATAAAAAGTCAACTAAGGTCAAACCAGTTTTACAAAGCTAACTAGGGTAGGGGCACTACATTTGGTTTTCCAATCTATGGTTTTGGGCACCAACAAAATGTTTTCTTATTTCTCTTTAAGCTCATCCGGTGCTAAGGGGCTGGTATTAGGAGCAACATACTTGTTCATCACATGATTCCAATACTGAGCACCCAATCCTTTAATGTATATATTCATCCAGTCTTTCCATATATGGTAGTTGTCCTTGGTAAACTTGGGACCCTCCTTCTTCATCATCTTTCTTTAGGATCTTTCCCTCAAGTTGTTAAGCTATGTGCACACAGAGGACCAATGCTCTGATACTAATTAATAATCTTAGAGGATTTGGTTGTTAGGGGTCCCACAGATACTGAGAGGGGGGGTGAATCAGCATCTAACTTGTAATTAGAATTTCCTAACTTAAAATATGTAGAACATAATATAACAGTGTACTGATATGCAAGAAATAATGCAATAAATAGAATCAAGTACATCCACATGAAAAGTACACCATAACACAAGATTTTAATGAGGAAACCCGGTGTGGGAAAAACCTCAGTGGGATTTGTGACCCACAATATTCACTCACTGGCTAATAAGAGAGTATTACTTACAATAGGGGCCTGCACATGTAGGAAGGCCAACTGCCTAGAGCTCACTGCTCAATGGGAAGTCTCACTGACTTACAATAAGGATAATACAAATCCAATATCTTGTACTGCTTTACAATAACATCTTCAATGCCTGATTCAGTACTAGTTCCTGCTCTGTTCTTTACATATACTCCTTGACCTATATTTTGAACATTAGGTCTGCCTAATATTTTCCTTAATGCTTCTACATCACATATCATAAATGTCTACAATGATCTCTTTTATATATAAGAGTCATTTTACAATTTGCCAAGTCGGCTTACACATTTTTTACAATAATAAACAAAATGTAATATAACAAAATCCTGTCGGCCTCTGTGCCAGTATACTTCCTTTCTTTTGTGCCAGTGTCGATGTCCTGAGTGTCAGTGTGGAGTGTGATTTGCTGATGCCGGTATAATGTCTTTGCTGATGCCATAGGATTGCAAGGTTGCCATCAATGACAAAACCTTCAATCACATACAATGTCTCATTGGAGTGTGCATATGCCAACAATCTCCCCCTTTGGCATTGATGGCAACACTCATGAGAAATTTCAAAAAGTATCCAAAAATGTGTACTCCAAAAATATTACCAAAAATGTGAGAGCTCCCCCTGAGCATATGATTCATGTCCTATGATTTGAATTTTCTCATCCCACTACTCCCCCTTTGGCATCAATGACAAAGGTTGTCAAGATGTCAATAGAGTTTGTGGTTTTAGCCTTGTAGCTGGGTAGTTATAATTTGAAAAAGGTCTCCCAAAATCAAGTTTATACTATCCATAAACTTTTTGCTATCCTTTATTGCTATCTCTATTCTCTTCATTGTATCGGTGAGATGCTGCAAATGCTATGCCAGTGTTTTACTTCCCTGTATTAATGCCTCAGAAATTTTCTTCTTCAAAGATGCTAGATAGTCCAATCTTGGACTTCGTTTAGATCTCAAATGTTTTTCCTTATTTATTATTCTTTCTTTCTCTCTTTCCAATTTGAGTAGTTCTTCCTCAAAATTTGTTATCTTCTCTTCAAAAACTGATAGTGTATCAGGTGAGTTGACAAAATTATCTGCATGTTTATTGATCTCATCCTATACCTTGCTCATTTTCTTGTCAATATCTACAGTTAAAAAGTTTGTTTTACAGGTATCTTTATACAAATTTTTGTATTCTTTCAACAAATTACATAGTTCTGGTAGAAGTGTGTCAAAATCTCTATTACACTTCTTTATTTGCTCATCAAAGAATTTCTGTATTGCAACTTCTACTTTATCCTTCACTGACTCTTCTTTTATTTTCTCAATGTTTTCTGAGATATATTTACACAATGTATCCAATTGTCCTAAAGAATCTTTATTGTCTATATTACAGTTGGGAGCTATTACCTTCAAAATTGGTATGGAATCATCAATTGCTTTGTAAGCTTGTGAGCTACAGTCGGTTATTTTCTTGATAGAATCAAGTAGTACCTCAGTCACATTGGTTGATTTGAAGCTTGATGATTAATCAACAATCTGAGTACCAGTGGAAGTAACCAATCTTGTATTGACCTCTGGTAGGTCTATTTGTGTCTGCATTTCTTTAAGCACTAGTTTTCCTACTTCACTAGTTGTCGGTGGCACTATTTCCTTATGTACCTGTTCCGGTTGTTGTTGTCTCGGAGCCTTTATCTCTATTTGTTTCATTGCCTCAGTTTGTGTCTTAGTCTCTACCTTTTTCTTTTTATTTTCTGTCAGTTTATCTGTTTCCCCTGCTACCGAAGGCTCACTAGCTATATCTGACTTAATAGTTGTATCTTTGTCTACTACTATGTTGATTTTCTGAGTATCAACATTCACAGTATATAGGACTTCAAGATTAAGATTATTATCCTCTACATCCATACTCTCAGCTGCTGGTTGATCTTAAGTAGTTGTTACCGGTGGAGTAATCAGAGGTGGGGGTAAGTTGTCTCTAACCTTGATACTTGGTGGTCCACCAATTTTACCTTTCCCCTTGTCTTTATCTTTCTGATAAACTTTTATGGGTTTAGGGTTCTATACTCTTCTTGTTTTTCTTTCTCAACTAGGAATATATCCCATCCATCTTATGTTTCCTTTGTTACTTCATTAATTCTTCCTGCCATTAGTGAAATATGTTGGTGTGTAGTAGAGAATACTGACTGGTTGGCCTTTGTAATCAGATCATCAATTTCTTATGGAGAGTTTACCGGATATACAACAAGTAACTTTTCAATTTTTATTTTCTTATCCAATTCTATCATTGCCTGTCTTCTTGCCTCTAGTCTTTTGAATAATTCATCTGGTATTTCATTGACTACTTCCATAAAAAATTTCTTGTACATATCCATGTGCAATATAACACTATTTTCAACTTGTTCTTTCTCATCAACTGTTAGAGTGTCATATATTTTCTCTATGTTCTTCAATTTACCTTTCTCTGTGATTTCATTTAGCAGTATATCAAGAGGAGCCAAGTCTTTGTTTGTCCTTTTCTTCTTCTTGGGTGTCAGTTTCTTCTTTGGTGTGGCCTTTCTAACCGGAGATCTCACTGCTTGTTGCTTTCGCCTTGTCCTCCTAGGTGAAAGTGTGGTTGCCAGTGAGGGATCTCTTTTCCTTACAACTCTTTTAAAAGTTGCAGGCATGTCACTTCTTGAAGAAGTACCTACCAGTGATAGGTGAGTTTCAGGCTGTGGAGCTGCTAACTCATCCTCTATTATGCCAGTTTTCTTCAATACATCTTCCTTGATGGCTTTTGCTTGTCTGGACCCTTTCCTTACAACTGCCTCAACCTTTTTCACCCTTTTCTTTGATTGTATTTGGCTTTCTATGGTTTCAGCACTACCAAATATTTCTTCCTTAGGTTCTCTGGGGGCTTCTAGAAGTGCTTTAGCATATGTTTCAACTATGTGATCATCTATTTCATAGCCCATCTCGGTTACCCAAACTGTCCTTGGGATGAACGCTTCCATCTAGATTTCATCTTTCTTGATGACAAAGCATATTTCATCTTTCTATTTGTCTACAATCTTCTGTGATAACCTTACTCTTTTCTTCATTTTGGCTTTTAATGCTTGAAAGAAGACATTAATATTGTTTTCCTTGTTCTCATCCATGTTATTGAATAGTTATGTTAATTGTTTGCCTACCGGTATATCATATCCAAGTTCTTTGTAACCTATACCGAGAACCTATTTTGTTATGTGTAGCATTAGGCATACTAAGAAATTTCCAAATCTAAAAGTTCCTTTCTTGTCCTTCTTGATCTTTCCAAGGTTGTTAGTTAATTCATCCTTTAACCATTCACATATGTCAATTTTTGCATTATCTATTATCATATCATAAGCACTCATAATGCATAAACTTGAAACTGAATTGAGTCTATTAGCAGGAGTAGCTTTATATCCTAATATCATATTGATGAATCTCACATTGATATCTTTTACATCATTAACCCTTAGAGACCTCTTGTCAAATGTTGCACCAGTTAGGTTTATAACTAGGTCATTGGAAACTTTCTTGGTTTTATCTGGTCTTTTACCGGTGGTCGGTAACCCTGTGACAACTTTCACAACTTCCTTGGTGATCTTATGGATTGCATCTAACCAGAAAAATTCTCCATGTACCCTACTTAAAACTATCATAATCACATCCTTTGGAAATATAGGAATGCTAAGGATCTCTATAAATCCTAGGGTCTCAATGATCTTGTGTTCATCTTTTACATTGCCGGTATTATCACATATCACAGTTTTATACGTGGTTTTAATTTTCTCATCTCCTAACTCTTCAATGTTGCAGTGGATGTACATTCTGGGGTCTTCAGCATATACAACTCCCTTAGGAATTTGATAAAAAGCACCTAAGGTATCATCCTTCTTTGCTATCTCAGGAACTAACTGAAATACGGGCCTAGGTCTTTTTATTACTTCAACAATAGTAGGGTTTGCTATATATTCAATTGCAAAGGTGGATGCCATGATTAAATACCTTTTACCACCTTGGATGGATGATTGCTTGGAGTGTTCTTGCTTCTTGCTCGAAATGCCTTAGCTCAGAGCCTTCATGCTCTTATAAAATTTGAAATCTCGGTGAAATGTAATGGAGCCAAAACCTTAATTTTATAGTGTCTTTTTGCCATCTACCACATTAATTGCATGCCGGTTAAGTATTCACTTAAAATTGTTTGCCGGTAATAGGTAATTTTCAACTTCTTATCTTAACCGAGGGAATAATAGCACATGTGTCATTAGATTGCCAAACCCTCAAAGAAATTTTCTTCAATTAGATGAAGAACTTCCTACCTGTGGAGCACTACTCTATCCTTCCGGTGAGGCATCACTCTGTCCTGCCGATGAAGCATTGGTTGGTTCTACCGGTGGAGGAGTATTCCCAATATTTAGATCAGCTTTTCTAATCCATTGTTTTGAGAATTCTTGCTTAACCTCTTCAACTTTTTCTCTACCTTTCAAGCTAGAACTTTTGTTGTCTATCGGTGTTCCTTTACTTCTATAGAATTTAGCAATATGCCCAATTTTGTGACATGCATAACAAGTTACATTATTTTTCTGAATAGCTTTTCCATAACCTATGTCGGTTTGTGTTCTACATTGATTAGATAAATGTCCAAATCTTCCACAAACTAAACATCTCACATTCATTCTGCAGTTTTCAAAGTTGTGACCAACTTTGTTGCATTTAGAACATTGACCAATGGGTGTGTTGATATTCTGATAATTTCTAGATCTACATTTATTTGCTCTATGACCATACTTATTACAGTTAAAGCATTTTCCATTGAATTTATAAGCATTAGGTTGTCTTACCGGTTTGCTGTGATCTTGAGCATTTGCAGTACCGGAGCTTTCACCAACTTCAAAGCCAATTCCAGAAGTGTCACCTTTAGGTTTTTTATTCTTCATCAAGGTGCCAAGTTCCTCTGAGCTTTTCTCAAGTTTTTCTTTGTGTTGATTTGTAGTTTCCAGTTCTCTTTCCACGATTTCTTTTTGTCTCATCAGTTCATTTGAGTCATTCTAAGTATGCATCAGATCTGTCTTCAACATGTCATTTTCATAGCTAAGTCTTGTATTCTCATTTGCTGCATCACTTAGTCTTTTGGTCAATTCTTCTTCATTCTTCTTCCTAGCCTCAATTTCTTTGCAAAATCTCATAGTCATATCCTGCATTTCATTTTTTGTTGTCATGATCTCTTGTTTCAACTTGCTTATCATATCATTAAGTGATTCCTTTTCATCATTCTCATTTTGCAATTTTTCACAAAGTTCTCTTCTTTTATTTCTTGCAACAGTAAAATTTTCTTGAAGTGCCTAAATGATATCCTGAGCTGCCCTTAAATCATCTTCTAATTTGATATTTTTCAATTTTTCTGCATCATAGTCTGTAAGAGCTCCTTCAAGTTTCTTCATCAGATTTTCCATCTTTACCAGTGTCAAGATCTTCCTCAAGCTGTTAGGCTTCTGAAAATAGAGGACTAGGCTCTGATACCAATTGTTAGGGGTCCCAAAGATACTGAGAGGGGGGGGTGAATCAGTATCTTACTGGTAATTAGAATTTCCTAACTTAAAATATGCAGAACATAATATAATAGTGTACTGGTATGCAAGAAATAATGCAATAAATAGAATCAAGTACATCCACATGAAAAGTACACCATAACACAACATTTTAACAAAGAAACCCGGTGTGGGAAAAACCTCAGTGGGATATGTGACCCACAATATTCACTCACTGGCCAATAAGAGAATATTACTTACAATAGAGGCCTGCACATGCAGGAAGGCCAACTGCCTAGAGCTCACTACTCAATGGGAAGTCTCACTAACTTACAATAAGGATTATACAAATCCAATATCTTGTACTGCTTTACAATAGCATCTTCAATGCCTGATTCAGTACCGTTTCCTGCTCTGTTCTTTACATATACCCCTTGACCTATATTTTGCACATTAGGTCTGCCTAATATTTTCCTTAATGCTTCTACATCACATATCATAAATGTCTACAATGATCTCTTTTATATATAAGAGTCATTTTAAAATTTACCAAGTCGGCTTACACATTTTTTACAATAATAAACAAAATGTAATATAACAAAATCCTGTCGGCCTCTGTGTCGGTATACTTCCTTTCTTTTGTGTTGGTGCTAGTGTCCTGAGTACCGGTGTGGAGTGTGATCTGCTGATGCCGGTATAATTTCTTTGTCGGTACCATAGGATTGCAAGGTTGCCATCAATGATAAAACCTTCAATCACATACAATGTCTCATTGGAGTGTGCATATGCCAACATTGGTTAATTCTGAGAGGGGGGTGAATCAATATTAACAGTAATTTTAATCTTAAAACTTGAACTTATTGAACTTCTTCAAATCAAACATAAACCAGTAATAAACTCTTTACCATTACCAGTAATCACTGATAACCAACTGTTAAACTGGTTTATCAGAACAACTCATTAAGTGTTCATCAATATGCATAAACTGAAACTAAAACATAATAGCACATAAAAAAATTCACCATATGAACACCATTTTTTCCACGTGGAAACCCAAATAGGTAAAAACCACGGTGGGAATTGGTACCCACAAAAATTGTGCACTCTTTTGGAATGCACCCTGTTAGGAGCCTAGCCCGATTAGAAGCTTACAATGATGCCCCGTTAGGAGTAGACCCTATTAGGAGTCACCTGATTAAAGGGAATTAGATGATGAGCCTTGTTAGGAGCTTTGACCTATTAGGATCAACCTTGCAAGAGGATTTAAAACTCTAATACAGAGCTACCCAGTTAAGGGTTTTACAATGTAACACTATAAGGACTATTAGGACCTACTCAGTTAAGGGATTTTGATTGCTACAATTGTTAGAGAACAAAAATGAATGATTTGGGTATAATACTTAACTGCTTGCTTGATCAAATCCAATTAAGCTCCAAGTCTGCTACACTCTGGCAGATCTCATACTCTGGTTCAGCTTCACACTTTTCTTAAAATGACTAACACACCAAACATCAAGTGTACCGACATAAATAACCTTTACAACTTAGTCGGTTACAAAACCCTAAGACTTACAACAAAGATCATCACAGATCTATTACAACTCATTGCATATCATCATTGATCATCATGGATCATTACAACCAATTATAAATTAATTACAACCATTGAATGATTATCGCATCTTGATTTGATACAAATTCAAACCCTTAGAACACTCCGCTAAGAACTTTGCATATTCCCAAGAAATTCGCTCTTCAAATGCGCCAAAACATCTTTCAAACACTTCATGTGGTTTGTGCCACATCATCGCCAACATTTGAACTTGATGTAGATCACTACCAAACCAAAAATCATTACCGATTAATAGAATTCTTTACTTGTCCTTAAACCCTTCTTAAACCCTAGAAAAAATACAACAAAAATCATAAACATGATTTTTGATAACCAAAACATGATGCGGTTCTGGTCACATACATATTAAAATGATACAAGCTCACATTCCAAACCACAACACTTCAATCATCACCAATCGCTAGATCAAATCAAAACATTCCTCATTTACCAGTTAAGGTCCTAATTCCCAGTTTACTATTTATAATATCAGTAAGGCATTTTCGGTAGACCAAAAAGAATTAGATGACAAAATATAACATAGTAAACATCAATTGCCATCAGTGACAACACAAATAATTGATCAAAGTCATCTGATCATACAATCTCAATCTCTTCATCGCAATGTCATCACAAACAGTCCTTTACTGGTTCAGTCACCATTCTTGATCTACATTAGTTATGCCAATTATGCAAACACCAACATTCTACTTCAGGGGGACGTAACAATTTGTTTGTCACTTGTGCATATTTAACACATAATGTTTTTGTGGATTGTATCATCAACAATGGCTCGCAAAAAAAATTGATTGTGGAGTCCATTGTTGACAAACTTTATTTGTTGATGGATCCACATCCTCATCCATAGTCACTTGGATAGAAGGATAATAATGCATCCTCATAGATCACACGCACTTGTACTATCTCTTTTACATTTGGCCCCAAGTTTATTGATAAGGTCACCTGTGATGTGACCACCATGGATAATTGTGGTTTGTTGCTTAGTAACCCTATCAGTATAATAGGAAAGCTCACTATGATTCCTTTATTAACACCTATACACTACAACAAGATAATCAAACATACCTAATAAAATGTAGTAAAAGCACTGAAAATCTAGTACTTAGTTGTAGACAGGCAAGAAAAGCTATAAATCAAGCACAAGAGCTTGCACTAATTTTTATAAGGCCAAAATCTAAATTTTTTGAAGCAAAAATCATTATGTCTAGGCCACATGCTACACTAGAAATATTGTTACAAGAATATTCACGTATATTTCAAGAGCCTACAACACTTCCCCTAGAATGAGCAATCAATCACTTTATTGATCTTGTCCCTGTTGCACCTCTTCTTAATGCCCCAATGTATTGACAATCAATTCTTCAAAGTGATGAGATAAAAAGATAGATTTAGGATTTATTTTCTAAGGCTTCATTAAAACAAGTACATCCCCTTGTGCTTCACCAATTTTATTGGTGCTCAGGAAATATGGAACTTGGCATTTTTGTATTGACCTCAGAGCATTAAATAAGATCACCATCAAAAATTGATATCCACTTGCACACATTGATGACCTATTGGATCAACTTCAAGGTGCAATTTTTTTCTCTAAGATTGATTTGAAAAGTGGGTATCACCAAGTTAGAGTTCAAGCAGAAGACACATGGAAGATAACTTTCAAAACCAAAATGGGACTTTTTGAGTGGCTTGTGATGCCATTTGGTCTCACTAATGCTCCTGCCACTTTCATGAGATTGATGCATGAGGTGTTTCATAATTGCTTGGAAAAAAATGTTATCATATATTTAGATGATATTCTCATATTTTCTAAAAATTGGAAAGTGCATGCATCTTTATAATTTGAAACATGTTCTTTGCACTCTTCAATAGAACAGTTTGTATGCCAACTTTTCCAAGTGTTATTTTGGTCAGACATCCATCTCCTATCTTGGGTATATCATTGATGCACGTGGTGTTCAAGTGGATCTTGTGAAAGTGGAAGTTCTTCTCAAGTGGCTTACTCCTTCAAATATCATTGAATTGAGGAGTTTTCTTGGTCTTGCAAACTTCTACCACAAGTTTATTCTACATTACTCAGACATTGCCACACCTTTGCACCAATTGACAAAGACTAGTGTTGCATTCAAGTGGATAGAAATTCACTCTCATATTTTCAATAGATTGAAAGAAAAGTTATATTCAGCACCTGTTCTTGTTTTACCAGATCTCTCATAGCCTTTTGAGATTGAGATAGATTCTTTACAGTATGCAGTTGGAGCCATTTTGAAGCAAAATGGTCATCCTGTGGCCTATCATTCAGAAATTTTTTCTTCTGCTAAGAGGAACCACCCAACATAAGATAAGGAATTATATACATTGGTCCAAGCCATCAAGTATTGGAGGCATTATCTTTTGGGAATAGAAATTGTTGTTCACATTGATCATTTGTCTCTACAATTTCTTCAATCTCAGAATAAAATTGAAGAAGCAAGGCATATAAAGTGGGCTTCATATTTACAACAATTTCACTTGGTCATCAAGTATAATAAGGGAAGTGCCAACAAAGTTGTAGATTGTTTGAGTCGACCTCCTATAGCACATTCTTTAACTATAGTGACCACTTCTCATTTTTTATTTCAGAATTGGTCTTCTTAGTATGCTAAAGATCTTGATTTTGGCATGACATACACAAGTCTTAATAATCCTTCATCTTCCAATTTAACACCTTTTCAAGATTTCCATATCAAGGAAGGGTCACTCTACAAGTTGGATAAACTTTGTTTTCCTTGAGATAATCGAGCTTCACTCCTCAAGGAGGCACATTCTACTCTTTATGGTGGTCATTTTGGAAAACAAAAAACACTTCATCATTTACAGTGATTCTTCTATTGGCCTCATATGCAGTGAGATGTTCTATATTTCCTTAAGATTTTGTTGCTACTCCAAACCAACCAACATAAAGATGGGCCTGAATATTCCTTTGCCTATTCCTTCTTCTCCTTGGGAGAGAATTTCCATGGATTTTGTGGGTGGCTTTCCATTGACTACTCATCACCATGATTTTATTTTTGTAGTTGTTGATCTATTCAGCAAGATGGCTAAGTTCATTCCATGTCGCAAGACAAGTTCTACACATGACTTAGCCTAACTTTTTTTTGATTGTTGAACACAATGTACCACTGAGAGGGGGGTGAATCGATGGTTCCTAAACACTTTTCTTTTTAAACCAAGCTTGGAGTATTGGTTAACAACCTAGACACTAAACAATCAAACCGGTAAGATATGAGAAGATATTAAAAGAGGCAAAAATACAAATGAATAACCCACAACACTAGATGTATGAGGAAACTCCAATATGGGAAAAACCTTGGTGAGAAATGTTGTTGGAGTCTACTACTCCAATCTAGCCTCACAATGAAACAATATATTATAATTATTTAGCGAACCAACCCAAGGAGCACCAACCCCTACTGATTTAGGGCACCAACCCAAGGAGAACCAACGCCTACACCAAGCACCAACTCGGTGTAATAGAATGGAATATAATTTTAATGCAATGATAGTACCTAGTTGCAAATGAGTTTTGGAACACTTTATCAATGGATGTCTGTCGGTTATCAAATTCCTCTGCTTCACCAATCCTTCTTCTATCGGTTATCATATTTCTCTTTTTGATCTCTTACCAGTTGCACTATACCTCTCTTCTCTTTCCTTGAACCTCACCCTAAATGATATCACTCTTGGATGCTTTCCTAACCTTTCAATATCTATCAGTATGTTTGACTACTAAGATAATAACAATTCATTGGTTACTCTGTCTCTACCGATTAGACCCTCTCACCGGTTCAGCCTACTAACACACTCTAACTCTCTGAGAAATAAATTTTAGGCAGATAGTCTTTCTTCTTGCTCAGGCTCTCTTTCCTATTACACCTCACATCTAGCATCAATCATCTTCAAATTCAAGTTCAAATATATATTTTTGAATGTTCCTGCCAAAAGAAACATTCAAACGATGGCGTGCTAGGGGTTTCCTCCACCAACTCAATCTGTATCAAATCTGATCAGATCTGATTTTCTAGAATGATGATCTGCATGTCATCAATCAGTACCACCATCACCTCACCTTCCAATGTGATTTTTCTATATTTGGATGTGTACAAAATGCTTTTCTACATTGCTCTATCAATCACCATTAATGGCTCAACTTTTTCCTTCAACAAATGGGTACAAAGATTAGTTGAATCACCTTGTAACCTTGTCTTCCTCGATTCGCAACATTCTCCCATCCTCCCATGATTTGAATTTCTTTATTAATGTCAACCTACTTTTTAACTACTACATAGATGAATATTTCACCGACCTTTGTGTGCTCACCACCTGGTTTCCACCTGTCATCCTTGTCGACATCCACCTATGCTTGGTTTTCTATATCGGTTTGGCATCATCTTCAATCTGCTATGTTGATTTGACATCCTTCACTGACTAAGACTAACTACTAGTTCAACTCACCTTACTAGTATTACCTAACTTCACCGATGGACCTTCATACCTGTTGACCTCTTCTCTATCAATGGATCAACTTGGCCTTCCATCAAACATGATGGTCCATCTCCTAAGTCCATTTATCGATAGCATTAAACTTCTATGTGTATATCATTTCACATCCTTCATTTCTTCTTTTCTTTCTTGATTTGCCTTGTCGGTGGTCTTTCTTTACTGGTAGATGATGCATTTCATGTGTACCGGTAACATACCTTTATGTTTGATTACACACATATTGGTTGACATCATCATGTCTTAATTCAACCATACTGGTCACCACTACTTACTCACGAGTGACCATGCCATACCAATTGACATCAATGACAACCTAATGCCAACATTGACTCTGTTTGGAGATCTTTTGGTTTACCAACTAGCATTGTTTCTGATTGTGACTCACATTTCGTGGGCCATTTCTGGTGATCTTTGTGGAAGATTTGGTGGTTTTCCCTTAACTTCTCCACTACTTTTCATCCTTAGTTTGATGGTCAGACTAAAGTTGTAAACCAATCTCTTATACAAATTTTAATGATTTATCACCATAGCTCTCCTACCAAGTGGGATTTGAGCCTAACCCATATAGAGCATGCATACAACCAAGTAGTTGACTCATCTAATGTTCACTCACATTTTGAGATATGTCTTAGTTTTCAGCCTTTGGCTCTGTATGAGTTGCTCTTATCCTTACCATCTCTGGCCACAATGCATATTCAGAAAGAGAAAGATAAGGCCCAAGCCTTCATTCAACATTTGTAGAATCTTCAGTCCAAAGTAGTTCAAATTCTTCAACAGACTCAAGAAAAGAAAAAACAACTTATGGATCATCATCATGTCCCTCATACTTTTCAAGTTGGGGATAAATTTTGGCTATACTTGGACAAATGTTGTTTCTAGGAGAAAGCACATAGCAAGGTTAAGCCACTCTGTAATGGGCCTTACACTATTCTTCAGAAGATGTCAGAGAATGCTATTTGTCTTGATCTTCCAGTTTAGTTGGGAATCCATGATGTTGTTAATGTTGATATTTTCAAGCATTACCATGAGTCAACAATAGAAACTAAGCCTCCTATCAACAATCTTGCAGATGTTGTTCCCTTTTTTTTAGCTTCTGCTTGATTCTGATAGATTTTTTGATACAAAGACTCATCAAAAACAACTTGGTTCTACCACTTCCTACCTTGTTGTCAAGCAAGGTCAACTTCTACATCAAACTCCTTGGAACTCTCATCATTAGCTATCTCAAGAGTTTCCTGCTCTTTTGTGAGCATTGGATTCCAATGCTAATATTGTTGGGAGGAATGATGAGGATTCATAGGGTATGCATAGGATTTATATAAGTTTTTATAATATTATTATTTTTATTAGCTTTATCATATGTAAATGTCAAAAATGAAAAGTCAAAAGTCAAAAGTAATATGTTAGTTTCTAGTTGTTAGGAGGTTAGCACAAGTTAGTATTTTGTTTTGTTATTCATGTGATATTTGGAAGATATTCCAACTCACCCAAACATGGCATATTATATGCCTATATAATTATATTTTCTCCTCATGTAGGAGATATTGGAGAATGCAAGTTTTACAGTCATTTTGTTGCAAATATTATTTTCTTTTTTTCTTTTAGAGATCTAATAATTTTGTCTGCAAATTTAATCTCTCATTACTGGTTAGCTTGTCTCTTTCCATATCAGAGAATGATGTGAATCAAAATCATGTTTTGTAGCTAGTGGCTCTCGAATTAGGATTTGGATATTGAAACATTGTTGTGCCTACAAACACCTATTTTGATGCTCTAAAACCAGGGTTTTCGATGCACAATCTCCGAAATGAGGTTCTTAGAGCACAATATGCATAAAAATCTCGTATTGATGCTACTAGCTCTGGAATTAGTACTATTGGTTCCCAAATCAATAGATCCCTAAACTCTAAGGATTTAGCTACATTCATATCAACAAGAATAAGGTTGGATCTAGCCAACAAACAACATTCAGTCACTAAGACTGCAATCTTCTGCACTTCTGGCTCTGGAAAACGAAGGCGGGTAAATATTAATAGTGCCTAATAATATTTCAACCTACTCATGGATTAACACTGTTACATAAAGCAGATGTCTCAATGAAAATATACCAAGGAAAGGAAATAAACATTCAACTTTATCTTCAACCTTAGTTTATACCTTATGTTCTTGCATTGAGATTGGTTATCTAAGCTAAAACTACTCCTATTATAGAAAATATAAATGGTGAAATAAGAATGCAAAGGATAACAAGAGATATAAAAGGTGAAATAAGAATGGTTCTAAGGTCTTAACTTGATCAGTGCCTATTTAGGGTAAACTAAGTCCAATCCACCAAACATCAACACTTGGGCCATCAACTCTCTTTCCCTAATGAGCCTCATCATGTCCGCTTGAGCCTTCATTTGATGAATTTTCCACTGTAACTCTTCTACCAATTCTGCAGATGAGGTTCTCGAAGTAGAATATACATTTGAATCAGTGATATGGGCTTGGAATAAAGTTTGAGATGAGGGGAAACTCATTGAAAAGGGGGGAACACTTATTACTTGTGAGTGAGATGTGCCTTGATTAACACCAACATGTGCATTAGATAGTTGCTCAGCATATCTTGCTCCATTCTCTACCTGAAATCTAGCTCTTTCAAAATCAACATAAATTTGATCTTGCCTGGCTTTAGCTTGGATAGGGTCTTCATAATAGGGGTTAGAAATATTCGTATCCATGGCTGGGAAGGTATAACTAGTAAAAATATTTTCCCTTGGGGTGTGTCATCACTACTAGTATCTCCTACCTCCCTAGCAGAACAATTTCCTTCTGAAATATGCTTCCCCTTATCCCTAACTTGCAAATAATAAAGACTCTCTACAATATTTAGAGGAACTTCAAAATTAATAGTTCTAAAATCTTCAGCAACTGAGGTTTCAGTGTTACCTCTTATTTTGACGATCTGGACCTTTTTTTTGTTGTAGCTCTATTTGTGTAGTGGCTTCTTTGTTCCCTCCTTCCTGCTTCTCGGTCTGAGATATGCTCATTGTCTGATGATTTCTACCTAGAAATACATTCACTCCTTCATGTAATAGTAGTGTTTCCTTTATCACTACTCATATGAACTTCTTTAGCTTTAGCAAGGTCAATATATTTTTTCAGAGTCACCACCGAAGATAGGGATAATTGTCTTTACTTTTGTTTACAACAATGTCTTTGAGCTTATGGACAAGCTACTGGGTTGGAAGATACAATAAATATTTGATAGACTAAGTCCCCAACAGAGTCACCAATCTATTGGTTCCTATATCAACAGATCCTTAAACCCTAAGGATTTATCCACATTCCTATCAACAAGTATAAGTCTAGATCTGGCCAATGAATAAGATTTCATCACTAAGGCTGTAATCTTCTACACTTCTGGCTTTGCAAAACCAAGGCGGGTAAACCTCAACAGTTCCTAATAATTTTCAGACCTACTCATGGATTGACATTGTTACAAAAAACAAATATCTCAATAAAAATATACCAAGGAAAGGAAATAAATCTTCAGCTTTGGCTTCAACCTCAATTTATACCTTACATGCTTGCATTGAGATTGGCTATCTAAGCTAAAGCTACTCCTATTGCAGAAAAATATAAAAGGTGAAATAAGAATACAAAGGATATAAAGAAATATAAAAGGTGAAATAAGAATCGTTTTGAGGTATTAACTGATCAGTGCTTATTTAGGGTAAACAGAATCCAATCCACCAAACATCAACACTTGGAATGAAACATATTCATTAAGCACATAAAATGTATTATGACTTGCACAATCTATTTTGAAATACATAGGAGAATGGCCAATATTTTGTATCAAACACATATTACAGTAGTTCAAAAAATAGAATTTAACTCTTTCTTTGAAAGAGACCCACATTCAATTACACATTCCTACTGGAGGAAAACAAACTCATATATCATTGACAAAAAAGTTCATACAACACATGGACATAAAGTATAAGGAAATCAAAAAATGATCTTCATTTAAATAATGATCAAAATATCAGTTTAAATTTCAAGTAGATATATGTGGTAAGGAAATGTTCACCCTTCTTTGTATTAATTTTGGCCTATTATAGACTATTACATAAAAAAATTCATAATCAGAACCAGAACCTCATCACAATGGCCCTGAATTCCCTTTTATAACACTAAGGGAGCAAACAAGCTTCAGACCAATTGTGACATCCATCAAAACCCTGACTACTACTTTTATAAAAAAGCTACCAAGCAGCTCAAAATTCATCTTTGCATGCAAATCTTCAAGGTTCATTAATGTATCCATCTACCAAGATGTCAAGTGGATTCTAGATTCATGCCTTTGATGAAATCTATTAGATGATATGCCCTACACTTGCACTACTCACATTAATGGTCGAGATCTTGAAGCTGGATCTGATACATCTTGGTTGGTAAAAAGTAGTCAGGCATTTATATCATCTTGCCAAAAATACTAATCTGTAGGGGAGAAACAAAAAGGAGAATACCAAAAAGAGATATCAATCTCACCTACTTGTCTTCTTCAGGCACATCTTCCTCCAGAGAGAAATATTTTTTATGCCATATATCTACATCATTTGTCAGTTGTGAAAAATCTCTCAAACTCTATAGCTTATTCATTGCCTCTCTAACTCTTGGAAAGGGCATAGTTATAGTCTCCAACACACATTTATGATAAAGAAAATCAACATCAAATATTTTGTCAATAATCATATGATAGACATTATCTTGGTTGGGATCATTGGCTAATGCGTCCAAAACATTATCAACTATGGCTGTAAAATCCTCTCTGCACCTGACGGGATCTTTGATATGTCCTTCATCTATTAAAATTGGGGGAATGTCCCACTTTTGTAGGCCTCTAAATTATCTGATCTTCTTTTTCAGAGCCTTCTTTTCTTCTTCCATGTGAGGGAGTTCTTCAATCAACAAATTGAAGTTCTTCCATGTGGTCCCCATAATTTGGGGTGCCTTTGAGTCAATTTTATTGCTAAAAGAATTTATTTTAATTATGGACCTTTATGAAGCCAAAAATTCAACTTGATCACATAATTGTGATACCATAGAATAAGAGGCGTGGACCTCATCTAAGAAGCCTAGGACCCTATTCAAAATCTGCAAAATTATTGATTTCCTTATGTCCAAGCATTTCTTTTCAGCCTCTTCCTTTGACTTTTGCAATTCTTCTTTCATTTTCTCCATCTCTTTAGGCTTGGAACCCACTACAGATGTCAAGTCACGTTGAAGCAAGTCATTTTTTAACTTTGCATTTTCAATGAGAGCATTATGTGATCAGAAATTAGAGCCACATGTAAGGACTTGAGCTTCTCATGTTTCTTTTCTTGCTCTTCAATGACCAACTTGGCAAAATGAGCAATGTGCATGGACACAGTGGCTACCTCTAATGCAGTTATATTAGCAGGAATTTTTATTACTGCATCACTTGTCTTATGCTATATCCCCCTCAAAACCACAAGCCTATCTATGTTGTGAGCCCTACACAATACAAAAAAGTTTGTTATGCTTGGGTTGACCCCTGACCCATGTTCTCCAAATTCCTGTGCATATATGGGGTCTTCCTATCTCATTATTTGATCAAGAACAACAATCTTCTCAAGGTTGCATCTTGGTACCAACAGAATGCCACTCTTCTTAACCAATTCCCTTCCTTCCTGAGTGAACCTAATGCTATTCCTATAAAAATTATCAATTTCCTCTTCAGTGTGATCTTTAAGTTTCTCTCTCAACCAAAAAGATTTGAATTCTTTTGAATTAACAAAATTGTCATCGGACAGGAAATTTTTGGAGGCAATTACCCTCTTATCATGACTTCATCTTCAGGGATCACACTTGGGATGATTTCCCTATCTAAATAAATTAATACCTCTATAGATTCATCTTGTTTGAAGGTATCATGAGGAGGGGAAGGTGGTGGCACATTGGTATCAACTTATTTTGTTGTAATATCAACAAAGTCAGAGATCTTTGTTTTCCCTTTCTCTACCTTCTTTATTTCTTTGGGGGGTGTCTACCCTACTCCTTGAGGTCCTTGTTGGGATGCATCCTATGAAGAACCACCGTTCAAATTTTTTTTCCCCTTATACCTTACAGAACGATCAAATGTGAGCCTTTCTTCCTCTACCCTGCTAGGCTACTTGACCTGTCTCTGAGCCAACTCATTTTCAATTAATTCATCAAAACTTCTGACTTTGCAAGACATCCTAGAAAAGTCATTATGGATGTTAAATTAAAACCCCTAAAAATCAAGGTCTTCTTCTTTCCTCTCTCTTTCCAATTTACTCAAATAATTCCACTTCCTCCTTCTTTGCAAGGCCTCAGAGGGGTATGCATTTCTAATCAAATATTCCATCTCATCAAAATGGTGAGTAAAACCCCTTATCTTCAATTTACTTGTTCTAACATCATGTCCTTTGGGGTCATAGTGCCTTTCTTGACCTACCTTCATTCCATAATTATTAATAAGGAATTATTGTACTTCATCAAGGGTATCACACCCTACACTCAATTCATTATATTTTATCATCCATGGGAGATGCTTCCCCTTCTTATCTATTCGCGTTTGTTCTTTCTCCGACCATATAATTTACCAAATAAATTCAATGAATGTTAGACTTGGTGTGAACATAATGGGAAGCACGTGTGGAGCTTGGTTGCACCCATACACCCTTATTAATGTACAATTGGAATAAAAGAAGAAAATCCCAAAATTATGGGTGAAGGCACCTTTAGGATACTCTACATTGTCATCTATAGCACTCCTTACCCTTAAAACTTGTATTATGTCCTTTGGGAACCTAGTTAACTTTACTCTCATTATCATCAAAATTCTCAAGATAAAGCAATCAAAGAATGTACAGTAATCTGAATATTTGGACCGCCTGTCCCATGTTTGGGTCCATCTTTGCACTCGCCAGTTTTTATGTGTGTTTGGCTCAAAAAGGTTAACCTTCAAGGACTCCTCTCATCTAATCTTGTTTTGATAAATAATTAAGTGGTACAATAATGAATAATGATTGAATTTCAAACCTTCTTTGGGGTTCCTTGCATTGATTAAGCCCTCATGTAACTTTTCTTGAATAATATCTGTAAAATTATATAATTCATTTGTATCTGCATGTTGTATTTTTATTGCCATCATCCCAACTGGCATTACTATCAGTCTACAATCATCTCCCAAAATCTGGTAGAGAGCAAAGTAGGTTTTTGTGAAATAATCTTCAAAAAGGGTGAGGTCAAGGGGATCCACTTTTGAGTTCACAAGGTAACTCTTTCCACCTTTGTACATTTTTTTCAAAAAATTGAGGCAGTACCTTTTGCCTGTAGAAGTCCCTCTTGGCATAGTATTCCTTCTTTATCCTCTCCCTATTTATGCTTTTAAGAGCACTTTTATCTAAATTGTAACATTCTACTATAGCAATTTTAGATATATTAACTAATACATGGTCGTCTGCCCTCTTAACTTTCATGCTTTAATGATGATAGTGTTTGGCCAATTCCTTGATTAATATTGGCTCCACAAATACATTGGGGACCACCAATTTCCCTAGATTTAGCCTCCATGGATTTGAAACTGGGATGGACTTATCTCTGTTTTCATAGAAATAGTAAAAAAATTCCCATCCCCTGTCATTGGTATGGGCATCTCTGCACCCAAACTCATGATCTTTAAATGCATCCTTCATGCCTTCTTGCATGGTTGAGCCATGGAACAATTCAAGGAGGTATTAGTGGAGGCTCCTTCCTTCCCTCTTCTTTCTTTGCTCCATCTCTTCAATTTTCTCCTCTACCTCCTCTACAATCTCCTCAGTAATATTTGAGGGAGCTAATGGAACAGAGGCTTCTGCAGATTGCTTAGGCTGAGTAGGAGCTTACTCCCCTTCTACATGAGTCTATTTTGTCTTTTTAGAAGCCTAAGGTGTGGCTTTCTTTGTAGGGGATTTCCTCTTTTTAGGCTCTGATGCCTCTCCACGTAGATTTTGTTCTTCACTGGGTGGATTTTGGGCAGATGAGGAATCTGCAGAAGGTTCTTGAATAGAGAGGGCTTTGCAGCTAGATTTCTCTTCTTTTGAGCATGTTTCCTGGTATTTGGAGGAGGAATAGGGTTATTTGACAATTCTTTTTCAAGTGAAACTGCAATTTTTTTGGTTACCCTCTTCCTCTTTGGTTTAGGAGGGTTCTCCTTAGGCAAAGCACTAGGTTTAGCTTCGAAGAAAACACTAGCGGTAGCAAGAGGGGTAGGGTTAATAGTAGGTGCATTTACAATCATTGATAGGGGGTACATTGTGGTGAGCAGGGTAGTGGGGATGATTTCAGGGATAGAAGAATGTGTCCCCGTAGCTTGCGCCTTTGCAGTAGATGAGGTGGGAGCGCTTCCAGAAGAGGATACCATTTTTTCAATGCATTGAAGTGGATAAAAACACACAATTAAAACAGATAGAATTTTGCCCACGTCTAGGGTAATTCTCACAATTTTTATCCTAAAAACCCTCCTGAACAACAATACACAACTTACAGAATAGAAATGTATGGTTTAGCTAGTCACTTACTAGTTTTAGGGTGCAATTTGGTCACTCTGGATGCACTGATTCATTTTTTGATTTCCTTGAAATTGCTATGGTTTCTCTCTGAATGTTGTGTTCCTGTAAATTTCTTCGGATTTCTCTTTTATGGCACATACATTGATCACCATTAATTCCTATGTGCATGGTGTCATGGGTTGGTGGTTCCAAAGTTTGAATTCAATGGTTGATTTCAAGGCTAAACAATTGAGATCATCCTTTGAGTGCTGACATGTGTTGGAAATTGACAATCAATTGGTTGGTTTCACTATGTTGTCATTGATGGAAACATGGTATCTTGTTTCGGCTTCATATTTTGGGTCAGTTGTGTACTGACAGGCACTTCACCGACACCGCCACTAGCAAGATGGAAAAAATTCTTAGGTTACGACAATGCAGGCCGACATGGTTTAGAATCAAGTTATCTGTATTGGAGGCCGACATCTCTTGGATCCATCATCAACAATTATTTTTGATATTCATGTATTTATGTTATCTAGCCAACATGTATATTGATATTGTAGTTATCTTTGTAAGCCGACCGAAGGCATGATAAATTATATAGGGTATATAGGTTAGATGGTCAGATTATTTTGATGGATGTGATAGGATGTGAATATGTATTAAGAAGGAAATAATGAAGGAGATGTGAAATCCATCTGAGAGATCATGTATGTAATGATATTTATGTAAGGGATATTTGGGTAAAAGGGTTTAGGGTTTCAAACTGGAACAAATAGAACTTAACCAGAACTGTATTTTTGCATAAAATATGCTATCTTAGCAGTTCACTCATTTCTCCAGATTGTAGTCTAGATTTATATGTAGTCAGTGAGGCTCCTTTTGTGATTGAGAAGTGTGCTCTAGGCTGTAAGCCTTCCTACAAGTGTAGGCCCCTTATATTTTGTAATATCTCTTCATATGGCTAGTGAATTGATATTGTGGGTCACAAATACCATTGTGGTTTTTTCTCTTCGAGGTTTTCCACGTATAATTTTGTGTCTTATGGTTCTCATTTATGTGATTGGCTTATTGGTTGCTTTACTTCTTTCAATTCTTTATGTACCAGTATACCGGTTCGTGTATGCATGTTTTAATAAGGTTAAAATTGATAATTTTGGTATAACACTGATTCACCCCCCTTCTTATTGTTATTGGTATCGGAGCCTTATGCCTTAGAGGAAGTTTAATAGCTTGAGAGAGATCATGAATCCAGAATCCATGGATATGGGTTTGGAAAAGCAACTTGAGATGGCACTTGAAGATTATGATGCTGAAAGGGTGAAGAAATTAAAGCTTCAAGTTGAATTGAATTCTGCTAAGGAGTTCATTCTTGTCCTACAGGAGAGGCTATCATTTGTTCAAGATAGGAGGAAGGAACTTTTACAAAATTAGGATGATGAAGAGAAAGATGCACTTAAGGAACAATATCAGAAGCTGCGTGAGGAAAACATGGTCATAAAAAATAAAATGCAATCTATAACCATGAGAATGTCTAAAGAGATTGAGGACCAAAAGGAAAAGGAAGAAAATATTTCTATATCTTTGAAGAAGAAATTTGAAGAATGTGGTAGGTTGGTTCATGAGAATGGTATGTTGAGAACTGATTTCGTACCATCCCAGAGTAATGAACAAGAGCTTGAGAGACAAATGATAATTCTGAGAGATGATCTAACTATTGCAAGTGAGTATAAAGAAAAACTCAAGATTAGTTTTGCACAGCTAGATGAGTTATTGAAGAGAAAAAGGCAAAATGGAGATTCTAGTGGACTTGGATTTGAGCAAGGACAGAGTTCTGGTACTACTAATGAAGATCAAAACCATAAGGAACCGATAAGGCAGTTTAATGCTTATAAATTTAATGGTAGATGTTTTGTTTGCAATAAATTTGGTCACATGGATAGGCAATGTAGAAATACAGCAAATTAGAACCCTGATTCTTCTCCCAGTCAATGTTCTAAATGTAATAAGTATGGTCATAAGACAAATGATTGCATAATGAATGTTAAATTCTATGCATGTGGAAAATTTGGATATATAGCTAATCAATGCAGGTCAAACAATTATACCGGTTTTAGAAAAGCAATTCAAAGGAACAATGTTACATGTTATGCATGTAATGAGGTTGGATATATAGCTAAATTCTGTAGAAGTAAAAATCCACCAGTTGGTAATAGAGGATCAAATGAGAAAGGAAAAGAGAAGGTTAATGAAATCCAAAAAGATCATACCTAGAGATGGGTCAGGAAGATTGAATATCAATCTGCAGATGGGAATGCACCGGTTACTTATCCAACAGAGGAGGTTGCTCCTGCATCGGTAGGAATCTCAACTGGTAACTGAGGAAGATTCCTTAGGGGTAGGAAAAATTCATGAAGATGTTGCATATGCCCCAAGAAGAGGTTCTGGAAGATGTTCCAGACATTATAGATGCTTATCTAGTATGGAGATGTTTGTTCGAGATTCTATATCTTTCACTGAAAGTCATTGATGTCAATGAAAGATTAGGATTTTTCTTGGAGGATAAAAGGTCGAATCTACTTCATTTTCGATCACCTTACATTCAGAGAAAATTGAAGGTGATTTAGTGTGATTAGATATCATCTTGAGCTATTTCACCTGTGATTGGAAGAGGTCTTTAAAGTTTTTTTCAGCAGTAGTGATTAACAGGTACTTATCTTTAATCATGGAAGAGGGATCATCATCTGTTTCTATCTTTGTTACAAACCTGACGGTTGTTGAGGTCAAGGACCTGTTGGCAATATGGTGGAATTGATTATGTGTTGCATTGATGTGTTTTCATTGATGTCAACACTAGCTGTTATGACTAGTTACCGACAGACAGGTTTTGGTTACGAGTAGAAGAACTAGTGTTATTGGTAAGGGTTTAAAGGTTTTACCGGCAGAGCTTTTATTGAGAATCTTTAACAAGATGCATAAGTGGTATTGGTGTGGCTTCTAGATGGAATTCAGGATGTAGAAGGTGATCCTTTATCGTGCCTCGACTGATTGGTGACATCACTTTGGCATGGTGAATCTATTTAGGTCTGGGACCTATCTGGGTTATGGATTGGTATCATGTTAATGTGTTCTCTACACGTTACTGGGATGTTTTATGGATTGGTTAATGTTGTTTTGGTCTAAAGCCGACATGGCATATCATTGTAATATGGATGTATGTAATAATAGTATTGTAATATCTTTTAGGTGGCCGATCTACTCGGTTTAGACCTTAGGGTTTGTATAAATTAATGTAAGATCTCATTGTAGATCATGGTGGTGGCAATGGTCATGGTTGTGGAATGAAATATCACATGCAAAGGAGATTCGGTCAATCATAGGTGATTGAATTGGGTTTACGTAAGAGGTCAAAGGCCTTCGATATTGAGCTTAACTGGGACTATAATCAGGAATGGTAGGTTCTATCTCTGGCAATTCATTCTTCTAGATTATTGTCCAATTATATTGAGGTGGCTATAACCTCTTTGTAGTCAGTGAGACTCCTTTGTAATGAGCAGTACGCTCTAGGAAGTGTGCCTTCCTGCATGTGTAGACCCCTTATTGTATCACATACTTTTTGCAGAAGTATTATCTGACTGTGGGTAGGCTTCCCACCATGGTTTTTCCCTTTACCGATTTTTCCACGTTCAAATCATGGTGTTATGTTGTATGGTTTCATTGTGTTGATTCTCTATTTCATTCTTAAGTTTTATTGCTTACCGGTATCTCTTTCTGCTATTCCGATATTCAATGTTTATGTGCTCCGGTTAAAGGTTATAAAGTGGTTTGATTAATATAATCTGTTGACAACTTATTCACCCCCCCACTCTCACTTGTCCACTGATTATCCTAACAATTGGTATCAGAGCTTTGGTCCTCTTTTGCAAAAGCTTAACCATTTGAGGTAGATCCTATGGCAACTAATACTTCAAATCCATCGACAACTATTTTTAGAAGAGAAATCCCTAAGCTTGATGGAACAAATTATGGGATATGGAAAATCCGAATGGAGACTCATCTTAGATGTCTTGGAAAGGATATTTGGGAGATCACTGAGAAAGGATATACACCTTATGATCTGACATCTGGCAATCCTGCTCTTGCAAACTTGGACAAGAATATTGAAAATGATTGTAGAGCTAGAGAAGCCCTCTTGTGTGCACTTACTGATCAACAAAGCATGGGATTGACTGATAATTCATCTGCAAAGGTTATGTGGGATAAATTGCAAACTTTGAATGAAGGTGACCCTACTGTCAAAATTGCTAAACTTGATGGTTACAAGGTAGGATATGAGAACTTGAAGATGGAAGATAATGAAAGAATTGTTACATTTATGGAAAGAGTAAATGAGATTGTCATGGGAATTCAATGTTGTGGAGGATCTCTAAGTGAAGATGAAATA
Organism: Cryptomeria japonica; assembly: GCF_030272615.1. Classification (NCBI taxonomy): domain Eukaryota; kingdom Viridiplantae; phylum Streptophyta; class Pinopsida; order Cupressales; family Cupressaceae; genus Cryptomeria; species Cryptomeria japonica. The sequence goes on from NC_081414.1 coordinate 456,868,875, forward strand.
GTTTATAAAGTCTTGAGAGCCCTTCCACCGTCTTACAAGATGAAGGTGACTACAATTAATGAACTGAGAATAATGGAAAACACTTCAGTTAATAGAGACATTCCGACTGGGAAATTATCTGCTTTTTAAGCTTGAAGAATTTAGACCCTCTGGAGCTGCAAAATATGAACCTACTTTTCATGCATCATCATCTACCAGAAAAAGTGATTGGAAAGCCCTATATGCAACAAAAGTGGAAGATATGAGGAAAGAGGATGAACAATTTGAGCAACTTGAAGCCTTATTTGCTAGAAGAGTACCTAAAGGACCAACATGAAGTAAGTATGAAGGAAAAGCACCTTTTAAATGTTTTGTATGTAATAAGATTGGTCATTTTGCATCTAGATGCCCTGAAAGGAATGAAAGATTTGAAGAAAGAGTTAAGAAATCATTTAAGCCTAATCAGATCAGATATAGATTCAAGAAAAACAATGCTGCATAGCGGACGAGGAAGGACTAAGTGATGATTCAGAGGATGAACCAATAGCAGACTCTGCTAGTGGATCTGACAATGGAAAGGAATGGGTGTTCTATGCTTTAAAGGAAGATGAACCGGAACCCGATATCAAGAATGAAGAAAAGGCCCTGGTAGGAAAAGTTGAAGACAAGGATGAATGGATAATTGATAGTGGATGCTCACATCATATGACTGGAGATAAAAGAAAATTTTGTCTCAACAAGAATACAATGGCGTTCAAGTCAGATTTGGGGATGACAAAGCATGTATGATCAAAGGTAGAGGTATTTTTTCTCTATATGGAAAGAATAATACTGATAATGTCTATTATGTAGAAGGTTTAAAGCATAATCTTTTAAGTGTTGGTCAATTGGTGGACAAGGGGTTCCAACTTTAGTTTAAAGATAGAAAATGCAAAATAATTATCAAAACTAGTTTGGAGATTGCAACCGATACTTAGACTAGAGGTAATATCTTTCACATGAACACTAGTAATAAGACAAACATGTTTGATTGATCATATTGATGAGAGTTGGTTATGGAATAAGAGGTGTCATGTTAATTGTATTGTTAAGATCAGTTCAACAAAGGCAGTTAGAGATATACCTAATATTATAAAGCCTCATAATGCGACATGTAAGAAATGTCAATTGGGAAAGACAGTTAGAACTTATTTTAAGAGAATACATGATAAATTTAATTATGTGCTTGATTTCATTCATACTAACTTATGTGGTCCAGCAAGGACCAGAAGCTTTCAAGGTGATAGATACTTCATGCTGATAATTGATGATTATTCTAGAATGATGTGGGTGACTTTTCTAAGGGATATGTCTGAAGCTTTTGAGAAATTCAATATCTTTAAAGCAAAGGTGGAAACAGAAACTGGATAGAAAATCAAATTTCTGAGATCAGTTCAAGGAGGTGAGTTCACTTCTCATGAATTTAACAGTTATAATGAGACAAATGGAATTAGAAGACAGTTATCTGCACCCCAAACTCCTTAGCAAAATGGAGTAGTGGAAAGGAATAATAGAACCATTTTGGATGTAGCAAGAACCATGATGATGGAAGCCAAATTGCCTCACACCTACTGGAGAGAAGTAGTGAGTACAACAGTTTACACATTCAAAAGAGTTCATATCAAAGGTGAACCCGATAAGACTCCTTATGAATTATGGTTTGGACATACACCTACTGTTAAATATTTCAAAATTTTTGGAAGTAAATTTTATATTAAAAGTGATGATTCAATTGGGAAGTTTGATCCTAGATGTGATGAAGGGATATTTCTTGGATATTCAATTCAGAGCAAAGCATATAGATGTTATAACAAAAGATTGCAAAAAATTTTTGAGAGCGCAAATGTGAAAGTGGATGAAAAATATAGAGATCAATCTATATCATATGACAAGGAACCAATAGTGGAAATGATCATAAATGAACTGGCAATGCCTCAACTGGTACAAGACATTGAGACAGTTACACTAGTACAAACAAAAAATTCAACTGTGACTGATGATCAGAACAGTGAACCTGAATTTCAAAAGACACCAAGGTATGTAAGATTAAATCATTTCAAAGATTAAATTATTGGAGATAGGAACAAGGGAGTTATGACTGTTGGTATTTTGGTATGGTTTTTCCATTGATGTCAACACCTACTAACACTTATCAACTCTAGCACTTTGAAGAATCGACAATGTTCACCGGCAAGCAAGTGACTTATGGACTATCACCGGTATCTGGTACATCGGCAAGATATAATGTTCACTAACACTTGGAATGATATGGAAAACACCTGGTTATGTCGAAGACATCATTTGGACACTTTGTCTTTGAGATTTGTTCATTGGCATATTCATATTTACATATTTGCTATTACCGGCAAATAGGTCTAGGTTATGCACTGGCAGGCTTATCTACTCCAGATCAGAATGACACACTTTGGAGATGATTTTGTTGTTATTGTAAATGCATTAAGCTGACATGTTGAATTGGATATTGCATCGGCTATTGACTTACTTGTAATTGTTTTATTTTAATATCTTTTAGAGCCGACCTACTAAAATTGGTCTTCGATTATGGTATATATGTAAGATCTTATTTGTAAGATTGATATGTGATAAGGATAAGGAATTGTAAGAAGGAATATGTGATAATAAGCAGAGCTGTACACATAGACATCATTTGAAGGTGGAGCAAGGTATTTGTAAAGACAATCAAAACTACACCGGTATTGAATTCAGCATATGAAGATGCTATTTTGAGCAGTACATTCTTATTGGATTTAACCATCCAATTATAGTCTGTGTGACTCCTATTTGTGTTTGAGCAGTGAGCTCTAGGTGCTTGGCCTTTTTGCATGTGCAGAGCCCATTTGTATACACATACTATCTACAATAGTATCATTTGATTGTGGGTAAGGTTTCCCACAGTGGTTTTTCCCCTTACAAGGTTTCCACGTACAAATATTGATGTTATGTGTTATTGTCTTTCTATTTCATGCATTAATCTTTATCGGTACTATAATTAATTGATAAACTATCTAGTGGCATAAAGTTTGGTTTATTAGTATTAAGCACAAAGGTTGGTTAAGTTGTTTTTGGTTTGAATTTATTAGACAACTGATTCACCCCCCCCCCCCTCTTAGTTGTCTCTGAGACCTAAAAATTGGTATCAGAGCCTAGTCCTCTTTTTGCAGAAGTTTAACAGCTTGAGGAGATCCAATGTCTACTAACTATTTCAGGAAGGACAGTCCTAAACTTGATGGAACCAACTATGGAATATGGAAGATCATAATGGAGACACATCTAAATTGCATTGGAAAGGACATCTGGGATGTTACAAAGAATGGCTATACAACTCCTACAACCAGTCAGCCTAATCCACCAAACTTGGCTAAAGATGAGGAAAATGATTGCAAAGCAAGAGAAGCACTTTTGAGCACATTAACATATCAGCAAATCATGGGATTATCAAATAGGTCTACTACTAAAGCTATTTGGGATCATTTAGAAACATTGAATGAAGGAGATTCCATAGTCAAAATTGCAAAACTTGAAAGCTTCCGGGTCAAGTATGAAAATCTGAAAATGGAAGAAGATGAAAGGATTTCTGCTTTTATGGAAAGAGTAAATGAAATTGTTTTGGGTACTAAATGTTGTGGAGGAACCTTAAGTGAAGATGAAATTGTTTCAAAATTTTTAAGAGGATTTCCATCGGAATATAAAATGAAAGTTACTGCTATAAATGAGTTGAGAACAATGCCTAATACTTCGGTAACTAGGGATACATTGATTGGAAAACTTTCAGCTTTTGAAATTGAGGAATTTGGTCTTGTTGCTACTATAAAGATAGATTTAGCTTTTAAGGCATCAACATCATCTGCACCATCATTTGACAAGTCTTATTGGAAAGCCTTTTATGCAAGAGAACTTGAGGAAAGCAGGAGAGAAAATGAAGAACTTGAAGAACTTGAAGCACTATTTCCAAGGAAAATGCCTAAAGGTCCAGTTGGAAGTAAGTATGAAGGTAAAGCACCCTTTAAATGCTTTAACTATAATAAGACTGGTCATATGGCTTCAAGATGCCCTAATAGACATGCTTGACTAAGAGAAGAAGCTAGAAGAACATACGAGCCTAACCCTGAATATCAGAGATACTGATTTAAGAAGAATAAAGGTAAATCTTGTTATCTCGCTGATGAAGGAGTCACTGATGATTCTCATGAAGATCCGACAAAAAATGGATGGGTTTTTGTTGCTATAACAGAAGATCAACTGACACCTATTGTTCAACCGATAGAGCAGGCCCTGGCAGCTAAAGTTGAAGTTAAGGATGAATGGATCATTGATTCAGGATTTTCACATCACATGACTAGAGATAAAGGTAAATTCTTGAACTTTCAAGAATATAATGGAGGTCTGGTAAGATTTGGAGATGACAAAGCTTGCTTAATCAAAGGAAAAGGTACAATATCTCTTGATGGAAAGCATAATATTGACAATGTTTACTATGTAGAAGGTTTAAAGCATAATCTTTTGAGTGTTGGTCAATTAGTTGAAAAAGGATTTCAGTTACAATTCAAGAATGGTAAATGCAAAATTATGAACCGAACTGGTTTGGAAATTGCAACTGGTAATCAAACTTGAGGTAATATATTTCATTTCAATAATAGTGAAAGGACATGCTTGATTGGACATATTGATGAAAGTTGGCTATGGCATAAGAGACTCTGTCATGTAAATTTTGATTGCATGGTAAAAATCAGTACTACTAAGGCAGTTAGAGATTTACCTAAGATTGTCAAACCTCACAATCCGGTATGTAAGGAATGTCAATTTGGAAAACAAGTTAGAAAAACTTTTAAAAGTATTCCATAAAAATAAAATAATGCTCTTGACTTAATTCATATCGATTTATGTGGTCCAACTAGAACTAAAAGCTTACAAGGTGATATATATTTCATGCTAATCATTGATGACTATTCTAGAATGTGTTGGGTTACTTTTCTCAAAGAAAAATTAGAAGCACTTGGAAAGTTTAAACTATTCAAAGTAATGGTAGAGAATGAAACCGGTAAGAAAATCAAATGTTTGAGATCAGATCAAGGAGGAGAATTCACATCTAAGGAATTTAATACATTATGTGAAGTCAATGGAATTAGAAGATAGTTATTAGCACCCCGGACACCACAGCAGAATGGAGTTGTAGAAAGGAAAAATAGAACTATCTTGGATGCAGCTAGAAGTATGTTATCTAAAGAAAATCTACCACATGTATATTGGAGAGAGGCAGTAAGCACAGCGGTCTACACATTCAACAAAGTTCACATCAAAGGAGAAACTGGTGAGACCCCTCATGAACTATGGTTTGGTATTACTCCTACTCTTAAATATTTTAGAATATTTGGAAGTAAATGCTATATTAGAAGAGATGAGTATATTGGCAAATTTGATCCTAGAAGTGATGAAGGAATATTTCTTGGTTATTCATCTAAGAGCAAGGCATATAGATGTTTTAACAAGAGATTGCAGAAAATTGTTGAGAATACAAATGTGAAGATTGATGAACAATTTAGAGGAACTTCAAGGTATATAGAATCTAAACTGGCAATAGAGATACTGACAAATGAACCCACATTGAATCCACTGGTATAGAATGAAAATCTAGTTACACCGGTATCATCTGAAAATTCCACTGTAACTGAGGAACAACAACAAACAAATACACCCCGGTATGTAAGACTGAATCACTTTGAAAATCAGATAATTGGGAACAAATATCAAGGAGTTATGACAAGAGGAAGACTGGAAAATGAAGAGGTATGTCTTATTTCTCAAATTGAACCATCATCAATTAATGAGGCATATGAAGATAAACACTGGATTAAAGCTATGGAAGAGGAACTAGAACAAATTGAGAAAAATAACACATGGACATTAGTTCCCTGGCCTAAAGACAAAAATGTGATTGGAACAAAATGGGTATTCAGAAACAAACTTAATGAAGATGGTAAGGTAATCAGAAATAAAGCAAGACTAGTGTATAAGGGATATCCTCAAAAAGAAGGAATTGATTATAATGAAACCTCTGCACTGGGAGATAGAATTAAGGCAGTCAGATTATTCTTAGCCTTTTCAACACACAAGAACTACAAAGTATATCAAATGGATATTAAATGTGCATTTTTGAATGGAGATCTTGAAGAAGAAGTTTACATTGAGAAACCTGATGGATTTTCTTTGACAGATAACAAAGATATGGTTTGCAGGTTAAGAAAAGCTTTGTATGGGTTGAAGCAAGCTCCAAGAGCTTGGTATGCTAGATTGGATAAGTATCTTTTGAAGATTGGATTTTCTAAAGGTGATGCTGACAGCAACTTATACTACAAAGTGACTAATAATGAAATCTTGGTTATAGAAGTTTTTGTTGATGATATAATCTTTGGAGGAGAAGATGGATTATGCAAAGACTCTTCTATTGAAATGCAGCATGAATTTGAAATGTCTATGATTGGAGAGATAAATTCCTTTTAGGATTACAAATTTCACAGACTGATAAAGGTATATTCTTGAGTCAATCCAAATACTTGAAAGAGTTACTAAAGAAATTTGGGATGGAGAACTCTAAACTGGTAAGCACACCTATGACTACAAATGGCAAATTATCACTAAGGGATGAATCTACACCTGTTAATCTGACTAGGTACAAATCTATGATAGGAGGTCTACTGTATTTGACACAAACAAGACCTGATATTATGAATGTAGTATGTATTGTTTCAAGATTTCAAAGTAATCCTAGAGAAAATCATGAATCAACAATAAAAAGGATTGTCCAGTACTTACAAGGTACTACAAATTTTGGTTTATGGTATCCTAGAGATGAAAAAGTTGAATTATGTGCATACACAGATGCAAATTGGGCAGGAGATGTGGATGACAGAAAAAGAACCACCAACGGAGCATTTTTTCTTGGAAGCAGATTAATTTCTTGGTTGAGTAAGAAACAAAGTTGTACATCTTTATCAGTAGTAGAATCAGAATATGTTGCAACAACAACTAACTATACACATGTATTATGTCTTAAGCAAATGTTGAAGGACATAAAGGTAAAATGCAAGGAACCTATAACTATCTATTATGATAACACTGTAGCAATTGATATATCTAAGAATCCGGTATTATATTCTAAAACCAAACATGTTTCTATCAAACTGAATTTTCTGAAAGAGAATGTTGAAGCAAAAGAAGTAAAACTGGTTTATGTGAATACTAAAGAGCAGATTGCAGATATTTTCACTAAACCTCTACCTAAAGAGACCTTTGAATATCTTAGAGATCATCTTGGGGTCATACCCCCACTGGTAGAGACCTAGATAGTTGATGTTTGTCATCAACCGACTGAATTAATAGAGAAATCTTTTACTCTGACTTTGATGAGGAGAGATACTTCTCAGGGGGAGTAGTTGGCATACTGAATGGCTGGTATTTTGTATTTACATATAGTTTTGTATTGGCTTTGGCATTTGATGTCAAAGGGGGAGAGATATCTATGGAAAAACACATTATCTTTTGGTGAGAGATTATTCATTGGGGGAGAAATTGTTACTTTGAGATTGATTACTCTCTGTATCTGAATTTTGATTTTAAGAAATTATTGGTTTTTGGTATTTGGCATTTCTATTTTGGCACTTTGATGGTTTTTCCATCTTGTGTTTCCATCAATGCTAAAGGGGGAGATTGTTGGTATTTTGGTATGGTTTTTTCATTGATGTCAACACCTACTAACACTTATCAACTCTGGCACTTTAAAGAATCGACAATGTTCACCGGCAAGCAAGTGACTTATGCATAGTCACCGGTATCTAGTACACTGACAGGATATAATGTTCACCGGCACTTGGAATGATATGGAAAACACCTAGTTATGTCAAAGACATCATTTGGGCACTTTGTCTTTGAGATTTGTTCATTAGCATATTCATATTTGCATATTTGTTGTTACCAGCAAATAGGTCCAGGTTATGCACCGACAGGTTTATCTACTCCAGATCAGCACAACATGATTTGGAGATGATTTTGTTGATATTGTAAATGCATTAAGCTGACATGTTGAATTGGATATTGCATCGGCTATTGATTTACTTGTAATTGTTTTATTGTAATATCTTTTAGAGCTGACCTACTAAAATTGGTCTTAGGTTATGGTATATATGTAAGATCTTATTTGTAAGATCGATATGCGATAAGGATAAGGAATTGTAAGAAGGAATATGTGAGAATAAGAAGAGCTATACATGCAGACATCATTTGAAGGTGGAGCAAGGTATTTGTAAAGACAATCAGAACTACACCAATATTGAATCCAGCATATGAAGATGCTATTTTGAGCAGTACATTCTTATGGATTTAACCATCCAATTGTAGTCAGTGTGACTCCTATTTGTGTTTGAGCAGTGAGCTCTAGGTGCTTGGCCTTTCTACATGTGCAGAACCCATTTTTATACATACTATTTGCACTAGTATCATCTGATTGTGGGTAAGGTTTCCCATCATGGTTTTTCCCCTTACAGGGTTTCCATGTACAAATATTGGTGTTTTGTGTTATTGTCTTTTTGTTTCATGCATTAATCTTTACCTGTACTGTAATTAACTAATAAACTATCTATCGACATAAAGTTTGGTTTACCGATATTAAGCACAAAGGTTGGTTAAGTTGTTTTTGGTTTGAATTTATTAGACAACTAATTCACCCCCCCTCGCAGTTGTCATCGGGAGCTAACAATGACAAGAAGAAGACTGGCAAATGAAGAGGTATGTCTTATTTCTCAAATTGAACTGACATTTTTTATTGAATCTTATAAAGATAAACATTGGTTAAAGGCTATGGAAGATGAATTAGATCAGATAGAGAAGAATAACACTTGGACTTTAGTTCCCCGGCCTAAAAATAAGAATGTTATTGGAACTAAATGGGTTTTTAGAGATAAACTAAATGAGGATGGTCAAGTTGTAAGAAACAAGGCTAGATTGGTTTGTAAAGGATATTCTCAAATGAAACGATTGATTATGGTGAGACATTTGCACCTATGGATAGTTGAAGTTGTTAGACTATTTCTTGCCTATGCAGCATATAAGAACTATAAGGTCTATCAAATGGATGTTAAATGTACATTTTTGAATGGTGAACTTGAGGAAGAGGTATACATTGAACATCCTAAAGGATTTTCACTGACAAATAACAAAGATATGGTTTGTAGGTTAAGGAAAGTATTATATGGATTGAAACAAGCTCCTAGAGCTTGGTATGCAAGGTTGGATAAATATCTTTTGAAGCTTGGTTTTACTAAAGGCAGTGCTAACAGTAATTTATATTACAAGATCACTAATGATGATATTCTAACTATTGAAGTATTTGTTGATGATATCATTTTTGGAGGTGAAGATAAATTGTGCATGGAATTCTCTAATAATATGAAGAATGAATTTGAAATGTCCATGATTGGTGAGATGATATTTTTCTTAGGTTTGTAGATTACTCAAACTGACAAAGGATTTTTTATCTGTCAAACTAAGTATCAAAGGGAATTGTTGAAGAAGTTTGGTATGGATAATTCCAAACTGGTAAGTACTCCTATGGTGACAAGTGAGAAATTATTTATCAAAGACACATTTGCACCGGTAAATTCAACAAGGTATAATTCTATGATTGGTGGCTTGTTATATCTAACTTAGACTAGACCGGATATTATGAATACAGTAAGTATTGTTTCAAGATATCAAAGTAATCTCAAAGAAAATCATGAATGTGCAGTAAAGAGGATATTCCAGTATTTGCAAGGAATAACAAAATATGGCTTATGTTATTCTAGATATTATAACTTCACTTTATGTGCATATATAGATTCAAATTGGGCAAGAGATACTGATGACATGAAAAGCACTTCTGGTGGAGCTTTATTTTTTGGAAATAAATTGGTTTCATGGATCAACAAAAAATAGTCATGCATTTATTTATCTACTGCAGAAGTTGAATATGTTGCAGAAACAACTAATTGCACTCAAGTCTTGTGGATGAAGCAAATGTTGAAGGATATCAAGGTAAATTATAGTGAACTGGTAGTTATCTATTGTGATAACTTTGTAGCTATTGACATGTCTAAGAATCTGGTATTTCACTTTAAGACTAAGCACATATCAATAAAATATAACTTTCTCAAGAACAAGGTGGAAGAAAAGGAATTTATGTGAACACTAAAGAAAAGATTGTAGATCTATTCACTAAACCGCTCTCTAAGGAATCTGTTGTTCTCCATTTTGACACCTTCTGTTTCTTCTCTTTAAAAATGAAAATTATTGCCTCTGTGCTACAATGTAAGAGAATAACAAAAGTTTGAAATAAAGACAACAATATGAGGTTCTAGAATTAGGAAACCTCCTACACTTTAAGCTTATAAAAGCTTGGGCAGGTGAACCCTCTTAAAGACTATTTTCTCACAAAAATAGTAAATGGTTTGCAAAAAACTAGTGCAAATTCCTGCAAACATTCCTTTCTAACTGGTATAACTAAAACATAAATGGAAAGTTGATTTTGTCTTTTGAAAAGGATCACAAAATGCAACAAAAACCAACAGATAAACCAGTACTTTATTCAGGCAACAAAGTCATCTATAACAGACTACAACCTGACAAGAGAAACTAGTACACAAATCACAAGTTCCTGATCTATTAACTCTAAATGTGTCTGGCATATACAAAGTCCTAATCTGCACCACTCTTCATCATCAAATCCACACAAAAAGTACTAATATCAATGACTTTGTTCAAAGTATTTTATATTTTTCTCCTTAAGAAAAAGACTCAGATCAATTTCATTAGATGCCTAACAAATCATTCAAATGAGGAATCCTTGATTACTTAAATGAAATAAACACCAGCACAATGACATAGAGACAATACAAGTGTGAGTTTAAATTCTCTGGACTGTGTATTTCATTCCTCTGTCAGAAGGTTACAAGTACTTCATATTTGAATCAAAAATTGCTAAGACAAAGGCTTGTATTAATTTTGCTAGAGTTTAGCTACAAAAATTGTGTCCCTTTTTCTAGGTAGCCTTGGTATCCTTTTATAGAAAATCAGGATGCAACAAGCTTCGGACCACCTAGAAGAATAATCTTACCCTAACAGTTATTTAATGCAAAAGTTACATTTCTATGACATTGTAGTGAGGGAGAAACCTAACATTCTTTCTGGGATGCGTGCTTGATTAATTCATTAGGCATTCACTTGGAAGATGGCCAAAAGGGCAGGCTCCTATTACCCAAATATTGGATACAACCACCATCATCTTCATAATGCTAGTGGATCATCTTGTGCCAATGCATTGATGGTTTTACCTAAGAAAACACAGAGCGGTGCACCATTATGTTCTTTACATATCTCCTTGTAGATCTCCTGGGTACCTCTCACCAACCATTTTCATCTTGAAGCAATGTCATATGAAAATTGCATAGCTCTACCGATATTTCTTTTTAATATTAAAAAATTCTTTGGTGCCAACGAATCAAGAGGCCTTCTCTCTGAGCACTTTTCCTTTAGTCGCCAAGTCCTGGCCTTTAAAGTTTAGACGAGTTTCCATAGCGGTATAGCTACAACCATCTGATCATGGGAAACTAACATGCCTTTTAACTTCCCTGAGTAATCCGCTTAAAAACAAGCCCCACCACCTGGTCTCTAGCTGTTAAAAACTTAACCACTATCGCATTTGGCCTGTAGAAAATCCAATCTTTCTGACTAAAGAATAAACCCTAAGATCCTGAGGTCACTGTCCCAAAAAAACTTGTTGTGGGTTGCACTTGACTATAGAATCAGATCCCTCGGATTGAGAGCCATCCACCGATATGTGACAAATCCATATCTAGGCAAAAATTAACCTTCACAGATCTCGGCCACATGTCATCACTTGGTTCGCTTGTGAGTCCCTCTGGACTCCACCTGTCTTGCCACTTCATCAGTCACCAAGTCATGGTCATTAACATCTGAGCACCTCCATCTTGCGGTATGGAGACAACTGTAGATCTTCTTTGAATTTGCTTGATCTTTAGCTTCTTTGAATGGCTCTTGCCTATGCCACGGTGTCACCTCATGGCATCTCTAGATTCTCTCTGAGATCTTCCTGGACTCCACCTGTCTAGTCAGGCCTACCACTTGTCAACCTTTGGTTTTCCACCTAACCCACCTGAACTGCCAAGTCATCTCCACCGGACCCACCATCTCCTTTGGCTTTTTTGGCATCAACCTTTCGACCAAACTTCCTCTTCGGCTAACCATTTTTGTGTCTCATCGAAACTGCAGTTTCATCGATGCCTTCACCTTTCGATGGAACCGGTAAACATTTCTTTGATGTGCCCTTTGTCGATGGAATCGAGCATTCAACAAATTTCTTTCACAACTCATTGACACCCTTATTTCATTGAAACCTCTTATTTTGATGAAATTGATGCCTTCGGTGAGTCCCTTCAATGATCCATTAAAGCCATGGTTCGCTCGATATACACCTTGATGATATGCCACCTATCTGCCACATGGCACCCTTTGATTGGCTCCGAAGTTCACAACTGAGCGCTACCTGTTGTGAGGGTATTCATTTCGAGCACTCCACTCTGACATCTTAGTAGGACCTCCACTAACCGCCAGAATAAAACACCTGCCTTAACTGCTTGCACTAACTGTCAGCCATGGTTCATTGCTAGTGGTTTGTTGCCAAGTCATAGGTGATATCTGGCGAGAATTTTTACGTTGTGACATAGCGACAGTCCTTGGATCCATCTTGATCACCATTGATTTTTCTTGATTTGCTCGACCCTTAGCCTCTCTGAGTGGCTACATCCTATGCCATGGTCTCACCATGTGTCTGACACCTCATCAACTATGTGTCACCACGTGGCACTTCATGACTTACTCAGTGCTTACCTCGACACCACCTAGCCTGCCAGCTCATTAGACACCAAGTCGCAGCCATTAATAGTCGATCACCTTCGAATGGCAGTATAGCGATGGCCATGGAGCTGCATTCAACCTGCTCACTGTTTAACTCACCCTTTTACTACAAAATAAGGTCATTATGAGATGCACACGCACATGGGGGTTCACCACTTCTGAACTACCACTTTTCCAAAAGGCCGTAAGATTTGACACTTAGGATATATGCAGCCTTGTACATAAATACTAAAATGCTCCTCCCTGTGGCCAATGTGGGATAAAAGGTTTGCCATGGCCCTTTCCATCAGGATAGTCTAAAAACCTGACTTCCAATGGTCGATAACAACTTCTTGCACTCTACACCTTTCTCACGAGTCCCACCACTTAGTTGCCATGTCGTGGCTGTTAACCATCGAGCACTTTTGGGTTGTGGTATAGCAACAACCATGAGATCAATAGGAACCTTCTCGATCTTTAGGAAGCCCGACAGAGACATAGGAAAAGACATAGGACTTAGGAAAAAATTTAAAATTTATCTGAACCCACCCAGGCCTAGACTTAAAAGGGGGGCCCTCTTGATGATGCATAGACCCTTTCACATAAGTGGAAAAATGATGAGAAAAGACATTGGATAAAAAGAAAGGGACACATTGAACCATGAACCTTGAACCAATTAGAAAATGGTTCAAAATAGACATTACGCATTCGCACTTGCTTATTAAAAAGAATTACAAAGCCACGACACAAGCAGGAGAAGCGATTGAACCTTGAACCTTGAACCAAAAATGTTCAAGGGTTCAAGTTCAATATGAATTACAACAATGCACAACAAAGGTTCAATTTTTCAAGATGTTTTCACGAAAAATCAAAAACCCTAAACCCTTAGAATTTTATAGGTCCCAACAATGGCTCTGACTGGGGATGGTTGGATACAAGACCAACACAAGAATCTTGGCAAAAACTCTAGAATGCAGACCAACAAGAACAAAAGACTTCTCCCAAAATCAAAGCAAGGGCTCCTTATTGAAAAACACACAACTGAAAGCAAATATATACAACCTACAACTACTGTGCATGGACTGAAACCGATCAAGAGAAGTAAAATTTCAGGAATTCTCCATGCAATGGAAATTCCTATACTTCGCCATTCATTCTTTGCAAGAAGTATGAATCCTTTCCATTGATATCACAAACCATTAAAGGGCCTATCCATAGTGACTCAAATTTCTTATGCTTGCCTTTGTCTTAGTTTTTTGCATTCCACTCCAATACCATGTCATCAATCTAGAACTTTCTTGCACTAGTCCTTTTATAAAAAAGGTACTTCGACTATAATTAAAGTTTCATGTTCCTTTTATGGGCTATAGTCCTCATTTCCTCCAGCTCTACCAACTGAATCATTCTTTTTTCCATGGGTTCAGACATTCCTAATTCTTCAATATGCAAGAATTGGTAAACTAGAAGCAAATTATTCACAAGTAATCTAGCTTTCACTCCATAAACTAGCTCAAAAGGGGACGTACCAATGGCCTTTTTTATAGTCACCCTATCAGTCCATAAAGCTAACCTGAGCTTTTGATCCCAGGACCTTTTATTGTCCTCTAGGATTTTCTTGATGATGTTGAGGAGACTTTCATTACTCAATTCTGCCTGGCCATTTCCCTGTGGATGGTATGGTGAAGAGTATGACCTAATAATCCCATAATTAGCACATAATTCTCCAAACTCCTTAGACCAGAAGCACATAATGTTGTCCATGACTATTTTAGCTGGCACACCAAACTTTGTCACTATATTATCCATCAACAAATTAATGACTACCTTACTAGTATCCTGTTTGGTAGGTATGGCTTCAATCCACTTGGTGAAATAGTCTGTAGCCACCAAAATCTATATGTGACCTTTTCTTGATTTTTCTATTATCTCTCCAATAAAATCAATGCCCCGTTGAACAAAAGGGGCTTCCATAGTAACAAAATTCAAAGGCAAAGCACCAACATACCTTAGTTTAGAAGAAAACCTTTGACAAGGATCATATTTTTGAACATATTTATGAGCATCCTTGAACAAAGTTGGCCAATAGTACCCTTCTTGGATTATCCTATGAGAAGTAGTCTTAGATGAATAATGGCCTCCACACACTCCACTGTGCATCTCTTTCAGAACCTTCCCAACTTGGAATTCGTCCAAGCAAACTAGTAGCATCCCATCAATATTCCTCCAATACAGGTCTCCTTGAATAAGCATAATTCTATGATTTTAACTATAATGTTCTCCTCTGGCTATGTGTCATACCTTCTAGACATGAGGCATTCTTCAGGAAGTATACCACATCTGAATACCATGGCTGCCTCTCAATGCTGGTTACAAAATCTTGTTCAATCTCAACGTTATTTATGTCAATATCCTTAAAGTTTGTCTCAGTCATTAACTTGGCTAAGCCTAGACCTCTTATTAGCTTTGTGATTTTGATCTCAAGATCAAATTCTTGTATTCTACTCATCCATCTGCATCTTTTTCTAGTTACTTTAGACTAGGATAGGATATCCTTGACAACTGCATGTGGTACATAGGCTACAATTTAGGTATTTACCAGATAAGGAAAAAAAACTTTAACAAACTTGACAAGAGCATACACCTTTTTTTCCATGATTTCATACTTTAACTCAGCAGCCTATAAAGATTTTCTATACAAAGCAATTGGATGTTCATATCCTTCACCATCCTTTTGTAGTAGAACTGTGACTACTGTGTGATAAGAAGAAAAAGAAAATAATGAGAAAGGCTTACTGTAATCAAGTGATTTTAGCACAGGTGCTTCCTGAATAACCTTCTTAATTTTGTCAAAAGTCTGTGCAACTTCTTCATCCCAAGAAAACTTTGCATCTTTCTTCAAAAGCTTCACAATGGGCTTGAAAATTTCAGCAAAATTTACAATAAATCTTCTGACGAAATTCACCTTACCCAAGAAAGAATGAATCCCTTTAACATTCTTTGGCTGAGGTACATTATTTATAGCTTCAATCCTTTCAGGGTCTATCTTGACCCCTTCCTTGGAGACAATATGCCCTAATAATTTTCCTTCAGTCACTACAAAATGATATTTCTTTGGGTTCAAGGATACACCAAACTCCAGAGCCTTGCAAAAGACCCTTTCCAAGTGACTGCAGTGATCAACTACCTTCTTTGAGAAACATGTCAAATCATCCTAGTAAAAAACCATGATGATGTTGATAAACTCCTTAAAACCTATATCCATTGCTCTCTTAAAATTAGCTCCAGCATTCTTTAGACCAAAAGGCATTCTCACATATACACAAGTCCCCCAAGGGGTAGTAATAGCAGTCTTAAATTGCTCAGACTCCTTTACTAATACCTAATTATAACCAGAGAACCCATCCATCATTGATAATAAATCACAACTTGTTACCCTTTGTAACATAGCCTCCATATTTGGGGAAGAATAATTGTCTTTCAAAGAAGCAACATTCAAATTTCTAAAGTCCACACAAAGCCTTATATCCCCATTCTTCTTTCTGATAGGGACCAAGTTGGACACCCATGAAGAATGTCTTATAGGTTTTATAATCCCCCCTTCCCTTAACTTGGTTAATTCTTGTTGTATTTTAGTCTCCAAAAGGGGGTTAATAGGTCTTTGCTTCTATCAAAAAGGCTTAGCATCAACATGCAAAGGAATTTCATGTTGGAATAAGTCTTATCTATATGCCTTTAGGTCCTCATAGGACCATGCAAAAATATGTTTATACCCCTTTAATACATTAATGAGGTTGGTCCTAATATGGGGAGACATATTCTTCCCAATATACACCAACGTAGGGGATGCTTCTATCCCTAAGTTCACATCATCCAATTTCTCCAACTTTGTAGATGATGCTTGATGTAAGTGACAATCACTGTAACTGAACATACCCTCTAGTTCAACTAGTCCCCTAGGTATTTCATTTGTCTCTAATTGCACTATGTCACTTCCAAAAAGTGTTTCCTGTCCATCTACTACCTCCACCAATGCATTACACTCAATCTTTTGGCCTTCATAGTCATCTATGCATTGTAAAAACCTAAGGATGTCTTCATCATCCTCAAAAACTTGCCAATTGTACACATTATCTGGGATGGTTGGTTTGGCTTTTGTCTCAATTATTGAGACTCCAGTCAGTGTTACATCATTATTATTTAATGCAACATTAGCTAAAAAATCTTCCATAATGTTCTTAGACCTTTCAATCCAATCAATGGAAAATGCATCAAAGTGTTCAATGACATCCCAAACAGCATGCTTGTACCCTTTTAACTTGTCATTTTTAGATGCATATCTTGACCTTATCTAAGACACTACAAGTTTAGAGTCTCCATGAACCCTTAACAACTTGATCTCATGTCTTTTAGAAATCTCTAAACCCAATAACAAAGCTTCATACTCAGCCGTATTATTTGTACATTGGAATACTAACAAAAAAGAATACTTGAAGGTAATACCTGATGGGGAAACAAATAGCACTCCCGCTCCAGACACTTCCTTAGAGAAAGCTCCATCAAAGTACATGTGCCACAATCCTTCTTGTTATGATTCCATCTCACCAACAATAGGATCAGTATTCTTCAACTGAGGCTGAATTGGTTCTATTCTGAAATTATCAAGGTCCACATCAGTCATGCAATTAAGCATGTTTGGGTCTATTTTTTCAATAACCACTAGGGCAAGTGGTTCTCTATACAATTTTACAAAATTTCCATTCACAGGGATAGTTGCATATGACAAATCCAGTTGAAGATGTCCTCCAACAGCAGCAACCCACTACCTAGACAGAAGCATGCCATAATGCGGCTTGGTGTTTGTAACAATTACATCCATTTTATAAGTAGCTTCAGGGAAAGATGCTATTTTTACTTGTACATCTCTCATAGTACCCACAATAGGCACTTCTCTATTATCCATGGCGTAACAACTCCTATATTAAGTGTGTACTAACAAGCCTAGCTCTTTCATAACCCCATAAGGCATCATGTTAGCAATTGCACCAGAATCTATCATGCAATTTTTTATCAGTTTGTTATTAACTAACAGTGTGACATAAAAGGGATCTATCTGAGATGGTTCCTGATTAATATTGGTGCCCACATAAACTTCTGGGACTCCTTGTTCTTGATCCTTCTCATCCTTTGCATTTCCTTTTTTAGAAGAAGCATCTCCATCTGATATACTTGAAATCGGAGAAAAAGAAGCCTCTATGTTCCCTTATTTTCAAGAGCTCTATCAAAGGTATTGAAAACTTCATATATGTTAAAGCTTGAGTCATATCAAAAGAAGTGTTCACATTAGACTCAACATGAGTTTTAACCTTTTCTACCTTCTGGTGATTTGTTCTCTTGTCACCAGTGGTTTCTGCCTTACATCCAATTGTATCAGCAATACCAGGTTTAGTTGAACTACTTGACTGATCACCTTTAGCATGATTATCTTTGATAGAAGTTTTTTTCTCAGTGGACCTCTTAGAAGAAGTTTCTTTAAAGAACAGAGAACTAGGCATACCTTGACTTCCATCATCCTTGTTGCTTCTCAAATTATAGTTGTTCTTAGCTTTAGCTATTGCAGCCTTAGTGAGATTCTTGACTTCCTCCTCAATAGGCCTTCCAAGGTGAATATCTTGATCTTCTATTGTGACTACATTCAAAGTGGGATGCCAATCAATTGTCAACCGCTCTTGGCAATTTCCATTGCTTCTTGAGACATTATATTCACTTGCTTCATCCTCTGAAGACTCGTAGTTAGTTTCCACAGTATACTCAAACATATTAACTGCAGGTTCATCTTCACTTCTCATGGATTCTTTTAGAGCTTGAGTCATAGCACACTGATAGGGGGAATGTGGCCCATCACATGCCATACACCACGGGGTATTTTCCCCATTATGTACATTTCCTCCCTTCAAAGGATCAGGGGTACTTTGATTTTGTACGCCTTTTGATCTATCTTGCACAAGTTTTCCATCTTTCCATGTAGTATTATATGGCATATCATGCAATCTAGCAGGTATGTCTTGCCAATTTTAGTGAGGCCTCTTAGGTTTACTTAATTTAGCAGTAAGATCCTTGACCGTAGTAATTCATTTTTCTATCTTATCCTCTTCTTTGGAGGATTTATTTTGTTGTGGTTTTTATTCCTGCCACAATCTTCCATCAGTCCTTCTTCCCACTTTACCCAATGCTTTTCTATTACTCTCTACATTGATAGCAATTCTAAAAGCATCTCTCAAGCCATGTGGGTTCTTATATCTGAGAATGTAAGCCATTTTGGGGTCAAATGCATTATAGTAGGTAGTTAGACACAAATTTTCATCTAACCTCATCACTTGAAATAGCCTATGCATTGCCCTTTGAAACCTTCCATTAAAATCTGTGATGGCTTCATTATCATATTTCCTGATGTTGTTAAATTCATTGAGCATGAAGCTCACATTTGTCTTATCTCCATATTGCTCTTGAAAGAAATTTTTGAACTCTTCCCAAGAACCTACACTATCCACAGGTAACCCTCTTTACCAATCCCTAGCATCCTCGATCAAATATTGCACAAATAGCTTCATGATGACAACTTCATGTGCAATTTCATAGTCATTAATCATGTCGCCAAAATATTTCAGATGCTCTTCAGCACTGACAACATTATTCCCAGCAAACTTCTAGAGTTTATCCCTCATTTCAATAGGGACATGGTTTGGATATCCTGGAATTCCATCAAAATACAATGGCTTGTACAGATCAATATTTATCAGTCTCCTTTGAAACTGATTTCCAATAAAGTTGTTTCCAGTATTCACCCTTGGGCCCGATCCACCAACTCTAGGATTTTGCTGGCTTTGATTATGGGGCAATCTGTGACCGGTTTGGTTTTCTAGAACTGTACCTAGAGGAATAGTATAAATATTTGGGGCAACATTATTAGATTGGTTAATGGGTGGGATAGCACTTGTTTGTATTATTGGTTGAGTGTTCAACAGAGAGGCAGAAGTATGTTGGGATGTAGGATTACTATGATCTATAGGTGGGAAAGTTATAGGAGGAGCTTTCAAGCATCGTATCTTTCTCTTGAACTCAAAATTAAGTGCTTCTATTTCATTCTTCTCTAACTCCCTTTGTAGGTCTTCATTTTCTTTCCTTATCCTTTCTACCTCAATTTCATGCAACATCATTCCCTAGGGTCCTTCTGCACTTCCTGACACTAGACCCGTAGATCTATTCTCCACTATTTTTTACTTCCCTTTGTCAATAATAGGTTTGGTAGGTTGGGGATCACTGTGAACCTCCCTACTAGGTTGTGATACAAATTTAGGTGCAGAAACAATTTTTGGATCAAGGATTTCCCTAATAACAAGACCTTGCTCTTTACTCCTAGGTTCTTCTTGAGCAAACAACTCAAACTCTGTAATCTATCTTAATAACCTATCTCTTTCAATGAGTTTGGCTTTGGTTTCATTCTCCTTTTCCTTATATTTCTTTTTTCTATTGGCAATCAATTGATGTACTCTCTAATTTAGAACCTCAATCTCTTGAGACACTTCATCTTGGTCTGGCAAGGTTTCCTCTAAATCAGACACATTTAGCTGGTCCATATCAATCAGGCTGATATTTCCTTCCATAGTCTTGGGAATGGAATTGGCTCTATTACTTGTACTATGCATATCCCTCCCAGAAACACTAGCATTAGACAATCTTTGGTGAAAGGTTTGGATATCATCATTAGTGCCAAATAGGCCAGCGTGAAAACCCATAATATCATGGTCAGATTCATGAGAAGAGTCATTGGACCTTGCATATACAGGACACTCAGAAGACTTACCTGTTTGATTACTCTTTTGTTTCCATGACTAACTTGACTACTCAGGAATAACAATTCCTCTCCATCCCTTCTTGATTGGTTTAGGTAACCCTTCATGCAACTTCTCTTGAGGGTTTTTCTTCATATAAGACCTAGTATTTCTTCTCCCATTCATCTTGCTAACCTTGAGAAGTGACTGTGATTTTTTCTAAAAGAACACTAGTCTTTTTTTACTTCAGAGTCACCACCCAATATCTTGGGAATAAAATATATTGTAACATAGTGAATCACTTACAAGATACTCAAGAATGAAACTGTTGATCCTTAGAATAGAATAGAATAGTATTCTAAGATGCTATGAGATAGATCAAGGATTTTCTTTAGAAAGATAAACTCAACACTTTTATGCAATAAAGACACAGATCTGCAGTATAAGACTTATCTTATTTGACTCTCCCTAGTAGAGTCACTATTTTTGTTGTGGTGACTCAGATGGGCAAACTCACTTACAATTTGATTCAACAATCTAAACTAGAGATTTTAGATTACTCCCCAACAGAGTCGCCAATTTTGTTGTTCTCCATTTTGACACCTTTTGTTTCTTCTCTTTAAAAATGAAAATTACTGCCTTTGTGCTACAATGTAAGAGAACAACAAAAGTTTGAAATAAAGACAACAATATGAGGTTCCAGAATTAGGAAACCTCCTACACTTTAAGCTTATAAAATCTTGGGCAGGTGAACCCTCTTAAAGACTATTTTCTCACAAAAATAGTAAATGGTTTGCAGAAAACCAGTGCAAATTCATGCAAACATTCCTTTCTGACTGGTATAACTAAAACATAAATGGAAAGTTGATTTTATCTTTTGAAAAGGATCACAAAATGCAACAAAAACCAACAAATAAACCAGTACCTTATCCGGGCAACAAAGTCATCTACAACAGACTGCAACCTAACAAGAGAAACTAGTACACAAATCACAAGTTCCTGATCTATTAACTCTAAGTATGCCTGACATATATAGAGTCCTAATCTGCACCAGACTTCATTATCAAATCCACACCAAAAGTACTGATATCAATGACTTTGTTCAAAGTATTTTATATTTTTCTCCTTAAGAAAAAGACAGAACAATTTCATTAGATGCCTAACAAATCATTCAAATGAGCAATCCTTGACTACTTAAATGAAATAAACACCAACACAATGACATCGAGACAATACAAGTCTGAGTTTAAATTCTCTGGATTGTATATTTCATTCCTCTGTCAAAAGGTTACAAGTACTTCATATTTGACTTAGAAATTGCTAAAACAAAGGCCTGTATTAATTTTGCCAAATTTTAGCTACAAAAATTGTGTCCCTTTTTCTAGGTAGCCTTGGTATCCTTTTATAGAAAATCAAGATGCAACAAGCTTCAGACCACCTAGAAGAATATTCTTACCCTAACAGTAATTTAATGCAAAAGTTACATTTCTGTGCCATTGCAATTGAGGGAGAAACCTAACATTCTTTCTGGGATGCGTGCTTCATTAATTCAATGGGCATTCACTTGGAAGATCGAAATGACAGGCTCCTATTACTCAAAAATTGGATACAACCATCGTTAGCTTCATAATACCGATGGATCATCTTGTGCTAGAGCATTGATGGTTTTACCTAAGAAAACATAGAGAGGCGCACCATTATGTTCTTCACATATCTCCCTGTAGATCTCTTGGGTACCTCTCACCAACCATTTTCAGCTTGAAGCAATGTCATATGCAACTTGCATAGCTCTGCTGATATTTATTTTGAATATTTAAAAATTCTTTGGTGCCAATGGATCATGAGGCCTTCTCTCTGAGCAATTTTCTTTTAGTCGCCAAGTCGCAACCTTTAAAGTTTAGACAAGTTTCCATAGCAGTATAGCAACAACCATCTGGTCATGGGAAACTAACACACCTTTTAACTTCCCTAAGTAATCTGTATAAAAACATGCCCCACCACCTAGTCTCTAGCTATTAAAAACTTAACCGCTACCGCATTTGGCCTATAGAAAATCCAATCTTTCTGACTAAAGAATAAACCCTAAGATCCTAATCTCACTGTCCCAAAAAAACTTGTCGTGGGTTGCACTTGACTGCATAATCAGATCCCTTAGAGCGAGAGCCATCCACCGATATGTGACAAATCCATATCTAGGCAAAAATTAACCTTCACAGATCTTGGCCACATGTCATCACCTGGTTCACTCGTGAGTCCCTCTGGACTCCACTTGTCTTACCACTTCATCAATCGCCAAGTTGGTCATTAACATCCGAGCACCTCCAACTTGCAGTTGGGTGACAACCATAGATCTTCTTTGAATTTGCTTTATCTTTAGCTTCTTTGAATGGCTCTTGCCTATGCCACGGTGTCACCACGTGGCATCTCTGGATTCGCTCTAAGATCTTCCTAGACTCCACCTATCCAATTAGGCCTACCACTTGTCAACCTTTGGTTGGCCACCTGACCCACTGGACCACCAAGTCATCTCCACCGGACCCACCATCTCCTTTGGCTTGTTTAGCATCAGCCTTTCAGCCAAACTTCCTCTTCGGCTAACCATTTTTGTGTCTCATCGAAACTGTAGTTTCATCAATGCCTTCACCTTTTGATGGAACCAGTTGACATTTCTTCGATGTGCCCTTTGTCGATGGAACCGAGCATTCGACAAAATGCTTTCACAACTCATTGACACCCTTGTTTCATCGAAACCTCTTATTTCGATGAAACTGATGCCTTCGGTGAGTCCCTTCAATGATCCATCAAAGCTATGGTCTACTTGATATACATCTTGATGATATGCAACATGTCTTCCATGTGGCACCCTTTGATTGGCTCCGGAGTTCACAACTCGGTGCCACCTATCGCAAGGGTATTCATTTTGGGCACTCCACTATGACACCTTAGAATGTCCTCCACTTGCACTAACTACCGGCCATGGTTCACTACTAGTGGTTTGTTGTTAAGTTGTAGGAGATATGTAGTGAGCATTTTTACGTCGTGACATAGCGACAGTCCTTGGATCCATCTTGATCACCGTTGATTTTTCTTGATCTGCTCGATCCTTAGCCCCTTCGAGTGGCTACATCCTATGCCATGATGTCACCATGTGTCTGACACCTCATCAATTATGTGTCACCACGCGGCACCTCATGACTTTCTTAGTGCTTACCTCAGCGCCACCTAGCCTGCCAGCTCATCAGTCACCAAGTCACAGCCATTAACAGTTGATCACCTTCACATGGCAGTATAGCAATGGCTATGGATTTTCATTCAACCTACTCAATGTTTAACTCACCCTTTTACTACAAAATAAGGTCATTATGAGATGTGCACACACGCGGTGGTCCACCGCTTCTAAACTGCCACTTTGCCAAAAGCCCGTAAGCTTTGACACTTAGGATATATGCGTCCTTGTACATAAATACAAAAATGCTCCTCCTTGCGGCCAATGTGGGATAAAAGGTTCGCCATGGCCCTTTCCATCAAGTCATTGGGATAGTCTGAAAACATGACTTTCGATGGCCGATAACGACTTCCTATGCTCTGCACCTTTCTCACGGGTCCCACCACTTAGTCACCATGTCGCGGCTATTAACCATTGAGCACTTTTGGGTTGCAGTATAGCGAGAGCCGCGAGATCAATAGGAACCTGCTCGATCTTTAGGAAGCCTGACAAAGACATAGGAAAAGACATAGGACTTAGGAAAAAATTAAAATTTATCTGAACCCGCCCAGGCCTAGACTTAAAAGGGGGCCCTGCTTGACGACGTACATACCCTTTCACATAAGTGGAAAAATGATGAACAAAGACATTGGATAAAAAGAAAGGGACACATTGAACCATGAACCTTGAACCGATTAGTAAATGGTTCAAAATAGGCATTACACATTCGCACTTGCTTATTAAAAAACATTACAGAGCCATGACACAAGTAGAAGAAGCGATTAAACCTTGAACCTTGAACCGAAAAGGTTCAAGGGTTCAAGTTCAATATGAATTACAACAATACACAACAAAGGTTCAATTTTTCAAGATGCTTTCACAGAAAAGAAAAAACCCTCAAAACTTAATAGGTCCCAACAGAATCATTTGAGTATTTGAGAGATAGGTTAGGGGTATCTACCCCTCTGGCATAAACTTAATTTATGGAGCATACCATTAGTCTGATATGCATCATCAACTTTATCCTTTTCTCCAGGTTGATGTAGTGGTGCTACTACTCAGGGGGAGTAGTCATATTTGAGATTCATAGAATTTTGATATCTATGTCATATCTTTGGCATTGATATCAAAGAGGGAGAGTTATATGTGAAAAATAATGTTTATGGGATTCAGATTAGTTTCAAATTGGACTGCACTCCTCAAGGGGAGTTGTTGGGATTTTTCAATTTTTCATTGTTATATCTTCTATGAGAAATGTTTAGCATCTCTTGGCACTTAGATGTTTTCTTTTTCACATCTAGTGTTTCCATCAATTCCAAAGGGGGAGATTATTGGCAATATGTCAGAATTGATTATGTGTTGCATTGATGTAAACACTAGCTATTATGACTGGTTACCGGTAGAAGAACTAGTGTTACCGGTAAGGGTTTAAAGGTTTTACCTTTTACTGAGAATCTTTGACAGGATGCATAAGTGGTGTTGGTGAAGCTTCTAGATGGAATTCAGGATGTAGAAGGTGATCCTTGATCGTGCCTCGACTAATTGGTGACATCTCTTTAGCATGGTGAATCTATTTAGGTTCGACACCTATCTAGGTTATGGACCAGTATCATGTTAATGTGCTCTCTACATGTTACCAGCATGTTTTATGGATTGGTTAATGTTGTTTTGGTCTAAAGTCAACATGGCATACCATTATAATATGGATGTATGTAATGATCTTATTGTAATATCTTTTAGGTGGCTGACCTAATCGGTTTAGGCCTTAGGGTTTGTATAAACTGATGTAAGATCTCATTGTAGATTGTGGTGGTGGAAATGGTTGTGATCGTGGAATGAAATATCATATGAGAAGGAGATTTGGTTGATCATAGGTGATCGAATTGGGTTTAACTAAGAGGTCAAAGGCCCCCGGTATTGAGCTTAACCGAGACTATAATTAGGCATGGTAGATGCTATCTCTGGCAGTTCATTCTTCTGGATTGTTATCCAATTATATTGAGTTGGTTATAACCTCTTTGTAGTCAGTGAGACTCCTTTGTAATGAGCAGTACGCTCTAGGCAATGTTCCTTCTTGCATGTGCAGGCCCCTTATTATGTGTGTGAAAAAGTGAAATAAGTCTGTAAGCTGCAAGACACAACACTTCAATTAAGTCATTACATGTATGGTTAGATAGATATAAGCATGAATAATAAAACCATAACAAATCGAATAATTGCCTTCTAAAAGATGCAAGTATAAGATTGATCTCATATTTGTATAAGCAATACCAGTGACTAGAATACACCAAGATGAAAGATTTAATCTATGAGCATGATATTAAGCTAAATGGATGCAAGATGGATGAAAGATTCAAGCAATATGGATTCAAGCAATCATGAGTAAACTAAAATGCAAATAATCTCAAAAAGTAAGCACAATATATTCAAATGACTCCAGACCAAAAAGTGTATAATAATAAATCTCCAGGGTGTTTTGAATGAGAGGAAGGCTGAATTTATAGAGAATCACAAGAGAGATCAAGAAAAAGCACAATTTAGGATTAATTGAAATAATTGAGAAATCAAATTTAGTTAACCTCGAGATAGATTCCAATTATAGTTTAATTGAAATGCATTCAGATTAAAAGTTCAAGTTGCATTGGAGATAGAATTAAATTAATTCCATGCACTTGAGATAAAAATAGGAAATTCTTTGATTTAGTCAAGAAAAGAGTCTTTTCAATGCAACTGAACTTCTTTCTCTCAAAAGCTTTGAGTTCTAATTTTAGAGAATGATTAATAATTCAATTTAGTTGCTTTTCTGATTTCAAGTTAATCTCAATTTAGAAGAAAGAAATAATATCTCAAGTTTGATTTCTCTCAATTCAATTCTTTTATTCTATTTTCAATTTAACTCTTGCTTTGTGATTAATTCCTCTTTTGTGATAAATTAATTCCTTTATTGCATGATTAAATGACAAATTTATTAATTAATAAAATATGCTAAGATATTTAATAAATTAAATAGGATAATTGATCAAAATGATATTCTTGGAGTGATTCAATCAATTAAATAAATATTTAATTAATATAGAATAATTGATTCGACATGTAACATTTGATGATCAAAGAATTAATAATGTGCTCAAGATTGATTTAATTGCCTTTGGTTAGGACCTTGGTGATGTTGTCGAGATTAGGGGCCCATGGTTTAGATGACCATTTTTAGGGTATTACATTTTCCCCTCTTTGAATTAATGTGTGAGCAGTGCGTTGGTTCAAAGAATAGTTGATGTCTAGGAGATACCAGTTTTGAACTTGATTGATCATGAACCAGATGAAGAGCGAGGTGTTTAGCTTGATTTTAAGCGATGAATTTGAACAGAGTTGATTAAAGTGATACTGATCCCGAACTTGATTGAACTAGGGACGATAGAGAGAAAAGATACTGAACTTGAACTTGATTGATCAAGAAGCGGATCTTACTGATCTAGAACTTGATTGAACTAGACATAGTGAGTGAAGATAAAATCAATCTTGAACTTGATGGATCAAGACACGATGAGAAAAGATAAACTGTCCAATTTGATTTAAAGCGATGAAACTAAACACCTGCTTAGATTGAGCATGTGATCAAAGATACTCTTTAAACTTTTGATTGAGTTTAAACAAATAATCAATTGATGAAAAGCAATGAAACTAATTAATGTTAAGAGATTGATTCAGATGAAGACAAATATCAGCTTGATTTGAAGCGATGAAACTGATATGCCCCTAGTGATTGATTCGATTTAGATGATCGAGAGATCTCAACTTGATATGAAGCGATGAAGCTAAGATGCCCCTTAGCAATAAGAATTTGTTTGATTCTCTTTAGTTGAAAAATATTTTTTTGCTCGACTTTTGATGAAGATTTGAAAATTTTCTCGACTTTAAAGATGTGAGGTCATAAGGTCATGAGTATGCCCCCTCAGGAGCGAAATCGAAAGATAGTGAGGGTTCACGATTTTAGGCAATTTTTGATGATTTTTTTTATTTGAGCACAAAAGTGATACAAAGGAATATTTGAAAATTTGGCGATCATTTTTGAGAAATTGAGCGCAAAGTTGATTTGTAGAATAAAATTGAGATTCAGCGTTGATTACTGAGAAATTGAACTCAATTTGAAGAAAGAATGAGCTTTTGACGAAAATCACTAAGTGGTCCAAATTTTGTGAAATCAACTAGCAAAATGATCTCAGATTTTGATTTCAATCCCGAAAATGGAATCAGGAAGGGCAAATTAGCTAAGGGTAGAATTTTCATGTCCATCAGAGCAAGTTGAAAAATTAGAGTTTTGGCTATATAAGAGGTAAAAGTGACATTTTCAATTCATTTTAACCCTCCAAGTTTGAAAATTCAAAAAATATTCTATGAAGAAAAATGGTGGTTCCCACACAAGAGCATCGATTCGAGTGCTAGAGATGACATAATCGACCTCGGAACTATGAGCCAGTGGTAAGTGTCCAATCTTATGCCTTTTAATCATTTCATTTTTGAATTTTTTTGTTGATTTTTTAAATTTTTAGCAATGTAAAAGTCAGACTTTGTCGATTTGTCATGCGAGACAGAATCCTGTCTTATATGAAAAACTGATATAATTTCTTCTGTCGTTAAGTTGACTAGTTTTGTCATCCCAGATATACCCTTGTATCGTACGAGAGTATGTTTAACAGACCATTTTGTCATTCTAGGGCTTGTCTTGTGTCGTATCATATTGTTTTGTCGTCCTATGCCCAATCCTAATTTGTACGAGTTTCTGCCTCTACTGTGTTATATCGTTTGGAAAACAGTGAGCATTTTTGAGGGTGCAAACTTGAAAATTTGATTTTACAATTGATTTTGTTGGATTTGCGTGATGTTTTACTTCTCTTATAGCATGATTTGAAATGTTTTCTGATGATCTTTTGTTTGATTCTTGCAGGTTAGACTACCTCGTGTTCTTTTCAGATGCATCTATTCACCGACCATGACATTAGTGCATGAGTTATTTGATATAGACAAAGAATATATTGATTTGTGCAGATTGACTCACCTTTTACAGATGCCAGATATCTGTGTGAATCACGAGATGCTCACAACACTTGTAGAGAGATTCCATTTCGAGCATAACACATTTTGTTTTCCAGTTGGGGGAGATGACTATCACTCTCGAGGACATATATAGGATTCTATGTATTCCATTTGCTGGGAATAAGGTGGATTATGATTCAGCACAGTGTCCTGGCCTATTAGCTCTAAGGTAGGTATTTCATGATGCAGACATTCTTACATGGTCTATCAGTTGGGATGACATGATGGCCAGGTATAGTGATCGGTTTCCTCTAGCATGTGTCCTAGTAGGGTTCATCGGTTGTTTTCTTATGCCAAATAGGGGACACCATGGTTTCTTATGCAGTTGGGGAAAGATGCTAGAGAGGCTTGTGGAGCACCCCAAGAGATTAGGACGGGGTTCTTGTGTTCCAGCACACATATATCGTGAGATGCATGAGATTTGTAATGCCCCACCAGGAAACCCCTAAGGGTTTAAGTTAAAAACACTCAATTAGAGTGTAAATTTTTTTTCTTTTTTGAAATAATAATTAAGAGTGTGCATAATTAGACACAACATTAAGATAATTTGGAGTTATCTGAAACTTGGATAACACAATGGAAGGCTAAAAGATCCTAAGAGGTTTCCCAACGTGATTACATAACCTTACACCTAACTCAACTTGCGTCAAATGATTCCATTAAGCCGGGTAACCTAATTGCGGGATAATGCTTAAGACATGATTATATATGTGTTCAATGGTTTGACATCTTATAACTTTAGGAAGTGTTCATTTACTTTGGTGGTTAGGAGGCCATTGATAGGTTATTTATTCAATGCACTCAAATTCATAATTTCATTCAGAGGCCTCCAAATAGGTTCCAAGCGTTTAATATAATGAAGTTCATTCATTTGGGTTTAAGGTAACCACCCACAATCGATATCTTTCTTAAATATTAAAAGTATGGTTAATTAGACGAGATTCATTCATTAAGGATTAACTACAATTAATAGAGTGAGGTCCCTTCATTTGATTTCATGCATAGCCAACTAATGAGTTGTAGTTCTTATATGAAAGATAAAATGTGAGTAGCCATAGAATTCACTTGAAGTTTTGATAATGCAAATAATTGGACTAATTTCATTAAGGTGGTTATGCATTAGGACACACGAGAGCATCCTCTAAATTAAAATATCGGTAGCTAGATGTCATTTATCATTTCAAGATTAGAATAATAAGATCATAGTGATGTTCTTCTATTAGGATTAAAATACAATTGTCTTATTGCATATCACTCTTTTTTGTTAAATGAAGTTAACATGAGAGAGATACTTTTACTAAGATTTTATGTATAAACATCTAATCAATTATTTCCCATTTTAGTCCAATTTTAGCATTCATAAGGAATTCTTTTATTAAGGTTACAAATATGGATACTAGTTGAGTTCACCCTTGTATGAAATTAATCTGAAAAAGATTATTTGTTAAGATTAAAATGTAAACAACTAAGTAAATTCATCTGATAAGGTGAATTACAATTAACATGGCGATACTCATTTACAAAGGTAAGAAGGTAAATACCTATATGAGATTCATCCTTTAGATTTCAACTTAGAAATTATAACATTAATTCGAACTTGTTACCCATTCACATTCGTTCGACTTACATGCTTAAAACAAGTTAATCCAATGATGTAATCTAGCAAGATTCTTTCCACTATTACAACTTTAATTAACATATTTTAAATACTTTGCCATAATCATAATTTACAATGTTTTATGAACCTAAATAACTACATTCCGCAAGATGTCTGATTTTGTGCATTTGATTTAAATTCGTTAATTTTCCATCATACACTGATACAAGATAACAACCATACATGATAACTTAAAGCATGAAACAAAGGGAACTAAAACACCGCATAACACAGGAATGATCTCGGAGTTCACCCCCTTAAAGGGCTACATCTCTGGGTCTGCTCAACTGCAAGACCCCTCTGGCATTTAATATAGTTAAGGTTACACATTTACATGTCTTTACAACTCTGCCCTTTAGGCAAACACATACACTATTCAACATCTACCTCGATAGATTATTACATAGTGATCCCTTTTAAAAGCGGGTCAAATTGAAACATAACAAAAGAAAACAAACAACCTAGATTCTCTTGTTTGACGGTACCCTAACTAGGGGTTTGACCGACTTATGACCAAACACTAGCATATCAGACTCACTATTACCTAACCAAATTTTATTACAGCAATTTAATCTGCAAGGACAATATCCGGAAGAGGTATTCATTTTTTTTCCATATCATTTCTATCCATTAATGTCGTTTCAAGTTTATGGTTTTGTTAGATTAACTTTTATTTAAAACTTCACATTAATCCTTCATTAATAATTAACCCATGTTAATAATGTGTAATACCCGAGCATGTCAAAATCAAAAGAAATCAATAACTATAAATGAAATATAAATCTACCAAGTGATGGTAATCTAAATCTAAATATTATTTGCTAACCTGGAATTAAATAATATAATAGAAAGCTGAATTTAAAATTAGATAATATGAAAGAGAACTGAATTTAAAACCTCTTAACTAAATTTATCTCCTCTCATTAATTTCACTTCACTTATTAATTCATACATAATAAAAAAAAAAGATGTCAATTAATATATAATAAAAATAAAATAAAATAATAAAAAAAAAAAGACTTTTTTCAAAATAAAAATGGAGGGAAGGTCACGTGGGCCCTCCCCTTTTGGCAGCCCAAGCTACCATTGGTAGCGCTGCTACCAAATGGTAGCAGGCCGCTACCTTTGGTAGTGCTGCTACCATTTGGTAGTAGTCCGCTACCTCTGGTAGCGCTGCTACCAACTGGTAGCAGTGCTGCCATGGCAGCGTGGGGAGGGGGTTGGGCTATGGTAAGTTTCATTTTTTTTTTTCTTATTTTTTTTTTTTTTAATTTTTTTTCTGTTAAACTTTCAATAACAGACACAGTCCGAACCTGCCAAAAATGTGCAGTCCAGTTTAATTTTTTGAATCTATGTATATATATTTTTTTTATAACATTTAAAATCAGTAAACAAATACAAATAACAGGTTCCCAAAACACACCACGCAGCCTGAGACAGGGATTTAAAGCCTTAACCAGCAATCCCCCATTTTTTGAAAGAAAATCCCAGCCTATATATTTTCCAGAAATCTCCCATTTTGTATTTACTATTATTATTTTTCTTTTATTCATTTCTTATTCACAGCCCCATTCTTTTATCAGATTTTTCCAAAGAAAAAGACTTCATTATGGGAAAACTATATTTCCTCATCAAGTTTAAACACAAAATCTATTAAGAACGAAACTTCATTCTAAACCAACCAAGCTTAAAAGAACAACTGCAACTATTCTTCAAAGAAAAACACATTCATGAGTAATATCCTCTCTCTTTTTTTTTTTCAACAAGAAATAGAAAGGTAGATTCGAATCCTACCTCATATGCATTCCGGGCAAGAATCTTGATGAAGAGCTCCCCAAATCTGCTGCTCTAAGACTCCATCCTTTTCCAAAAAAAATCCCCCCCAAAAGAGAGAACCCCCAAAATGTTTATAAAACTAGGTTAAAAAGAGAAACCCTAATTTTGCCCTAATTTTCAATTTCGAAATTAGGCATTTTTTTTTTTTAAATAAGATAAATGACAATCAAAATGGAACCCACTATTCAATCCTTCTTATTCATTTTTCTTTTAAAATTAAAAAGCTTCCATTTCTTATTTAACTCTAATTTTAAATTTCTTCATATCACTTAAGCCAACACTTTATATTTTGATTAATTTAATTTTCTAAAAATCAAACTTTTATACTATATCGACTTTTCAAGTAAAAAGGAAATAATTTCGTTTAAATAATAATAATTTACCCTTTTTCTTCCAAAATGCGAAAATGACTAATTTATTTCTATCTCCCAAATGACTTTAAATTTTTCCTTTCCAAAACGCATAACTCATTAAATTCATTATTTTAAAATTAGCTATTAAATTAACTCGCTATAACATAATAAAGCGACATCTTTAAATAAATGACTAATCTAATGCAAGAGTCTTATTTATTCTAACTTCTCAACTACAAATGCGTAAATGTTACAAATGCGTAAATGAGCACACTAACCCAAGTTAAATACCTTAAGCTTGCTACAATAATAATTAAAGCAATCCCTTTAAATTAACGATTACTCGTATAGAAGAAACTACCTATTTAGATTTCTATATCACTAATGTGTACGTCTACTCATTAAATTGAATTTAATACTAAAGATAACAAACTCCACTTACCTCGCGCAAGGCACGCAAATCGAGGAAGTCTTCCAAATCTCTCGACACGCATCCCAATGAAAAACAAGCCCCACGAATCCACACACGATGCTCACCTAACCATGGCTAAGGCAAGATGAGAGTTATATGACCACCAAATCCGAATTCTAAAGATGAAAGAGGCATACTCAACCTTGCAAATCCCAAAGGAGGTGAACCTTGCCTTAAGCGGTGTTGTACCTGAAACCTCCTACACCCATGAATTCATACAAGCATACATATACATATACATATTCAATGAAGGTGTTAGCTCAAGATTTATCACAAGGGTTAGGAACAATTACATTTACATGAGAATCGATGCAAAAGCACAATAATAAGTATGCACAGTTATTTATATTATCTAAACTACACATTTCACCTTGGTTAACCTACCTTTCAAGAATGCCACATAGGAAGTCAATCATGGTCAAACGGGTTTTACAAGTCTAACTAGGGTATGGGCATTACAAGATTGTCTACGGGGAGGGGAAGAGCATGGCTACAGGGGTATTGATATTACATATATGGGCTTGGGAGAACCTCCCAGTTTGCAGAGCGATTATGGATGATGCCAGAGATCCACAATAGCCCATCGTTTACAGATATTCTAGATACATTATGCAGCCCCATTTGGGCAAGATAGATTATTGGAGACGGCAGCTGGATGACTTGATAGTTGTGATATGGAGACCGTATAGGGGTCTGGAGCCTTGGGATGATTGGAGAGCTATTTGTAGGGACCTATTCATGACCCAACCTCTCATAGGTAGATCAGTGCCAGTGGTTGAGAGGTTTGTTGTTACTCGAGTGATGAGGTAGTATGGTAGACCTCAAGGGATCTCACAGGAGTTTACTGCATACACGCATTATGCAGATGAGGAGAGGTGGGGATGGGCACCAAGGCTATCATATGCCCTAGGTATGCAAGAGTTGACTAGGTTACAATAGTTGAGATGGGATTATTTAGAGGATATTGCAGATGCGAGGGTATTGCCCCAGTATAGGGATTGGTTCCAGCAGCACCCTTTCCCGAGATTTACTAATCCAGTAGAGTAGACACCTCATATAGAGGAGGTTGAGGATGATGCCCCCATGTAGGGACATAGACAGGGAAAGAGAGTTGAGGCTTTGAGGTGGATAGGTGGTGATCCTGGCACTAGCAGCAGCAGGATACCAGCTAGTGGTAGGCAACAGCAGAGAGGAGAGGGTGGATCCCTAGGGGATATTGGTGTAAGACTGAGTGGAGATAGGGTACCTGAGGGTGGTGGTGAGGAGGAGAGAGTGGCTCCAAGGTAGGTGAGATAGAGGAGAGATGAGCAGGGGGATCTGGAGGTGGAGATGGAGGAGGTGATGGAGGCGAAGAGCCTGTGAGGGATCAGGGGGCAGATGCAGCACGGTCAATGAGAGAACTCTTAGTAGGTCTACAATCACAATTGACAGTAGCACAAACATAGCTTGTAAAGTGAGATTGATAGCTAGCAAAGGTTAGGGCAGAGCGAGATACTCTCTAGTAGGAGGTTTTGCATCAGACCAGTTGAGTGGCTTATTACGTTGCAGCTTATAGCGTATCAGTTCTAGTAGCGCAACAAGTTGTACCCTACTCATAGTATATGGCTCAATTTGAGGGAGCTCAGACACCTCGTCAGGACCCTAGTCAGTAGGCTCCACCTCCTCCACCACCTGGCGATGAGAGAGAGGGAGAGAGATAGATTTTTTGTGTAGCTCTTAGGTTTTTTTGTAGACACCCATTTTTTGTAGCCCTTACGATTCTTGCTCCAATGGGAGTTTATATATGTCAATTGACATTATTTTGAACCCTGAGACTTTATCATTATATATATGAGATCTTGATTTGACTTCATTGTACTTGTGTTGATTGATTATGAGATGTTGTTCTATATGCCTTATTCTAGATTTATGCATATCTTTTCAGAATGGATGTAATGCAAATGAATATGGATGTTTATTTTTTTGTTTCTTTTCATATGCACATAAAATGATTGAAAATGAGTAATGAGTAATGCAAATTTTAATTTTTCCTATGCAATAAGATGAATGCAAATGAGCGTATTAAATGTATGGATCTATATAAAATGCTTATGTATGCAGCTAATATCTCAATACACAAGTACTCGATCAGATAAATGATGAAAAAGAGACCACTTAGCTAAGAAATGATGATGCTTCTAACTCTCATTCAAAAGATAAAGAGATGATTGTTACCATACCAAAATCACTTTAAACTCACAAAATGTTGAATGAAATGCAAAATGAGATGCAACCTAAACCTAGTCACTAGATTTGAAATGCTTAAGTTTCATCACTTAGCGTTAACAAACATAGCAGGCAGATTAGAGTTCCTTTCTTTTCATGTGCAATATTAATTATCTTGTCCGTAATGACCCTCTTTTTTGTTCATATCCTTGGACAGATTTCGCAGGGACTCAGATTGCATGATAAAGAAATTCCCTCAAAATAGACAAATAAATGATGTGAACCTCCCTGTAGCATACAAATAAGCGGAGTCGAGGTATGTGTGGTGATTTCACCTTAATGTGAAGGCTCTTATCATAGACACCCAGATGATTAGATGTTTCCAGATCATTAGAATCATTCCTACAAGCATAAAACAAAGAAATATTATGCCCCCAATCCTTGCTCTTCTTAGTCAAGATAGACTTCCTTGAGTTACTTAGAGGGATAATAATCAAAAACCAATATTAAAGACAACATACAAAGAAAATTTCATGCATATCTCAAATTGTTTAGTGATTGTTTTCAGTAACGTTGTTTTGCTTATGTACTCAGTGATTAAACTCTTCAGTAGTCAGGAGATAGGTGACTGACTCGGATTGGATGACCAGGTTTCACTGACGTAAAGTTGACTTGGTTGATACTGCTTAGGACATGTAATGTGCTTTGTCGATTAACCTAAGACTAGGACATTAATCAGTTTCAAGCCATGAGGGTTCCAACAAACTAGAGTGTCACAAAAGTGACTGAAATATATGTACAAGTGAAAGTGTAGATGTATGAAAGAAGGAATGCCAATGTTGTTGATAGATGGAGTGCTTGAGTACAAGAGGTGCCTGTTTTCCAGGTTTTCTCCTACTTGGCAAAGATTCTTTTTTCTTTACCAAGGTGCCTATTTACCAGGTTTTCACTAGGGCATTTTCTCTCTTTTTCCTTTTTTTTTTTCTTTTCTCTTTTTTTTTTCCAGGACTTTTTATGATTTTTATGATTTTTTTAGGATATTTTCAACTGTACAGGTTGCTGGAGTAGAGAATGCTAAGTGAAGAATTTCTTCAAGTGGACAGTCTTGATTGGTTCAGGGAGCTTTTCTCCTTCTGATGTTGAGAGTTGATAGGCACCAGAGCCAAAGACTGTAGTAACGATGTAGGGATCCAGCCAGTTCGGTTCAAACTTCCTTTTGTTATCTCGAAACTATTGATTTTTAGGATTTTCTCTTAGAACTAGGTCACCAACCTGAAATTCTTGTTATCAAACCTTCTTGTTATATCCTCTAGACATTCTCTTTTGATACACTCTCAGATGATCAAATGCCACTTGCCGATGTTCATCCAACAATTCGAGTTCTTGCAATCTAGATATTCTATAGCCTTCATCAGTAATAAGACCTTGCAAAGAAACTCTTAGAGATGGTATTTCCACTTCAATAGGTAATACTGCTTTGGACCCATACACCAAAGAAAAAGGTGTAGCCCCATTAGGTGTTCTAATACTCATTCTATAAGCCCATAATGTAGGATTGAGCTGCAAATGCCAATCCTTCTTAAATTTATTCATTGTTATGTGTAAGATAGTCAATAGGTTTTTGTTAGATGCCTCAGCTTGTCCATTACCTTGAGGGTAATATACTGATGACCAGTGTTGTTTGATTTTTAATTTCTTACAGAGCTCATATAGATCTTTATTCTTGAATTGTCCTCCATTGTCAGTCACGATGGATAAAGGTATCCCATACCTACAAATGATATGGTTTAGGATGAACAGAGCTACTTGTTTACTGGTTGCTTTGATGAGTGGAACTGCTTCTACCCACTTAGTGAAATACTCAATGGCAATTATGATAAACTTGTGTCCATTAGATGATGCAGGATATATCTGACCAATGAGATCAAAGGCCCATTGCTGAAAAGGCCAATGTGTAATGAAGGGTATGAGATCCCTTGCTGGAGCATGTATGAGATTCCCATGTATTTGACACTTCTCACAAGTTTTAGAAAACTTTATAGCATCCTTCTCCATGTCTGGATAGTAGTAACCAGCTCTTAGTAGTTTTTGAGCTAAAGTAAGACCATTCAAATGAGATCCACAAATACCTTCATGGACTTTCGATAATGCACGTTGGGACTCTTCAGTTTCTAGACACCTAAGCAAAGTACTATCCAACCCTCAACTAAATAGATCATTAGCGATGATGTCGTACCATGAATCATTTCAGGTTAGGTTCCTTTTCTCATTATGGGCAAGATTTTCAGGGATAATCTGGTCACATAGATAAGAGTAAATGTAACTGTAGTGGGATGATTCATGTTCGATAATAGAACAAACTATCTGGAACTCAGGAGAATCATAGGCAGGTTAATGTAACTCTTCCTCTAGGAATTCAAAGTGAAAATTAGATGCTTGTAACTCTGGTATGGATGCCAAGGTGGCCATAGCATCTGCTGCTCTGTTTGCGGATCTAGGAATTTTCTAGAATAACACAAAAACAAAATACTTCTTGAGATCATCAACCATTCTCTTATAAGGCATTAGTTTCTCATCTTGAGTCTGGTATGTATCATTTATTTGATTGATGATTAGCTGAGAATATCCATAGATGTGTAATTCAACAACCTTCCATTTGATAGATAGCTTGATCCCATTTACCAGAGCTTCATACTCAGCAACATTCTTTGTACAAGGGAAGAGAATCTTATAAGACTTTGAGATTGAATAATTTTGAGGAGTAATAACAAGTATTCCAGCACTAAAACCATTTTGAGTGAAATACCCATCAAAGAACATCTTCCATGATTGATGATTAAGATGCATTATTGATTCATCTGGAAATTCTATATGTAGTAGTTGAGTGTCTTCGAGTGGAGCATCAACAAGTTGATCTACAATTACCTGTCCTTTGATGGATTTGTGTTCCACATATTCAATATCAAACTCTATAAGAACCATGACCCATTTAGCCAATCTTCTTGTCAGTGTTGCTTTGCTGAGAAGATATTTGAGTGGCTCAATCTTAGCTACTAGCTTGATGGAATGTGCTAACATGTAGTGTCTCAATTTTTGTGATGCAAAGACCAATGCCAAGCATGAATTTTCTATTATAGTATAGTTCATTTCATAAGACACCAATGTTCTATTGATGTAATATATAGCTCTCTCTTTTTTATTTTCATCATATTGTGCTAGAAGTGCCCCCAATGATGAATCAGTAGCTGATATGTATAAGATCAATGATTTACCCTGAATTGGTGGCATCAATATTGGTGGATTGGATAGGTATTCTTTGATTTGTTGAAGGTGTTGTTCACATTCTCAATCCCAGTTGTATATTACTCTGTTCCTCAATACTTTTGTGAGAGGTTGAGCTTTGTCTACCAGCTGAGAAATAAAGCGTCTGATTGATTGGAGACGCCCTTGTAAACTTCTCATTTGACTGAATTTTTTCAGAGGCGGAATTTCCATTATAGCTTGGACCTTCTCAGGATCAACCTCTATCCCTTTCTTTGAAATGATGTAGCCAAGTAATTTCCCTAATGTTACCTCGAATGCACACTTTTTTGGATTTAGCCGGAGTTTGAATTTTTCCATTCTGTCTAGTATAAGTCCTAGATCTTGAATATGCGTGGATCTCTTCATACTCTTCACTAAATTATCATCAACATAGTCTTCCATATTCTTATGCATCATATCATGAAAGCTAGTAGTTACCGCTCTTTGATAAGTTGCTCCTGCATTCTTTAGCCCAAATGGCATGACGTTCCAACAAAAGGTTCCCCATGCACAGGTGAAAGTTGTCTTTTCTTGATCTCCAGGAGCTATTTTGATCTAATTATAGCCAGAGAATCCATCCATTAGTGAGTACATCTCATACCTAGTAGTCATATCGACAATCATATCAATGTTTGGCAATGGAAAGTCATCCTTCGGACAAGATTTTTTGAGATCTCTGAAGTCTGTGCAAACCCTAATAGATTTATCTACCTTTGACATAGGTACTATGTTTGAAATCCATTCCACATAGTCTATAGCTCTGATAAATCTATCTTTTAGCAATTTTTCTAGCTCAGCCTTGACTAGTAGTGTCATGTGAGGGTGCATCTTATGGAGTTTTTGCTTGACTGGTTTAACTCCTGGTGTGATAGAAAGATGGTGCATGATAAGATCAAGATCCAGGCCTAGCATATCAGAGTATGTCCATGCAAAATTGATCTTCTTTTTTGAAAATAGATGAGTGAAATCTTTCAATTCTTCTCCTGATAGTGATTGAGCTAAGTGAATGATGTGTGGTGTCTCTTGACTCCCAATGTTCACTGGCTGAGTTGGCTCAATCAATATAGAAGACCTTTTTTGAAAATGACTTGGTAGTATATCAAGTATCTCACCTTCAGGTGCCTCAGAGAGGTTTTCACCCTTAGGTACATCCTTTATTTTATCTTTTTTAGATTCTGACACTGCCACAATGTGGTTTTCACCATCAGATCTTTTTTTTTTTTTTCTGATTTTTGCGACTAAGATACTTGATATCTGTTTCAGTCATGTTCTCACTATGTTCCTTGGTGGAAGAGTACATGGGTTCAACTGCGTTGAGGTAATAGGTTAGCATGTATTCATTTGGCAAAAGTAGGTACATTCATAGGTTGGTCTTGTAGACTACAGTCAATTAATTTAGAATGTACCAAAGATAGAGTTTGGACAGGTTCGAGGGAGTTCACGGTATTGTCATCACAACTGCGAATCAAAAAGTTGAGTTCTAGAAGACTACCTTGTGTAAATGTCTTGAGACCAGGAAGAGTCAGAACGCGATTATTAAAGTGCACATTAATATTTAGTTGACCTAATCCAATATACCTACTTGTAGCATCGTTCTCTACACCAGACTGGACTCCATATCATGGTTCGATAGTAACAAGATCAGTAGACAGATTCTCATCATTTACATCACATGATTCAGAGTTTGATGCTGAGTAAACATTGTCATAAATAGGACTGTTCTCAGAGTCATCAGAGTCGCCAGATGAAGTTTTTGAGTCTTCTTCAATTGATTGAGTGAATGTATGTATGGTATCAACACCAACATATTTTATGCTGCAAGCTCCTTCAAGATTTGGTTCATTTATCATTTGTATCTGACATACCTATTGACATAACCTTGATGGTTCTCTGAGTCCCTGTCATCTACTCCATTCAGCTTCCTCTAGACTAATAACTGGATCTACTTCTATAGCTTCCAATTCTTCTTGTGTAGTCCCATACTTGATTTGTTCTATTTTATTAGAGGGGTATATAATAGATGAAAAAATTTCTCGTATTCTTCCTTCTTTCAGCTCTTGTTCATAGTCTTCTTGTCTTTTTAGTCTGATTTCCTGTATCTCCTTTTCTATCTTCAAGCACATCATCTCTTGAGTTGCATCTGTGATATCACAGGAATTTCTGTAATGGATGTATCGAAGATGTGGTCTGGACCCCATTCATACTCATTTGAGTTAGTTTCTGCATCGTCTACTTGTTGCCTACCAGTGTATGTGACTGGAACTTTCAGGGGTGCAAATAATTCTTTGATTCTTTCTACCTCGTCTCTCATATCTTTTGGAACTTCAACTCCTTGTATTATTGTAGCTGACACCATTGGAACTTGAGTACTGACTGTTTCTTGTCTCTTGATTGCTAGTTCCTCTTTTTCTTTTCCACACTCTGCTTTAGTTTGTTGAGTGTTGACTTCTTGTGATGTTGAAAGTGATATCCTTTTCTTCCACTTAGACTTAGAAGCATGTTTTTAGTCTGATGTCTTTTCTGGATTGTATCCCAGTCCAACCTTATCATTTGGTTCAATAATATCCTCTTGATGTTTTCCCAAGGGACCAATACTTGAATACCCCATGCGTCGAATCATTTTGTAGCTAGGACCATATTGGGTTGGAGAAATCTCATAATGCCATACTTCCTCGTTTTGACTATCTTCCTTGAAAAGCCATTTAAGAACAACATCTTCTTCTATTTCATCTGCTAGGGAAGTAGAAGACTATACAAAAAGACCATCATATATGATATTCGGAGTTGAAGTCTGTGTTTTCATAGCCTCTGATGGTTTGCCCAACTGTTTTGGTGATGGAGGGAGGAAGACTAATGAAAGTACTGGTTCTATCTTGTATCCATCCATGCCAGTATTTGTAATCTTCAATTTCTTTTCTAAGTCCTTCATCAAAGCTTCTGGAATTTCATTTGTAGAGGTTACCCTATTATGAGGCACAAAGGTATCAACACCTTTTGTCAATGCATTATAGGGGAGATTTGTAATAGCAGGATTACTGAATTCAACTCTGTTATAAGGAAATTTTAAGCACTGATGGTATGTAGATGAAACTGCCTTCATTTCATGAATCCACGACCTGCCCAGCAAGATATTGTATGATAGAGGAAGATCAAGTACTTAGAAAATGATATCTCTTTCTATAGGTCCCACCCTGATTGGTAATAATACCAGACCTTTAGAGGTCCTTTCTTCTTCATCATAGTCTTTAATTGTTATTTTCTTGGCTGGATCAATGACATTTTCAGAAAATCCTAGTTGTGTAAGTAGACTGTAAGTACATATATTCAACCCCGCGTCTCCATCTATCAAAACACATTTAACTCTGTGTTTATGGATCATGAATTCAATATGAAATGGATTGTTATGTGGATGATTTAACGAGTTGTCATCTTCTTCAGAGAAGGTCAGATA
The DNA here is from genome assembly GCF_030272615.1 of Cryptomeria japonica. Taxonomy (NCBI): domain Eukaryota; kingdom Viridiplantae; phylum Streptophyta; class Pinopsida; order Cupressales; family Cupressaceae; genus Cryptomeria; species Cryptomeria japonica. The sequence continues at coordinate 456,911,261 of NC_081414.1, forward strand.
GTGAGGTGAAGTTAGATGACCCACCATAGATTGAAACCGATCAATATCTAAATCTTTTGGAACATTAGTGGTGAGCAAGGCGTTGTCTAAGATCTCTTTGTGAGAAGAAGTGATTTTTAGTAATTCAAAGATAAAAATTTGAGCATTTGTCCTTTTCAACTATTCAACAACACTATATCCAAAGGATGATGATGAAGTTAGCCTTTTAAATTTATCAAATGTTGATTCTTTTTGTTTGTTTGACGAGGCTGGTAGGTTTGACGTTGTTTGAGCAGGAGTTGAAGTTCTAGCTCCTTGGAGAGTGACTTTCTTTTGAGAGCGGGTCATAGCATTTACATGTTGTGATTCATGTTGTTTGTCTTTGATTATAATCACATTGCGATATTCAGGTTGGGAAGACTCAATCATGTTGATGACGTTGTCATTGCTGGTATAAGTGTAATTTACTTTGGCACCTCCTTTTGTTTTTGAGGAATCACCTTGTTCGTAAACATGTATAGGATCTTTAAATTCTTTGTGATTAGCATTTGTCGGTTGATTCCTGACAATAATTTTACCAGCGTCTATGAGATCTTGAATCTCATGCTTGAGCTTCATGAAATTGTTCATGTTATGACCTTTATTTCAATGATAGTCGCAGTATTCATTCTCTCTCCACCATTTTGGTTTAACTTCTAGATCATATGGCCTAGAATTATTTGGTAATGTTATCAGATCATTTGCCAATAAAGTTTTGAAAGCGGATTTGTATGATTCTTCCAGAGGAGTGAATTTGTGTCTAGGTTTCAAAAGCCAAGATTTCTCTTTGAACCACTCTTTTACCTTCTTCGAAGGATTTTATGTTGCGGTTTCAATTGCTTTGAGTGCTTGCCTACCACTAGCCAAGTTGAATATTGTGGGCTTTGATTTGGTTTTAATAGTGTCTACTACTCTATCATTAACAACGTTCTTGTTGTTGTCTTTTCCATATTTCCAATACTTGTTCTTTTCTTTAGAGCTAGATCCTAGTTGTGTTTCTTTCCAAGGTGAGATATCTCCTTTCTTTATAAGCACATCTTCCATTCCGATAGAATTATCTACCATTTTGTTAAATGATGGGTGCACTTGCATTTGGATAATATATTTCAATTCAGGGATCATATTGTTGACGAATATATCCATTTTCTCAAAATCTAGAATAGGTCGTGAATATCTAGAGAACATCTTTGTCCAACATTGGAGGAAAGTGAGAAAAGGCTCCCCTATTTTTTGTTTGGTATTGAAAATATCGATCATAGTAACAAGATGTCGAATGTTATAAGAGTATTGTTGTAGGAATGATTGAATTATTTTTTGAAAAGTTCTAATCCCCTTAGCTAGACTTGAGAACCATTCCATAGCTTGCCCTCCCAAACTTCTTGGGAAAAGGTGCATGAGATATGTTTGTTCATGCATGAACTCCATGCATGAAGCACAAAATTCTCTGACTTGATCTTGAGGATCTGAGGTACCATCATATTTGTCAAATTTTGGGATCTCAACTCGTGAAGGCAATGGAGGCATGTATAAGTTTTTGTCAAATGGAAATGGACATATTGTCTCCAGGGAATATTTTTTGGGGGATTTATCCTTGTTTTTCAGTTCTGTGATCTTGGTCCATAAGGCTTGTAATTTTTTGTGTACCATTATTATAGGTGATTCTTCCTTTTTAGTGACGAGGGTCTCAATATCATAGCCAGTAGGAAGTTTGGTGCCTTGTTTTGCTAGTTCTACAAAATAGTCTTCTTTTTCTCTAGCCATGATAGCCTTCATCATTTTTCGGAAATCTTTATCCTTTTGACATTTATGAATATATTTTTTTGGAGGTTCAAAGTCTTCAGAATCAATTGATGAGGAATCATTGTCGGTACCATGAATACTAAGGTTGTGTTCATCATTTTGTTTTGTTCCGAGTATAGTGGGAGATAAAGGCTAATCAAAAGCTGGAATATCTGATGATGAAGGTTTATCAGTGAGCGGGTCCTTCAAGTAAAGTGGGTTATCTTGATATGAAAAGGATTTCCCTTTTCCTTTGGCATCTTTCTTACGAGAACTTTTGGTTTGAATAGGCATTTGTATCGACTAATGTGACCTAAAGTTGTTTGTGATTTAGAAGTTAAGATCAAATTTAGAGCTAGTTGTTCGATTAACGTATTGATTGAGAGAAGCAACTAAAGATTTAGTCTGGTTTCAAGAAAGATCTATCCTATGTAAGATGTTTATCTACGTTGATTCGAGAGAAGTGACTAAGACTCAGTCTAGTTTCAGGAATGATCTATCCCGTATAAGATGTTATCTAAGTGACTTAAGTTTGATAAGTAGTTGATTGAACTAGCTGAAAGATGATCAAAAAAATCATGCAACACAAATGGTAGAGGTACATTGTTTTGATCTGTTTATGCTCAAGATGATGATAACTAGTTTTATGCTCGCTGTAGACTGTTTTAGGCAAGTTTGACTATTCTAGACTGACAAAATCAAAGATTCATACGATAGGTTTTACAGGACTAGACAATAGTTTAAAAGCTTCAGGATGATGGCAATAGTGTTTCGTACGAGTTGCTTCCTAGTACCGTACGATAGATGGGTATATCTGAAATGACAAACTGATCAATGTAATGGTTTATCGTACGACATAGGATGTAGGATAAAATGATAGTTCCCTAAATAGAATGACAGATAATCAGGGCTCATACGACACATTTTTCAGGCTTAAACGATAGACTATTAGGAGTGATAGAATATCATACGAAAATATGTGGTGCAATGGTGATATGCAAGAAACTATGATATATTTTGAAATGAAGATATGCAATGCAGTAAAGAAATATGCAAATGTAGTACTAAAAATTAAAGTGATCCCACCCTTAGACGTAATATCGGTTTAGGTGCATTTTGTTAATGGGACCGTGGAGTGGATCTCCCTCCATCATTTGCAAATGATAAGTGTCATTTCCAACTTCTTTGGTTATAACAAAAGGACCTATCCAGTTAGGCTCGAACTTTCCTAGTTTTTCGCGTTCAATGAGGTTCCTTTAATTTTCTTTAAGAACGATGTCACCTACCTCGAAGAAACATGGGTTCACTTTTTTATTGTAGCTTCTTCTCATTCTGTTTTGATATCTTTGTAAATGATTTAGAGCATTTTGTCATTTTTCATCTAGGAATTCTAGTTCGTGTAAGCATGCTACTATGTAGTCTTCTTGTGAGATAATGTTTTTCAGAGAGACTCTTGGTGATGGCAATTCTACCTCGATAGGTAAAATAGCCTTTGAACCATAAACTAAAGAGTAAGGTGTGGTACCAGTGGTTGTGTGGACACCAGTTTGATAGGCCCAAAGAGCTGGATTTAGCTAGAGATGCCAATCTCATCCAGTATCATTGACAAATTTCTTTAAAATTTTCAGAATAGTCTTGTTTGTTGCCTCAACTTTGTTGGTATTTTGGATATGTTGCTATGGTTTTGTCATTGATGTCAACACCTGTCATCACTTGTCAACACTTATCAGCACTTGGAGATTTTGGTTATGTTCACTGGCAAACCAGAGACTTATACACAATCACCGGTATTTGGTTCACTGGCAGATTATATTGTTCATTGACACTTGGAATGACTTGGATACTACTTGGTTATGTCGAAGACATTATTCGATCACTTGGTTTTGGCGATTTGGTTATTTGTTTATTCGGGTTTCCATATTTGTTGTTACTGGCAAATAGGTCCAGGATATGCACTGGTAGGCATATCTATTCCAGATCCGCACAACACGTTATGGAGATGATTTATTATTATTGTAAATACATTGAGATGACATCATGCATCAAATATTGATTTATTTGTAATTGATTTTATTGTAATATCTTTTAGTGAGCCAACCTATTGAATTGGTCTTAGGTTATGGTATAAATGTAAGATCTCATTTGTGAGATTGATATGCAATTGGGGAAAAAGAATTATAATAAGGTATATGTGAAAATAAGTAGAGCTATACATGCAGACATCATTTGAAGGTTGAAGGAAGGTTTTTGTGAAGGAAATCATAACTAAACCGGTACTGAATCCAGCATATGAAGATGTTATTTTATGTAGTACATTATCATTGAATTTAACCATCCAATTGTAGTCAATGTGACTCTCATTTTGTGATTGAGTAGTGAGCTCTGGGTAGCTGGCCTTTCTGCATGTGTAGAATCCATATTGTGCACACATACTATCTGTAGTAGTATCATTTGATTGTGGGTAAGGCTTCCCGCCATGGTTTTTCCCCTTATAGGGTTTCCACGTATAAATATTTGTGTTATGTGTTGAGGATGTTATTGTCTTTCTATTTCATGCATTAATATTTACCGGTACTGCAATTAACTAATAAAACTGTCTACCAACATAAAGTTTGGTTTACCGGTATTAAGCATTAAGTTTTGGTTAGGTTAATTTTGGTTGAATTTATTGGACAACTGATTCTCCCCCCCCCCCCCCCTCACTTGTCTCCGGGACCTAACAAGCTTGACCATCACCTTGGGGATAGTAGGGTGTCACAAAATGTTGTTGGATGTGAAATTGGTTGCAAAGATTGTTAAAGTATTCGGGTATTTACTTGATTAATTAAACAATATTTGTTTAATTATTTAATTTCCCTTTATCTCTTTTACACTTAGGCTAACTTTAGGTATATAATAATTAATTCTTTTATTAATTATTATGTGCAAGCCTAGGTTTTCCTTTTTAGGGTTTCTTGACCTATTAGAGGTTTATTCTTTTCATTGTATTGTAAGGATTATCACATTACACATTTTTGTGAATATTGAGCTCTCATCTTTTTGAGTATATTTTCTGTGTTTTGCTTTTTTGTTATTTGCTTCCTTACTTCTCCTTGTAACATATAATTCAACTTGCAGAAGATCTTTAGGCTCCTATGGTGTTGTGTTTCTCAACTCTCACATGGTATCAGAGCTTCAGATTTGCAGCTATCTGTTCTTGTTTTGAGAATTTTTGCATTGGAAGCAGATCGTTTCAGGAAGTTTTTTATGCACTTAGGGATAGGCCTTTTTTACTAAGCACTTTGGGCATAAACGGACCTCACCATCATGCTCATAAGGCCCAAAAACCCCTGTAGTCATTTAAAACTTGACCATTTTTGGCTCCAAAGCCTCTGGGAGTATTTTTCTCCAGTACCAGGTTGTATGACCCTGGCACGTAGTTTGAGAGAAAAAATCAAAAAATGCTTTTTACGGCATGTAGGCTGATTTTTTGAAAAAAAAATCATAAAAAAATCAAAAATAAAAAAAAGTTATTGTAAAATGGTGAAAAACACAAAGGTTTTTGCAAAAATAAAAATAAAATTGTTTAGGGGGTTCCCCACGGTACGTAGGGTACCATGGGGCCCCCTGCCATACTATTGTTGGCATTGCACACTCCAATGAGAATTGAAGGTGATTGAAGGTATTGTCATTGATGACAACTTACCGACAACCTTATGGATATCTTTAGACACCGGCACCAACACCAATAGACACTTCACCGGTAGCAACAACAATGTTCACCAGCATCCCAGCCAACATGAATAAAATATTGTTTATTGTATTTAATTGTAATATCTTTTTGAAAGTTGACATGGCATATTATAATAAAACTCATATATAAGTATGAGATCTTGTAGATCATTTTGATATACATGATAGAGGATAGATATGATGGATATGTAGAGCGAATATTAAGGCAGATTTTGTACAAGGGTTTATGGTTATTGTATGAGCTTAAACCGAGACTGAACTTGGCATAGCAGATGCTGAATTATAGTAGTACATTCTATTGGATTTTCATAATCCATTTATAAGTCAGTGAGACTTCCCTTTTGTGATTGAGTAGTGAGCTCTAGGTAGTTGGCCTTCCTGCATGTGCAGGCCCCTCTTGTAAGTAATATCCATTCATTGGCCAGCGAGTGAATATTGTGGGTCACAAATCCCACTGAGGTTTTTCCCACACCGGGTTTCCTCGTTAAACATCTTGTGTTATGGTGTGCTTTCTATGTTGTCTTTACTGTTCTTATTTAATGCATTAATTCTTATTTACCGGTACACTATTTTGGAATGCAAAATACTTAATAAGGTTAAAGATTCTATTAACCGGTTAGATACTGATTCACCCCCCCCCCTCTCAGTATCTTTGGGACTATCATCAATCCTAACAATTGGTATCAGAGCCTGGTCCTCTATTTTCAAAAGTCTAACAGCTTGAGGAAGATTCTGACACCGGTACAGATGGAAAACTTGAGAAAGCAATTGGAAACAGCTCTTGCAGACTATGATACAGAAAAGTTGAAGAATATCAAACTTGAAGATGATCTAAAGACTGCACAGGAATTCATTCAAGGACTTCAGGAATGATGATGATGAAAAGGAAACTCTTAATAATGAGCTTGTAAGCACTATGAGGCAAGAAAACATGACCTTGAGGAATGAAATGCAAGACATGACTATGAGATTTTGTAAAGACATTGAAGATAGAAAGAAGAATGAAGATGACTTGACTAGGAGACTCAATGATGCTGGAAATGAAAATCTAAGACTCAATCATGAAAATGATATGTTAAAGATAGATCTGATTCACATGGAACATGATAAAACTGTACTTATGAGGCAGAAGGAATTTTTGGAAAATGAGTTAGCTACTGCAAATCAACATAAAGAGAAATTCAAGAAAAGTTCAGAAGAACTTGATGGTATGCTGAAAAGTCAGAAACCTAATGGAGACACTAATGGACTTGGGTTTGAAGTTGATGAAAGTTCTGGTATTGTAAACAATCATGATCATAGTAAACTAGTAAGACAACCTAATGCCTACAAATTTAATGGGAAATGCTTTAACTGTAACAAGTATGGTCATAGAGAAAATCAATGTAGATCTAGAAATAATCAAAACATTAATGCACCCACCGGTCAATGTTCCAAATGCAACAAAATTGGTCACAATTTAGAAAACTGTAGAATGAATGTAAGATGTTATGTTTGTGGAAGATTTGGGCACTTATCTAATCAATGCAGAACACAAACCGGTATAGGATATGGAAAGGCTATTCAGAAAAACAATGTGACTTGTAATGCTTGTAACAAGATTGGACATATTACAAAATTTTGTAGAAGCAAGACTTCACCAGCAAATAATAAAGGATCCAGTTTGAAAGGCAAAGAGAAGGTTGATGAGGTAAAGAAATAATTTTCAAGACAATGGATTAGAAAGACAGATCAGAATGTTGATGAGACCATTCCTTCACCGGTAGAACAAAGTATTACTCCACCAGAAGGAGACTCTTCATCCAACTAAGAAGTAACCCTTGGGGGTATTGCAGCAAGTTGAAAATCATGCAAGTTTACCCTAGGTTGATGGTGAGAAGATGGAATTCTTCTCTACCGAAAGATGTGTTAAGTTTCCCTTAACCGACAAGCATTTATTGTGGTTGTTGGAGGAAAAGACATTATAAATCTGTGTTTTTCCCTCTTTTTCATTCACCAGGCATTCAAACTTCCTAAGAGTGCAATAATTCAAGCGAAGGTAACCTTAGAAAGAAGTGAAGAAAATTCTTTCAAGCATCCAAACTTATCAGGCAGATTAAGGTATTTATCAATGGATTCCTCCTTTTCTCTGGAATTTATTGCAAACCCTACTGTTATAGAGGTAGTTAAACGCCCTAGGCTCATTTTCAAGATTATCCCTGAGATAGCGAAATAGAATGATTCCCTAGGAGCTTTTTCAAAAATACTTAAAGGAGTTGCATATGCAAAAGACCATATAATATATATTCATTGCCACATTGAGGAACTAGGTTCAGAAGAAATATTGAAAATGTATAAAAAATGTTATCTGTGATGAAAGTGGAATTGTGAAACCCAAACATAAGGTTATTGAAACTTTAGGTTTTGTGGAAATCCTTGACATCCCAGAATTTCCTAAGGAAGTAGTAAGGATTGTGCTTAGTAGAGTTCATGGTGAATTCTTTTGGCTAGACTCTATTCAAAAAATCACTAAAGAAGCAATTAGGGCAGTGACTGGCTTACCCTCCACTAGTAACAGGCCAGATAAAACTAAGAAGGTTTCAAATAACACAGTGATGACTTTAACAGGTGCAACCTATGATAGCAGATCATTGAGAGTGAATGATTTAAAAGACATAAATGTTAGATTCATAAGTATGATCTTAGGATAAAAAAACCACACATAAAAATTGACTGAACTTAGTTTCAAGTCTATGTATTAAAAGTGCATATGATATGGTCAATAGTGATGCTAAGATAGATGTATGTGAGTGGTTGAAGGATGAGTTGATTGACAATCTGAAGAAAATCAAAGGAGATAAGAAAGGTACTTTCCGTTTTGGCAATCTTCTTGTATGCTTAATGCTATATATTACAAAAGAGGTTCCCGATATAGGCAAGAAAGACTTTGGTTATGACATACCGATAGGGAAACAACCGTCTAATATCTTCACCAGTATGGGCACAAATAAGGATAACAATATCACTGAGTACTTCAAAACATTCAAAGAGAAAATGAAAACAAGAGAAAGATTACCACAAAGCATTGTAGATAAATATGAAAAGGAAATTTGTTTTGTAATTAAGAAAGATGAGATCTGGATGGAGGTAGTTCTTCCTAGAACTATTTGGGTGATAGAAATGGGATATGAGGTTGATGTAAACATATTTGAAACATATGCCAAAGCCCTACTCGAAGCCAATAGAGAACCAGAAGAAAAGGTTTTTGGAAATGCAAAATCAATAGAGAGTGGTGTGTAGACACTTAAACAAAGGAAGAGAAGAGAAAAATATATAAGAAGTGCAACCAAGCAGGTTAAAGAAATAAAGGAAAACATAATGACTATCACTGGTATCAAGGAAAGTGACTTAGAAGGACTACAACCAGAGGCTCATATCTCACTGGTTGGTACATCCTCGGAAAGTGAAATCCCTACAGAAATCAAAAGAGTATATAGGAAGAGAAAAACCTCACTGGTACCCTCTCCTCCTCCCAAGAAAACTCAAACACCAAGGCAGAAACAACAAGCAGCTGACACCTAGAAAGAAAAAGGAAAAATAGGTTATACCACCACTAGACAACCTATTGAATGAGATAACAGATGATGGAAACTTATCCAATCTAAGAAAATTGTATGATATATTTACCAATGAGGAAAAATAAAGTATAGAGAATAGCATCATCTTACACCTTGATATTTATAAGAAAGTTTTAATAGACGTTGTAGATGATTTGTCTAGTGATTTATATAGGAGGCTAGATGCTAAAAGGCTAGCTATTGTGGAACTTGACAAGAAAATAAAAATTGAGAAACTACTTGTTGTACATCCTCTAAAATCAGTTGAGGAAATTGATGAGTTGATCAGTTAAGCAAACAGAACAGTCTTTTCAATTGGAAATTGGCATGTAAGTCTAATGACCGACAAGGTAAATGAAATCTCAAAAGAGACAACTGACAAATGGGATATTTTCTTTGTTGAGAAAGAGAAACAAGAAGAACTGAATAGACCTAAAACTTTCAAGGTATATCAAAAGGATTGAGACAAAGGAAAAGGCAAGGTAGGTGGACTACCCAGTATAAAAGTGATTGATAACCTACCACCACCTTCGGTTACTCCACTAGTACAGACTGGTAGTACACCAGCTACTGAGAATGTGGAAACACCACATGAGGACACAAACCCTGAGTTTGAAATTTTGTATACTATGAACATAGACACTCAGGAGGTTAATATTGTAGTTGACAAAGAAAGCATAGAGGATAAGAAAAATGATGTTGCTAATGCGCAACCGGCTGATAATATTGAGATTGGATCATAGGGAGAACATATTGAGATTGGGATTCAGGTAGAACAAACTAAGCATACAATTGATCCCTTGGTTAGTGGCATGGTTACTAACAATACTATTGATGCAAGCATTGAGAAACCAATAGAGTCAGAGATACCAGCAACAAAGAATAAACAGAAACAGACAGAGAAACCGTCAGGGGATAACACTGAAAAACAATCAAAAACACCGTCTGATAACATTGTAAAATAGGTAGAGACACAAGCAGAGAAATAGGTTGAGTCATAGGTACACACAGAGACAGTGCCACCAACAACTACTAAAAAGCCACCTTTGCTAGTGGAAATGCAGACTTAGTCCAAAGTTGGATAACCTCATCTCTTTAAGGAAAGAGATCTCTGAGGCACTTATTCAAGGGAAGAAGACACCGAAAGAGCAAATGCATCATCTCACCAGTACTATTCAGATAACAGAGGCAGCTTTAAAGGATAGCAATAGGTTTACTCAGAGTTTGAACTTGGTCTTAGTAGACTTATTCCAGATTCTAACCAACCGGTTACAAGGTTCTAGTTGAAAACTGCACTCATTTGACAATTTTGACAACCTTTGTCATTGATGTCAAAGGGGGATTAGTAGGATAGATAAAAATGGTCATCTGAAGAGATCATCTGCTCAAGGGGAGCACACATTTTTGGTAATATTTTTGGACTTCAATTTTGGGGACAATTATGGATTTTTCTCATGAGTGCTGCCATTCATGCCAAAGGGGGAGATTGTTGGCATTGCACACTCCAATGAGAATTCAAGGTGACTGAAGGTATTGTCATTGATGGCAACTTACCGACAACCTTATGGATATCTTCAGACACTGGCACTAACACCGACAGACACTTCACTGGTAGTGACAACAATATTCACTGGCATCCCAGCCGACAGGAATAAAATATTGTTTATTGTATTTAATTGTAATATCTTTTTGTAAGCCGACATGGCATATTGTAATAAGACTCATATATAAGTATGATATCTTGTAGATCATTTTGATATACATGATAGAGGATAGATATGATGGATATGTAGAGCAAATATTAAGGCAGATTTTGTAGAAGGGTTTATGGTTACTGTATGAGCTTAAACCGGTACTGAACCTAGCATAGTAGATGCTAAATTATAGCAGTATATTCTATTGGATTTTCATAATCCATTTGTAAGTCAGTGAGACTTCCCTTTTATGATTGAGTAGTGAGCTCTAAGTAGTTGGCCTTCCTGCATGTGAAAGCCCATCTTGTAAGTAATATCCATTCATTGGCCAGTGAGTGAATATTGTGGGTCACAAATCCCACTGAGGTTTTTCCCACACTGGGTTTCCTCATTAAACATCTTGTGTTATGGTATGCTTTGTATGTTGTCTTTACTGTTCTTATTTACTGCATTAATTCTTGTTTACCGATACAATGTTTTGGAATGCAAAATATTTAATAAGGTTAAAGATTTTGTTAACCGGTTAGATACTGATTCACATCCCCCTCTCAGTATCTTTGGGACTACAATCAATCCTAACAACTGTAGGAGCATCGCCACTGTTAGAGTGGGCCTCGCCGCAACACCCCACTGGCCCTACCATTGCAGCACCCCGCCAATCCCCACCTTTGTGTTGTGCTGCCCGCAGCGCCCCGTGGCCTCCCCACCGTCGACCTTGCCACACATGTCCGCCGCACATAGCCTATCGGCCCCTTCTTGTAGCCACCGCCAGTGTCACCCTTTCCCTGTGCCGCCCACACTGCACCCTTGCCCGGTCGTCGCTCCGTCTGCGGCCTCCTTGTGTCACCCGTGCCCACCGGCCACCATGGCTCCTCTGTCGGCACTAGCAGTGCCACCCACCCGCCACTGGAGTGCTGCCCATGGGCCACCTCCACTAGGCTCCTACCACTGGACCTCCACCCTCTTGTCTTTTTAAGGGGGGGGGTTCATTTTTCAGCCATATCTTGAGCATACAGAGTCATTTTTTTGAAAATGAATAGGCATCGAAAAGTTGGTTCTAAGCCGGCCCTCGTGATTTTGGAACTGTTTTTTCCAATTTTGTTGTTTGACTATGTTTTTTTTCCAATCAAAGTGGGGTCTCCCTTTTGCACTCCGGGAGCCATAGAATGAGCATCCAAACTCCGTTTTTCAAAAACTTTATATCATTGGAAATCTTGTCCTGTGTACTTTCTAGCCATATGCGTTTTCTTTCTAGATGCTGCTCCAGGAATATTTTCTTCAATTTTTTTCTTTTTCAACACTCTGTGGATATCTTGGTTGTTTTAGGTCCTGGGATCTCTTGTTTGAGTAAGATGTCTTTATTTTGGTTCTCCTTTCTATTTCCAGTCTTCTTATCATTGTAGTTTCTTTTATGCAAATGCACTGAGATAAAGTGTCATCATGCATTGTTTACTTGGGATCTTGCACATCTTGTGCCTTATTGTACATGCACTTCTTATAAAGTGCCATGAGGGGGTTGATGTTTGCCTTGTTTGCCATCCACCTTTGTCAAGTGAGTGTTCCTTCCACAACATTCGCCTCATGTTGTGTGTCAAGTGAGTGTTCCTTCCACGACATTATGTACTATCTTTGCGCCCTCGATGTTCCTGGTTCTTTGTCGTGCAATTCTTGTTGGCCGTTCTTTTCAGTGTACCTATCCCTCTCCCTCTTCATCATTATGGGGAGGTTTGTCCCATTGGTTCTAATGCTTCTGTGGTTAGATTAATCAGCCCTTCAGGCTTTGGTTTCTCATGCCATATGTATCTTCGAGTTTAGTTGTTTGCCTTTCTTTGCCTTCTGATTCGAGTAGTGTCATTTGAGGGCACTCATATAGATTATAGTCTTCTCTACTTGGTCATGTTCTATTTCAGTGGAGGTTCTTCAGATCAGCATTTATTCTTTGACAGTGTTTGTGGATTCTTCATGCTTCAGTGATTCTTCTAATCTTCTCTTGTTCCTATCTTTTTGGAACATTCTTGTTTGGAGGCTTTTTCAGTCCTTCTTCTTTCTTTTCCATCTTTGTTTGGAGTAGAGTTTTTTCCCACGTGGTTTTCTCTATTTCTCCAGTTCATAGAGATTTGGTTGTATTTGGGTACCTGATCAGGCCTTGTTGTTGGGACCCATCTTTCCTACTTTCAGTAGTTGTTCTAGGTTTTAGCTTCTCCCTAAGTCTAGCTTAAGGGGGGGTGTTAGAATATTCGGGTATTTACTTGATTAATTAAACAATATTTGTTTAATTATTTAAGTTCCCTTTATCTCTTTTACACTTAAGCTAACTTTAGGTGCATAATAATTAATTCTTTTATTAACTATTATGTGCAAGCCTAGGTTTTCCTTTTTAGGGTTTCTTGACCTATTAGAGGTTTATTCTTTTCATTGTATTGTAAGGATTATCACATTACACATTTTTGTGAATATTGTGCTCTCATCTTTTTGAGCATATTTTTTGTGTTTTTCTTTTCTATTATTTTCTTCCTTGCTTCTCCTTGTAACAGATTATTCAGCTTGCAGAAGATCTTTAGGCTCATGTGGTGTTGTGTTTCTCAACTCTCACAGATTTCACTTACTCCTTGATTTTTGAAGGGTCGTCCGTTGTCAATTATAATGCACATGAGAACTCCATATCGACAAATGATATAATTCAAAATGAATTTAGCTATTTGCTTCCCTATTTTGAAGGTCACCGAGATTGCCTCAACCCATTTTGTGAATTACTCAGTAGCTGTGAGAATAAAATATGTCCGTTGGAGGAGGTAGGTTTTTTTTTCCTACAAGATCTAATCCCCATTGTGAAAATGGCCATGGTGATGTTATTGGCTAAAGATCTTGAGTAGGTGCATGAATCAGGTTTCCATGCATTTGGCATTGCTTGCATCTTTGGACATACTTGTAAGCATACTTTTCCATTGTAGGCCAATAATAAACTGTTCATAACAGTGTTTTTTCTAGGGCTGGTCCAGAAGAATGTGCCCCACATATTGCATCATGAACTTCTTTCAGGGTAATTTGTGCCTCCTCAATATTGAGGCATCTCAGTAAGGTGTCATCTACACTTTTTTTGTAAAAAGTGTCAGCAATGATTGAATGTCTTGATGATTGTTGGATGAGTGCCTTCCTTTGATTTCATGAAAGATCAGGAGGTATATATTGATCATGCAAGTATGCATATATATCTCTATACCATTGGGACTCAGGTCCTGTTATCATACATATATATTCAATGGATGGTTTTTCATAAGCTGGCACAATGAGTTGTTCCACTTGAAATGCAAAGTGAGTTCCATCATGTGGCATATCCAAGAGAGAGCCTATTGTTGCCAATGCATCGACTGCCTTGTTCCGTGCTCTTGGTATTTGTTCAAATGATACATTGGTGAAGTGTTGTTTGTATTCTTCTACCAATTGTTTGTAGTGTGTTATCTTATCATCTTTTGTACTGTAATCATCATTGATTTGATTAGTAATAAGTTGTGAGTCTCTGAAGACTTGAAGTTCCATGATTTTTCACTATAGTGCAGTACGAAGTCCTACCACTAGGGCTTCATATTCAACGATGTTATTGGTGAAAGGGAAGTTGATCCTGAATGATTTGGGAATTGAATATCCTTGAGGAGTTATGAATAGAATTCTTTCTCCTACTCCATGATTTGTGTGAGACCCACAAAAGAATAGTTTCCAGTTTGTTTGTGCTGACAGTGTAAATACTGATTCATCTAGAAAATCTACCACCATTGGATGATTATCTTGTAGGGGTGCTTCTACAAGTTGATCTGCTATGATTTGTCTTTTAATGGATTTTATGTCAACATATTCAATGTTGAATTCACTAAGTATCATGACCCACTTGGCAAGCCTTACAGTTAAAGTTTCTCTATTCATCAAGTATTTGAGTGGATCAAAGTGTGCGATGAGCTGGACTTTATGACTCAACATATAATGTCTCAGTTTTTGTGATGCAAAAACTACTGCAAGACACACTCTTTCTATTGGTGTGCAATTGAGTTCGTATCCAATGAGTGTTCTACTGATGTAATAGACAACTCTCTTTTTTTTCCTTGTTCGTCATGTTGTGCTAGAAGAGAACCTAAGGAGGAATTTGTAATGGTTTATCGTGCATTGTTGTGTACATTTGAATGTGACACCTTTCTTTAAAAGGTGTTGAAATGGCTGGCACTTTTCTGCCAATTAGACAATGAAACGCCTTATGCATTGTAATCCGTCTTACCGATTTCTGAGTTGCTTGAGTGTAGTGGGTGACGGCATGTCTAAAATAGATTTTACTTTTTCTGGGTCTATTTTAATGCCATGATCAGATACAATGAATCTCAAGAGTTTTCCAGATGTTACTCCGAAAACACTTTTTTTTGGATTGAGCCTTACATTGCATTGCTCAAGTCTATCAAATATTTTAGCCAATATGTTTAGATGATCATCTCTTGTGTTGGATTTTGCTAGCAAATATTCTACATAGTCTTTCATGATTGTGTGTATCATGTCATGGAATAAGGTTGTCATTGCCCTTTGATAAGTAGCGCTTGCATTTTTAAGGCTGAAAGGCATCACATTCCAGCAATATGTTCCCCATGGAAAAGTGAATGTTATCTTGCATTGGTCTTCTTGTGCAATTCTGATTTGATTATAACCAAAAAAACTGTCCATTAGTGATAGCATTT
Organism: Cryptomeria japonica; assembly: GCF_030272615.1. Lineage (NCBI taxonomy): Eukaryota > Viridiplantae > Streptophyta > Pinopsida > Cupressales > Cupressaceae > Cryptomeria > Cryptomeria japonica. The sequence continues at coordinate 456,926,792 of NC_081414.1, forward strand.
CATTTCCAACTGTCAAGTCCACTATCATGTCTATGTTAGGGAGTGGGAAATCATCCTTTTGGCAAGCTTTGTTGAGATCTCTGAAGTCAATGCAGATCCTAATACCTCCATTATGCTTGGATACTGGGACTAGATTTGAAATCCATTCAGCATAGTCTATTAGCCTAATGAAACCCACATCTAACAATTTTTGTAGCTCAATTTTGACTAGCAAAGCTATGTGAGGTTGCATCTTCTTGAGTTTTTTTCTTATATAGTTTTACTCCTAGAAGTAATAGAAAATGATGTAAGTCTAGTTCAAGATCTAACCCTTGCATATCTTCATAAGACCATGTGAAATTGATGGGTCTTTTCTTAAAGAATTTGATAAACTTCTCTTTTTCTATTGGATTCAGGGACTTTTCTAGGTGTATATTACGAACTTTTTCAGCATTACCGATGTTGATTTCTTTGGTTTCCTCTAACAATAATGTTGATTGTTCATTATCAAGATGAAGAGTATCCATTCTATTATGAGATATGTATTCTGCTTCATTACCATTGTCTTGACTAGAAGAGGAGCTTGCTTCTCTGAAATATACATTTTTGTCTAGATCTATTGTAAAGCCAGTCTTGGTATCATCATGAGGGAGTCTATCCCTTGCACCCAAGAATTCAGCTACGACTTCATCATTTTGGAACCAATCTAATTGTGGATTTTCTTTTTTCCCCCAGTGAATCAAATATGGATGCATAAGGGGTAAGTCATTATTCCCTTCTATCGTAGAAGATCCTGATAACATGCATACTTGGTTATTTCGAATACCTGATATGTCCTCATCATAAATTGCTTGTGGGTTGTCATCATTATCAGATTGGAATTCATAGTCATGAGAATCTGTCACACTTTCTATGTATGTTTCACTTTCTAAACCATGTCACTCATCTCCTCTTGTTCTTGTATTTGAGTTTGATTAGTGGACCTCCTTTGTATTGTGGATACCCTTCTTAAGCCTGGTATTAGTCATTATAGTCTTTCTTCATCTGACTCAAATGGAAGAGCTGGAGTTGTTTCTCTTGGCAAAGGTATTGACAATAACCAAGGATTAGGCTCATTTGATGGTGCTAAGCCTGTATCTGTTACCATATTTTCTTGTTTAGATGTTTCTGGTACTGTATTGCTAGATGATTCTTTTGTTAGTTTCTTGTAGAAGTTGCCTCATATCTTCACCATCTGATTCCATACTAGGAGATGTTGGTTCTCTCTTGCTTCTGTGAGATGAAGAGGGAAATTCTTATGTTGACAACTGACTCTACGGTATGTACTCTGAGAGTAACCTAGGCTTGTTTAGTATATCTAGTTTACATTGCCTTGCCTCAGTTATCTTTGGTACATGTTTATATCCTAGCCCTTGACTCTTTGGGTTTTCATGTGGTAGAACAAGTTCTAATCTTCCTTGCTTCTGCAATCCCAATCATGTGGTACCATCGTACCCATGTTTTTGTAGCATCTTGAAGCCATTGTCATACTGGTCTAGAGTTAACTTGGGTATTGTCATGTCTTCTTCTTCTGTACATATCCAGTGATTGACATCTTCATCTAGAGATTCTTCTTGTAAGTCTCCCCATCTAATAAAATAGCATGAATCTGAATACTTCACTATCTCCTTTCTTTTTTCTTGCTTAATTACTATGTTCTGAGGCTTCCCAAAAGACTTGGGAGAAAGAGATGCTTGTTTGCCAGTCAGGGTACTCGAAATAGAATATTCCCCACAAACAACTTCAGTAATCCATAAAGATGTGGTGGGTGCATTTTTTTCTATTTCTGTGATTGATAATGATTTCATTTGTAAGTGAAGTGGAGTTGTCTGATTTCTTGGTACTTGATTATCTATGCTTGCCCTTAAATAATTATAGTGTTGAAAAGGGTTTGGGTCACCATAGACGGTGATCTCAATCCCATTGTATGGGAATTACTTCACGCATTCGTGAAAAGTTGATGGTATTGCTTGCATGGTATGTATCCATGGGTAGCCTAATAGCATATTGTACCCCAATTCTCTATCTAGGACTTGAAAGGTGATGTCTGTTGTAACTAGTCCTATTTGTACTAGCAAAGTCACTATACCCTTAGAAGGGTATTCCTCATCATCATAAGCTTTGATATTGATTCTCTTGGTAGAATCAATATAATGTTCGGAATATCCCAAAGCTTTGATCAGATGTAATGTGCATATGTTAAGGTCGGCTCCACCATCTATAAGTACTCTTCAAACTTTCTTTCGGTCAATCAAAGCTTCCAAGTGTAAGGGATCATTATGCATGGGTCGGTTTGTAGGTACATCCTGCTTAGTGAATGGGAGTTTTGAAGTTGCCAAGTTTCCAATCATGGACTGAAATGTGTTCTCGTCAATATCTCTGGCAACAACGGAATCTTGTAATGCTTTGTCAAGGACTACTTTATGAGCTGACGAGATGCAGAGTAACTCAAATAATGAAATTTGGGCTAGAGTTCACTTCAACTGATCCACCATATTGTAGTTTCTAGCTGTTGAAGGGGGATTTGAAGGTACCCCTTGTAATGTGACCTTTGATCTTCTAGTGATGACAACCTAGTCTCTATTTGTGGGATTTATTTTGGTTGTAGCCACTATGTCATCTCTTGCATTGAATGCATTTATGGTATAATCAAATATGACATTAGTATAATTAGCAGTGTTGTTTTGTGGATTAGAACTAGAATCCATTCCTTTGTCATGCTTGACAAAAGGATCCTTGAAGATGGTATGATCTATGTTTGGTCCCCTATTGGTATCCACAATAATGTCACCTTGATCAATGAGAACTTGTATGAGGTTCTTCGGTTTGTTACAACTTGTTGTCTTGTGACCTTTATTGTGGTGGTACTCACAGAAATCAGTGTCATTCCACCAAGCGGGCTTGAATGGACCTGGTTCATATGGCCTAGCTTCTGGTAAAGTTATGGCATTGCTCTGTATTAATTTTTTGAGTGTTGATTCAATAGGTTCACCAAGGGGTGTAAAGCTTCTTCTAGGTATGCTTTCCCTTTGTGGTCTTGGATTGCTTGACTATAGTGCATTGGTGTTGTTTGTTTGAGTTTGATTCCTATTGGCAAAATCAGCTAGTCCTTGCAGAGATACTGTTGGTTGAGCTCTATTTATAACACGGGCATCAACAACTCCATCATTTGTGACATTCTTATTCCTAGGCCAAAATTGTGGCCTTTCATTGTTTGTACTTATGTTTGGACCATTATCTTTGTGGTGTTTCAGTATCCCTTGTTCTAATAGGCCTCTTTCACATTTGATGCATTTTTCTGTGATATCTTTAAAATTGTTTACGCATTTCATTTGTAATGGATACTTAATTGGAGGTACAAGATTTTCATTGAAAATATCTACTTGCTCAGCTTCAGGGATGTGACTAAGACATCTGCGATATAAACCTCTTCATCTTTGCAAGAATGTAGCGAAGGTTTCTCCTTCCTTTTGCTTTGTTGCACATAAATCCATCAAGGTAATTGGATTATCTATATTGAATGCAAAGTTTGATATGAATAACTCAGCCAGTTCACCCCAAGAAGAAATCTTAGGTGAGAGGTGTGAAAACCATTCTAATGTTGTCCCTCCAAGATTTTTGGAAAATAGCCTCATTAAGTATGTATCATCGTGAGCTGCCTCGATACATGTCGTGAAGAATTCTCTGGCATGATCTCAAGGATCACCTTTCCGTCTATATTTGTTGAACCTTGGAGTTTCAAAATGCATGGCAAAAGGTGGCATATATAACTTTTTGTCAAAAGGATATGGATAGAGGTCCTCCATTGTATAGCTCTTTTTATCATTGACTATTTGTATATTGGTCATCTGTTTCTGAATATTCTCCATTTGTTGAGTCAAAATATCTATTTGCATCAATGGTGTATTGACTTGATGAGTGTTTCCCACAAAAGGGATAGTATTGGAGTACCTTTGAGCTTGTTGAAATGTAGACTGACCATGTAGTTGTGTACCATAAGTCCCACTAGGTGGTGTAAAGTATGTAAATTTTGCATTGACATTTGGCTGAGATGAGCTAGTTATTCCCTGATTCACATTTTGGCCACTGTAGGTGGATCCACCTGAAACTAAAGGTTGAGTTATACTTGTCGAAGCAAGGTTTTGAGCTATTGTAGCTTGCATTGTTACACTGGGCATTGTCTAAGATATAACATTAGTACTTGTTGATGCAACTATTGACATTGTTGAAGTTGTAGTCGCTTGAGTATTTTGAGATACACCTTGGGTTGATGTAGCAAGTGTTGCTTCAGTCTTTGTAACAGTAGGTACTTGAGGAACATTTTGATTCAATGTCACACCTAGTGGCAATATAGCCAAAATGTCCACCCTTGGAGGTAATTTGGCCCCATTTTGGACTAATAGTGTGAGATATCTATCTCTATCATTATTGATGAGAGCGTTGAGAATCATAAGCGTAGCAGGATCTTGTTGGGCTGCTTCCAATTCTTCTTTTATTAGATTATGTTGTATTTCATCAATGGAAGGCATCCTGTTTGTGTTTGTTGATAACGTTGCGGATCTCCTACGTGGTGTTTGTTTATTTGTGGATAAGTTCATATTCCATGTTGGGTTAAGCAAAGGTTTGTTGTTAGGCTCCATCTGATCTTCAGTGTATTGCCGAAATGTTTCAAATTATGTCTCTTCTTTGATTTGATTTTCGAGGTCTATGTCAATTTGTACTGACTTTTGAACTTCATCATCTATGATAGCTTGGACTATGTCGAATTGGTCTTGATCAACTATCAATTCCTCAGCAAGTATGTTTAACCCATCAATTATTTTTAATTGAACGTTGTTTGACCCAAGATTGGGTTGCTCAAATGGGAATTTGTCATTTCCTTTCAGACCCATATGCTAAGGATTGTAATGCAAACTATATGGAACCTAGGAATGATTGATACTTTTCTTAAGGACTCTAACAAGGATTTAAAAACTCTTATATGGTCTTTTCAACCAAATGTCTGATGGCTTCCTTTTGAGCTGCCTTTTTTTTAATTGTTTTCCTTAATTTTTCATCAAGACGGATAGATTTTCGGATCTCATTATCTATAACGGTTTCATCTATATCAAACAGAGCATGATCAACTTTTAGTTTCCAAGCAAGGTTGTCAAAACTATCAATTATTGCTAATTGGTTGTTATTTGGCCCAAGATTGGGCTTCTCAAATGGAAATTCATCATCTCCTTTCAGACCCTTGTATTGAGGTATGTTTCTTAGACTCTAATGCAATACTGAATTCTATATGAGTGGATGCAACTTGGTTGAAGACTACTCTTTTTGTGGTGTGAGGAATTGTGCAAAAACTTTGTGCAGTATGATGACACTAAATGACTTATGAATGAACTAGATGTCCAAGACTTAAGATCACTTGAGAATGTTATGTTTTTCATCTTTGAATTTTTCAAAAGTTTTGGTTTGATGTTTGACTTTGAAGGATTTGATCTTGTTGTGTTCTTTGACAAAACTTTGATTGAGGTTCCACTTTGTTTTTGGTATTTTCTAAAATGTTTGAATTTGGTGAAATGTAGCAAATGACACATCAGACACATCAAAAAAAAAAAACCCATGAAAATAATACTTGTTTAAGGACCTTTTTTCAAATTCCCATGAATGTTGGAGTCTTTTTCAAGACCCCATTTTGTTTTTGTTGTAATTGGTCAATCGATAGCACATCAAGCAGACTCCCCTAATAGTCAAAAGGTCACAAGTATTACCACATGCCACATCTTGATACTCCGTCAGCTCTAACAACCCTATCACACCCTAGGGTGTGCCCATTTTTTTGCCTTTTTCCAGAAATTAGACCAAAGAAGATCACTCCTTAATTGGCCCATTATCCTAGGAGATATATGGTGAGTGTCTTGGGAGAAGATTCTTCCCCACCCTTTCACTGTGATAATTCAAGTGTCTGGTTATTGACTCGGTTTGGCTTCTAATTTATAAGGTGTTTAGGAAGGGTTTCGTTCGAGTGGTCACAATCAGCAGCGTTTTACACTTCATTGAGGGAGGTCTCCTAGTCTGTAGAGGTTATGCTCTATATATTTTAACATACCGATAGGCACTAAGGGAGGCATAATATTGTTGTGACAACATGTAACACTCGTAGCATATGATTTTCATCACATACATATTTATTTATAGTGGCTTGGACTACTTGGCTTTAGTCGTTGCCACTTAGGTCATTCCACTCTCATCAACCTTAATGGCGACCTAAGGGAAACTGGGGAGGGTGGGCCTTCTAAAGGATGTAAGTAAAAAAAATTACTGAAAGCATAAAAGAAGAGAGTCTAGTTTTTTGATCACCCATTGAAGAGGAGAGCATAATACCTATCCCTTCGAACACACAAAAAAAAAGTTATTTTTATCCTTCCATTGCAATTATTTTCTATTCTAAGTGGAGATGTTTCTCCACACAGGCATGGGTGTTCATTTTTAACCTTCAAAGCAATTTGTGAAAGAACATGAAAGAATTTGATTTTGTTCTTTTTTAAAACCACCAAAAGAAGTTCTCTACTCTAACCCTGCAGATAAAATAACGTTAGTAGACACATGGTGGGCTATCCAGCCTAATTTTGTCAGTTACAGAGCTCTTTCTTTTCACAAACAGAGATAAATCTTGATAAAAACCAGAACCAAATAAAGACAGAATGTGAAAAACCTAAACTTGCAATTGCGAACTAACTACTGAGCAATTGTGAACAAATATATGATCAATTGTGAACTAATATGCAGTCAATTGTGAATTACTATGATATCAATTGTGAATTGATGTCTAAGAAATTGCATAGCAATATTAGGTCAATTTCTCATCAGTTAAATTTATTATTTATTTATTTATTTTAGAATAGCAGAAAAAGATAGAAGATAGAGATTTATTTTGTAATGATGTTATCCCAAATCACATGAGCCATCATATCAATGTCATCAAAAAATTTGTATTTGGCAATGAATCGGTGGATGTTTCTATGGTATTGGGCGATTTCTTCTATTTCTTCAATTTTGCAAAACTCTCTTTCTACTTTTAGGAGTCTTTGGTATGATTTCTATTCTCTTCTATGTTGTCTTGCCCTCCTTGCACCTGCAACTTTGAAGGTTACCTTCCCTGCCATTGGATTAGACACGGTCTATGCAAAAAATGAAAACTTCTAGAATTGAAATATTTTTATGGGTTAGGTGTGCAAGATCAACTTATTAAGAAATGACAAAGAAATTTTTTTTCTTTATTGAGCAATTGCGGATTATTTTAGCAATTGCGGTGGAATTTACTATCAATTGCAATGGATTTTGATAGCAAGTGCAACAATTGCAAATTTTTGTTTGATCAATTGTGGATTCTGGTTTTATGTGCACGCATGAATCTGCAAAATCAATCAAAACAACAAATGAAGGTTAGCGTTTATTCACGTCGGGTTCACCAATTTTTTTCATCTTTGAAATCATCAAATCTAAGCTAATTAGGCTAAAAGGATGAATCAAAAAAATCCTTAACTAATCAAGTTGATTTTAAACACAAAGCAATAGAATAAATGAAAGAAGTGGAAGAATTAAAATAGTCAAACTCCCTATTATCCATTTGTGCTTCCATTGTTCTTCTCCATTGTTGTTGGTGTAGGTGGCCCTCAGGCATTGCACTTGATTTTCTGTATAAGATGGACAACAATTTTGAAGACTATGATTCTAGATTGAATTGATGAATGAGGTTGAATTTATAGATTTTAACACAAAAGAGGTGAGAATTTAAACTCAAGTATTGATTGATAGATCTGTTAACTCATTTTGATTGATCTATTAACAAGGTTGATTGAGGAGTCAACTAGATAAATTGGCTAGTGAACTGAATAGACTAGTCAGTTGACTGAGTTGATGAATCAGATGACTAAATGGATTAGAGAGAAGTGGATTGATTGATTAGTAGATTGAATAGATGGATTAAAAGACTAAAATGATTGATTAGTCATAAAAAGCTAATTTTGAGTGAAAATGGGAGATTGATGAGTTAATTGAGTTAACTGATTAGATAATTGATTTGATCAACCAGTTCTTATTTTAGCATGTGATGTAGGATTTTGAAATTGAATTTGATTTTCATTTTCAATTTGGATTTCAATTTGGTCTTTTGAATGCTGAAATGCACATGAAATTAATTGAAATTTATATTTGATGAAATATGAATTTGGAAGAAATGAAATTAATTGAAATGAAGTGAAATTCAAATTTGGGGAAAAATGAAATGAAATTAGATGGAATTATTTGGAATTTTAATTTGGGGATTTGGAAGAATTAAATTAATTAATTAAATTATTTAAATGAAATTATTTAATCATAGGAAATTGAATTAATTAAATAATAAAGATTATTTAACAAAGGAAAACGTCGCAATTAATTAAATAATTGATATTTAATTAATAATTGAGATAGGGTTAATTGATTAACTGATGAAATGATAGGAATTTGATGATTAGAAATGTTAAATGTGATGATTAGAATAAATATTTAATTTAATCAAATAATTAAAAAATTACTTAATTAAATAGACAAATAATTAGTGTAGAATTAATGAGATATTTTTAGGTGTCTACAATCAGCAAAGTTAGAGATCTTTTCTTTCCCTTTCTCTACCTTACTTATTTCTTTGGGGGCTAGTTGTCCTGCTCCTTGAGGTCATTGTTGGGATTCACCCTATGAAGAATCACCCTTCAAAACCTCTTTCCCCTTATACCTTACAGAAGGGTCAAATGTGGGTCTTTCTTCCTCTACCTCGCCAGGTTGATTGGCCTGTCTCTGAGCCAACTCATTTTCAATTAATTCATTAAAACTTCTAAATTTGCAAGACATCCTAGAAAATTCATTATGGATGTCAGAATAAAACCCCTGAAACTTAGGTCTTCTTCTTTCCTCTCTCTTTCCAATTTACTCAATTAATTCAACCTCCTCATCCTTTGCAGGGCCTCAGAGGGGTATACATTTCTAATCAAATCTTTTCTCTCATAAAAATGGTGAGTAAAACCCCTTATCCTCAATTTACTTGTTCTAACATCATTTATATAGCCTTCAGAGTGCCTTGCTTGACCCACCTTGAGTTTGTAATTATTAACAACGAATTCTCGCACTTTATCAAGGGTAACACACCCTACACTGAATTCATTATATTTTATCATCCAGGGGAGATGTTGTTGGATATGGTTGGTCATTTCTTCTGCTAGGATATGTTTTTTTCATTGATGTCAACATATTCTTGTGATTTATTTTGGTGTGATTCGAAAGATTTTCTGATCCAGTTTTGTAGTTTGTTTTTGCTAATCACTGTTTTGCAGAGGTTGATATATCCTCCAGTATATTTCGGTGTGATCAGATCTTGTGTTGAGACTTTGGGATATTATTTTGGATGGTCTTGTGTATCTTAATTTCAGATGGTTCGTGATTTGGTGCTCCGTAAGTTATCTTTCTTTGTGATAGTTGTTGATTGGTTGTGTTCTTGACCTTTCAGACATTGACTGATGAAGATTTGAAAATAGTGTTGGTGCAGTTGTTTAGGACGATTCTAAAGTACTTGCTTGTGTTTCCTAGTCATTCCCTATTTGTCTTGACAATCTGCATTGATCATTGTGTGATTTTTTGGTGGTTTTCATCAACCGGTATTGATTTTTGTGTTATGCAGTTTATCTGGTGGTGTAGCATGTTGCGGTTGATCTTGGCATGAGTTTTGATGGAGTTGATCATTTGGGAATTTGAATTAGGACCGTGATATGCTATGTAAATCATTATATTGGTCAGGTGGCTGATCTTTGCATCATGTGATGTAATTTTGTAATTGTGAGTTGAGGGTTAAGGTTTAGCCGACTTTGTCATCAAGGTTGATGATTTGTATGTATAGGTGAGTTATTCTTGTAATTTGGGTGTTGATGTTGTGTCTGCATTATCAAAGAGTGGTATATGTGTGAACATGTGATTTATCATTTGGTGTTGAGGTTGACGTGAGATTGGTGTTGTAGAGCACACAATTGTTCTTAACCAGAACTATAATTAGGCATTTGGAGATGCTAATATTTCAGTTCATTCCTTCTAGATTATAGTCCAAATTATATTGTAAGTCAGTGAGACTTCCCTAAGGGTTGTAGCCTTCTGGGCAAATATATTTTGAGTAGTGAGCTCTAGGTAGTGTGTCTGAATGCATGCCCATTCCCCATTGTAATATTTTCACATACTATTGCAGAGTATCATCTTACTGTGGTTTATCAGATCTATGTCTTGGTGGTTGAATTTGTTATTCTGGTGAAGACTAATTCACCCTCCCTCTTAGTCTTCCTTCTTGGTTGCTGCTAACAATTGGTATTAGAGCTATATCCTCTGGTAGAAGCTTAATCGCTTGAGGATATCCGGGATGGTAGCTCAAGGTATTCTCTTTAAGAAATACAGTCTGAGGTTTGATGGAAGCAATTATACTATATGGAAGAAATAGATGGAAGTGCACTTAAAATGCCCTAGAGAATATTATTGGAAGATTACAAAGAATGTCTATGTTGTTCCATAGAATGGACCATCTACTCTAGATGAGGTTAAGGAAGAAGAACATAATATTAGAGCGAAGGAAGCATTGCTTAGTACCTTGACTAATTCTGAGATGAAAAAAGTTATGGGACTTCAGACCGCACATGAGATTTGGGAGAAGATTGAAATTCTATATGAAGGTGATAAATAGGTGAAAGTTGCTAAGTTGTAGAGTTTGAAAGGAAAGTATGAGACATTGAAGATGGGAGATGATGATAGCATACACTCTTTTATGGCTAAGGTGAATGACCTTGTCCTAGGTATCAGATGTGTCAGTGGAACAATGAGGAAGATGAATTTTTTGCTAAGGTGTTGAGATCCTTTCCGCCTGCTTATAAACACAAGGTTGCTGCTATTGATGAGATCCAAAGTGTGACTACCGTGACAAGAGATATACTGGTTGAAAAGCTTGTTGCATTTGAGCTGAGTGACTTTGGAGAATCGCATGGAAAGTTTGAGACAACATTTAGAGAATCTGCATCTGTATCTGGTAAGTATAAGTATGATCTTGATGAATGCAGAATATCCAGATATGAAAGAGAGAGAAGAGAGATAGAAGAGAAAGAAAGAGAGTTAGATGAGCTTGAAGCCTTGATTGCCCAGAGATTTTCTAAAGGAGTCGGTAAGTATGAGAGAAAGTTGCCTTTGAAATGTATCACTTGCCATAAGATAGGACATTTTTCTTCTAAATGGCTGGAGATAATGGATAAGTATGACAGACATGATAAGATTGATAAGCATGATAGGAATGATGGATATGAGAAGCATGAGAAGTATGATAAGCCTTTTAAGTCTAACCGGAAGCTCAGGAACCAAAAGAATTGTTATTATGCTATTGATGAAGGTGTTACAGATGAAGAATCAAAAAGAGATGAAGTTGTCTTTATTTCCATTAAAGAAGATAGACTTGTACCTATTGATTCCACTAGCTGTTCTATTGAGGAGAAAGCTTTGGTAGCTAAAATAGAAGAGAAGGATGGATGGGTGATTGATAGTGGTTGTTCACATCATATGACTGGTAATAAAAGTAAATTTATAAGCATGGAAAGGTATGATGGTGGAATAGTTAGATTTAGAGATGACAAAGCTTGTGTAATCCATGGGAGAGGTTCTATTTCTTTTGATGGTAAGCATAACACTGATGATGTCTTGTATGTTGAAGTTTTGAAGCATAATAGTTTGAGTGTTGGACATATGGTTGATAAAGGTTATGGTCTACAATTCAAGGATGGTAAATGCAAGATCTTGAATGCCTCTGGTATAGAGATTGCATCTAGAACTAAGACTGAAGGTAAAAATTTTCATTTGAATGTTGGTGACAAAAAATGTTTGATTGCTCAGATTGATGAGAGTTGGTTATGGCATAGAAGAGTGTGTCATGTAAAATTTGATTCAATGATCAAAATCTATTCTACACATGTTGTTAGAGATCTACCTAAGATTGTTAAGCCTGCTAATCTAGTATGTAAGGAATGTCAGTTGGGTAAAAAAACAAGAATTTATTTCAAGAGCAAGTAGTATACATCTGATAGACTGCTAGATCTTATGAATTTTGACCTATGTGGACCTACAAATGTTAGATGTGTGGAGGGTGATAGATATTTTATGCTGCTAATTGATGATTATTCTAGGATGACGTGGTTTGCCTTTTTCAAGGAGAAATTAGAAGCATTGGAAAAATTCAAGATATTCAAAGCCAAGGTGCAAACTGAGTCTGGACTGAAGGTGAAGTGTCTAAGATCTGATAGAGATGGAGAATTCTATTCTGGTGAGTTCAACTCATTCTGTGAGATGCATAAAATTAGAAGACAATTAGCTGCTCCTAGAACCCCTCAACAAAATGGAGTTGTTGAGAGGAAGAACATAATTGTTCTGGATGTTGCAAGGACTATGTTGATTGAAGAAAATGTTTTGAAGACCTACTGGAGAGAAGCCATTAGCACTACTATTTACACATTCAACAAAGTTCACATCAAAGGAGATACTAGTTAGACCCTTTATGAGCTATGGTTTGGTCATGTTCCTACTATAAGATATTTCAGAGTATTTGGTAGCCAATGTTATATCAAGAGATGATGATATAGGAAAGTGATGAAGGTATCTTCTTGGGATATTCAACTAAGAGCAAAGCCTATCGATGCTACAATAAGAGATTGAGAAAGATAGTGGAGATTGCAAATGTAAAGGTGGATGAGAACCTTGGGAAGGAGATCAGAGCATGTGGTTATGATGATGGTCAACATGTTGTTTTACCCCCTATTCAAACTGAAGAGTCTTAGCAGAATGATCAGGATGATATTGTTAATCTGGATGCTACTGCTTCTGGTGATGAAGTGTAGGAACCTGAGAATTAGAATAATCAAAAGACTCTGAGGTATGTAAGATTGAATCATTCTAAAAATTAGATTATGGGTGATAACAATAAGGGTGTAATGACTAGAAGAAGGTTAGCTGCTAAAGAAGTATGTTTGATTTCTAAAGATGAACCTAAAGATGTTGAAGCTTGCAAAGATGAAAGTTGGATGCAAGCTATGGAAGAAGAACTAGATCAGATTGAAAAGAATAATACATGGGAACTTGTGCCTAGACCTAAGGATAAGAAGTTTATTGGCATTAAATGGGTATCTAGAAACAAATTGAATAAAGTTGATGAAGTTGTCAGAAATAAAGCTAGACTAGTTTGCAAAGGGTATTCACAGCAAGAAGGAATTGTTTATGAGGAGACTTTCGCTCTAGTTGCCAGACTTGAAGCTATTAGACTATTTCTTGCTTATGTTGCATATAAAAATTTCAAGGTGTATCAGATGGATGTCAAATCTGCCTTTTTGAATGGTGATCTAGAGGAAGAGGTCTACATTGAACATCCTGATGGATTTTCACTGTTGAATGATGGAGACATGGTATGTAAGTTGAATAAAGCTCTTTATGGATTGAAACAAGCCCCTAGAGCCTGGTATAATAGATTAGACAAATACTTGTTGAAATTGGGATTTACTAAAGGTGCTACTAACAGTAATCTGTATTTCAAGATTGAAAATGACAACATCCTGATTGTTGAAGTCTTTGTTGATGATATTATCTTTAGTGGTGATGATGACTTGAGCATGAAGTTTTCCTATGATATGCAGAAAGAATTTGAGATGTCCATGATTGGTGAGATGAAATTTTTCTTAGGTTTGCAGATTGTACAAAAAGGAAAAGGTATATTCATATCGATCTCAAACTAAGTATGTGAAGGGATTGTTGAAGAAGTTTGGATTAGATGATTCCAAACCGGTTGGAACTCCTATGGTGATTGGTTGTAAATTGTCTAAAAATGATGAATCTCTAAAAGCTAATCAAAGTTTGTACGGATCTATGGTTGATGGACTAATGTATCTTACGGAGACTAGGCTAGATATTATGCATGTTGTGTGCATGGCTGCTAGATATCAAGTTGATCCAAAGGAGAGTCATGTCACTGATGTTAAGAGGATATTCAAATAATTGAAGGGAACTGTGGATTATGGTTTATGGTATCCGAGGAATGATGATTTCATGTTGTGTGCCTACACTGATACTAATTGGGCTAGTGATGTAGATGATCGAAAGAGCACTACCGGTGGAGCATTATTTTTGGGAAAGAAGTTGGTTTCATGAGCTAGCAAGAAACAAGATTCAGTATCCTTATCTATTGTTGAAGTTGAGTACATTTCTACTGCTAGTAATTGCACTCAGGTGGTTTAGATGAAGCAGATGATGAAAGATATCAGAGTTATTCATGATGAGCCTACTATCATTTACTATGATAATTCCAGTGCTATCAACATGTCAAATAATCTGGTGAAACATTCAAAGACTAAGCATATATCAAACAAATATCATTACTTGAGAGAACAAGTCAATGAAGAAAAGGTGAAGATGGAGTATGTATCTACAAAGGAATAGATAGCTAATATTTTCACTAAGCCTTTGCCTACAGATACATTTGTCTATTTAAGAGGCAAGTTAGGGATATCCACCCCTCTTGATGAGAACTAGATGCATTGAGTTACATCGATCCGGTGGATTTCAAAGACTTATCTTTCTATCCTGACGGGTGAGTTGGTGTTGCTCCTTTGCTGGAGTAGTTTGTTGATATGGTTATGTGTTTTAGGGGGAGAGAGATTCAAGTTTCTATTTTAGGACAGTGATAGTTTGGTTATCTATTTTGAGATCTTTGGCATTGTTGCTTAAGGGGGAGAGAGATCATGTGAAAAACTACTTTATCTATCTCGATCTTAGGGGGAGTTTGCTGAGATATCTTCTTTCTTTGCATTGACTGTTTTTCACATCCATATGTTGTCATCAATGCCAAAGGGCGAGATTGTTGGATATGCTTGGTCATTGTTGCTGCTAGGATATGTCTTTTTCATTGATGTCAACATATTCCTGTGATTTATTTCGGTATGATTGGGAAGATTTTTCGATTTGGTTTTGTAGCTTGGTTTTTCTAATCACTATTTTGTAGAGGTTAATATATCCTTTCGGTATATTCTGGTGCAATCAGATCTTGTGTTGATACTTTGGGATATTTTTTTGGATGGTCTTGTGTATCTTCTTTTTAGATGGTTCATGATTTGGTGCTCCGCAAGTTATCTTTATTCGTGATAGTTGTTGATTGGTTGTGTACTTGACCTTTCAGACGTTGACCGATGAAGATTTGAAAATTGTGTTAGTGCAGCTGTTTCAGATGATTCTAACATGCTTGCTGGTGTTTCCTAGTCGTGCCCTATTTGTCTTGATGATCCACATTGATTGTTGTGCGAGTTTTTGGTGGTTTTCATCAATCAGTATTGATTTTTATGTTATGTGGTATTTCTGGTAGTGTAGCGTGTTGCGGTTGATCTTGGCGTGATTTCTAGTGGAGTTGATCATTTGGGAATTTTAATTAGGACCATGCTATGCTATGTAAATAATTATATTGGTCTGATGGCCGATCTTTGTATCGTGTGATGTAATTTTGTAATTGTGAGTTGATGCTTAGGGTTTAGCCGACCATGTTATCAAGGTTGATGATTTGTATATATAGTTGAGTTATTCTTGTAATTTGGGTCTCGATGTTGTGTTTGTATTATCAGAGAGTGTTGTATATGTGAACAAGTGATTTATCATTTGGTGTTGAGGTTGAGGTGAGATTGGTGTTGCAGAGTAGACAACTGTGAACAAGATACTATAAGGGGGGGGGGGTGAATCAGTATCTAACCGGTGTACAAAATATTTAACCTTATTAAGTATTTTGCATTCCAAAATAGTGTATCAACAAACAAGTATTAATGCAGTAAATAGGAACAATAAAGACAACATAGAAAACACACCATAACACAAGATGTTTAACGAGGAAACCCGGTGTGGGAAAAACCTCGGGGGGATTTGTGACCCACAATATTCACTCACTGGCCAATGAATAAATATTACTTACAATGAGGGGCCTGCACATGCAGGAAGGCCAACTGCCTAGAGCTCACTGCTCAATCTACAAAATAGAAGTCTCATTGACTTACAAAATGGATTATGAAAATCTAATACAATGTACTGCTTTAAATCAGCATCAACTACGCCAGGTTCAGTACCGGTTTAAGCTCATACTATAACCATAAACCTTATACAAAATTTGTCCTATGCATTCGCATATATATAATATTCTATTCCATCCACTATCCTTCTTACAAATTGATTTACAAGATCTCAAACATATATGAGTCTATTACAATATGCCATGTCGGCTCTACAAAAATATATTTACAATTAAATACAATAAACAAAAGTTTACCCCTGTTGGGTGGAGTGTTGGTATGCATTGTTGCTGCTGTCGGTAAAGAGCCTACCAATGTCGGTGCCTGCCGGTGGTTTATCAGATGAATGTCAGGTGGTTTCCTGAAGGTTGCCAGTAGGTTGCTGGTAGGTTTCCATCAATGCAACACCATCATTTCTCACTAGAGTGTAGAATGCCAACAATCTCCCCCTTTGGCATTGATGGCAACACTCATGAGAAAAATCCAAAAACTGTTTCCAAAAATGAAGTCCAAAACTTTACCAAAAATATGTGCTCCCCCTGAGCAGATGATCTCCTCTGAATAGCCATTTTTATCTGACCACTACTCCCCCTTTGACATCAATGACAAAGGTTGTCAAAATTTGTCAAACGAGTGCAAAATTTTACCTTAAGGTTTATAACCGGTTGGTTACAATCTAAAATATATCAGCCAAAACCAAATTTAAACTCTGCATGAATCTATTGCATTCATTCATGGTAACCTCAATTTGTTGGATCGTACTGGTGAGATGATGCATATGTTCCTCTGGTGATCTTTCTCCTTGAATTAATTCTTTAGAGATCTCATTTCTTAGAGAGATAAGAGTATCCAATTTAGGACTAAGTTTATACTTCAGCTCTCTGGCATTTGCCTTGATCCTTGTTTTTTCCTTCTCAAATTTCTCCAACTTTTCTTCAAATCTTGCTATCTCTTGCTCAATAACTGATATGGGTTTGGATGAACCAATGATATTATCAACTATATCATCAATATCTTATCTCTTTTTCAATGTCTTGGGTCAATAGATGTGGCTTGCATGTTTCTCTATACAATTGCTTATACTCCAAAATTGTTGTATCAGTGCCAGTAAAAGTGTGTTAATATGCTCAGTGCACTTCTTTATTGTCTCCTCAAAGAATTTTTCTTTTTATTTTTATATTTTCTCTTTGAATGTATCCTCATTTACCTTATCCACTGTTATTACATTTCCAACTGTATACACCTAAAAATGGTCTGAAGATAATTAATTAAATAAGCAATTATTTAATTAATCTCCCTTCCCAATTTAATTG
Source organism: Cryptomeria japonica (assembly GCF_030272615.1). Lineage (NCBI taxonomy): Eukaryota > Viridiplantae > Streptophyta > Pinopsida > Cupressales > Cupressaceae > Cryptomeria > Cryptomeria japonica. Next base: position 456,944,247 of record NC_081414.1, read on the forward strand.
AATTCACTAAGTAATTTGATTAAATTTCTCCTTTCATCTACTTATTAATAAATCTAAGGATTTATTAAATAGGTTCATTTCATTTCACCCCTTTAATTAATTAATTCAAATTAATTAATTCCCTCCATCCAAATTCATTTCTTCTAAATCCCCTAATTAATTGAAAACAAATCAATCATGAGTTGTTGAGATTAATTATCCTTTTCCTATTATTTGAATTTTTAAATTCAAATTCTCCTAACTTCTACCACTCCTAAACCTAACCATTCCTAAACCTAACCCATTCTACCTACCACCATGTCCACTTTCATCCAATCTCTTCTAGAACCTTGTGACACTTGTCACTAAGTGTTCCCTTTCATCCAAACCCTTCTAGAAGCCTCTTGACACTTGTCACCATAGAGATGACAGATGTTCCCTTTAATTCAACCCCCTTTGCCATCCTCCTCCAATTTAACCATTGATATCTTCAAATCAATCTTGACCATTGATTCTTGCCACCTCACCCCTAGCCTTAAGAAATCCTATAAATAGACCTCATTTTGGAGCTCAAAGGGTCCCAATTTCAGATCATTCTTGCATATCATTTGATCCCATCTCATTCTCATCTTATGCATTGTTACTATAGGCATCTAGTTTATAGTTTATCATTTTTAGCAATGTTGTCATGCTCAATTTTAGCTTAATCATGCTAGATCAATCATTCATATAGCATAAATAATGTTGTTGGGACTCATTAAATTTGAGTCAAGTTTAGAAGCCCATTTCAAAATTTGGCTCTGAATTTCCAAATGAGTCAGTTTGAATGGCCTAGTTAGAGAGAGGGTAAAAATGGAGCCCATTGATTTTCAAAGGGTAAGGCTTGGGAAATGTGTCTTACACCTTTCATTTGGCCTATTCAGTAATGTGCAACTTTCAGAATTCAATTTGGATAAGTTTATCAGGTACCCATTACGAGGGGTGAGCTGAAAGTGTATTTTAGGCACAAATGCATATTTTATTGAGTAGCCTACTTTGGGTGTTTATATTTTGCCCTGTTGATTGTCATGAAGAATTTCAAAATGGATTGAATTGCATGTATAAATGTGAGTCAACATGAAAAATTTCAAGTCTCTAGCAATTCATTTGCTCAATTTTCAAAGCTCAATATGTTTGCAGTTTGTATGGTTTGAAAAGTCCCTGTCTCAGCTGCTAGTCGGAGCCCTTTTTTGCATAAGTGTAAAAGTTGCCTCGGTGAATGTCATGTCAGAATTTTTGTTCCGAGATATTGTTGGCATGAATGAAAAGCTATGTTTCAAATTTCAAGACTCTGCCAATCCTTTTGATTGGTTTTCGAAAGGGTCTATTGAGCCATCTTTTTCAGTTATCCGTACTTTTGTTGTCGCATCAGTTAAAGTAGCCATTTTCATGAGTGTGCCATTTGCACCTAGCCAGACTTTTAGTCGAACTGAGTATTCTAAGATTTAATATGTACTTCAAGGTACCCAGACCTCAAATTTGAGGGTCTACGAAGGTCATTTGATCTTTTTAAGAAAGGCATCATGTGTTGCCTGAACATTGACTTCATTAGGTCCACAGTGTCGACAAAGCCAGTTGGTCATTTTTGACAATTAATATCTCTTCGCTCAAGATTCATCTTGAGAAACCGTTTGGTAGAGTTCATCCTTGTATATCAGAGTACACGCCTGTTAGATGGTGAGGTCCAAAAAGGTGTTTTGATTGGTTTGAAAATTACGTCTTCATGATTAAATGCGAAAATGTGGTGTAAGTGCCTGAAAGTTGCAAAACTCAGTCTGATGATCCGAAAATGGTGTTGATCGACTCCAGAGGTAAGTTTAAGGTTCCTGAGGTATTTTAGAGGTCAATTGCATGAAAACAAAAAAAAAATTAGTCGGACCCACTTTGGGGCCCGACCTGGCTCATGCCCACGCATTAATTTTGTGGTGAAATAGTCTTAAAGAAAAGCATGTATCTTCCAAAACCAAGTTGGGTATTGATGCAATGCATCTTTGTTGCTTCCATTTTGAGAGAATGTGACAGGTTTTATCATATCATTAAAAAATCATGCATGGTTATTACAAAACACACTTCAGATCCTATGTCTTTTTCTCACTATCAATAAATAAACCATTTGAATATCTCAAGGAATAGAAAATGGTGAGTGCCAATGGAATTAGAGTATAAGTACAAAAGGAATTCATGTTGAAATTCATGTGGTGTGATGAGAATAAGTGTGATGTGCTAGAGTTATTGCTGACGAATGGAGGCTCAAATATTATGAAATACATATATTTACATCAAAGAAAACAAGTATATATTGCAGATTTTCAGTATGATTTTGTTGGTGTGCAGAATGGTGAGTGGAAGAATAAAGAATGCATGTAAATGTTCATTATGCTTGTAATGTGTAGGAAGTTTGGAGCAGATATAGAAGCTTCTAGCAAAATGAAATCAGCACACCTGTCTCTCGACGGGAAAACAATGTCTGGTGGGCAGCGTCGAAGCCTCAGAGAAAGATGCAAACACCAGTTTCACCCCTGAGTGGATGGTGGAGGAGAGGCATTTTCTGAGTTATTAACCAAATGACATTGGCAGGCTAGGAGCCAACTCTCCCTACTCATAGAAACTTAGGCAAATGAGATAGCATGGCAGCGTGGTTCTGAAAGCATTTTCCCCTGCATGAGTATGTTAAAAGGTATTTAACCAAATGCAAGTCCTCCCCCCTCTCACGTGGTTGAGCAGAGTGTAGCATAGAAACTCAGGAAAATGAGATGGCATGGCATGTGGTTCTTGAAAGCAGAGGTTTTCAGCTTCTCAACAAACACAATTCGCAGGTGTTCTCCAAGACTTCCATCCTCTATGGCACGTGATATGGTGAAGGAGGCATAAAAACTTTCAAACAAATGCGATCTTGCAGTAGTATCCTCCTTCTACGTGGCACATGGTAAGGTGTTGAAATTTTGAAAGCTTTTCAAACATGTGCCAATCCTCCCTACCATGAGTTGAAAGATGTAACCCCTACGTGGATGGTGGAGGAAAGCCAATATGGAAACTTTCAATTAAATGTAGACAACAGTTCAACGTTCCCCTCATGTGCTCTCCTCCTATGTGTTTTTGGCAAAGGGCATACTTTAAACCTCAACCAAATCCATTGGCGCCATTAAAACTTAAGGTGAAACCCTTCAAAAGTGCAGTCCCTAGCGGAATGCTTTATCCCACATTTGTTGGGAAATGGGAGATTTTAACATTTAAAACTAAGGCCGCACTCATTCATAGTGTCAAAGCCTTGAGGGCTTTTGATGGATGGTGCTGATGGGCACCCAAGGTGGATCCCATGTGCATGGGCATGCTTCCTGAGGCGACCGAGAAGGCTGATAAATGGTGACAAGTGGACCCCATGCAGGCACGGATCTCGAGGCAAGCAAATTTTGCAGAGGAAGAGCATATTAACCAGCAAGAATGTTGAGGAGATCAAACGGTACACATGGATTCCCGAAGGGAAGATGCATGTTGAATACCCTTCGTGAAATAGCGAAAAGCACGTGCTCAAATGGAAAACGTTAAAGAGTGAGCAAGTTCAGAGGATCCAATGGTTGTCGTGACTTCGGGAAGGAAAGATGATCGCTAGTTAGCCATTGTGAAATGGTGAAAGACAGGTGGCGGGTCCAGGTGGAAAGACAGCTCGGAGGTGGCGATGAAGTGGCGATGACGTGGCATACAGTTGGCCAACCAATGGCCCACAGGTGGCTGACACATGGCCGATGGATGAGGTGTCATCTAAGATGGTGCCCAATGGATCCCATCAATGAATCACAGGTCACCACATGGGGACATCAGCATGTAAAATGGGTGAAAAATCAAAGTTAATTATATAGTGTAAACTATATAAAAAATTGGAAAAATTTAAATGACAGAGGCATATTCAGAATTAATTCGCCCAGAGGTCCATTTTGGCCTGAAATGCCAAGTATCATATATCACCAGAAAGCACTCAGGATAAGGAATCCATTAAGGTAGTTAGCTTTAATAAATTTTGGATATTTTGGGAGTAGTTTCCATGAGAAAGATGAAGGAAGTGAAATTCAGTTGGAAAAAGAGACACTTGGCAAATTTTGATGAAACCTAATCTTTTTCCCTCTCCTTTTTATTCCCATTTTCTTCTCACTGTAAGGGTTCTAAAATTCTGTGAGAGTGGCTCCAGTTTTCATGGCTTCCAATTCTGAGTTCTGCTCAAAATTGTACAAGGCAATGTCCTTTTCCATAGAATAGAGTATCTTGTTGCTGTAAATGTTTTTGTTGCAGGTCATGTATGTGTAAGGCATATACACAGTTTATTGGATTGTCTTTAAGCATTTTCTGTCTTCAATAGATCCAGTCTTCAAGGGAGTTTGGGTTTGTCCTCTCAAGTGGGAGTGTAAGGGTTATTTTCAGGTACTCTTCAAGGAAGAGTTTAAATTCTATGAGCAATCATTTTGGATTTAGGATAATGTTTAGATATGTATGATCCTCTGTCTGAATTTAGAATGTATTAATGTCAGGTATTAATACAGAGATATCTTTCTTAATAAATTGGATTTACAATAGAGGTGTTCATTTTTCAGTTTGATGTATGACTCTATTGCCCTTAGATAAGGCATTGATCTTACAGATTTTGTGGTTTTCTCGGGGATTTAAAATCAAATCAAAATTTAATATATTTTCTTTTTGTTTTGTGGTAATGTCCCACCTATCTCAAGCTCCAATGTAGCTGAGAGTCAATGTGAATGTAGCTACTTTGCAGTACTTTCCTTATTGTTCAGCTATGTTTGAGATTTTTTCTTTGATGGTGATGTTGTGTGTGAGTTTAGAACGTATTTGAAGTGCATCATAGGTAAACCCGCCTAGGCCTTGAAGAGCTTGAAGAGAAGAAGGATTAAATATCCTTGTTAAGTTGGTCTAGTTAGTCCTTTGAAATCATAGTTGAGGTTGGCTGCCTTTCAAAATTTGGTTGTAGATTATACTGGATGTTGATTTTATTGTTCAGCATAAAAAAGAGCCAACAAAATGGCGACTCTGTTGGGGAGGTAACAGTATTTTGTAACTGCATTATTCAGTAAGGTTGAGAGAAGTTGTAGTCACCTTGTTGATTGCAGTCAAACCCATGAGTCTAGCCAAAATTCATTTGGGGAAGAGTCTTAGAAGTTTACAAATTTGAAAGTTATTTTTCAGATTTGAAAGTGTATACCCTGGAAATTCTTGTTGTTAAGAAATTTGAAAAATATTATGTGACTCTGCTATGTGTGGTGAGACATAAAAAATTGAAAGTGTTTCAGAGTGAAGATCAATAGTTTAAAATTTATTCCTCTTCAGGGAGGTGGCGACTCTGTAAGAATGAACCTAAGATTTGGAGGAGCTCTTCAAATTTCTAGTCAAAAGTGATGTGAACAGCAACAACAAATTTTCTCCAGGTATTCCTCAAGGTATTCATGAAATTATATGTTCCTTATAAGGTGAAACAGTCACCATAGAAAGGAAAAGAAATCTGCACTTTACATCATGTTTTAAAAAAAAATTCAGTTAACTCATGGGAGAAGTGTGTATGGTTGTGAAAAATTATGACTGCATATGTTTTGGAAAGAATTCATGAAACAATAAGATGCATGGTCAAGATAATGGTTCAGTAGATATTTTAAACCTGGTGGATCTAGATGTAGTTCCTAGATCTCCAAATCCTTTGTCAAATCTGAAGGAGATTGATAAAGAGATTGCAGTATGTCTTCAAGAGATCCAAGATAAAGTTGTCTGGTTTTTAAAAGGGAAAGTAGGGAAAAGAAAAAAAGAGTCGTCATATGTTTTCTATGAAAGATTTATAGCTGCATTGAATGAGCTTTCAGCTGATGCTAGACCCCATGAGTCTGTTTTGATTGAGTTATTTTTAGAGCTTGATGAGCCTGATTCAGTTAATTGGTCTACAACTTTGAGAGAAGAAAGTGTCACATGTATCAAAGAATGGATGGATGATATTGAGCTAAATAAATCTGAAAATGAACATAATATTGAGTATACTAATATTGACAATGAAATGGATGAATACCAAAGTAATGTAGATGAATTTGTGAGCAAGGATATCTCTTGTGATTTTGAAAATGATTCTTATGATCAGCATGACAGTACAGAATTTTGTTCTTAGTATGAGGAGGATGAAAATATAGATTGTTGTTCTAGTGTGCAAGATTGTAACTCTTTAGAGTTTTCAGATTTGAATAATATGAATGACATTATTGTTAAGTTCAATCCACAAGATGTTTGCAACCCCAGTTATGAAACTATGTTGCAACATATAGAAGCACTTTATGAGCAGCATTTTAAAGGCTATGATGCGGATCCGAGTTGTTGTAATGATGAAATAAGTGTGTATAGAGACATGAGTACTTCTGATTTAATACCTTTATCAGATTGGGACAATGCATATAGCTCAGAGGATGAAGCCAAGGAAAATGGAAATGAAGAAAGGTTCACTAAGTAGTGAACAAATTTCAGAGCTCCTGGCTGCTGATTTTCAGAGGTATGCATCCAAAAATGTGCCCAATCTCTCACACCCAACCAGTACCTGTTTAGATATTGATGATGTTTTTGAGGGTGTGAAGTATGATACATATGTTATTGATTCTTTCCCTATTTTTGATTTGAGTGATGGACAAGATGAAGATGCATATATGCTTGATAGGAGTGATAATGTAGATTCATATGTTAATATGAAATCAGATTTTTGTATGCATTGTATGGATCTTGTTGTTAAAGAGAATAACAGATTTGAAGTAGTTTTCTTAGATTTGCAAGTGGGAAATGAACCATTGATAAGTGATGATTATGTGTTTTTACCTATGCAAAGTGTTGATAGAAATTGTGATCAACAAGATGAGGTGCAGTCATGTTATGAGGAAGTTTTCCTCTCTAGTTTGCAAGCCATTATTGTGGAAGAGTGTTCATCATTTGAGAAAACTAGCAATAGAGATGTGCCTGATGTTTTCAACTTTTAGAATAAGTTAGGCCACTTTTCATTTCAGTTGGAAAAGAATGGTAAAGAGTATGGCATTCTTATGTCACCTAGTGATCAACCCTTCCAGCATTTGTTTGGTTTTCAAGGATTTTATGATTATGAACATGCTGCTGATTATGTTTTATGTGATTAGCTGATTAGAAATGGAAGTGTGATTGATCAAGAAGATGTGAATGTAACTTTCAGTGTACCTCTAGTTTGTGGAAATGAAAGTCATGCATTTGATAGAGGTAAGAATTGATTTCAGTTTTGATGGCCCGGGGCCATTTATAAGTTGTATATCTTGTATAGTTGCTTTACTTCAGTTTTGTGGTTTCAATAAATTGCCCTATTGTTTGGGTAGAATAAGGAAGCCCTATTTTTGAGAAGAGAAGAGAAGAGAGAGATCCGTTTTGGGTGGTCTGTGTAACCATAGATTCTAGATTCTTGTGTTGATCTTGCAATCAACCATCCCCAGTCAGAGCCAATATTGGGACTCATTAAATTTGAGTCAAATTTAGAAGCCCATTTCAAAATTTTGCTCTGCATTTCCAAATGAGTCAGTTTGAATGGCCTAGTTAGAGAGAGGGTAAAAATGGAGCCCATTGATTTTCAAAGGGTAAGGCTTGGGACATGTGTCCTACACCTTTCATTTGTCCTATTAAGTGACGTGCAACTTTCAGAATTCAATTTGGATAAGTTTATCACGTACCCATTTCGAGGGGTGAGCTAAAAGTGCATTTTAGGCACAAATGCAAATTTTATTGAGTAGCGTAATTTGGGTGTTTATATCTTTTTCCTTGTTGATCGTCATGAAGAATTTCAAAATGGATTGAATTGTATGTATAAATGTGAGTCAACATGAAAAATTTCAAGTCTCTAGAAATTCACTTCCTCAGTTTTCAAAGCTCAATATGTTTGCAGTTTGTATGGTTTGAAAAGTCCCTGTCTCAGCTGCTAGTCGGAGCCCTTTTTTGCATAAGTGTAAAAGTTGCCTTGGTGAATGTCATGTCAGAATGTTTGTTCCAGGATATTGTTGGCATGAATGACAAGCTATGTTTCAGATTTCAAGCCTCTGCCAATCCGTTTGATCGGTTTTCAAAAGGGTCTATTGAGCCATCTTTTTCAGTTATCTATACTTTTGTTGTCGCATCAGTTAAAGTAGCCATTTTCATGAGCGCGCCATTTGCACCTAGTCAGACTTTTGGTCAAACTAAGTATTCTAAGTTTTAATATGTACTTCAAGGTACCCATACCTCAAATTTGAGGGTCTGTGGAGGTCATTTGATATTTTTAAGAAAGGCATCATGTGTTGCCTAAACATTGACTTCATCAGGTCCGCAATGTCGACAAAGCCAGTTGGTCATTTTTGACAATTAATATCTCTTCGCTCGAGATTCATCTTGAGAAACCATTTGGTAGAGTTCATCCTTGTATATCAGAGTACACGCCTGTTAGATGGCGAGGTCCAGAAAGGTGTTTTGACTGGTTTGAAAATTATGTCTTCGCGATTAAATGCGAAAATGTGGCGTAAGTGCCTGAAAGGCAAAACTCAGTATGATGATCCGAAAATGATGCCGATCGATTCTAGAGGTAAGTTTAAGGTTCCTGAGGTATTTTAGAGGTCAATTGCATGAAAACGAAAAAAAATTTAGTCGGACCCACTTTGGGGCCCGACCTGGCTCATGCCCGCGCATTAATTTTGTGGTGAAATAGTCTTAAAGAAAAGCATGTATCTTCCAGAACCAAGTTGGGTATCGATGCAATGCATTTTTTTTGCTTCCATTTTGAGAGAATGTGACAGGTTTTATCATATCATTAAAAAATCATGCATGGTTATTACAAAACACACTTCAGATCCTATGTCTTTTTCTCAACTATTATAAGTGTGATGTGCCAGAGTTATTGTTGATGAATGGAGGCTCAACTATTATGAAATACATATATTTACATCAGAGTAAACAAGTACATATTGCAGATTTTCAGTATGATTTTGTTGGTGTGCAGAATGGTGAGTGGAAGAATAAAGAATGCATGTAAATGTTCATTATGCTTGTAATGTGTAGGAAGTTTGGAGTAGATATAGAAGCTTCTAGCAAAATGAAATCAGCACACCCCTCTCTCCACATGGAAAACAATGTCTAGTGGGCAGCGTTGAAGCCTCAGAGAAAGATGCAAACACTAGTTTCCCCCCTGCGTAGATGGTGGAGGAGAGGCATTTTCTGAGTTATTAACCAAATGACATTGGCAGGCTGGGAGTCAACTCTCCCTCCACGTAGAAACTCAACCAAATGAGATATCATGGCAGCGTGGTTCTGAAAGCATTTTCCCCATGCGTGAGCATGTTAAAAGGTATTTAACTAAATGCAAGTCCTCCCCCCTCTCATGTGGTTGAGTAGAGTGCATCATAGAAACTCAGGCAAATGAGATGGCCTTGCACGTGGTTCTTGAAAGGAGAGGTTTTCAGCTTCTCAACAAACGCAATTCGCAGGTGTTCTCTAAGACTTCCATCCTCCATGGCACGTGATATGGTGAAGGAGGCATAAAAACTTTCAAACAAATGTGATTTTGCAGCAGTATCCTCCTTCTGCGTGGCACATGGTATGGTGTTGAAATTCTGAAAGCTTTTCAAACATGTGCCAATCCTCCCCACCATGAGTTGAAAGATGTAGCCCCTGTGTGGATGGTGGAGGAAAGCCAATGTGGAAACTTTCAATTAAATGCAGACAGCAGTTCAACGTTCCCCTCACGTGCTCTCCTCCTGTGTGTTTTTGGCAAAGGGCATGCTTTAAACCTCAACGAAATCCATTGGCACCATTAAAACTCAGGGTGAAACCCTTAAAAAGTGCAGTCCTAGGTGGAATGCTTTATCCCACATTTGCTGGGAAATGGGAGTTTTTAACATTTAAAACTAAGGCCACACTCATTCATAGTGTCAAAGCCTTAAGGGCTTTTGACGAATGGTGCTGATGGGCGCCCAAGGTGGACCCCACGCATGTGGGCGCCATTCCTGAGGTGACCGAGGAGGCTGAGGAATGGCCACAAGTGGACCCCACATAGGCACGGATCTTGAGGCAGACGAATTTTGTAGAGGAAGAGCAGATTAACCAGTGAGCATGTTGAGGAGATCAGACGGTGCGCATGGATTCGCAAAGGGAAGATGCAAGCCAAATACCCTTCGCGAAATAGTGAAAAGCACATGCTCAAATGGTGAACGTTAAAGAGTGAGCAAGTTCAGAGGATGCAATGGTTGTCACGATTTTGCGAAGGAAATATGACTGCTAGTTAGCCATTGCGAAATGGTGAAAGATAGGTGGCGGGTCCAGGTGGAAAGACAACTTGGAGGTGGCGATGAAGTGGTGATGACGTGGTGTACAGTTGGCCGACCAGTGGCGTACAGGTGGCGATGATGTGTTGGACAGGTGGCCTACACATGGCGGATGGATGAGGTGTCATCCGAGGTGGCACCCAGTGGATCCCATCAACGAATTGCAGGTCACCACGTGGCAGGACGTCAGCATGTAAAATGGGTGAAAAATCAAAGTTAATTATATAGTGTAAACTATATTAAAAATTGAAAAAATTTAAATGACAGAGACATATTTAGAATTAATTCGCCCAGAGGTCCATTTTTGCTCGAAATACCAAGTATCATATATCACCAGTAAGCTCTCGGGATAAGGAATCCAATCAGGCAGTTAGTTTTAGCAAATTTTGGATATTTTGGGATCAGTTTCTATGGGAAAGATGAAGGAAGTGAAATTTAGTTGGAAAAATAGACACTTGGCAAATTTTGATGAAACCTAATCTTTTTCCCTCTCCTTCTTATTCCCATTTTCTTCTCATTGTAAGGTTTCTAGAATTCTGTGAGAGTGGCTCCAGTTTTCATGGCTTCCAATTCTGTGTTCTCTTCAAAATTTTACAGGGCAATGTCCTTTTCCATAGAATAGAGTATCTTCTTGTTGTAAATGTTTTTGTTGCAGGTCATGTATGTGTAAGGCATATACATGGTTTATTGGATTGTCTCTAAGCATTCTCAGTCTTCAATAGATCCAGTCTTCAAGGGAGTTTGGGTTTGTCCTCTCAAGTGGGAGTGTAAGGGTTGTTTTCAGGTACTCTTCAAGGAAGAGTTTAATTCTATGAGCAATCATTTTGGATTCAGCATAATGTTTAGATATGTATGATCCTCTATCCGAATTTAGAATGTATTAATGTCAGACATTAATATAGGGATATCTTTCTTAATAAATTGGATTTGCAATAGAGGTGTTCATTTTCAGTTTGATGTATGACTCTATTGCCCTTAGATAAGGCACTGATCTTAAAGAATTTGAGGTTTTCTCAGGGATTTAAAATCAAATCAGAATTTAATATATTTTCTTTCTGTTTTGTGGTAATGTCCCACCTATCTCAAGCTCCAATGTAGTTGAGAGTCAATGTGAATGTAGCTAGTTTGCAATACTTTCCTTATTGTTGAGCTATGTTTGAGATTTCTTCTTTAATGGTGATGTTGTGTGTGAGTTTAGACTGTATTTGAAGTGCATAATAGGTAAACCCACCTAGGCCTTGCAGAGCCTGAAGAGAAGAAGGATTAAATATCCCTGTTAAGTTGGTCCAATTAGTCCTTTGAAATCATAGTTGAGGTTGGCTACCTTTCAAATTTTGGTTGTAGATTATGTTGGTTGTTGATTTTGTTGTTCAACATAAAAAAGAGCCAACAAAATGGCGACTCTGCTAGGGAAGTAACAATGTTTTGTAATTGCATTATTCAGTAAGGTTGAGAAAAGTTGTAGTCACCTTGTTGATTGCAGTCAAACCCATGAGTCTGGCCAAATTTCATTTGGGGAAGAGTCTTAGAAGTTTACAAATCTGAAAGTTATTTTCAGATTTGAAAGTGTATACCCTGGAAATTCTTGTTGCTAAGAAATTTAAAAAATATTATGTGACTCTGTTGTGTGTGGTGAGACCCAGAAATTTGAAAGTGTTTCAGAGTGAAGATCAGTAGTTTAAAATTTATTCCTCTTCAGGGAGGTGGCGACTCTGAAAGAATGAACTTGAGATTTGGAGGAGTTCTTCAAATTTCCAGTCAGAAGTGAAATGAACAGGAACAAAAAAATTTCTCCAGGTACTCCTCAAGGTATTCATGAAATTATATGTTCCTCATAAGGTGAAACAATCACCATAGAAAGGAAAAGAAATCTGCACTTTACATACTTCATGTTTTTAAAAAAAAATCAGTTAAGTGATGGGAGAAGTGTGTATGGTTGTGAAAAATTATGACTACATATGTTTTGAAAAGAATTCATGAAACAATAAGATGCATGGTCAAGATAATGGTTTAGTAGATATTTTAAACCTGATGGATTTAGATGTAGTTCCTAGATCTCCAAATCCTTTCTCAAATCTGAAGGAGATTGATAAAGACATTGCAGTATGTCTTCAAGAGATCCAAGATAAAGTTGTTTGGTTTTTAAAAGGGAAAGTAGGGAAAAGAAAAGAAGAGTCATCATATGTTTTCTATGAAAGATTTATAGCTACATTGAATGAGCTTTCAGCTGATGCTAGACCCCATGAGTCTGTTTTGATTGAGTTATTTTTAGAGCTTGATGAGCGTGGTTCAGTTAATTGGTCTACAACCTTCGGAGAAGAAAGTGTCGCATGTATCAAAGAATGGATGGATGAGATTGAGCTAAATAAATCTGAAAATGCACATAATATTGAGTATACTTATGTTGACAGTGAAATGGGTGAATACCAAAGTAATGTAGATGAATTTGTGAGCAAGGATATCTCTTGTGATTTTGAAAATGATTCTTATGATCAGCATGACAGTACAGAATTTTGTTCTCAGTATGAGGAGGATGAAAATATAGATTGTTGTTCTAGTGTGCATGATTGTAACTCTTTAGAGTTTTCAGATTTGAATAATATGAATGACATTATTGTTAAGTTCAATCCACAAGATGTTTGCAACCCCAGTTATGAAACTATGTTGCAACATATAGAAGCACTTTATGAGCAGCATTTTCAAGGCTATGATGCGGATGCGAGTTGTTGTAATGATGAAATAAGTGTGTATAGAGACATGAGTACTTCTGATTTAATACCTTTATCAGATTGGGACAATGCATATAGCTCAGAGGATGAAGCCAAGGAAAATGGAAATGAAGAAGGTTCACTAAGTAGTGAACAAATTTCAGAGCTCCTGGCTGCTGATTTTCAGAGGTATGCATCCAAAAATGTGCCCAATCTCTCACACCCAACCAGTACCTATTTAGATATTGATGATGTTTTTGAGGGTGTGAAGTATGATACATATGTTATTGATTCTTTCCCTATTTTTGATTTGAGTGATGGACAAGATGAAGATGCATATACGCTTGATAGGAGTGATAATGTAGATTCATATGTTAATATGAACTTAGATTTTTGTATGCATTGTATGGATCTTGTTGTTAAAGAGAATAACAGATTTGAAGTAGTTTTCTTAGATTTGCAAGTGGGAAATGAACCATTGATAAGTGATGATCATGTGTTTTTACCTATGCAAAGTGTTGATAGAAATTGTGATCGACAAGATGAGGTGCAGTCATGTTATGAGGATGTTTTCCTCTCTAGTTTGCAAGCCATTATTGTGGAAGAGTGTTCATCATTTGAGAAAACTAGCAATAGAGATGTGCCTGATGTTTTCAACTTTTAGAATAAGTTAGGCCACGTTTCATTTCAGTTGGAAAAGAATGGTAAAGAGTATGGCATTCTTATGTCACCTAGTGATCAACCCTTCCAGCATTTGTTTGGTTTTCAAGGATTTTATGATTATGAACATGCTGCTGATTATGTTTTATGTGATTAGCTGATTAGAAATGGAAGTGTGATTGATCAAGAAGATGTGAATGTAACTTTCAATGTACCTCCAGTTTGTCGAAATGAAAGTCATGCATTTGATAGAGGTAAGAATTGATTTCAGTTTTGATGGCCCAGGGCCATTTATAAGTTATATATCTTGTATAGTTGGTTTACTTCATTTGTGTGGTTTTCAATAAAGTGCCCTGGTTTTTATGTAGAATAAGGAAGCCCTGTTTTTGAGAAGAGAAGAGAAGAGAGAGATCTGTTTTGGGTTGTCTGCTTAACCATGAATTATAGATTCTTGTGTTGATCTTGCAATCAACCATCCCCAGTCAGAGCCACTATTGGGACTAATTAAATTTGAGTCAAGTTTAGAAGCCCATTTCAAAATTTTGCTCTGCATTTCCAAATGAGTCAGTTTGAATGGCCTAGTTAGAGAGAGGGTAAAAATGGAGCCCGTTGATTTTCAAAGGGTAAGGCTCGGGAAATGTGTCCTACACCTTTCATTTGGCCTATTCAGTGATGTGCAACTTTCAGAATTCAATTTGGATAAGTTTATCAAGTACCTATTTCAAGGGGTGAGTTGAAAGTACATTTTAGGCACAAATGCAGATTTTATTGAGTAGCCTACTTTGGGTGTTTATATCTTTTCCCCTGTTGATCGTCATGAAGAATTTCAAAATGGACTGAATTGTATGTATAAGTGTGAGTCATCATGCCAAATTTCAAGTCTCTATAAATTCATTTGCTCAGTTTTTAAAGCTCAATATGTTTGCAGTTTTTATGGTTTGAAAAGTCCCTGTCTCAGCTGCTAGTCGGAGCCCATTTTTGCATAAGTGTAAAAGTTGTCTCGGTGAATGTCATGTTAGAATGTTTGTTCCAGGCTATTGTTGGCATGAATTACAAGCTATGTTTCAAATTTCAAGCCTCTGCCAATCTGTTTGATCATATTTCAAAACGGTCTATTGAGCCATCTTTTTCAGTTATCCATACTTTTGTTGCTGCATCTGTTAAAGTAGCCATTTTCATGAGCGTACCATTTACACCCATTCAGACTTTTGGTCGAACTGAATATTCTAAGTTTTAATATGTACTTCAAGGTACCCATACCTCAAATTTGACGGTCTACGGAGGTCGTTTGATATTTTTAAGAAAGGCATCATGTGTTGCCTTAACATTGACTTCATCAGGTCCGCAGTGTCGACAAAGCCAATTGGTCATTTTCGACAATTAATATCTCTTCGCTCGGGATTCATCTTGAGAAACCATTTGGTAGAGTTCATCCTTGTATATCAGAGTACACGCCTATCAGATGGCGAGGTCCAGAAAGGTGTTTTGACTGGTTTGAAAATTACGTCTTTGCGATTAAAAGCGAAAATGTGGCATAAGTGCCTGAAAGTTGCAAAACTCAGTCTAATGATCCAAAAATGGTGTCAATCGATTCCAGAGGTAAGATTAAGGTTCTTGAGGTATTTCAGAGTTCAGTTGCATGAAAACAAAAAAAATTTAGTCGGACCCACTTTGGGGCCCAACCTGGCTCATGCCCGCACATTAATTTTGTGGTGAAATAGTCTTAAAGAAAAGCATGTATCTTCCTGAACCAAGTTGGCTATCAATGCAATGCATGTTTGTCACTTCCATTTTGAGAGAATGTGACAGGTTTTATCATATCATTAAAAAATCATGCATGGTTATTACAAAACACACTTCAGATGCTATGTCTTTTTCTCACTATCAATAAATAAACCGTTTTGAATATCTCAAGGAATAGAAAATGGTAAGTGCCAATGGCATTAGAGTATAAGTACAGTAGGAATAGATGTTGAAATTCATGTGGTGTGATGAGAATAAGTGTGATGTGCCAGAGTTATTGTTGACGAATGGAGGCTCAACTATTATGAAATACATATATTTACATCAGAGAAAACAAGTATATATTGCAGATTTTCAGTATGATTTTGTTGGTATGCAGAATGGTGAGTGGAAGAATAAAGAATGCATGTAAATGTTCATTATGCTTGTAATGTGTAGGAAGTTTGGAGCAGATATAGAAGCTTCTAGCAAAATGAAATCAGCACACCCCTCTCTCCACGTGGAAAACAATGTGTGGTGGGCAGCGTTGAAGCCTCAAAGAAAGATGCAAACACCAGTTTCCCCCCTGCGTGGATGGTGGAAGAGAGGAATTTTCTGATTTATCAACCAAATGAAATTGGCAGGCTGGGAGCCAACTCTCCCTCCACGTAGAAACTCAGGCAAATGAGATAGCATGGCAGCGTGGTTCTGAAAGCATTTTCCCTTGCGTGAGCATGTTAAAAGGTATTTAACCAAATGCAAGTCCTCCCCCCTCTCACGTGGTTGAGCATAGTACAACATAGAAACTCAGGCAAATGAGATGGCATGGCACGTGGTTCCTGAAAGGAGAGGTTTCCAACTTCTCAGCAAACGCAATTCATAGGTGTTCTCCAAGACTTCCATCCTCTATGGCACGTGATATGGTGAAGGAGGCATAAAAACTTTCAAACAAATGCGATTTTGCAGCAGTATTCTCCTTCTGCATGGCACATGGTATGGTTTTGAAATTCTGAAAGCTTTTCAAACATGTGCCAATCCTCCCTACCGTGAGTTGAAAGATGTAGCCCCTATGTGGATGGTGGAGGAAAGCCATTGTGGAAACTTTCAATTTAATGTAGACAGCAGTTCAACGTTCCCCTCACGTGCTCTCCTCCTGTGTGTTTTTGGCAAAGGTCATGCTTTAAACCTCAACCAAATCCATTAGTGCCATTAAAACTCAGGGTGAAACCCTTCAAAAGTGCAGTCCCAAGCGGAATGCTTTATCCCACATTCGTTGGGAAATGGGAGTTTTTAACATTTAAAACTAAGGCCACACTCATTCATAGTGTCAAAGCCTTAAGGGCTTTTGATGGATGGTGCTTATGGGCACCCAAGATGGACCCCACGCGTGTGGTTGCGCTTCCCGAGGTGACAGAGGAGGCCGACAATTGGTGATAAGTGGTCCCCACGCAGGCATGGATCCCGAGGTAGGCAAATTTTGCAGAGGAAGAGCAGATTAACCAGCGAGCATGTTGAGGAGATCGGACGATGCACGTGGATTTGCGAAGGGAAGATGCAGGCCGAATACCCTTCACGAAATAGTGAAAAGCACGTGCTCAAATGGCGAACGTTAAAGAGTGAGCAAGTTTAGAGGATCCAAATGTTCTCGTGACTTCACGAAGGAAAGATGATCGCTAGTTAGCCATTGTGAAATGGCGAAAGATAGGTGGCGGGTCCAGGTGGAAAGATAGCTCGAAGGTGGCGATGACATGGCGTATAATTGGCCGACCAATCACGCACAGGTGGCAATGATGTGGCGGACAGGTGGCCGACACATGGCAGATGGATGAGGTGTCATTCGAGGTGGCACCCAATGGATCCCATCAACGAATCCCAAGTCGCCACGTGGCAGGACGTCAACATGTAAAATGGGTGAAAAATCAAAGTTAATTATATAGTGTAAACTATATTAAAAATTGGAAAAATTTAAATGACAGAGGCATATTTAGAATTAATTCGCCCAGAGGTCCATTTTTGCCCAAAATGCCAAGTATCATATATCACCGGAAAGCTCTCAGGATAAGGAATTCAATCGAGTAGTGAGTTTTAACAAATTTTGGATACTTTGGGAGTAGTTTCCATGGGAAAGATGAAGGAAGTGAACTTCAGTTGGAAAAAGAGACACTTGGCAAATTTTGATGAAACCTAATATTTTTCCCTCTCCTTATTCACATTTTCTTCTCATTGTAAGGGTTCCAGAATTCTGTGAGAGTGGCTCTAGTTTTCATGACTTCCAATTCTGAGTTTTGTTCAAAATTGTACAGGGCAATGTCCTTTTCCATAGAATAGTGTATCTTCTTGCTGTAAATGTTTTTGTTGGAGGTCATGTATGTGTAAGGCATATACACAGTTTATTGGACTATCTCTAAGCATTCTTTGTCTTCAATAGATCTAGTCTTCTAGGGAGTTTGGGTTTGTCCTCTCAAGTGGGTGTGTAAGGGTTGTTTCCAAGTACTCTTCAAGGAAGAGTTTAAATTCTATGAGCAATCACTTTAGATTCAGGATAATGTTTAGATATGTATGATCCTCTGTCTTAATTTAGAATGTATTAATATCGGGCATTAATACAGGGATATATTTCTTAATAAATTGGATTTGCAATAGAGGTGTTCATTTTTAGTTTGATGTATGATTGTATTGCCCTTACATAAGGCACTGATCTTACAGATTTTGGGGTTTTCTTAGGGATTTAAAATCAAATCAAAATTTAATATATTTTCTTTCTGTTTTGTGGTAATTTCCCACCTACCTCAAGCTCCAATGTAGCTGAGAGTCAATGTGAATGTAGCTAGTTTGCAGTACTTTCCTTATTGTTGAGCTATGTTTGAGATTTCTTCTTTAATGGTGATGTTGTGTGTGAGTTTAGACTATATTTGAAGTGCATCATAGGTAAACCCACCTAGGCCTTGCAGAGCCTGAAGAGAAGAAGGATTAAATATCCTTGTTAAGTTGGTCCAGTTAGTCCTTTGAAATCATAGTTGAGGTTGGCTACCTTTCAAAATTTGGTTGTAGATTATACTGGTTGTTGATTTTGTTGTTCAGCATAAAAAAGAGCCAACACATGCTATTCTTTCTAGATCATGCATTTTCATCCATCAAATCCTCCATCTAAGTGTAGTCAAGTCACTGGAGTTTGCATAATAAGATCTGAGAGAAAAATTCATACTCGCATTTACTAGGAGGCAATAAGTCGATTAGCTATGGTTTTGTCTTTCATTGTTTCAATTTACTAACCATTGCTTGTAATGATTTATTGAGTGCATTGTGGTTGCAGATACAGGTACACTTCACAAAGCACAACATTTTGGCACCCACCGTGGGGCCAGAATCATCTCTTTTGGCCTCTTAATCTTCAGCAAACTTCATCTCTATCCGGCTTTGTTTTAGAAATTCGTACGAGTTGCCTTTTCAGCTCGTATGAGCTTCCTTTCAGCCTAGGACGACATGCAATCCTAACTCGTATGAGGTGATTCTTCTATTGTACGACATCATTTCAACCAGTGCAAATTGCTGATCCTGTGTCGTATGAGCTCCTTTTCATTGTCGTACAGGAGCTAAATCCTTCTCGTACGAGTTTTTGCTTTAGCATTTTATGACTCATTCTAGTTTATTTCTGTTTTGTAAGAGTCAATTTTGCTCCCTGTGTGAAATCTCATTTTGTGTCGTACTAATTGGAAAAGCATGTCGTACGAGTCTCTAGTTCCGTGATTTTTTTATAAACTGCAAGTTAGAATTTTCAAGTTTGTCTATACATTGGTAATTTGCATTTTTGAAGGGCTTAAAGGCATTTTTAGCCCTTGAAAGTGTTGAACGAGCTTGCCTAGGCATGCTCTTTCAAAATCTCATCTACAACTCTTGGATACCTTTCCAACGAGTTAAGCGGCTCATAATTTCGAGTCCTGAGCATAAAGTTATGCCTATTTGAAGTTAGGATAAAATTTCATATAGTTTTTTTAAAAAAATTTTGTAGTTCGGATCACTAAAGCTAATCTTGTTCTATTTGTGAGATTTTTGGCAGCCTAACTCATTTCTGTAGGACAATTTACGAAGATACGCTTGTCAAAGACATAATTCAAAACACAATCATGATGACTAACGGATTTATTGTAGGTTGCCTATGAATTCAACTAAACTTGGTGTATTCATTTAAATTTCTAGGCACACTTGATTCTGGGCTAAAAATGAACAACCATGTATTTCATGTCTTTGATGATAGGTGAGTATGCTCTCACCTTTCTTAGGTCATCAGAAAGCTAGACTCATCCTTTTACTTTCATTAGTGCATCTCTTTAGTAGGCCTGCCCTCCTGAGGAGTTATTAAGTCTTAGCCCTTAAGGCCTGTGAGAGGGGAACGACCTAAGTGGGAATGGCAAACGCCAAGTAATCCAACCCACTATAAAATAAATGTGTTTTTGATGAAAATCAAAGCAACGACAGTGCTCGAGAATAGCTCTCCTTCATACCTTCGAGTATATCAAACCTTGGTTTTCAAGGCTGGGAGACCTCTTAATTGAGTTTATACCCCGATGCACCGAACGGATCCCTTACTAGTGCCGGTTAAAATAGAATCTACCTGATTCACCTCCAAAAGGGTGATAATATTTGTGCAAGAGAGATAGTAACTCTCCCAAGACACTTTCCATATCGTGCCCCCATTAGCGTTTGGAGTATGATAATATAGTGTTGAGAGTCCATTGTGTGAGACTCAATAGCCATATTCTGATTAGCTATTGGGTGTGTACCTAAGTCAGCGGGCAAAGGTTTTCATTCGCAGCCAACTTCCTTAGGGTTTAGCTTGATTGGAGTCATTTATCACATCATGTGTTTGTTGTGTATTCATCCCTAAATGAGAAAATCAGACACCTAAAAATTGGAAAACATCAACAAAACATCATCAGAATTCAAAGACCAAAATCAGCAAAACAAACACTTTTTACCATTCTTTGCAACCTATCGTACGAGCTTTAATTCTTTGTAGCATGAGTCATAATCTTTGTCAGACAAGTTAACTTACATAAAATCATTTAAGTTGTACTATCTGCTATACTGTGTCATACGAGTCATCTATTTTGTCGTATGGTCTATAATCCCAAGTCGTATGAGTTGTTGTTGTTTATATGAAAAACTCTATTTTGTCGTATGGCTCTATATCTTGTGCCATCCTAAGCTGAATCTTATGTCATGCGAAACTCTGCATTTGTCATTCCAGAGCTGTGTCCTGCATGCCTGTTTCAGATTTATCATTTCTGCCTGATCAATTTGCAATAAGCATAAACACCTATTATCTGTCAATTTGTGCTTAGATTGTCTGCTTGGTTCACTTAGTCAAGTTATCATCCATCAAAATCAGACTTTAGAAAATATACACCTCAAGATTTTCAATTTCTCACCCCAACAAGTTCAAAGTCTAAACATCTCAAAGTGCATTATCACCCTCTTTGATAAACTGATCACTCAAGCATAGTTTCTCATCAAGATCAATCATCCTTTATCATGAAACTAAAACATTTGGTCAGGATAACCTTGTCCCACATCGTAGGATATATCATTCCTACTGGATCGGGTTCTTATCAAATCATCACCATTGCACTCCTAAACCGAAGATTGAAAAACTTGCAAATTTTTAAATACTTGAATTCTCTTTTAGTGTCATATCACTTTATTGCCTTGAAATTGACTATTGATCACTTATCAAAACAACTTTTAGACAATCAAACCCCTGAAATGGAAATAGAAACATTTGAAATAGCTAAAGATCACATCAACATGACATACCAAAGCAAAACACAAGAAAAAGACATAACAAGCCAACATATCAGGGCAATCAAACAAGTTCAAAATCAAAATCCAACTATGTTAAAACCTCACAAGGATTCAAACACATCTCAAAAGAAAAGTGGTTCTTCTATGCACCTCTTAAAGAGATCCCTAAAGGATTTGGCTAAAGAAGATCAAAATCGTACACCTATATCTAACAATGATCCATCCATCCATAAGCAAATTGACGCTCCAAAGGCATCTATTCCTACACCTCTTGAAAGCTTGCAAGAACCTTCCATAGCATCCTTGCCAAAGAATACATCCAAAGATGAAGTTCCCCAAGGGATATCCATAATGGCCATCAAACCTATTTCAGAGGATCCTATTCAAATCTCATCTCCTTCATATCCAAGCATTGATTCATTGTAGCGTCCCCATAACGCTCCCTTCCAAATTGAAGTCCTCATTCATAGAACACTTATTAAACGTGTCCTAATGATGGGGGAGCTAGCTTGAACATTTTCTCTTTGAGTCTTGTCCATGCTCTAGGATATTCAGAAGATGCAGTTGATCCCTAGAAAAGGATAAAGATAAAAACATATGGTGAAGAAGAAAATTACTCTAAAGGAATTGTGATGTTACCTAACAGAGTGGGACCTCTACAAAAAGACACAGCATGCCAAGTTCTAGACTTGGACCTACCATACAATATACTCTTGGGAAGACCATGGATACATGATATGCAAGCTATACCATCAACATATAATCAATGTGTCAAATTTCCATACAATAGACACAAAATCACAATATCAGCAAACTCAAATCCATTGCAGTGTTGTAATAATCTGAAATCAGCTCAAGAGGTCATAGTTTCACATAACAAAGAGGCAGCACCTTCAAGCACACAATCCAAGGAACAATCATTTGCATCAATTTTGTCAAACATGGAAAAACAAATACAGCTAAGAGATCAAGGGACCGGAGAATATTTTCTATCATGGAAAAACAAACAAGAGCAACTTCAAATTGAGAGAGATGAAGAAGCAGATATAGTAGTCAATGTAGTTCACACGTATGCAGGACAAACGTTAGGAACTAGCCTACTTGAATGAGAATCACATTCGACTAACATGGACTTAACCAAGGACGATCAAGATTTTCTTATACGAGGTCATTCTAATGAGAGTATCATTCTAGACATCGAAATACCTATCGAAAGCTCTGACATCTCCATCATGACTCCCAATATCTTTGAAATTATTCAACCTAAAGATCCTTTATCCTTAAGATATCCTGAACCTATGGACTGGGAAAATGAAGGACATACTGACATTGATACCTTACCTAATGACCATGCCATATCCTACCCGCAACAACTTTCACCAGGGATTCCACTAACGTATCTTTGAGTCAAGTGGGTGTTAAATCTCCTAGTCGCAAAAGTGAAAATCAAGAAAACAATATCAGGTCTAATCCTGAAAATCATTTATTGGCAACATTAGACTGGGAAAAAGTAAAAATAAAGGACGCATCTAACGGTAAAAACCTCCTCGAGGTGCCGGAAGATGGGAGATTTGACACCTTACCTAAATTTTATCAAGAGAAGTTATCTATCATAATAGCACTAGCAAAGGCAACTATCATTGGCACAACTGATCTACATCCAACAATTTCTCTATCAAAACTAGCAAGACAGAAATACTTGAAACCATTCAAAAGAAGGCAAATTAATTTTACCTATTCATATATAGATGTTCCATGGTTCTATCCATATCTTACAATACATCACCCGAATATCAGTCCAGGAGAAGATATCAATAATGAAACACATCATGGATCAGGAGCAAAATATGAAGCATTGGTAATAGGTATCAAAATGGTTGTAGAATGGAACATTAAATAACTTTAGGTCTTTGGAGACTCTCAGCTTGTCATTAATCAAATCAATGATGACTATCAAACAAAAGATGACAAACTCATGCCTTACAAAAAGATGGTGGATGATATCAAGAAGTACTTTGTAGAAATAACTTTTGAATAGATTCCAAGAAATGACAACAAAGCAGCAAATGCCATGGCTACACTTGTTTCTCTATTATAGACACAGGAAAATCAAGAGCGTTATGAATTCCTGGTTGAAGAGTTGTTTTATCTCGCCTATAATTGTCTTGATTCCCAAACCATCTGTCAACTTATTGGACACAATTCCTCCCGCTATGGCCAAACTTACACATACTTGAAAGATAATATCCTACCTCCTGACTTATCAAAAAACCAAAAGAGAAACTTTATTCACCAATCCTCTCATTTTACTCTCGTCGCGGATACCCTGTTTAAATGAGGTCTAGACGGTACTCTCTTACGATGTCTCGAACAAGAAGAATCTGAGAAAGCCTTACATGAAGTCCATAACAACATTTGTGGCACTCATTCAAGTGGTCTTACCCTTTCAAAAAAACTCATACACTTGGGCTACTATTGGCCGACTATGGAATGAGATTCTTTTAAAATAGCAAGAACATGCAAACAATGTCAAATCCATGGGAACTTGATCCATGCACCAGCACAAGAACTACATGCTTTAGCAACATCTTAGCCTTTTTGCCAATGGGGACTTGATCTAGTAGGAAAGATAAATCCTTCCTCATCTAATGGACACAAATTCATTCTTGTAGCTACTGAATATTTCACAAAATGGATTGAAGCGGTACCTCTCATAAACATCACAGGAAAAAAAATTGCTGCATTTATCTTGAATTACATCATCTATTGCTATGGAATACTAATTACCATTATCACTGATAATGGGCGACCATTCAAGAATCAAGATGTACAAGAACTATGTGAGAAGTTCAAAATTCAGCACAGATTCTTCACACCATATTATCCATAGGGAAATGGGCAGGCAGAAGCATCTAACAAAACTATTTTGAAAATCCTTAAAAAGACAGTGAACGATGCCAGGAAAGATTGGCATATCCAACTAAACCCTTCTCTATGGTCCTACTACACCAATATTCGCACACTGACAGGTGCCCCACCTTTCTCTCTTATATATGGATTGGAAGCCATATTGCCAATCGAAGTAGAGATACCTTCTCTACGTGTATCACTGAAAGGTCTCATCCGAGATGAAGAACAAAGAGTATCTAGACTACAAGAGTTAGAACTGATCCATGAACGCATACATAATGCCTTTGATCATTTTAAGGTATATCAGCAAAGAATGTGCTAGAGCTATAATCATAAGTTCAAACCATGAATCTTTCAAGTGGGAGAACTAGTGCTAAAGGAAAATCCACGCAACCAGGTAGATCGTGAAAAGAAAGGAAAATTTGAACCAAACTGGTTAGGTCCATTTGTGGTCACAACAGTATTTGGGTCAGGAGCATATCAGCTATCAACATAGGATGGAGATCAACTTGAAGAACCTATCAATAGAATGCACCTGAAGAAATTCTATGTCTGAAAAATCAGAAAAAATCAAAAATAATGAAAAATCAGAAAAAATAAAAAAAGGTGAAAAATCAAAAAAACAAAAAGTGAAAAAGCAGAAAAATCCTAAAAAGGGAAAAAGCAGAAAAATCCTAAAAAAAGAAAAAAAGAAAAATATCAAATATCAGAAAAAGTGCAATAAAAATAGACGGTGAAAACCTGGCAAACAGGCGATATCTATCGGTTGGCTCTTCCATCTATTAGTTCATGCATTCTTTCTACTTGCATTCATTCATCTTCCATCAATGCTATTCATATGCATCATAAGCCTTTGTACATACTCAGGCATTGCAACTTCTCTCTCACCATGGTTTGGATCATTGGATATATCATAACAACTTTGTTTCTAGGCTTGGGGCAAAATCCTACACCTAGTTGGGGGCAAACTCTTGATCATTTTGAGCTTAATCAAACAGGTAGACCAAATAGATAGGCAACTCTTATCAAGTGAAAACTAAGACACATCCAACATTGAACACGAGATCAAACTATCAACTATCAAGCTATCACAAAATCAATCTAAGCACATCACACACTTTTCAGTGGATAATATTTTTTGGATAATGATTGTAACATAATTGTTCAACTTTTCTATATTGATTTTCGCTATCATGATTTCTGAGTGACTCCAAGATGTCATTGACTAGAGGAACAAGGAAGAAACATGATATTTTTCTTGTCTGTTGTCTATAAATTAATCATTAATATGTGCAAATTTGTCTCGGGACATGATCATCAGAATATCATTGAAGACATTTCTGATTATTACTACCTGTTTTATGCAAGCAACACTCAAGTCATCTCGGTTCAATTATACCTTGATGCTTGTGCTAACTTGCTATATCAAAATCCAGGAAAGTAGTGCTAAGGTCATCATGGTTTAATTATACCATCGATGTTTGCACTCACTTCCCACATTTCAAAAGCTCAATGATGACAAAAATGCAAAATAATCTAGTGACTGGTTCGGTCATAGTTTGCATCCCATTGCATTTTCATTGGCATTCTAGCTTGCATTTCATTCTTGCATGGGATCCTACAAGCTTCTTTTATCCAAGGTTAAATCTATCGCAGGAATCATCAAAGTATCATCACAAATATATACACAATTAGACGGATGACTCATATCTCTCTTCAGATATTATCAACCTAGCAAAAAAAATCTTATGCTATCTTTTTCAATAGAATCAACATCAGCATATCCAAAAATTTCTACATCTTGATATCAACAAAATTTCAGTTCTTTATCTATCAACCTTATCAAATCAAATCAATCAATCAAACCTAATCGATTCTATCTCGTCTTATATAGGATGAATCCTTCCTGAAACCAAACAATCTGATTTTGATTCATGTCTTATATAGGATGTATCCTTCCTAAAACCAAACGTTCTGATCATGTCTTATATAGGATGAATCCTTCCTAAAACCAGAGGCTTTGATCATCGTTGTCTTATACAAGATGTATCCTTCCTGAAACCAGACTGAATCTAATCAATCAATATTTTCAAATCTTATCAATCTAAGCAATCAAGCTAATCGAAGACCTCACATTTTCATCAAACCACAGTTGCAGAAATCAAATCAAATCTATCAAGATATCAATCTTGCAAAAACTCCAAAGATCAATTATCTCAATTGATCTCCCGAGGGGGCATCATCGTACTAGAATTCAGCAATCAAGAGCTGGGGCATCCTATCAAATCAATATCAGCATCAAAATGAGATAATTCTTTGAATCAAACATCATCACACCTCATTTCAAAGAGGGGCAAAATGTATACACCTAAAAATGGTCTGAAGATAATTAGTTAAATAAGCAATTATTTAATTAATCTCCCTTCCCAATTTAATTATAGTTCACTAAGTAATTTGATTAAATTTCTCCTTTCATCTACTTATTAATAAATCTAAGGATTTATTAAATAGGTTCATTTCATTTCACCCCTTTAATTAATTAATTCCCTCCATCCAAATTCATTTCTTCTAAATCCCCTAATTGATTAAAAATAAATCAATCATGAGTTGTTGAGATTAATTATCCTTTTCCTATTATTTGAATTTTTAAATTCAAATTCTCCTAACTTCTACCACTCCTAAACCTAACCATTCCTAAACCTAACCCATTCTACCTACCATCATGTCCCCTTTCATCCAACCTCTTCTAGAACCTTGTGACACTTGTCACTAAGTGTTCCCTTTCATCCAAACCCTTCTAGAATCCTCTTGACACTTGTCACCATAGAGATGACAGATGTTCCCTTTAATTCAACCCCCTTTGCCATCCTCCTCCAATTTAACCATTGATATCTTTAGATCAATCTTGACCATTGATTCTTGCCACCTCACCCCTAGCCTTGGGAAATCCTATAAATAGACCTCATTTTGGAGCTCAAAGGGTCCCAATTTCAGATCATTCTTGCATATCATTTGATCCCATCTCATTGTCATCTTATGCATTGTTACTATAGGCATCTAGTTTATAGTTTATCATTTTTAGCAATGTTATCATTCTCAATTTTAGCTTAAATCTTAGCTTAATCATGCTAGATCAATCATTCATATAGCTTAAATCATGCTATTATTGCTAGATCATGCATTTTCATCCATCAAGTCCTCCATCTAGGTCTAGTCAAGTCACTGGAGTTTTCATAATAAGATCTAAGAGCAAAATTCATACTCGCATTTACTAGGAGGCAATAAGTCGATTAGCTATGGTTTTGTGTTTCATTGTTTCAATTTACTAACCATTGCTTGTAATAATTTATTAAGTGCATTGTGGTTGCAGATACAGGTACACTTCACAAAGCATGACACCAACAATAAATTTAGACAATGTGTCTATTGTCCTAAAGAATCCTTTACATGATCTACATTGCATTTTGGTGCGATCGTCTTAAGAATAGGTATGGTATCATCAATTGCCTTGTAGACCAAAGCATTACAATTAGTTATCTTCTTGATTGAGTCCAGAAGTACCTCTGTCACATTAGTAGGTCTGAATTCGGATGTTTGACCAACTGCCTTTATTATTTCAATGTGTCTAGTGTTAGTAACCAATTTGCTTGTATCTACCTCTGGTGGATCAGTCTAAGTTTGTGTTTCCACTTGTAGTGGTTTGGGTTTCTGAGTGATTACTGGTTTTGCTATCTCAACATGTACGTGTGCCTCTATTAGTTTCTCTATCAGTTTCTTTGTGTTATCCACCGTCGATATCTCTGTCTCTGTCGGTTTCTCCGTGTTAGCATCTACACTACCAATATTTATTCCACTGTCCAAAGGTTGCTCTGTATGCACTGTTTGCTCTGTTTGTTCTATATGCACTATTTGAACTTGAACCTCTACATTTTCTACCGGTTTCTTAGCAATGTTTCCACTGCTAGCAATATCATCATATACCTCTATGTTGTCCTTGTCCACAATAATGTTCACTTCCTGAGTATCAACATTCATGGTGGACAGAATTTCTGATTTAGGGTTAGTGTCATCATGTGTTATGTCCACATTTTCAGTAGCCGGTGTATCCTCGGTATGTACCGGTGTAGTATCCAAGGGTGGTGGTAAGTTGTTAGTTATTTTGATGTTTGGTACTCCACCAACTTTACCTTTCTCTTTTTCCTTGTCCTTTTGATAGACTTTGAATGTTTTCTTAGATCGGTTCAATTATTCATGTTTTTCTTTTTCTACAAAAAAGATATCCCATTTATCTGTTGTTTCCTCTACAATTTCATTAACTCTTCCAGCCATTAAACTCGTATATCAGTGACCACTTGCAAAAACTGATCTGTGAGGATAGCTTCACAAATTAGTTCATCAATCTCCTCTTTCGAGTTAACTAGATGAACAACCAGAAGTTTTTCAACCTTAAGTTTCTTGTCTAGCTCCATTACAGCAATCCTTTTTGCATCTAATCTTCTGTATAGGTCATTTGGTAATTCATCTACTACTTCAATTAGCACTTTATTGTAGATGTCCAGATGTAGAATAATGTTGTTTTCAATACTTTCCTTTTCAGAATTAGTGAATGTGTTATACAACTTGCTCACATTAGCCAAGTTACCGTCATCATTGATTTCATTTAGTAGATTATCCAAAGGTGTTATCACCTATTTTTGTTTCTTTTTAGGTGTCAACTTCTTTGCCGGTTGTCTTACGGCTTGTTGCTTCTTCCTCAAAGTTCTTGTTTTCTTGGGTGAAGGAGAGGGTACCGGTGAAGGTTTTCTCTTCCTATCAACTCTTTTAAACTCTACAGGTATCTCACTATCAGATTATGTGCCAACCAGTGAGATATGTGCCTCCGGTTGTATTCCTTCCAGATCACTTTCCTTTATTCTAGTAAGGTTCATGACATTTTCTTTTATTTCCTTTACTTGTTTTGATGCATCTCTTTTATACTTTTCTCTTCTCTTCCTTTGCTTCAATGTTTGTACACCACTCTCAATTGTTTCTGCACTACCAAAAACTTTTTCTTTTGGTTCTCTAGGTGCTTCTAACATGGCTTTAGCATAAGTTTCAATAATATTTACATCAGCCTCATACCCCATTTCAGTTACCCATACAGTTCTAGGAAGAACTGCTTCCATCCATATTTTATCTTTCTTAATTACAAAGCAGATTTCCTTATCATATTTGTCTACTATACTTTGTGGTAGTCTCTCTCTTATTTTTATTTTGGCTTGGAAAGCTTTGAAATGTTTAGATATATTGTTTTCCTTAGCAGTACCCATGCCGGTGAAGGCTTCTTGCAACTATTTTCCTACCGGTATGTCATATCCAAAATATTTGTGTCCAATACCGGGAATTTGTTTTGAGAAATACAACATAAGGCATACCAAAAGATTACCAAAATGAAATGTTCCTTTCTTGTCACCTTTTATCTTCTTCAAATTATCAACTAGTTCATCCTTCAGCCATTCACATACATCTATTTTTGCATCATTATTTACCATATCATAAGCACTTTTAATGCAAAGACTAGAAACTGAGTTAAGTCGGTTTGCATGTGTGGTCTTGTAACCTAAAATCATACTTATGAATCTTACATTGATATCCTTGATGTCATTTACTCTCAGAGATCTGCTATCAGATGTTGCTCCTATTAAGGTCATGACTGTGTTGTTGGGTACCTTCTTTGTCTTGTCAAGTCTGCTGTCGGTAGAGGGTAAACCTGTCACTACCCTAATTGCTTGCCAAGTGAATTTGCAGATTGAGTCTAGCCAAAGAAATTCTCCATGTTCCCTACTTAGGACAATTCTCCCTACCTCCTTTGGAAATTCAGGGATGTTCAAGATTTCTACAAAACCTAAGGTCTCAATAGCCTTGTGTTCAGGTTTGACATTTCCATTCTCATCACAATTACTATTTTAAACATCTTTAATATTTCCACAGAACCTAATTCTTCAATATTCCAGTGAATATAAATTCTAGTGTCTTCAGCATAAGCTACACCTTTAGGAATTTTTGAAAATGCACCTATGGAATCATCTTGCTTAGCTATCTTGGGAATAATTTTAAAAATGGGCCTAGGGCATTTTACAATTTCCATAAAAGTAATAAATTCAGGAGCAAAAGAGGAAGCCATTTGAAAAATACCTTAAGTTGCCTGATTATGTTTGAGTGCTTGAAAGGAATCGCTTCACTTCTTCGCCTTGAATGCCTTCGCTCACATTTTTGCACTCTAGTTTGAATGCTTGGTGATTTGAAAAAGAGGGAAAACCGATGATTTATAGTGAAATTTCATTCAATAACCGTAATAAATGCTCATCGGTTAAGTGAAAAATTAACACATCTGCAGGTAAAGAAGAAATCTACCTTCTCACCATCTACCAAGGGTAATTTACATGATGTCCAACTTGCTGCAATACCCCCAAAGTGTTACTTCTCAGTTGGATGAAGAATTTCCTATCGGTGGAGTAACACTATGTTCTACCGGTGAAGAAATAGTTTCATCAACATTCTGATATGTCTTTCTAATCCATTGTCTTGAAAATTCTTTCTTTACCTCATCAACCTTTTCTTTGCCTTTCAAACTAGGTCCTTTATTATTTGCCGATGGAGTCTTGCTTCTACAAAATTTTGCAATATGTCTAATCTTGTTACAGGCATAACAAGTCACATTATTCTTCTGAATAGCCTTTCCATATCCTATGCCGGTTTATGTTCTGCATTGATTAGATAAGTGCCCAAATCTTCCACAAACATAAAATCTTACATTCATTCTATAGTTTTCTGAATTATGACCAACTTTGTTGCATTTGGAACATTGACCGGTGGGTGCATTAATGTTTTGATTGTTTCTAGATCTACACTGATTTTCTCTATAACCAAACTCTATTATAGTTAAATCATTTCCCATTAAATTTGTAAGCATTAGGTTGTCTTACCGGTTTACTATGATCATGATTGTTTGCGGTACTAGAACTTTCACCAACTTCAAATCCAAGTCCATTAGTATCTCCATTAGGTTTTTGACTTTTCAGCATATCATCAAGTTCTTTTGAACTTTTCTTGAATTTCTCTTTGTGTTGATTTGCAGTAGCCAACTCATTTTCCAGAATTCCCTTCTGCCTCATAAGTTCAGTTTTATGATGTTGCATGTGAATCAGATCTGTCTTTAACATATCATTTTCATGACTGAGTCTTAGATTTTCATTTCCAGCATCATTGAGTTTCCTAGTCAAGTCATCTTCATTCTTCTTTTTGTCTTCAATGTCTTTACAAAATCTCATAGTCATATCTTGCATTTTATTCCTCATAGTCATGTTTTCTTGCCTCATCTTGTTTATAAGCTCATTAAGAGTTTCCTTTTCATCATTATCATTCTGCATCTTCTCATGAAGTTCTTTTCTTTTATTTCTAGCAATAGTGAGATTCTCCTGAAGTCCTTGAATGAATTCCTGTGCAGTTCTCAGATCATCTTCAAGTTTGATATTCTTCAACTTCTTTGAATCATAGTCTACAAGAGCTCCTTCCAATTGCTTTCTTAAGTTCTCCATCTGTACTGGTGTTAGAATCTTCCTCAAGATGTTAGGATTTTGAAAATAGAGGACCAAGCTCTAATACCAATTGTTAGGATTAATGATAGTCCCAAAGCTACTGAGAGGGGGGGTGAATCAATATCTAACTGATGTACATAATATTTAACCTTATTAAGTATATTGCATTCCAAAAAAGTGTACTGGTAAACAAGTATTAATGCAGTAAATAGGAGCAATAAAGACAGTATAGAAAACACACCATAACACAAGATGTTTAATGAGGAAACCTAGTGGGGGAAAAACCTTGGTGGGATTTGTGACCCAAAATATTCACTCATTGGCCAATGAATAAATATTACTTACAATGACAGGCCTGCACATGCAAGAAGGCCAACTGCCTAGAGCTCACTACTCAATCTACAAAATAGAAGTCTCACTGACTTACAAAATGGATTATGAAAATCCAATACAATGTACTGCTTTAAATCAGCATCAGCTATGCCAGGTTTAGCACCTGTTTAAGCTCATACTATAACGATAAACCTTATACAAAATCTCTCCTATGCATTCATATATATCTCATCTTCTATTCTATCCACTATCCTTCTTACAAAGTGATTTACAAGATCCCATACATATATGAGTCTATTACAATATGCCATGTTGGCTTTACAAAAAGATATTTACAATTAAATACAATAAACAAAAGTTTATCCCTGTTGGCTGGAGTGCCAGTATGCATTGTTGTCGCTGCCAGTGAAGAGTCTGCCAGTGTCGGTGCCTATCGGTGATTTACCAGATGAATGTTGGGTGGTTACCTGAAGGTTGCCATTAGGTTGCCAGTAGGTTGCCATCAATGACAACACCATCATTTCTCACTAGAGTGTGGAATGCCAACACTTGATCCTCTTTTGTAGGCATTTGTTTTGTCTTCTTAGAAGCCCAGGGCGTGGCTTTCTTTATGGGGGATTTCCTCTTTTTAGGCTCTGAGTCCTCTCCTTGTGAAATTTTTTCTTCAGTGGGTGGATTTTGGGAAGATGAGGCCTCTCCAGATGGTTCTTGAACAAAGAGCTTTGCAACTAGCTTTCTCCTCTTTTAAGTGGATTTCCTAGTTTTTGGAGGGGAGATAGGGTCATCTGATAATTCTTCTTCTATTGAAACCATAATTGTCTTTGTTACCCTCTTCCTCTTTGGTTTAGGAGGGTTCTCCTTAGGAAGAACACTAGGTTCAGCTTTGGAGACAACACTAGCAGTACCAGGAGGGGTAGGGTTAACAACAGGTGCATTTGCAATCGCTGGTAGGGGATACATTGTGGCGAGCGGGGTAGCGGGGGTTACTTTAGGGACAAAAGAACTTGTCCCTGTAGCTTGTACCTTTCCAACAGATGAGGTGGGAGCTCTTTTACAAGAGGATGCCATTTTTTCAATGCTTTGAAGTGGAGAAAAACACACACTTAAAATAGACAAAATTCACCCTACAACTAACGCAATTATCACAATTTTTATCCTAAAAACCCTCTTGAACAACAAGACACAACTTACAGAATAAAAAATGTATGGTTTAGCTAGTCAATTATTGGTTTTAGGGTACAATTTGGTCACTCTAGATGCACTTGTTTACTCTTTGATCATCTTGAAATCACTTTGGTTTCTCTCTAAATGTTGTGTTCTTGTAAATGTCTTTGAATTTCTCTTTTATGGTGCATACATTGATAACCATTAATTCCTATGTGCATGGCATCCTAGGTTGATGGATCCAAAGTTTGAATTCGACCATTGATTGCATGACTGAATGGTTGAGATCACCCCTTAATTGTCCTTTGAGTGCTGACATGGTGGGTATTAAATCATCTTCGACCACCTTTGAGAACTCTGAAATTTCAAAGCATCAATATCTCTTCAATATTTTCTCTTGTGGGGTAATGAGGAGAATTATATTCCTTCATCTTCATTACCCCATGTCATACTTTTGAATTGGATGGCTTTTGCATGGGAAAAATCATTTTCATCATCATCATACATCCTGTTGTCTCGTGATGTGTCTATTTTCTCCTTCAAAAGGTTCTATTGTTCTTTTTTCTTCATACCATGCTCTATCGCTACGGAATAGCAGGGACAACTATCCCTCTCTATCCCTCTTACCCCACACCACACCTCGTAGGCTTCATTTACCCTTGCGGGGTATCTTTTTGTCTATTTTTCATGTTTTCATGTTGTCCCATAGGCTACTTTGTTCAACTTGATTTACTTTGCTTTTATCTCCTTGTCTTCATCGTTGCAGTATGGTAGGGAGTACTAAACCAACACCCCCTTCCCCACGTCGCCTCTTTTCTTCATCCTTGATCCTCGTGGGGTACAATATTTCATCAATTACCACTATTCCCACTAGCCCACATAGGTATCGAACCTTAGTGAGGAACCCATTGACTTTTCTCCCCGCAAATACTACAGGATGGCAGGGAGAACATATTTATTCAATCATCTCCCTCCCCACATCGTCCTTTGCTGACTCATTTCAACTATGTGGGATAGGAAGGTTACTAGAACCTCACTCTTCCCACTAACCCATATGGGCACTTGTCTTCTTCCTTTTCTACTCCTAGCAAAAAATCATTGATGGTCCCGTGGGATGGCAGGGACCACCCAATTTCTTTTATTATTTAGCCCACAACACATATTTTTTTCTTCTTGAACCTATATGGGGTAAGGATGAAGTAGTCATCAGCTAGGAGGGACCTCAAAGAGATCAATTCTAACCGATCAACAAGAGTAAACACAAGGACATGATGGAGGCAATGTAGAATAGATTGAATTATATCATGAAAACTAATTACAACCAACTGGTAACAACCACGTTACAAAAACTGGCTTACAGGCTTGCTAAAACATGCTCAAAATATAGAACAGGTCACAACTGGGACCTCAAATCTTAAGATCTATCTTCTATGCTCAATCTAACTTCTTGATTATATTCTAATGCTCTATTACAATAATTTATATGATCCAAGAGGATCCGATTGGCCCAAAAAGGGATCAAAATTCGAAGACCAAGACCTAATGTGTAAAACCAACAAGGTCGACCTTTGCCAAAGAAATTCCTCTGGAAAATTAGAAGGATGAAGTGTAAATCATGAGAAAAGGTCAGCCACACGCTAAGGAACATCAAAATCAATGCTCAAGGCTCCACAAGATACGGAAGGGGATCTAGTAGATCACCAATGCAAATAGGTCCAGTCAAATGGTAACAGAAAAATGTCTTGGAAACCGGTAGCGATAACTTGCAAGAAAATGATCCAAATCCTCCACAGTTTGGGAATAAGGAAGATGATCAAGTCTTAAAGTAAAATCCAACTCCACAGGTTCCGGTGAGCCAAATCCTAGACACGGAGAGAAATGTTGAAACTACAAACAAAAGGCAAAACAAAAAGGAAATATTTTTTTGGTTGATGCAATATTGCTATGATCTGGGGATGCTCCTGCATCAAAGGATGACCTCGTCCTTTCTTAGGATCACGTAGGGTAATGGGGACACTTGTTTCTCTCTCATATGCTTAGCCCACAACGTCAACGAACACAATTTGTACCTCTGCATCAAAATGGCACCATGCGGGGTAAATATTTGCACCTCTACCAATTGATTTCTTAGCCCACACAGGTAATTTTTCAAACATGAAATTCGCACGGGGGAAGTTCTCTGGTTAGCGGTAACACTTCCCGTTGTCCCGCATGGCTTGAGACCATCGATTATGACTCTTGCAAGGTATAATTCTTTAGCACCAGAATGTAGATGCCGCTATCCTGCGCAGCCATAAATATGAGGGTTGACACTCAAGTGAATTTTTTTGCACACGTGGAGATCTATGAAAGGTAAAAGGGGTAGTGGCCTAGGAATATACTAGGACATTTTGAACATTGAAACCTAGGCATTGGGAGAAAAATATGAAGCTACAAGAAGGGTTTATTAAAATGACTGACCCAATAAGGAATCCTAATACATGGGGCCGATTAACTTATGACCAAGAACCCTTCAAGTGACAACTTAAAAAATTAACACTGGCTATCAATAGTCAAATGCAAAATATAACAGGGTCTGGGGACTGCAAACTTAACTATAGAATATTTTTTGAAACCCTTGAAAAGCCCTAAAGCCCTATATTTAAGATATAGATAGAGTTTCCATAAAGGTGAATTTTTGGCACCTCCAACAAGGATCTGTGTTTTGAAAACTTGTTGTGCTTCCAAACACTAATTTTGATGCTCTAAAACCAAGGTTTTTGAGGCAAAAGCTCCAAAATGAAGTTCTAAGAGCACGATGTGCGTCAAAATTACATTTTTACGCTAGTGGCTCTAGAATCTGGACTTGCATCTTGAAAACTTGTTGTGCCTCAAAATATCAATTTTGATGCTCTAAAACTAGGGCTTTCGAGGCACAAGTTCTGAAACAAGGATCTAAGAGCATGATGTGCGTCAAAATCAAGACTTGCATCTTGAAAGCATGTTGTGCCTCCAAACACTGATTTTGATGCTCTGAAACTGGTGCTTTTGAGGCACAAGGTCCAAAATGAGGTTCTAAGAGCATATTATGCATCAAAATCACGTTTCAAAGCTAGCGGCTCCAAAATATGGAATTGCATCTTGAAACTTTCTTGTGCCTCCAAACATCGATTTTGATGCTTTGAAACTAGGTATTTTGAGGCACAAGCTCTAAAAGGAGGTTCTAAGAGCACGATGTGCGTCAAAATCATGTTTTGATGCTTCCAGCTTCAGAATCGGGACTTGCATCTTGAAAGCTTCTTGTGCCTTCAAACACGGATTTTGATACTTTGAAAATAAGAATTTCAAGGCACAAGCTCTGAAACGAGGTTCTAAGAGCACGATGTGCATCAAAATTTCATTTTGAAGCTAGTGGCTTTGGAATTGGGACTTAAGGTTTGAAACCTTGTGCTTCCAAATATTGATTTTGATGCTCTAAAACCAGTGCTTTCGAGTCACAAGCTTTGAAATGAGGTTCTAAGAGCACGATGTGTGTCAAAATCCCATTTTGATGCTAGAGGATATGGAATCAGGACTTGTGTCTTAAAATCTTGTTGTGCCTCCAAACACCAATTTTGATGCTTTGAAACCAAGGATTTTGAGGCACAAGCTCCAAAACAAAGTTCTAAGAGCATGATGTGCATCAAAATTGCATTTTGATGCTAGCAGGTCTAGAATTGGGACTTGTGTCTCGAAAAATTGTGCCTACAAACATCGATTTTGATGCTCCAAAACTGGGATTTTTGAGGCACAAACTCCAAAATAAGGTTATAAGAACACAATGTGCATCAAAATCACATTGTAATGGTAGCGGCTCTGGAATCAAGACTTGCATCTTGAAACCTTGTTGTGCCTCCAAACATTGAATTTGATGCTCCAAAACTAGGGCATTTGAGGCACAAGCTCCGAAACAAGGTTCTAAGATCATGATGTGCATCAAAATCATATTTTGATGCTAACAACTCTAGAATCGAGACTTTTGTCTTGAAAGCTTGTTGTGCCTCCAAACATCGATTTTGATGCTCCCAAACCAAAACTTTCAAGGCACAAGCTTTGACATGAGATTCTAAGAGTACAATGTGCATCAAAATCATGTTTTGACGCTAGCTACTCTAGAATTGAGACTTGCATATTGAAACATTTTTGTGCTTCCAAACAATGATTTTGATACTCCAAAACTGGGGATTTCAAGGCACAAGCTCCAAAATGAGGTTCTAAGAGCACATTGTAAATTAAAATTGTGTTTTGATGCTAAAGTCTCTAGAATCAGGACTTGCATCTTGAAACCTTGTTGTTCCTCAAAACATTTATTTTGATGCTCTGAAATCAGGGATTTCGAGGCACAAGTTTTGAAAAAATGTTTTAAGACATGATGTGCATCAAAATCATGTTTTGATGCTAGCGGCTCCATAATCAGGACTTTCTCTTGAAAGATTATTGTGCCCCAAACACTCATTTTGATGCTCCCAAACCAGGGCTTTTGAGGCATAACCTCTGAAATGAGGTTGTAAGACCACAATGTACGTCAAAATCACCTTTTGACGCTAGTGGTTCTAGAATCAAGACTTGCATCTTGAAACCTTGTTGTGCCTCCAAACACTGATTTCGATGCTCCAAGACTGGGGCTTCTGACTGACAAGCTCCAAAATGAAGTTCTAAGAGCACGATGTGCATCAAAATAAAGTTTTGAAGCTAATGATTTTGAAATTAGGACTTGCATCTTGAAACCTTGTTATTTCTCCAAACACCTATTTTGATGCACCAAAATCGGGGCTTTAAAGGTACAAGCTCCAAAATGAGGTTCTAAGAACACGATGTGCATCAAAATCACGTTTGATTATAGTGCCTCCAGAATCAGGACTTGCATCTTGAAAGCTTGATATGCCTCCAAACACTGATTTTGATGCTCAAAAAATGGGGCTTTTGAGAATGAGGTTCTAAGAGGACGATGTGTGTCAAAATCGCATTTTGATGCTACTAGCTCCAGAATCAGGACTTGCATCTTAAATGCTTGTTGAGCCTCCAAACACCAATTTTGATACTCCAAAATTAGGGCTTTTGAGGCACAAGCTCTGAAATGAGTTTCTAAAAGCATGATGTGTGTCAAAATCGTGTTTTGACACTAGCCACTCTGGAATTGAGACTTGCATCTTTAAAGTTTTTTGTGCCTCCAAACACCAATTTTGATGCTTTGAAATTGGGGCTTTCAAGGCACAAGCTTTGAAATGAAGTTGTAAGAGCATGATGTGCGTCAAAATATTGTTTTGATGCTAGTGGCTCCAAAATCAAGACTTGCATTTTGAAACCTTATTGTGCCTCCAAACATCGATTTTGATGCTCCAAAACCAGGGCTTTTGAGTGATAAGCTCTAAAATGAGGTTCTAAGAGCACGATGTGCCTCAAAATTACATTTTGATGCTAGTGGCTACAAAAATGGGACTTGCATCTTGAAAACTTGTTGTGCCTCCAAACACTGATTTTGATGCTCTGAAATTGTGACTTTCAAGGCACAAGCTCTGAAATGAGGTTCTAAGAGCATGATGTGTGTCAAAATTATGTTTTCAAGCTAACGGCTCTTGAATCAAGACTTGCATCTTGAAACTTTATTGTGCCTCCAAATACCGATTTTGATGCTCTAGAAATGGGGCATTCAAGGCACAAACTTCGAAATGAGGTTTTTAGAGCACATTGTGCATAAAAATTGCGTATTGACACTAGCGGCTCCAAAATTAGGACTTGTGTCTTAGAATCTTGTTGTGCCTCCAAACACTGATTATGATGCTTCAAAACCGAGGCTTTTGAGGTACAAGATTTGAATCAAAGTTATAAGATCACGATATGCATCAAAATCACATTTTGACACTAGCGGCTCCAAAATCAGGAGTTGCATCTCAAAAACTTGTTGTGCCTCAAAACATCAATTATTGATGCTTCAAAACTGGGGATTTTGAGGTACAAGCTCCAAAACTAGGATTTAAGAGCACGACGTATGTCACAAATCGCGTTTTGATGCTAGTGGCTCTGAAATCAGGACTTGCATTTTCAAAACTTGTTGTGCCTCCAAACACTAATTTTGATGCTCCGACATCAGAGATTTTCAGGAACAAGCTCCAAAACGAGGTTCTAAGAGCACGATGTGTGTCAATGTCACCTTTTGACACTAGTGGCCCCAAAATTGAGACTTGCATCTTGAAACCTTGTTGTGCCTCCAAACACCAATTTTTATGCTCTGAAAATGGGGCTTTTGAGGCACAAGCTCCAAAATTGGGACTTGCATCTTGAAAGCTTATTGTGCCTCCAAACACTTGTTGGATATTGCTGTTGCTAGGATATGTTGTTGTCATTGATGTTAACATATTCTTGTGTTTTGGTGTTGTAGAGAGTTGATCTTGTGATCTAGTGTTTGAATTAAGTTGATCTAGTTGGTTTATCTATTTGGGATGTTGAATCAACTAGAGATACCTCATTCTTTATTGATTCTATGATGTTATGTGGTGATTTGGTCAAGTTGTGGATTCTGGTATGAAGACTATTCTTATGTGTTTAGTGTTGTAGTGTTCTGGTATTTTATCCATTGTGCTCCGGTATGATCATATCTTTGGTTGCAGATCTCAGAGAATATTTTGGATGTTCATGTGTATCTTCATTTCAAATGGTTCATGATTTGATGTTTCGCAAGTTATCTTTCTAGTTTGAATTACTACTGATGAGTGTTCTTGAGTATTAGTGTGTTGATCGATGAGGATTTGATTATGTGGTGTTGGTGCCACTATTGTGAATGGTTCTACTGTTCTTTTTGGTGTTTCTTAATTGTGTCCTATTTGTTTTGATGGTCTGCATTGATCCTTGTGTGCATTCTTGACGATCTTTTGGGTTCGATGACATTCTCGTGTTATGCGGTATTTTTGATGGTGTAACGTGTTGCAATTGATCTTGGTGAGATTTCTGGTGGTGATGCATGTTTTGAGATTTGATTTAGGTCCATGTTATGTCTTTTATGTCATTATATTGGTCCAATGGTTGATTTATGTATTGTGTGATGTAATTTTGTAATTAAGGGTTGAGGGTTTGGCTGACCTTATAGTCAAGGTTGATGATTTGTATAAATAGGTGGTATATTCATGTAATTTGGGTGTTGATGTTGTGTCTACATTATCAGAGACTTGTGTATGTGTGCATAAGAAAATTTATCTTTCAGTATGGTATATTGAGCAGAGATTGTTGCAGGGCAAACAAATGTGCTTAACTGGAACTGTCATCAGACATTACCAGATGCTATCATTATAGTTCGTGTAACTTGGATTGTAGTCTGATCATTGTTGTAAGGTAGTGAACCTTCCCTAAGGGGTGGAGCCTTCTGGGTCATTGTATTTTGAGCAGTGAGCTCTAGGTAGTGTGCTTGAATGCATGTGCATTCCCCATTGCAATATTTATACATAAAACTATAGAGTATAATCTTATTGTGGGTAGGTTCCCACCGTGGTTTTTCTCTTAACCGGGTTTTCCACGTCAAAAATCTTAGTATTATGTGTGTTTCTATTATCTTTATCTTTATTCTTATTGCAGTTGATCAAATCTGAGATTGTGCTTAATTTTTTTAATCCAGTGAAACTTATTCATCCCCCCCTCTCATTTATTTAGTCCAAGATTTGATGGAAGCAATTATACTATATGGAAGGACCGGATGGAAGTTCATTTGAAGTGTCTTGGAGATGAGTATTGGAAGATTACAAATAATTTCTACAATGTTCCTCAGAATGGACCAGTTACTGCTACTAAGATCAAGGATGATGAACATAACATAAGAGCTAAGGAAGCATTGTTGAGTGCCTTGACCATTTGAGAGATGACTAATGTGATGGGTTTGTAGACTGCACATGAAATTTGAAAGAAGTTAGAGACCTTGTATGAAGGAGATGCACAAGTTAAAGTAGCTAAGTTGCAAATTTTGAAAGGGAAGTATGAAGCATTGGAGATGGGAGAAGAACAAAACATAAAATCCTTTATGGATAAGGTGAATGATCTTGTTATGAATATTAGATGGGTCAGTGGAACTCTTGAAGAAGATGAGATTGTTGCTAAGGTGTTGAGATCATTGCCTCCTTAAAAACATAAAGTAGCTTCTATTGATGAAATATGGAGTGTGACTATAGTGACAAGGGACATGTAGGTTGTAAATCTTGCTACATTTGAGTTGAGTGAATTTGGAGAATCACATGGAAAAACTGAGGTTGCATTCAGAGCCTCTATATCCAAGAAGCAGAAGTATGATCTGGAAGAAAGTTCATGCTGGGTATCCAGATATGAAAGAGAAAAGAGAGAGATGGAAGATCAAGAAAGAGAATTGGATGAGCTTTAAACCCTTATTGCTCAAAGACTGTCTAAGGCAGTCAATAAGTATGATGGAAAGTTACCTTTGAAATGTTTCTCTTGTAATAAGATAGGACATTTTTCTTGTAAGTGCCCTAAGAGAATGTCTAGATATGATAAGCATGAAAGACATGATAGATCTAATAAGTATGATAGATATGAGAAGCATGAAAAGAGTAATAATCCCTACAATCCTAACTGGAAGTTCATATATCAAAAGAGATGCTACTATGTTGCTGATGAAGGTGTAACAGATGAAGAATTGGAGAATGGAAATTCAGACAATGAGTTTGTATTTATTTCTATAAATGAAGATGATCCGGTACTAGTGAACTCTACAAGTTGCATTGTTGAAGAGAAACCTTTCGATGCTAAGATTGAGGAGAAATGTGAATGGGTGATAGACAATAGTTGTTCACATCATATGATAGGTGAGAAAAGTAAATTTGTGAGTATGGAAAGGTATGATGGTGGTATAGTGATATTTGGAGATGATAAAGCTTGTGTGATTCATGGTAGAGGTTCTATATCTTTCAATGGTAAGCATAACACCAATGATGTTTTATATGATGAAGGTTTAAAGAATAATATTTTGAGTGTTGGATAGATGGTTGACAAGGGATATTATTTACAATTCAATAATGGTAAATGCAAGATCCTAAATGCCTTTGGTCTAGAGATTGCATCAGGGACTAAGACTAAAGGCAATATCTTTCACTTGAATGTTGGTGAGAAAAGTTGTTTGATTGCTTAGATTAATGAAAGTTGGTTGTGGCATAGGAGAATGTGTCATGTTAATTTTGATTGCATGATAAGGATAAGTTCTACTCAAGATGTTAGAGATTTACCTAAGATTGTGAAACCTGCTAATCTGGTATGTAAAGAATATCAGATGGGAAAGCTATCAAGAACTAAATTCAAGAGTAAGATGTATTCATCTAGTGGGTTGTTAGATCTAGTGCATGTTGACTTATGTGGTCCTACTAGAGTGAGAAAAATGCAAAGTGACAAATATTTAATGTTGTTGATTGATGATTATTCTAGGATGATGTGGCTTACTTTTATAAGGGATAAATCATAAGCATTGGAGAAATTCAAGATATTCAAAGCCAAAGTGGAGACTGAGACAAAACTGAAGCTAAAGTGCCTGAGATTTGATAGAGGAGGAGAATTTACATCTAGAGAGTTTGATACATTTTGTGAGAGGAATGGAATTAGAAGACAGTTATTTGCTCGTAGAACCCCTCAGCGGAATGGATTTGTTGAAAGAAAGAACATAACCATTTTGGATGCTGCCAGGACTATGTTGATTGAAATAAATGTTTCACAGACCTTTTGGAGATAAGTTGTTAGTACTATTGTTTACACATTCAACTGGGTGCATATTAAAGGTGATTCTGATAAGATTCCTTATGAGCTATGTCTTGGTCATGTTCCTACAGTTATATATTTCAGAGTTTTTTGAAGTAAATATTATATCAAGAGAGATGAGGATATAGGAAAGTTCAATGCAAGATGTGATGAAGAAATCTTCTTGGGATATTCTACTAAGAGCAAGGCCTACCGGTGCTATAATAAGAAGTTGAAGAAGATAGTGGAGAGTGCGAATGTGAAGGTTGATGAATGTTTTAGAAAAGATATCAGAGCTTGCGGATATGATTTTGA
Organism: Cryptomeria japonica; assembly: GCF_030272615.1. Classification (NCBI taxonomy): domain Eukaryota; kingdom Viridiplantae; phylum Streptophyta; class Pinopsida; order Cupressales; family Cupressaceae; genus Cryptomeria; species Cryptomeria japonica. The sequence continues at coordinate 456,987,522 of NC_081414.1, forward strand.
TGATGAAGATGTTATTTCAAAGCCTATGCAGATTGAGATCTTGAAGCAGAATGATCTGATAGAGATAGGTAATCAGGATATTGATGTTGTCGGTGAAGAAGTGCAAGAGCCTAACAATCAAAATAATTAGAAGACTTTGAGGTATGTAAGATTGAATCATACATAAAATCAGATTATTGGTGATAAGAATAAATGTGTGATGACTAGGAGAAGGATTGTTGCTAAAAAGATATGCTTGATTTCAAAGATTGAACCTAAAGATGTTGCAGAAGCATGTAAGGATGAAAATTGGATAAAGTAATGGAAGAAGAGCTAAATTAGATTGAGAAGAATAGCACTTGGGAGCTTGTCCTAAGACCTAAGTGATTGGTACTAAATGGGTGTTCTAGAATAAATTGAATGAAGGCAGTGAAGTTGTTAGAAACAATGAAAGATTGGTATGTAAAGGGTGTTCACAGATGGAAGGTATTGACTATGAGGAGACTTTTCCTCTGGTAACTAGAATTGAAGCTATTATATTGTTTCTTGCATATGATGCTTACAGTAGTTTCAAGGTGTATTAGATAGATGTCAAGTCATCCTTTTTGAATGGTGATTTTGAAGAGGAAGTCTACATTGAGAAACCAGATGAATTTTCTTTACCAGATGAAAGAGACATGGTATGCAAATTGAAGAAAGCACTGTATGGACTGAAGCAAGCCCCTAGAGCCTGGTATGCTAGATTGGATAAATATTTGTTGAAATTGGGATTTCGTAAAGGTACCATTGATAGTAATTTATACTTTAAGGTTGATAATGATAACATTTTGATTGTTGAAGTCTTTGTTGAGGATATCATTTTTGGAGGAGATGATGATTTGAGTATGAAATTTGCTGATGATATGCAAAAGGAACTTGAGATGTCTATGATAAGTGAGATGAAATTCTTTTTAGGATTGTGGATTACACAAACTAATAAAGGCATTTTCATTTCTCAATCTATGTGAAGGAATTATTGAAGAAGTTTGGTTTAGATAATCCTAAACCTATTGGAACTCCTATTGTGACTGGATGCAAGTTGTCTAAAAATGATGAATCTTATAAAGTTAATCAGACTTTGTATAGATCTATGGTTGGTGGGTTGATGTACTTAACTTAGACTAGACTAGATATTCTGCATGTTGTTTGTCTTTGTGCTAGATTTCATGTTGATCCTAAAGAGACTCATGTTACTGCTATGAAAAGGATTTTCAGATACTTGAAGGGGACTATTGACTATGGCCAATGGTATAAGAAGAATGATGATTTCCTGTCATGTGCCTATATTGATGATGATTGGGTAGGTGATGTTGATTACCGAAAGAGCACTACCGGTGGAGCTTACTTTCTAGGAAAGACATTGATTTCATGGTCCAGTAAAATTCAAGATGTTGTATTTCTATCAACTACTGAAGCTAAATACATTGATGTTGCTAGTAACTATACTCAGGTAGTTTGGATGAAGTAGATGGTGAAAGATATTAGAGTTATTTATAATGAGCTTACTATTATATATTGTGATAATTCAAGCACTACCAATATTTCCAAGAATCTAGTAGTGCATTTAAAAACAAAGCATGTATCAATAACTAAATCTTTTCCTACAGATACATTTGTCTATTTGAGAGACAAGTTAGGGTTTTGTACCCCTCCCGATGACAACTAGATGCATGGAGTTGCATCAATCCAGTGGATTTCAGAGCCTTATCTTTTTATCTGAGTTGATGAGTTGGTGCTACTACTCAGCCGAAGTAGTCAGTGTGTGATTCAGATAATCAGTTGTGAGTTTATCTTAAGGGGAGTGATTATCCTTCTTAGAAGGATGAGTTTTGGGGAGAGAAAGCATGATTTGTATAATGTCTTGGGCATTTCTATCAAAAGGGGAGAGAAGCATGTGAAAAACTACCTTATCTTTAGAGCTTTGTGTTCATGATCTTAAGGGGATTTTGGGGGTATTGATCTATTCCTTTACATTGATTTTTTTTCACATTCATATGTTTCCATCAATGCCAAAAGGGGGGATTATTAGATATTTCTATTGCTAGGATATGTTGTTGTCATTGATGTCAACATATCCTTGTGTTTTGGTGTTGCAAAGAGTTGTTCTTGTGATCTAGTGTTTGCATTGAGTTGATCTGGTTGGTTTATCTATTTGGGATGTTGAATCAACTAGAGATACCTCATTCTTTAATGATTCCATAATGCTATGTGGTAATTTGGTTGAGTTGTGGATTTCGGTATGAAGAATGTTCTTCTGTGTTGAGTGTTGATGTGTTCTGGTATTTGATCTGTTGTGCTCCAACATGATCATATCTTTGGTTATAGATCTAGGAGAATATTTTGGATGTTCATGTGTATATTCATTTCAGATGGTTCGTAATTTGGTGCTCTGCAATTTATCTTTCTAGTCTGAATTACTGCTGATGAGTATTCTCGAGTATTAGCGTGTTGATCAATGAAGATTTGATTAAGTGGTGTTGGTGCGCCTATTGCGGATGGTTCTAATGTGCTTGTTGGTGTTTCCTAATTGTGTGCTATTTGTTTTGATGGTCCACATTTATCCTTGTGCATGTTCTTGAAGATCTTATGGGTCCGGTGATATTCTTCATGTTATGCATTATTTTTGGTGGTGTAACGTGTTCGGTGATTTAGGAATGCCATGTCATCTATGTCATTATATTGGTCCAGTGGTTGATTTATATATCGTGTGATTTTGTAATTAAGGTTTGAGGGTTTGGCCGACCTTGTAGTCAAGGTTGATGATTTGTATAAATAGGTGGTATATTCATGTAATTTGGGTGTTGACGTTGTGTTTGCATTATCAAAGAGTGGTGTATAAGTACATAAGAAAATTTATCTTTCAGTACGGTGTGTTGAGCAGAGATTATTGTAGGGTAGACAAATTTGCTTAACCAGAACTATCATTAAGCATTAGCAGATACTATCTTTATAGTTCATGTAATCTGGATTACAGTTTGATCATTATTGTAAGGTAGTGAACCTTCCCTAAGGGTTGGATCCTTCTGGGTCATTGTATTTTGAGCGGTGAGCTCTAGGGAGTGTATCTGAATGCATGTGCATTCCCTATTGTAACATTTGCACATACTACTACAAAGTATCATCTTACTGTGGGTAGGTTCCCATCATGGTTTTTCCCTTAACTAGGTTTTCCATGTCAAAAATCTCAGTGTTATGTGTGTTGTTGTTATTATCGTTTTCTTAACTCTTGTTGTAGTTGATCAGATATGAGATTATGCTTAATTTGTTTAATCCAGTGGAGATTGATTCACCCCCCCCGTCTCAGTTTTCCCTTATTGTTGTTGCCAACAACATCAATTTTGATACTCTAAAATCAGGGCTTTCAAGGCACAAGCTTTGAAATGAGGTTCTAAGAGCACGATGTGTGTCAAAATTGAGTTTTGAAGCTAGCGGTTTTGGAATCAGGACTTACATCTTCAAACCTTGTTGTGCCTCTAAAAATTGATTTTGATGCTCCAAAATTGGGGCTTTCGAGTCACAAGCTTTGAAACAAGGTTCTAAGAGCACGATGTGCATCAAAAACAAGTTTTGATGCTAGCGGCTCCGAAATTGAGACTTGTGTCTTGAAAGCTAGATGTGCCTCCAAACACCAATTTTGATGCTCTGAAATCGGAGCTTTCAAGGCACAAGCTTCGAAATAAAGTTCTAAGAGCACGATGTGCGTCAAAATTGCATTTTCACTCTAGAAGGTGTAGAATCGGGACTTGCATCTTGAAAGCTTGTTGTGTCGCCAAACACTGATCTTTTCATGCTTTGAAACTAGGGCTTTCAAGGCACAAGCTCCGAAATGAGGTTCTAAGTGCACAATGTGCATCAAAATCACATATTGATGCTAGAGGCTCCAAAATAAGGACTTACATCTTGAGATCTTGATGTCCCTCCAAACACTAATTTTGATGCTCTGAAACCAAGGCTTTCAAGGCACAAGCTTCAAAACAAGGTTCTAAGAGAATGATGTGCATCAAAATCATGTTTTGATGATAGTGGCTCTGGAATCAAGAATTGCATCTTGAAATCTTGTTGTGCCTCCAAACACCAATTTTGATGCTCTGAAACTAGGGCTTTTGAGGCACAAGCTCAGAAACTAGGTTCTAAGAGCACAATGTGCATCAAAATCGCATTTTGATGCTAGCAGGTCCAAAATCGGGACTTGCATTTTGAAACCTTCTTGTGCTTCCAAACATCAATTTTGATGCTCCGAAACTGGGGCTTTTGAGGCACAAGCTCTAAAACAAGGTTCTTAGAGCATGATGTGCGTCAAAATCTAGTTTTGATGCTAGCGGCTACAGAATTGGGACTTGTGTCTTGAAAGCTTGTTGTGCCTCCAAACACCAATTTTGGTGCTCCAAAACTAGGGCTTTTGAGGCACAAACTCCAAAATGAAGTTCTAAGAGGATGATGTGTGTCAAAATCATGTTCTGATGCTAACGGCTACGAAATTGGGACTTGCATCTTGAAATCTTGTTGTGCCTCCAAACACTAAGTTTGATGCTCTAAAATCGGGGCTTTCAAGGCACAAACTCAAAAATAAGGATCTCAAAGCACAATGTGTGTCAAAATCCCATTTTGAGGCTAGCAGCTCTGAAATCGGGACTTGCGTCTTGAAATCTTATTGTGCCCCCCAAACACTGATTTTGATGATCCAAAACTGGGGCTTTCTAGGCATTAGGTCCAAAATGAGGTTCTAAGAGAATGATGTGTTTGAAATTTGTGTTTTAATGCTAGCAGCTCTAGAATTGGGACTTTCATCTTGAAATCTTCTTGTGCCTCTGAACCCCGATTTTGATGCTCTAAAATCAGAGCTTTTGAGGCACAAGCTTCGAAATGAGGTTCTAAGAGTAGGATGTGCATCAAAATCGTGTCTTGACACTAGCAGTTTTGGAATTGGGACTTGCATCTTGAAACCTTGTTGTGTCTTTAAATACTAATTTTGATGCTCTAAAACTGGGGCTTTCGAGGAACAAGCTTCAAAATGAGGTTCTAAGAGCATAATGTGTGTCAAAATTGTGTTTTTCTATTAGCAGCTCCAGAATCAGGAATTACATCTTGAAACCTTGTTGTGCCTCCAAACATCAATTTTGATGCTCTGAAACTGGGACTTTTGAGGCACAAGCTCTAAAATGAGGTTCTGAGAGCACAATGTGTATTAAAATCATGTTTTGATGCTAGCAGCTACAGAATCGAGACTTGCATCTTGAAATCTTGTTGTGCCTCCAAACACCGATTTTGATACTCCTTAATTGAGGCTTTCAAGGCTCAAGCATTGAAATGAGGTTCTAAGAACATGATGTGCACCAAAATCACATGTTGAAGCTAGCGGCTTTGGAATCGGGACTTGCATCTTGAAACCTTGTTGTGCCTCCAAACACTGATTTTGACATTCCAAAATTGAGGCTTTTGAGTCACAAGATAAATGGCATTCTAAGAGCACGATGTGCATCAAAATTATGTTTTGATGCTAGTGGCTCCAGAATCAATAATTGTGTCTTGAAACTTTGTTGTGCCTCCAAACACTGATTTTGATATTTCAAAACTAGGTTTTTCGAGGCACAAGCATCAAAATAGGGTTATAAGAGCACGATGTGCATCAAAATTGCTTTTTGACGCTAGTGGCTCTAGAATTGAGACTTGCATCTTGAAACCTTGTTGTGCCTCCAAACACCAATTTTGATTCTCAGAAACTGGTACTTTCAAGGCACAAGATCCAAAATGAGGTTCTAAGAGCACGATGTAAGTCAAAATTGTATTTTGATGCTAGAGACTCCAAAATCGGGACTTGCATCTTGAAAACTTGTTGTGCCTCCAAATACCAATTTTGATGCTCTGAAATCAGGGCTTTTGAGTGACAAGCTCCAAATCGAGGTTCTAAGAGCATGATGTGCGTCAAAATCATTTTTCGAAGCTAGCAGCTTCAAAATCAAGACTTGCATCTTGAAAGCTTGTTGTGCCTCCAAACATTGATTTTGATGCTCTAAAATTGGGGCTTTCGAGGTAGAAGCTTTGAAATGAGGTTGTAAGAGCACGATGTGCATCAAAATCACATTTTGACGCTAACAACTCTAGAATCGGGTCTTGCATCTTGAAAGCTTGTTGTGCCTCAAAATAGTGATTTTGATGCTCCAAAATTGGGGCTTTCGAGGTACAATCTCCGAAATGAGGTTCCAAGAGAATGATGTGCATCAAAATAGCCTTTTGATGCTAGCGGCTCTGGAATTGGGACTTGCATCTTGAAACCTTGTTGTGCCTCCAAACACAAATTTTGATGTTCTAAAACCGGGGCTTTCGACGAACAAACTCCGAAACGAGAATCTAAGAGTATGATGTACATCAAAATTGTGTTTTCATTCTAGCAGCTCTGGAATCGGGACTTGCATCTTGAAATCTTGTTGTGCATCCAAACATCTATTTTGATGCTCTAAAACTGGGAATTTTGAGGCACAAGCTCCAAAACAAGGTTCTAAGAGCATGATGTGTATCAAAATCGCGTTTTGATGCTACTGGTTCCAAAATCAAAACTTGCATCTTGAAAGCTTGTTGTGCCTCCAAACATCAATTTTGATGCTCTAAAACTGGGGCTTTCAAGGCACAAGCTCCAAAATGAGTTTCTAAGATCACGATGTGTATCAAAATCACATTTTGATGCTAGCGGTTGTTAGATACTTGATCAGTCCCAAAGACACTAAGAGGGGGGCTGAATTAGTGTCTAACCGGTAATCTGAATATTTAAACTTGTTTGCAGCTTTATAACCCAAATTAATATACCGGTAAACAAGCAATAATGCAATAAAGAGAAATAACAGTATAACCATCAATGCACACCATAACATAGATATTGTTTGGCAAGGAAACCCGGTAGGGAAAAACCTCAGTGGGATTTGTGACCCACAATATTTACTCACTAGCCAATATGAATAAATATTACTTATACAATAGGGGCTTTCACATGCAGGAAGGCCAATAGACTAGAGCTCACTGCTCAACACAAAATAGGAGTCCCACTGACGACAAAATTGGATGATTAAATCCAATGACAATGTACTGTTCAAAATAGCATCTGCAATGCTGGATTCAATACCGGTTTAAGCTCTGTCAAATACCTCTACCATAAACCTTTCTTCGCTCTGCTTTTCTCTTATTCACTCATAAAATTATTACATCAAAATGAATATATAATTATTCGCTCTCATATACCGCTCACATTACCTAATTACATTCCTTTCATACATACAAAATGACCTACAAGATCTCATACATATATGAGTCATTACAATTCATCATGTCGGCTATACAAATAATATTAAAATATAAAACAATATAATTTCCATGTCGGCTAGGGGTGCCGGTAAGATCTTATGTCGGTGTAGACTGCGTGTCAGTGTGAATAACCAGTAGTTCCTGCCAATGTTGGTATATGATATATGTTGCTGGTGTAGCCTATGAACCATGTTACCAGTTGGTTGCCATCAATGACAACATCAACTCTTCTCATCTGAGTGTATAATGCCAACAATCTCCCCCTTTGGCATTGATGGCAATACTCATGAGAAAAATTAAAAAACTGTTATAAAAAATAAAGTCCAAAAACTGATCCAAGAAATAAGAGTTCTCCCCCTGAGCAAATGACCTCTTTTGTACATTTTTCACTCATACTACTACTCCCCCTTTGAAATCAATGACAAAGGATGTCAAAAAGAATCAAAGAATTCAAAATTCTACCTCATACCATGTAACCGGTTGTGTATAATTTGAAAGATATCTGCCAAAATCAGATTAAGACTCTACATGAATTTGGTGTTGTCAGAAATAATGGTTTCAGTCTGTTGGATCATCCTGGTCAGATAATGCATCTATTGTTTTGGTGATATTTCTCCTTGAATTGTTTCTTTAGATATCTCAATCCGCTAAGTTAAAAGGTTGTCCAATCTAGGACCAAGTTTATTTTTCAGCTCTCGTGCCTTCATTCTTATCCTTGCTTTTTCTTTTTCTAGTTTTTCAATCTTTTCTTCAAACAATGCCATTTCTTGATAAAAAATTGAGGTAAGTTCCGAAAAACCTATCATGTTGTCTGCTATATCATCTATCTCTTTTTGTGTTTTCCTTATCTCCTCATCAATGTCTTTTCTTAGGTGTTGAGGTTTGCATGCTTCCTTATACAATTCTTTATATTCCAAAATAGTGGAATTAAGTACCGGTAATAAGGAATCAATATGCCCAGTACAGTCCTTAATATTATTATCAAAGAATTCACTTTTATCCTTATTCACCCTTTCCTTAATAGTCTCTTCAATTATTTTATCTACAGTTAGAATATTTGAAGAAATGAATTTGGACAATGTGTCCAATTTACCTAAAGATCCAGAAATATGATCTATCTTACAATCCGGTGCAATCATTTTCAAAATAGGTAATGTATCATCAATGGCCTTAAATGCTAAGGCGTTGCATTCAGTGATCTTCTGTATGGAATCTAGAAGTACATCAGTTACATTAGTAGGTCTTTAATCCATAGGGGAAGTGCTAGGCAGAGTGAGATGTTTTGCAGCTAGTTTCTTCTCTTCTCCAGATGTCTACGCATTAACCACTTTAGCTATCTTACTTCCATCATTTACCTCTTCTTTCTTTATTGTTTCTTCCTTATGATCACTCTATTTTTCAACCTTGTTTTCATCCTTACTACCTACTTTGCTGACTGTCGGTTCAGCTATACTCTATTCTTGTTTCTTACTTGTTTCAGTTCTTGCTTCTACTTCTGCTTTTGCTGATTTTCCAATGTTCTGCTAAGAGTCAATAGTGTTTACCAATGACCCAAAGATCTCAATATTTGTAGGTTCAGTTTTCTTAACCTCGGTAGTTTCCTTATCCATGACAATGTTGAAGTCTTGAGTTTCCACATTCATGGTAAAAAGAATGTTTGACTCTGGATTAGTGTCATCTTGTGTCATTTCCTCTACCTTCTCTTCAGGTTGACTGCTAGTTTGTATCGGTGCCTCTGCAGTTATTGGTGAGGTGTCCTTTGCTAGTGGAGGAAGGTTATCCTTGACCGTTATATCAGGTACACTACCAATTTTACCTTTACCTTTATCCTTCTAATATACATTTGCAAAAGACATCCATTTTCTATCTATCATTTTCTTCTTTCTTCTCTTTTTCTACAAAAAATATATCCCACTTGTTTGTCGTTTCATCTACAATTTCCTTTACTCTGCCTGCCATAAGGCTAACCTGTCAATGACCACTCACAAAAACTATTCTATTTGCCTCTAAAATTAAGTCATCAATTTCCTGTTTGGATTTAACAGGATGTACAACAAGTAGAGCCTATGCCTTTAATTTCTTGTCTAACTCCATTATCGACATTCTTTTTGCCTCGAACCTCAATTATAAATCATTTGGTAAATCATCTACAACCTCAATAAGAACTTTCTTGTATATGTCTAGGTACAAAATAATACTTTCTTCTATAGTGTCTTTATCTGAATCCTTGAAAGAATGATAAAGTTTATTCACATTGCTAAGGTTACCTTCTTGTGTAATTTCATTCATCAACTCTTTTGGTGTAAGAGTATCCGGTGCCTTAGGTTCTTGTTTCTTCTTTGGAGTTACCTTCTTCTTCGGACCACTAGGCTCTCTTACAACTTCTTGTTTCTTTATTTGAGTTCTTGTCTTCTTGGGAGATAGAGTAGGTGCCGGTGAGGGTTTTATTTTTTTCCTATCCACTCTCTTAAATTCAACTACCCTGTCACTATCAAAATTAGATGTAGTAGCTACAGGTGAAATGTGAGCTACTGGTTCCTATTCTGATTGACTTTCCATCATACCAGCAATACCACCAATATTCATCAATCCTTCCTTAACATCTTTTACTATTTTAGAAGCATCTTTCATTAGTTTCTCTCTTTTCTTCCTCTTCTTCATCATGGCTACATCACTTTCAATGGTTTTTGTATTTCCAAATATTTCCTTTATTGGTTCTGGTGGAGAATCTAAGAGTATTTTTGCATAAGATTCTAAGATGTGAGAATCCACCTCATAACCCATTTCAGTAATCCAGACAGTTCTGGGTTTAACTATTTCCATCCAAATTTCATCTCTTTTTACTACAAAGCATATCTGTTTATCATATTTATCTACAATGCTTTGGGAAATCCTTTCTCTTTGTTTCATCTTGGTTTGTAAATTCTTGAAGTAGTCTTTTACTAGCTCATCACCATTAGATCCCATACTGGTAATTGCCTCCTTTATCTGTTTTCCAATAGAAATATCATAGGCAAAATCCTTATGTCCCATACTGGGGATCTATTTTGAAAAGTAAAGAATTAAACACACTAACAGATTTCCAAATTTGAAGGTTCCTTTCTTATCACCTTTTATCTTATCCAAATTCTCTATCAATTCATCCTTTAACCATTCACAAATATCAATCTTTGCATTGTTTATAATCATCTCATGTGCACTATGAATGCATGAACTTGACACATAATTCAATCTATTTGTATGACCAACTTTATATCCAATGACCATACTAACATTTTTCCTTTATGTCATTGACCATAAGTGATTGGTTGTCATATGTAGCTCCAGTTAAGCTCATGACTTCCTTGTTAGGAATTTTCTTCTTCTTGTCAGGTTTAGAACCGGTGGAGGGTAAACTAGTAACAACCCTTATAGCTTCCTTGGTAATCTTAAATACTGAGTCCAACCACATGAATTCACCATGAACCCTGCTAAGGACATAGCAGATGGCTTCATCTGAGAATTCTGGCATATGGAGGATATCTATGAAACCTAAATCCTCAACTACCTTATGTTCTAGTTTCACTATCCCATCCTTGTCAGTGATTACATTCATGTACATGTTCATCAAATCTTCAGATCCTAAACTTTCTATGTTGCAATGTATGTATGCCCTAGGGTCTTCAAAAAATGCAACTCCCTTTGGGATTCTAGAAAATGCACCAATAGAATCATCCTTTTTTTCTATCTTAGGAATGATCTTGAAAATGGGTCTAGGTCATTTGATGTTTTCCACAATGGTAGGGTTTGCTACAAATTCGGGAACAGAAGATGAAGATGCCATTGCAAAAGATAAATACCTTTTAACTATGAAATCCTTGAATGCTCTGAAAAGACCTTTGTTGCTTTGCCTTTAGAATTCCTTTGCTCAATTTCACTCTCTTCGAATGCTTGGATGCTTGGTGGATTGAAATGAGAAGTTATAATGCCTTTATAACCAAAAATTAGCTTTCAATCGCAATAAAGTGAAAACTCCACATATGTGTTGGTGAAGAAGAAATATAACTTCTTACCATCAACCGAGGGTAAATGCATGATTTTCAATTTGTTTCCTTACCCCTAAGGATTATTCCTTAGTTGGATGAAGAGTCTCCTGCCGGTGCAGGATTACCCTGTTCTGCCGGTGCAGTGATGAATTCATCACTTCTCTAATCTCTCTTCCTAATCCATTGTTTAGAAAATTCTTTCTTAATTTCAGTCACCTTCTCTTTGCCTTTGTTATTAGATCCTTTATTGTTCGCCGGTATAGTCTTGCTTCTACAAAATTTTGCAATATGCCCAATCTTGTTACATGCATAACAAATTACATTATCTCTCTGAATAACCTTTCCATAACCTTGATCGGTTTGAGTTCTGCATTGATTAGATAAATGTCCAAATCTACCACAAACATAGCATTTCACATTCATTCTACAATTGTCTGAGTTATGACCATTTTTATTGCATTTGGAACATTGACCGATGGGTAAGTTTGTATTTTGATTATTCCTAAATTTGCACTGATTTTCTCTAAGACCAAATTTGTTGCAATTAAAACATTTCCCACTAAATTAATAAGCATTAGGTTGCCTTACCGGTTTGTTGTGATCATGATTGTTTGCAGTCTCGAAAATTTCTCCATGTTCAAATCCAAGTCCAACAGTATCTCCATCAGGTTTCTGACTTTTCAGCATATCATCAAGATTATCTGAACTCTTCTTGAATTTGTCTTTGTATTCATTTGCAGTGACCAATTCACCTTCCAAAGTGCTAACTTGTCTCAAAATTTCCCCTTTGTCATGTTGCATGTGAATCAAATCTATTTTAAGCATATCATTTTCATAACTAAGCCTTTGAGATTCATCGGATCTTTCATTAAGTCTTCTAGCCAAATATTTTTCATTCCTCTTTCTATCTTCAATATCTTTGCATAGTCTCATGGTTAAATCTTGCATCTCATTCTTCATGTTACTGTTCTCTTGTCTCAATTTTTTTGTAATATCTCTAAGAGTTTCTTTTTCTTTATCATCTTGATTTTGCAATTGCACATGTAATTTTTTTCTCTTATTCTTTGCTATAACCAGGTTATCTTGAAGTGCTTTGATGAATTCCCAAGTAGTTCTGAGTTCATCTTCCAGTTTGATATTCTTCAATTTTTCTGCATCAAAATCTTCAAGAGCTCCTTCCAACTATTGTCTCAAGCTTTCCATCAGTACCAGTTTCAGAATCTTCCTCAAGCTATTAGGCTTCTGCAAATAGAGGACTATGCTCTGATACCAATTGTTAGATACTTGATCAGTCCCAAAGACACTAAGAGGGGGGGGGGGGTGAATCAATGTCTAACCGGTAATCTGAATAATTAAACTTGTTTGCAACTTTATAATCCAAATTAATATACCAATAATCAAGCAATAATGCAATAAAGAGAAATAACAGTATAACCATCAATGCACACCATAACATAGATATTTTTTGGCTAGGAAACTCGATAGGGGAAAAACCTCAATGGGATTTGTGACCCACAATATTTACTCATTGGCCAATATGAATAAATATTACTTATACAATAGGGTCCTGCACACACAAGAAGGCCAACAACGTAGAGCTCACTGCTCAGTACAAAATAGGATTCCCACTGACTACAAAATTGGATGATTAAATCCAATGACAATGTACTATTCAAAATAGCATCTGCAATGCTGGATTCAGTACCCGTATAAGCTCTATCAAATACCTCTGCCATAAACCTTTCTTTTCTCTACTCTTCTCTTATTCACTCATAAAATTATTACATCAAAATGCATATACAATTATTCAATCTCATATAATGCTTGAATTACCTAATTACATTCCTTTCATACATACAAAATGACCTACAAGATCTGATACATATATGAGTCTTTACAATTCATCATGTCGGCTATACAAATAATATTACAATACAAAACAATATAATTTCCATGTCGGCTAGGGGTGCTGGTAAGATCTTCTGTCAGTGTAGACTAGGTGCTAGTGTGAATAACTTGTAGTACCTGCCGATGCCGGTAAATGATATCTGTTTCCAATGTAACCTGTGAACCATGTTACCAGTTGGTTGCCATCAATGACAACATGAACTATTCTCATCTGAGTGTATAATGCCAACATCGGCTCCAAAATCAAGGCTTGCATCTTGGAAACTTGTTGTGCCTCCAATCATCGATTTTGATTCTCCAAAATCAGGGCTTTCAAGGCACAAGCTCCGAAATGAGGTTCTAAGAGCATGACTTGTATAAAAACCATGTTTTGATGCTAGCGACTCCGGAATAGAAACCTATATCTTGAAACCTTGTTGTTCCACCAAACACATATTTTGATGCTCTAAAACTGAGGCTTTCAAGGCACAAGCTTTGAAATGAGGTTCTAAGAGCACGATGTGCATCAAAATTATATTTTATTGCTAGTGGCTTCAGAATCAAGATGTTCGTCTTGAAAAATTGTTGTGCCTCCAAATACTTATTTTGATGCTCTAAAACTAGGGATTTCTAATCACAAGCTCCATAATCAGGTTCTAAGAGCATGATGTGCATCAAAATTGCATTTTGAAGCTAGTGGCTCCGAAATCGGGACTTGCATCTTGAATTCTTGTTGTGCCTCCAAACACTAATTTTGATGCTTCGTAACTAGGGCTTTCGAGGCACAATCTTCAAAATGAGGTTCTAAGAGAACGATGTGTGTGAAAATCATGTTTTGACACTAGTGACTCTAGAATTGGGACTTGTGTCTTGAAAGCTTGTTGTGCCTTGAAACATCAATTTTGATGCTCTAAAATAGAGGCTTTCAAGGAACAAGCTCTGAAATGAGGTTCTAAGAGCGCGTTGTGCATCAAAATTGCTATTTGACACTAGCGGCTCTGGAATCGAGACTTGTGTCTTGAAAGCTTGTGCCTCAAAACACTGATTTTGATGCTTTGAAACTAGGGATTTTGAGGCTCAAGCTCCAAAACAAGGTTCTAAGAGCATGATGTGCATCAAAATCGTATTTTAATGCTAGTGGCTCCAGAATCAGGACTTGCATCTTGAAAGCTTTTTGTGCCTCCAAACATCGATTTTGATGCTCCGAGATGGGGGATTTTGAGGCACAAGCTCTAAAATGAGGTTTTGAGAGCAGGATGTGTGTCAAAATTACATTTTCATGCTAACTTCTCTGGAATCGGGACTTGCGTCTTGAAACCTTGTTGTGCCTCCAAACACCAATTTTGATGCTTTGAAAATGAGGCTTTTGAGGCATAAGCATCGAAACAAGTTTCTAAGATAATGATGTGCGGTGAAATCATGTTTTGACACTAGCGGCTCCAGAATTTGGACTTGCATCTTGAAAGCTTGTTGTGCCTCCAAACACCGATTTTGATGCTTTGAAACTAGTGCTTTCAAGGCACAAGCTCTGAAACAAGGTTCTAAGAGAACAATGTGCGTCAAAATTGCATATTGATGCTAGTGGCTCTAGAATTGGGAATTGTGTCTTGAGAGCTTGTTGTGGCTCGAAAATCCAATTTTGATGCTTTGAAACTAGGGCTTTCGAGGTACAAGCTCCGAAATGAGGTTCTAAAAGCACGGTGTGTGTCTGAATCGTGTTTTGATGCTAGTGGCTTTGGACTCGAGAGTTGCATCTTGAAAGGTTGTTGTGTCTCCAAACACCAATTTTGATGCTCTAAAACATAGGATTTCGAGGAACAAGCTCTAAAACAAGGTTCTAAGAGCATGACATGCATCAAAATCGATTTTGACACTAGCAGCTCTAGAATTGGGACTTGCGTCTTGAAAAATTGTTGTTCCTTCAAATACCAATTTGATGCTCTAACATCGGGGCTTCTGAGTCACAAACTCCAAAACAAGGTTCTAAGAGCATGATGTGCATCAAAATTGTGTTTTGAAGCTAGCGGATTTGACCATGGGACTTGCGTCTTGAAAGCTTGTTTTGCCTGCAAACACCGATTTTGATGCTCTGAAACCAAGGTTTTGAGGCAAAAGCTCAGAAATGAGGTTCTCAGAGCACGATGTGAGTCAAAATCTTATTTTGATGCTAGCAGCTCCAGAGTCAGGACTTGCATCTTGAAATCTTGTTCCTCCAAACACCGATTTTGATGCATTGAAATTGGACCTTTTTTGGCACAAGCTCCAAAATGAGGTTCTAAGAGCACAATGTGCATCAAAATCACGTTTTTTTGCTAGTGGCTCCAGAATCGGGACTTGCATCTTGAAATCTTGTTGTGCCTCCAAACACAAATTTTGATGCTCCAAAACTGGGGTTTTCGAGGTACAAGCTCTGAATCAAGGTTCTAAGAGCATGATGTGCATCAAAATTGAGTTTTGGGGCTAGGAGCTTTGGAATCAAGACTTGCATCTTGAAACATTGTTGTGCCTCCAAACACCAATTTTGATGCTCCAAAACCAAGGCTTTCGAGACACAAGCTCCAAAAAAAGGTTCTAAGAGAACGATGTGCATGAAAATCGCGTTTTGATGCTAGCACCTCTAGAATCGAGACTTGCATCTTAAAACTTTGTTGTGCCTCCAGACACCAATTTTGATGCTCTGAAATGGGGTTCTAAGAGAATGATGTGCCTAAAAATCACATTTTGATGCTAGTAGCTCCAAAATCGGGACTTGCATTTTGAAACCTTGTTGTGCCTCCAAACATTGATTTTCATGCTCTGAAACTAGGAATTGTGAGGCACAAGCTCTAAAACAAGGTTCTTAGAGCATGATGTGTGTCAAAATCATGTTTTGATGCTAGTGGTTCTAGAATCAGGACTTGCATCTTGAAAGCTTGTTGTGCCTCCAAACACCAGTTTTGATGCTCCAAAACTGGTGCTTTTGAGGCACAAGCTCCAAAACAAGGTTCTAAGAGCACGATGTGCGTCAAAATTATGTTTTGATGCTAGCACCTCTGGAATTGGGACTTGCATCTTGAAATCTTGTTGTTCCTCCAAACATTAATTTTGATGCTCCAAAACTAGGGCTTTCAAGGCACAAGCTCCAAAACAAGGTTCTAAGAGCACGATGTGCATCAAAATCATGATTTGATGCTAGCGGTTCTAGAATCAGGACTTGTGTCTTGTAAGATTGTTCTGCCTCCAAACATTGATTTTGATGCTCTGAAACCTAGGCTTTCAAGGCACAAGCTCTGAAATGAGGTTCTAAGAGAACAATGTGCATCAAAATTGCATTTTGACGCTAATAGCTCTGGAATTGGGACTTGCATCTCCAAATCTTGTTGTGCCACCAATTTTGATGCTCCAAAATCAAGGCTTTCAAGGCACAAGCTCTAAAATGAGGTTCTAAGATTGTGCGATGTCCATCAAAATCACGTTTTGACACTGGCAACTCTAGATTCGAGGCTTGCATCTTGAAATCTTGTTGTGCCTCCAAACACCAATTTTGATGCTCCAAAACTAGGGATTTCAAGGCACAAGATCTGAAACAAGGTTCTTAGACCACGATGTGCATCAAAATCGTGTTTTGATGCTAGTGGCTCTAGAATTAGGACTTGCATCTTGAAAGCTTGTTGTTCCTACAAACATGGATTTTGATGCTCTATAACCAGGGCTTTTGAGGCACAAGCTCCCGAACAAGGTTCTAATAGAACAATGTTCATCAAAATCATGTTTTGATGCTAGCAACTCTATAATCAAGACTTGTGTATTGAAAACTTGTTGTGCCTCCAAACACATATTTTCATGCTCCGAAACAAGGTCCAAAGAGCACAATGTGTGTCAAAATCGCGTTTTGATGCTAGCAGCTTTAGAATAAGGAATTTCGTTTTGAAATCTTGTTGTGCCTCCAAACACCAATTTTGATGCTCCAAAATCTGGGCTTTTGGGGCACAAGATCCGAAATTAGGTTATAAGAGCACGATGTGCATCAAATCGCATTTTGATGCTAGCGGCTCCAGAATAAAGACTTGCATCTTAAAATCTTACTATGCCTCAAAACACCAATTTTGATGCTCCAAAACTAGGGATTTTGAGGTAGAAGCTCTGAAACAAGGTTCTACGAGAACGATGTGTGTCAAAATCGTGTTTTGATGCTAGCGACTTGGGAATCGAGACTTGTGTCTTTAAAGATTGTTGTGCCTCCAAACACCAATTTTGATCCTCCAAAACCTAGTCTTTTGAGGCACGAGATCTAAAATGAGGTTCTAAGAGCATGATGTGCATCAAAGTCATGTTTTGACGCTAGCAGCTCCAGAATTGGCACTTGTGTCTTGAAGTCTTGTTGTGCCTCCAAACACTGATTTTGATGCTATGAAACTTGGGCTTTCAAGGCATAACCTCTGAACCAAGGTTCTAAAAGCATGATGTGCATCAAAATCACATTTTGATGCTAGCTGCTCCAGAATCGGGAATTGCATCTTGAAACTTTGTTGTGCCTCCAAACACTGATTTTGATGCTCCAAAACTAGGGCTTTCAAGGAACAAGCTTTGAAATGAGGTTATAAGAGCACGATGTGTGTCAAAATCACATTTTACCACTAGCGGCTCTGGAATCGGGACTCGTGTCTTGAAAAATTGTTGTGCTTCCAAATATGCATTTTGATGCTCTGAAACTGAGGCTTTGGAGTTACAAGCTCCAAAATGAGGTTCTAAGAGAACGATGTGCATCAAAATCACATTTTGATGCTAACAGCTCTAGAATCAAGACTTGCATCTAGAAAGCTTGTTGTGCCTCCAAACATTGATCTTGATGCTCCAAAACTGGGGCTTTCAAGGCACAAGCTTTGAAATGAGGTTCTATGAGTACGATGTCCGTCAAAATCGCATTTTTATGCTAGTAACTCTTGAATCAGGACTTGTGTCTAGAAAGGTTGTTGTGCCTCCAAACATCAATTTTGATGCTCTGAAACTAGGGCTTTTGAGGCAAAAGTTCCGAAATGAGGTTCTAGGAGGATGATGTGCATCAAAATTGAGTTTTTACACTAGCGGCTCCAGAATCGATACTTGCCTCTTGAAACATTGTTGTGCCTCCAAACAACGAGTTTGATGCTCTAAAATTGGGGCTTTCAAGGTACAAGTTCTGAAACAATGTTCTAAGACCACGATGTGTGTCAAAACCGCATTTTGAAGCTAGTGGCTCCAGAATCAGCACTTGCATCTTGAAAGCTTGTTGTGCCTCCTAACACCGATTTTGGTGCTTTGAAACTGAGGCTTTCGAGGCACAAGCTCCAGAAGGAGGTTCTAAGTGCATGATGTGCATCAAAATCATGTTTTGATGCTACCAGCTTCAAAATCAGGGCTTGCACCTTGAAATCTTGTTGTGTCTTCAAACACCACTTTTGATGCTTTGAAACTAGGGCTTTCAAGGCACAAGCTCCAAAAGGAGGTTCTAAGAGCATGATATGTGTCAAAATCACGTTTTCATGGTAGTGGCCCCAAAATTGGGACTTGTGTCTTGAAATATTTTTGTTCCTCCAAACACCGATTTTGATGCTCCAAAACTAGGGCTTTTGAGGCACAAGCTCTGAAAATGAGGTTCTAAGAGCATGATGTGCATTTGACACTAGCGGTTTCAGACAGGGACTTGCATCTTGAAAGCTTGCTATGCCTCCAAACACCTATTTTGATGCTTTGTGACTGTTGCTTTCAACATACAATCTTCGAAATGAGGTTCTAAGAGCATGATGTGCATCAAAATCACATTTTGATGCTAGCGGCTCCGAAATCAAGGCTTGCATCTTGAAATCTTGTTGTGCCTTCAAACACCAATTTTGATGCTCTAAAACTAGGTCTTTCGAGGCTGTTGGTGTAAATAATTATTCATCATGGATATTATTACACTTTACTTAAGTTTACTTAGTAAATGCATTTCATAGTAGTTTGGGTATGAGACACTTGGGTGTTTGTGCCACATTGGGATAGTGTGTGTAGGAGAAATTCCACCTTTTGTGGTGTTGATCTTGTTGTTACACTCCACATTCAGTGGGTGATCCACCTCATGTAGAATATTATATTGTTTCTCCTACCTACCCTTGTTTCTTATTGAGCCACATGTCATGTTTTTGTGCTCACATATCCATATAGCCTTGCCTACATAAGCAGGCTCATATTCATTGTATAACAACGAATGCTTAATAATCCAGTTGATCATATTTTTCATCTTGATAGAATACAGTTTATTTCTATCATCTATTTTGTTCTCTCTTATTTGTGCTTTCCATTGCCTCTTGATCTTGGCAAAATCTCATAGAGGCACAAACTTTGAAATGAGATTCTAAGAGCATGATGTGTGTCAAATTGCATTTTGATGCTAGTGGCTTCTTGTTGTGCCTCTAAATATCAATTTTGATGCTCTAAAATTGGGAATTTTGAGTAACAAGCTCCAAAATAAGGTTCTAAGAGTATAATGTGCATGAAAATTGCAGTTTGACACTAGTGGCTTCGAAATAGAGACTTTCATCTTGAAAGGTTGTTGTGCCTTCAAACATCAATTTTGATGCTCTGAAATCGAGGCTTTTGAAGCTCCAAAACTAGGTTCTAAGAGCACGATGTGCATTAAAATCATGTTTTGACACTAGCAGCTCCGAAATCAGGACTTGCATCTTGAAAGCTTGTTGTGCCTCCAAACACCAATTTTGATGCTCTGAAATTGAGGCTTTCAAGGCACAAGCTCTGAAACAAGGTTCTAAGAGTAGAATATGTGTCAAAATCACATTTTGATGCTAGCTTCTCTGGTATCCATACGTGCATCCTTAAACCATGTTTTGCCTCCAAACACCAATTTTGATGCTCTAAAACTAGGGCTTTTGATGCACAAGCTTCGAAACAAGGTTCTAAGAACACGATGTGCATCAAAATCACGTTTTAAATCTAGTGGCTCTTAAATTGGGATTTGCACCTTGAAACCTTGTTGTGCCTCCAAACATTGATTTTTGATGCTCTAAAACTAGGGCTTTCAAGGCATAAGCTCCAAAATGAGGTTCTAAGAGCCTGATGTGCATCAAAATCATGTTTTGACACTAGCGGCTCCAAAATTGAGAATTGTACCTTGAAAGATTGATGTGCCTCCAAACACCGATTTTCATGCTATAAAACTGGGGTTTTTGAGCCGCAAGCTCTGAAATGAGGTTCTGAGAACACGATGTGCCTCAAAATTGCATTTTAAAGTTAGAAGATCCAAAATCAAGACTTGCATCTTGAAACCTTGTTTTGCCTCCAAACACATATTTTGATGGTCCCAAACTGGGGCTTTCAAGTCAGAAGCTTTGAAATGAGGTTCTAAGAGCACAATGTACATCAAAATTGCGTTTTGATGCTAGCAGTTTGGGAATCGGGTTTTGCATCTTGAAACCTTTTTGTCCCTCCAAACATTGATTTTGATGCTCTGAAATTGAGGCTTTTTAGGTGCAAGCATCGAAATGAGGTTCTAAGAGAATGATGTGCAGCAAAATCGTGTTTTGATGCTAGCAGCTCCGGAATCTAGAATTGCGTCTTGAAAGCTTTTTGTGCCTCCAAACACTGATTTTGATGCTTCAAAACTAGGGCTTTCATGGCACAAGCTCCAAAATGAGTTTCTAAGAGCAAAATGTGCATCAAAATCAAGTATTCATGCTAGCGGCTCCGTAATCGAGACATGCATCTTGAGAGCTTGTTGTGCCTCCAAACTTTGATTTTGATGCTCCAAAACTAGAGCTTTGCAGGTACAAGTTTTGAAATGAGGTTCTAAGAGCACAGTGTATGTCAAAATCATGTTTTGATGCTAACGGCTACGAAATCAGGATATGCGTCTTGAAAGCTTGTTGTGCCTCCAAACAACAATTTTGATGCTTTGAAACTAGGGCTTTTGAGGAAGAAGCATGATGTGCATCAAAAACACATTTTGATGATAGCAGCTCTGGAATTAGGACTTGCGTCTTGAAAACTTGTTGTTCCTCCAAATACAAATTTTGATGCTCTGAAACTAGGGCTTTCGAGTCACAAGCTCCAAAACAAGGTTCCAAGAGCATTATGTACGTCAAAATTGCATTTTGGAGCTAGAAACTCCAGAAATGGGACTTGTGTCTTGAAAGATTGTTGTGCCTCCAAACATCAATTTTGATGGTTTGAAACTGGGGTTTTCAAGGCATAAGATCCAAAACAAGGTTCTAAGAGCACGATGCGCATCAAAATCATGTTTTGACGCTAGTGGCTCTAGAATCGGGACTTGTATGTTGAAAGCTTGGTGTGCCTCCAAACACTAATTTTGATGCTTTAAAATTGAGGCTTTTGAGGCACAAGTTGAGAAATGAGGTTCTTAGAGCAAGATGTGCATCAAAATCATGTTTTGATGCTAGCAGCTCCGGAATCGGGACATGCGTCTTGAAAGTTTGTTGTGACTCCAAACATCGATTTTGATGCTCTGGAATCAAGACTTGCATCTTAAAACCTTGTTGTGCCTCCAAACAAGGATTTTGATTCTCTGAAACTAGGGCTTTCAAGGCACAAGCTCTAAAATGAGTTTCTAAGAGCACATTGTACATCAAAATCATGTTTTGATGTTAGCGACTCTAGAATTGGGACTTGCATATTGAAACCTTGTTGTGCCTCCAAATGCCTATTTTGATGATCTGAAACCAGGGCTTCCGAGGCAAAAGCTTTGAAACAAAGTTCTAAGAGCATGATGTGCATCAAAATCACATTTTGATGCTAGCATCTTTGGAATCGATCCTTGCATCTTAAAACCTTGTGCCTCCAAACACCTATTTTGATTCTCTGAAACTGAGACTTTCATGGCACAAGCTCCAAAACAAGGCTCTAAGAGAATGATGTGCATCAAATTTGTGTTTTGACACTAGCCACTTTGGAATCAGGACTTGCATCTTCAAAGCTTGTTGTGCCTCCAAATGCTAATTTTGATGCTCCAAAACTGGGGCTTTTGAGGCACAAGCTCCAAAATTAGGTTCTAAGAGCTCGATGTGTGTCAAAATCATATTTTGATACTAGCAACTCTAGAATGAGGACTTGTGTCTTGAAATCTTCTTATGACTCTAAATAGTGATTTTGATGCTAAAAAACTAGGGCTTTTGATGCACAAGCTCCTAAAAGAGGTTCTAAGAGCATGATGTATGTCAAAATCACATTTTGACAATAGTGGCTCCAGAATCGAGACTTGCGTCTTGAAATATTGTTGTCTCTAAACACCAATTTTGATGCTCTGGAAGTGGGGCTTTCGAGGCACAAGCTCTGAAATGAGATTCTAAGAGAATGACGTGCATCAAAATTGTGTTTTGACACTTGTGGCTCCCAAATCGATCCTTACATCTTCAAACCATGTTGTGCCTCTAAACATTGATTTTGATGCTCTAAAATCAGGGCTTTTGAGGCAGAAGCTCGAAAATGAGGTTCTAAGAGCATGATGTTCATCAAAATTGCGTTTTGACACAAATGGTTCTGGATTTGGGACTTGCATCTTAAAAAATTGTTGTGCCTCCAAACACCGATTTGGATGCTTTGAAATCGGGGCTTTCGAGATACAAGCTCCAAAATGAGGTTCTATGAGAACAATGTGCCTCAAAATTATGTTTTGATGCTACCGGCTCCGAAATCTGGACTTGCATCTTGAAACCTTGTTGTGCCTCCAAAAATCGATTTTGATGCTCTGAAACTGGAGCTTTCAAGGCACAATCTCTAAAATGAGGTTCTAAGAGCACGATGTGCATCAAAATAGTGTTTTGACACTACCAGGTTTGAAATCGGGACTTGCCACTTGAAACCTTGTTATGCCTCCAAACATCGATTTTGTTGCTCCAAAATTGGGGATTTTGAGGCACAAGCTCCAATATGAGATTCTAAGAGCATGATGTGCAACAAAATCACATTTTGTCACTATCGCCTCTAGAATTGAGACTTGCATCTTGAAACCTTGTTGTGACTCCAAACATTGATATTGATGGTCTAAAACTGGGGATTTTGAGGCACAGGCTCTAAAACGAGGTTCTAAGAGCAAGATGTGTGCCAAAATCACATTTTGATGCTATCTTTTTTGGATTCAAGACATGTGTCTTTAAACCTTATTTTGCCTCCAAACACCAATTTTGATTCTCTGAAATCGGGGCTTTCGAGGCACAAGCTTTGAAATGAGATTCTAAGAACACAATGTGTATCAGAATCGCATGTTGAGGCTAGCGCCTCTAGAATCAGGACTTGCGTCCTTAAACATTGTTGTGCCTCCAAACACCGATTTTGATGCTCTAAACCAGGGCTTTTGAGGAAAAATCTCTAAAAGGAGGTTCTAAGAGCATGATGTACATCAAAATCATGTTTTGATGCTAGTGGCTCAAGAATCAAGAATTGTACCTTGAAAGCTTGTTGTGCCTCCAAACACCAATTTTCATGCTGCAAAATGGGGGCTTTCAAGCCACAAGCTCTGAAATGAGGTTCTAAGAGCATAATGTGCATCAAAATTGCATTTTGAAGCTAGTAGCTCCAAAATTGGGACTTGCATCTTGAAACCTTGTTGTGCCTTTGGACACAGATTTTGGCTGTCTAAAACTAGGTCTTTCGAAATAGAAGCTTTGAAATGAGGTCCTAAGAGCACAATGTGCATCAAAATTGTGTTTTGATGCTAGGAACTCCAGAATCAAGACATGCGTCTTGAAATCTTGTTGTGCCTCCAAACACTAATTTTGATGCTCTAAAATAAGATTTTGAGGCACAAGTATCGAAATAAGGTTCTAAGAGCATGAAGTGCAGCAAAATTGCATTTTGATGCTAATAGCTCCAAAATCTATACTTGCATCTTGAAAGCTTGTTGTGCCTCTAAATACCAATTTTGATGCTCCAAAACTGGGGCTTTAAAGGCACAAGCTCCAAAACGAGGTTCTAAGAGCAAAATATGCATCAAAATTATGTATTGATGCTAGCAGCCCCAAAATCGAGACTTGCATCTTGAGAGGTTGTTCAGCCTCCAAACTCTGATTTTGATGCTCCAAAACTAGGGCTTTCGAGGTAAAAATTCCGAAATGAGGTTCTAAGAGCATGGCGTGCATCAAAATCATGTTTTGACACTAACGGCTCCAAAATTAGGACTTGCATCTTCAAAGCTTGTTGTGCCTCCAAACACTAATTTTGATGCTTCAAAACTAGGAATTTTGAGGTAGAAGCTTTGAAACAAGGTTCTAAGAGCATGATGTGCATCGAAATTCCATTTTGATGCTAGTGGCTCTGGAATGGGGACTTGCATCTTGAAAATGTGTTGTTCCTCCAAATACTAATTTTAATGCTCTAAAATCGGGGCTTCGAAGTCACAAGCTCCAAAACAAGGTTCTAAGAGCACGATGTGCATCAAAATCATGTTTTGAAGCTAGTAGCTCTAGAAACAAGACTTGCATCTAGAAATCTTGTTGTGCCTCCATACATTAATTTTGATGCTCCAAAACTGGGCTTTTCGAGGCACAAGATCCAAAACAAGGTTCTAAGAGTATGTTGTGCATCGAAATCACCTTTTGATGGTAGCAGCTTTGGAATCGGGACTTGCATCTTGAAAGCTTGTTGTGCCTCCAAACACTAATTTTGATGCTTCAAAACTGGGGCTTTCGAGGCACAAGCTCAAAAACAAGGTTATCAAAAAACGATGTGTGTCAAAATCACATTTTGATGCTACCAGCTCTGGAATCGGGACTTGCATCTTGTAATCTTGTTGTGACTCCAAACATCAATTTTGATGCTCTGGAATCGGGACTTGCATCTTGAAAGTTTGTTGTCCGTCCAAACATTGATTTTGATGCTCTAAAACTGCGAATTTCAAGTCAAAAGCTCCAAAACAGGGTTCTAAGAGCATGATGTGTATCAAAATTGTGTTTTGATGCTAGCGGCTCTAGAATTGGGCACTAATACATTTGGTCTAGATTTCCAATGGAGGTTTCCAACGAAGAAGGTATATTGTGACCAGATTTGATTTTTTTTTGAAAAAATGCCTGAATTCGTCGGAATTCCGACGGTAATTTGACATTTGGTTTCGACGAAGGCATTAGCAATTAAATTTGTTTTTTTTCAAAAAAGTGCTCGCGTTCGTCGGAATTCCGATGACAACAGGCATTAATTAAAAAAAAGAAAAAAAGAGGGCAAGTCATTTGTGAGCACTACAATCTCGCGTAGGCGTCCATGTCAACTTCAACCCCCAACAAGATCAAACCGACGTCGAAGGTATTTGTGCATTGCAATCCCGCGTAGGAGATAGATTCTTCACCTTAATTTCATGTTGCAAAAAATTACACCATTCAAGAGATTCTACAACTTTTTCTTTTATACATGAGTTAGCTATGCTAGCATTCTTGTGGGATATTGACTGATTGTGGAAGCAACTCTTGGAGTATGAGAGATTCCTTTTTTATGCAAAAGATGTTAGGAAATGAGACATGTGGTGGTTAATTGCCCAAGTTTAAGATGCAAATTGGTCAATCTCGTATATATACATATTGATTATCCAATCTCATGTTGGATGGCTCCTAGTCAAAGGTGTGGTTCCCTGAATGTGTAATCCCAATAGGAATCCACTCCTCATTACACAATAGAACTATGATTGAGGAGTGAGAGTTCAAGTTTTTTGGAGGAATCCCTTCCTCCTGTATATGTGTTGATTGATCATTATTGTACGAGCTAATATATAGGGCAGTGTCTGCCTCTAGCTGCCGAATCGATGGAGATCAAACCAACGCACAAGCAAACAATGAGAATGAATATTATTCAATTGCAACCTTTCATTCAATGTTGTTTGGGCAATCCTTTCTTTCTCTTACTAGCCAGCCTAACAGACTTGACCCGGAAGCCCTAGGGAGATACAATTGTGTTCAGTTCAACACAATCCCAACCTAGAAGGGGTGGATTGAAAATATCCAACCACACAACTTATCACTTTGTAATTAACATACAACATAAAGCTAGTCTATATGACCCCCAAACCATTTTCTTACTGTCTTGGGTTACCCTAGTTTAGGGTATTGGCAATTTTTACTAAATATTCTCTAGTTTAGTGTATTGGCAACTATCTCTCCTTTTGCATAGTTTTAGGTGGCATACAAAGTCATTGCCTTCTTTGGCTTCCTTGCAGCCTCAACCTCAACGATCATCTTTTGCAAACTTACTTTCTTCAATACTCTCTTCTTTATCCTTTCAAAGTTGAATTGTAGCCACTTAGGAACATCTAGATTCTCATCACTTTGGATGGATGGGTTCATGGTAGTTACAACCTACTTTGGCCTTTGTTCTTCATCTTGTTGCTTGTGCACCTAAGTTTAAAATTTTGGAGGAGTCATCTTGGGGGTGGGGGCCTAGATAGGTCATCTTTTTCTTGTTCTCCATGCTTCTTTGACTCCATATTCTAAGTTCCTTCTAACTTATATTTCATTTTCATGAGTCAACTTATAGTTCTTAATTCAATTATAGGCTAGTATCTTGTGTGTTGATTGTACCTCTTAGTTTGATAAGGTTTTGGGTGGATTTTAATCTCTAATTTTGAGGAAAAAGTTTTCCTATAAATGCAATTTCAAAATTCATTTTTAGGGTCTAAGAATTGATTATTTAAGGTCCAAGTTTAGTAACACTACTTATTTTTTTTATTTCAAAAGACATTTAGCAATAGTCTGTAGATTGAATACTTGTGCTTTGCTGATATATTTTGAAGAATTAATGGAAATGAAGTTCATAGTTTGCAATGGTATTGGTAGTCTTTTTTGATTGCTTGGTATTCTTCTGTTTCTTTCATTTTCCTTAGTCTTGAATTAATATTTGCATTTATGAAACATCTTCTTTGTTATAATCAATTTGTGCATCTTTCATGGTGATTGAGGTTAATAAGGAACGTGTGAATGAATAGTAGTAGTTGTTCTAGAGCTTTCCTTGGTCTCATTTTCATGTTAGAATTGGCAATTTTGGCATGATAAATTATTTACATAATGTTAGGTCCCGGAGACAACTGAGAGGGGGGGGTGAATTAGTTGTCAAATAAATTCAAAACAAAACAACTTAACCAACTTACTGCTTAATACCATTGAACCAGTCTTTTATACCGGTGGACAGTTTTATCAGATAATTGTAATACTGGTAAAGATTAATGCATGAAATAAAAAGACAAATTCATCCACAACACATAACACCAATATTTGTACGTGGAAACCATGTAAGGGGGAAAACCACGGTGGGAAACCTTACCCACAATCAGATGATACTACTATACATAGTAAGTGTATACAAATGGGGTCTACACATGCAGAAAGGCCAAGCACCTAGAACTCACTGCTCAATCACAAAATAGGAGTCACACTGACTACAATTGGATGGTTAAATCCAATAAGGATGTACTTCTCAAAATAGCATCTTCATATGCTGGATTCAGTACCGATGTAGTTCTTATATGCTTTCACAAAACCTTCCTTCACCTTCAAATAATGTCTGCGTGTATAGCTCTGCTTATTCTCGCATATACCTTCACACAAATCTTCTTCACATTCCACTACTGAT
The DNA here is from genome assembly GCF_030272615.1 of Cryptomeria japonica. Taxonomy (NCBI): domain Eukaryota; kingdom Viridiplantae; phylum Streptophyta; class Pinopsida; order Cupressales; family Cupressaceae; genus Cryptomeria; species Cryptomeria japonica. The sequence continues at coordinate 457,015,319 of NC_081414.1, forward strand.
CTTACAAATAAGATCTTACATTTATATCATAACCTAAGACCAATTTTAGTAGGTCAGCTCTACAAGATATTACAATAAAATCATTTTACAAACAAAACAATATTCGATGCAATAACTGATTCAACATGTCAGCTTGATGCATTTACAACAATAATAAATCATCTCCATAGCGTGTCGTGCTGATCTGGAAAAGATAAACCTGCCAATGTATAACCTGGACCTATTTGTCAGTAACATCAAGTATGCAAATACAAATATGCCAATAAACAAATCTCCAAGACAAGGTGTCCACACGATGTCTTCGACATAACCAAGTGTTTTCCATGCCCTTCCAAGTGCCGGTGATTATTATATCCTACCAATGTACCATATACTGATGACTGTGCATAAGTCATTTGCTTGTTGGTGAATGTTGCTGATTCTCCAAAATACTAGAGTTTTAGTAGGTGTTGACATCAATGAGAAAACCATACCAAAATACCAACAATCTCCCCCTTTGGCATTGATAGCAACACAAAATGGAAAAACCATCAAAGTGCCAAAACAGAAATGCCAAATACCAAAATACCAATAATTATCAAAAACAATCTCTCCCCCTGAGAGTAACATGTGTTTCCTTGTGTTTTTCCATACCAATCTCTCTCCCTTTGACATCAAATGCCAAAGTTACTATCAAGCCAAGTTCATATACAAAATACCAATCAATACATTATACCAACTACTCCCCCTAAGAAGTAGCTTCCTCATCAAAGCCGGAGTAAAAGATCTCTTTGTTAATTCTATCGATCGATGACAAACATCAACTTCCTAAGTCTCTACCGGTGGGGGTATGACCACAAGCTGGTCTCTGAGATATTCAAAAGTCTCCTTAAGCAAAGGTTTAGTAAAAATATCTACAATCTTCTCTTTTGTATTCACATAAACCAATTTTATTTCTTTTGCTTCAACATTTTCCCTTAGAAAATTCAGTTTGATAGAAACATGTTTGGTTTTAGAATGTAGTACCAGGTTCTTAGATATATCAATTGTTGCAGTGTTATCACAATAGATAGTTATAGGTTCCTTGCATTTTATCTTTATGTCTTTCAACATTTGTTTAAGCCATAGTACCTATGTGCAATTAGTTGTTGCTGCAACATATTCTGATTCTGTTGTTGATAAGGATGTACTACTTTGCTTCTTACTCAACCAAGAAAATAGTCTGTTTCCAAGAAAAATGCTCCTCCGGTGGTGCTTTTTCTATCATCCACATCTCCTACCCAATTTGCATATGTGTATGCACATAATTCAAAGTTTTCATATTTAGGATACCATAATCCAAGATTTGTTGTGCCTTGTAAGTACTGGAAAATCCTTTTTACTGTTGATTCATGATTTTCTCTAGGATTACTCTGAAATCTTGAAACAATACATACTGCATTCATGATATCAGGTTTGGTTTGTGTCAAATACAATAAACCTCTTATCAAAGATTTGTACCTAGTTGGATTAATAGGTGTAGATTCATCCCTTAGTGATAGTTTGTCATTTGTAGTCATAGGTGTGCTTACTAGTTTAGAGTTCTCCATCCCAAATTCCTTTAGTAACTCCTTTAAGTACTTGGATTGACTCAAGAATATACCTTTATCAGTCTGTGAAATCTACAATCCTAAAAAGAATTTTATTTCTCCAATCATAGACATTTCAAATTCTTGTTGCATTTCAATAGAAAATTCTTTACATAATCCATCTTCTCCTCCAAAGATTATATCATCAACAAAAACTTTTATAACCAAGATGTCATCATTAGTCACTTTATAATATAAGTTTCTATCAGCATTACCTTTAGAAAAAACAATCTTCAAAATATACTTATCCAATCTTGCATACCAAGCTCATGGAGCTTGTTTCAATCCATACAAAGCTTTCCTTAACCTGCAAACCATATCTTTGTTATCTGTCAAAGAAAATCCATCAGGTTGTTCAATGTAAACTTCTTCTTCAAGATCTCCATTCAAAAATGCACATTTAATATCCATTTGATATACTTTGTAGTTCTTGTGTGTTGCAAAAGCCAAAAATAGTCTAACTGCCTCAATTCTAGCTACCGGTGCAAAAAGTTTCATTATAATCAATTCCTTCTTTCTGAGAATATCCTTTACACACTAGTCTTGCTTTATTTCTGATAACCTTACCATCTTCATTAAGTTTGTTTCTAAATACCCATTTGGTTCCAATTACATTTTTATCTTTAGGTCAGGGAACTAACGTCCAAGTGTTATTCTTCTCAATTTGTTCTAATTCTTCTTCCAAAGCTTTAGTGCAATATTTATCTTTACATGCCTCATTAATTGATGATGGTTCAATTTGAGAAATAAGACATACCTCTTCATTTTCCAATCTTCCTCTTGTCATAACTCCTTTATACTTGTTTCCAATTATTTGATCTTCAGAATGATTTAGTCTTACATACCGGGGTGTCTTTGTTTGTTGTTGTTCCTCAGTCATAGTGGAATTTTCAGATGGTACCGGTGTAACTGGATCTTCATTCAGTACCAGTGGGTTCAATGTAGGTTCATTTGTTAGAATTTCTGTTGCCGGTTCAGAATCTATATACCTTGAAGTTCCTCTAAATTGTTCGTCAATCTTCACATTTGTACTCTCAACAATTTTCTGCAATCTTTTGTTAAAACATCTATATGTTTTACTCTTAGATGAATAACCAAGAAATATTCCTTCATCACTTCTAGGATCAAATTTCCCAATATACTCATCTCTTCTAATATAGCATTTACTTCCAAATATTCTAAAATATTTAAGAGTAGGAGTAATACCAAACCATAGTTCATGAGAGGTCTTACCGGTTTCACCTTTGATGTGAACTTTGTTGAATGTATAGACCATTGTACTTACTGCTTCTCTCCAATATACATGTGGTATATTTGCTTCTGATAACATACTTCTAGCTGCATCCAAGATAGTTTTGTTTTTCCTTTCAACAACTCCATTTTGTTGTGGTGTCCAAGGTGCTGATAGCTATCTTCTGATTCCATTTACTTCATAGAATGCATTAAATTCCTTAGATGTAAATTCTCCTCCTTGATCTGATCTTAGACATTTTATTTTCTTACCGGTTTCATTTTCTACCATTGCTTTGAATAGTTTGAACTTTCCAAATGCTTCTAATTTTTCTCTAAGAAAAGTAACCCAACACATTGTAGAATAGTCATCAATGATTAGCATGAAATATCTATCACCTTGCAAGCTTTTGGTTCTAGCTGGACCACATAAGTCAGTATGAATTAAGTCAAGAGCATTACTGGATTTTTCTAGAATACTTTTGAAACTAGCTCTAACTTGTTTTCCAAATTGACATTCCTTACATACTGTATTGTGAGGTTTGACAATTTTAGGTAAATCTCTAACTGCCTTAGTAGTACTGATTTTCACCATGCAATCAAAGTTTACATGGAAGAGTCTCCTATGCCATAGCCAACTTTCATCAATATGTGTAATCAAGCATGTCTTTTCACTATTATTCAAATGAAAGATATTACCTCTAGTTTGATTACTAGTTGCAATTTCTAAACCAGTTCTATTCATGATTTTGCATTTTCCATTTTTGAATTGTAACTAAAATCCTTTCTCAACTAATTGACCAACACTCAAAAGATTATGCTTTAAACCTTCAACATAGTAAACATTGTCAGTATTATGCTTACCATCAAGAGATATTGTACCCTTGCCTTTGATCAAACAAGCTTTGTCATCTCCAAATCTCACTAAGCCTCCATTATATTCTTGAAAGTTCAAGAATTTACCTTTATCTCCTGTCATATGATGTGAGCATCCTGAATCAATGATCCACTCATCCTTTACTTCAATTTCAGCTACCAAGGCCTGCTCTACTAGTTGAACTGTAGGTGCTAGTTGATCTTCTATTATAGCAACAAAAACCCATCCATTGTCTGCCGCATCCTCATCAGAATCATCAGTCACTCCTTCATCAACAAGATAACAAGATTTGTCTTTATTCTTCTTAAATCTGTATCTCTGATATTTAGGGTTAGGCTTGTATGTCCTTCTAGCTTCTTCTCTTAGTCTAGCATGTCTATCAGGGCATCTTGAAGCCATATGACCAATCTTATTATAGTTAAAACATTTAAAGAGTTCTTTACCTTCATACTTACTTCCAACTAGACCTTTAGGCATTTTCCTTGCAAATAGTGCTTCAAGTTCTTCATTTTCTTTCCTACTTTCTTCAAGTTCTCTTGCATAAAAGGCTTTCCAATCAAATTTGTCAAAATGATGATGTAGATGATGTTGATTCTTTAAAGGCTAAATCTGTCTTTATAGTAGCAACAAGACCAAATTCCTCAATTTCAAAGGCTGAAAGTTTTCTAATCAATGTATCTCTAGTTATTGATGTATTAGGCATTGTTCTTAACTCATTTATAGCAGTGACCTTCATTTTGTATGCCAGTAGAAATCCTCTTAAAACTTTTGAAACAATTTCATCTTCACTTAAGGTTCCTCCACAACATTTAATACCTAAAACAATTTCATTAACTCTTTCCATAAAAGCAGAAATCCTTTCATCTTCTTCCATTTTCAGATTTTCATACTTGACCCGGAAGATTTCAAGCTTTGCAATTTTGACTATGGAATCTCCTTCATTCAATGTTTCCAGATGATCCCAAATAGCTTTAGTAGTTGATCTGTCTGATAATCCCATGATTTTCTGATCTATTAATGTGCTCAAAAGTGCTTCTCTTGCTTTGCAGTCATTTTCTTCATCTTTAATCAAGTTAGGTGGATTAGACTGGCTTGAGTAGGAGCCGTATAGCCATTCTTTGTAACATCCTAGATGTACTTTCCAATGCAATTTAGATGTGTTTCCATTCTGATCTTCCATATACCATAGTTGGTTCCATCAAGTTTAGGACTATCCTTCCTTAAATAGTTAGTAGACATTGGATCTCCTCAAGCTGTTAAACTTTTGCAAAAGACGACTAGGCTCTGATACCAATTGTTAGGTCCCAAAGACAACTGAGAGTGGGGGGGGGTGAATCAGTCGTCAAATAAATTCAAAACAAAACAACTTAACCAACTTACGGCTTAATACCGGTGAACCAATATTTTATACTGGTGGACAGTTTTATCAGATAGTTGTAATACCGGTAAAGATTAATGCATGAAATAAAAAGACAAAGTCATCCACAACACATAACACCAATATTTGTACGTGGAAACCCTGTAAGGGGAAAAACCACGGTGGGAAACCTTACCCACAATCAGATGATACTACTGTAGATAGTAAGTGTATACAAATGGGGTTTGCGCATGCAAAAAGGCCAAGTGCCTAGAGCTCACTGCTCAATCACAAAATGGGAGTCACATTGACTACAATTGGATGGTTAAATCCAATAAGGATGTACTGCTCAAAATAGCATCTTCATATGCTAGATTCAGTACCGGTGTAGTTCTGATATGCTTTCACAAAACCTTCCTTCACCTTCAAATGATGTCTGCATGTATAGCTCTACTTATTCTTGCATATACCTTCACACAAATCTTCTTCACATTCCACTACTGATCTTACAAATAAGATCTTACATTTATATCGTAACCTAAGACCAATTTTAGTAGGTCGGCTCTACAAGATATTACAATAAAATCATTTTACAAACAAAACAATATCCAATGCAATAACCGATTCAACATGTCGGCTTGATGCATTTACAACAATAATAAATCATCTCCATAGCGTGTCGTGCTGATCTGGAAAAGATAAACCTGCTAGTGTATAACCTAGACCTATTTGCCGGTTACAACAAATATGCAAATATGAATTTTTCAATAAACAAATCTCCAAGACAAGGTGTCCACACGATATCTTTGACATAGCCAAGTGTTTTTCATGCCCTTCCAAGTGTCGGTGATCATTATATCCTATCTTTGTACCATATACTAATGACTGTGCATAAGTCATTTGCTTGCTGGTGAATGTTGTTGATTCTCCAAAATACTAGAGTTTTAGTAGGTGTTGACATCAATGACAAAACCATACCAAAATACCAACACATACAAGGTTATTTCTAGATTTTGTTGATAATGTGGGTTTAGGAAATACTGATGATTCATTTTCTCATAGCCTTATTCTATCTTTTGCAATTTATTTTAACCTTTTGGATTAGGCAGATTGAGAAATCAACATTTCAACTTGATTAGTGACATTTTTCCCTTGAACAAATTGATTAGGAAATGATAAATTCTAAAGGTAAGCTAACTTAAATCAAGGGACTGAGATGGTATCCTACCATGGAAGATGATAGTTCTAAGCAAAAGACTACCTAGTGATATGAAAGTTGATGCAAGATAGTAAGGACAACAAGGGAATTTATTTTGAACTTTGACAAGATTGAATCTTTGGGAGGAAGTTTGAATGGATTGATAGCGAAAAGGCATGGTGATGCAGAGAATCTAATAAACTCAACCAACTAGGGAGATATTTCTCCGAACTCACCTATTCAATTAGGTGTCAACCCTTCACTTACTCACAAGACCCCTCACAAGGCCACAAGTTACTCAAAAGGATTCAATACCCCAAAACACACCCATACTCACCAACCCTCACCTGAGCATTGAATCGCACTCAAATAAGACAAATAAACATGTCTAAGTCACAATCCAACTCTCCAACATTCAATCACCACCAACACCCTCAACCCTTATTCACACAATCCTCCTTCAATTGGGTCTTCTAATCCCCCTTGGTACTCAACTCACAAAATGTATTAGATATCCAAAAACCAATGTAAATTTTGACACTCTTACAAGGACCACTCAACATATACCACCATGGGTCTTTACCCTCCCAACCACCCAAAGGTCAAAGGAAGATTCACTATTGCAACACTCACTTTTTGTGACAGTCACAAGTACTTAGGATAGTCACTCCTTTCATGGACATTCTTATTCACAGCACTCTCTAACATTAATTATGATGATAGTTAACCTCCTTAAACCTTCCACCAACACCAAAATCAATACCAAACTCCTTCCCAATCTCGCTAATGGACTAACTCAACTCACTGTCAAATTGTGACAGTCAATGAAAGGTATAGGACAGTCATACACCCTCATGGATTGATGGGATTTTTTGGTCACCAAACACTTGGATTATGTTTATAACTCCCTAAAAAATCCCCAATCCCTTAACAATACTATTCAAGGACCCTTGAGTCAATTACACCATCCAAAATCCATGCATACATTGTGTTCTCAGATAAAGACACAAAAATCAACACCTTCCACATATTTGCACATGCCAAAATGCTCATGAGACCCTGTAATTATTAAGAAAATAAAATACATGATTTTATGGATCATCCCATGCCTTTAAATATATTTATCAACATGGAAATGACCCCTAATGCATTTTAGTTTGCCTCAGGTTACCCTAGACTAGGTTTTTTATAATTTTCACCAATTTGGCTATAACTTTTGCAATATAGAATGAAACAAGATGAAACCAAAGGGAGATTGAAGAGGATTGACCCCTATAAAAAATTAAAGATATTTTTAAATCAATATAATATGATAAGGAATGGAAAACTCCAATATAGCAGTTTGCAACGTTAAAGAACTCAAAAATTGTAGGGTAAAATTGAGATATTCATTAATTGTGCTTAGTTACAATGCTCAACTGACCCTTGGTCATGGAGAGTTCCTTATTAAACAACTAAAAATCCTCACTCAATGGTTAGAACCACCTTTTAAACTTGTATCAATAAACTAACACCTAATTGCTTATAAAATGCACAAAACGTTGCTTTAACAATGTTGAAAATATTAGCAACTTTGTCAAAAATTATTCCTAGACTCAACCCAAGACCACTTTGACTCAAAAATGATATAAATAGGTTAAAATAGGTATATAGGACCTTTACATATCATTAAACATCACATTTGACCCACTGAGACATATTTGCAACATAGTGACAATTTTGACAATATTGATCATCATGACCCCCACTAGGACTCAATACACCATCTAATGGTCTTAATGACATTTACTACATGAAATTTGGTATTCTAGGACCTTATTCTTAACCAAACTCAAAAACCCTGACCTTTTACTAAATTGGCTTCATGGTGGCCATCTTGTGCTAGGTGCTCTTTCCCAAAAGGATGATATGATACTGTGGAGAGAAATATGAGGGGGGAGTGGTAGGAAATGTTAATGGTAGCTGCTACATGGAGAAAGAGGAGGGAATGGGATGTGTGGGGAAAGGAGGACATAAGGGATATAAATGATGGAAGAAGGAGATACATAGGGGGGAAAGAGGTTTAGGATGTGGGAGGTAGAAGGGGTTGGAGTTAGGATATGTTGGGGAATAAAGTGGAGTGGGAGGTATAAGGGGGTGATGAAAGGGTAAAGGGGATGTAGGTTATAATGGGAGCTATAAGGGGCAAGGAAAAAGGGTAAGTGGGTAGGGTGGTAGGTTAGGATAGGGATAGGATATGGGTAGGCTAGGATGGGGGTAGGTGTTAAGATGGAAAGGGTAGGGTAATAGGTGTGTGGTAGAGATAAGCTTAGGGAAATAAATGAAGTAAGACTTATGGGATGTGGGTTAGAATAGGTGATTTTAGGGGAATAAAGGGGTAAAGGGGTAGGTATTGCAGAGGGGAGTGTAAGATATAAGGTATGAGGGGAAGGGAGATGCTAGGATATAATAGGGGTAGGGGTAAGGAAGTTAGTGGAGGGAGGTGAGGGTGTAAGATGGAAGGGTAGGTTTAAGTTAAGATGTGAAGGAGGTTAAGGCATGGGGTATGAAAGGTGGATAAAGGATAGAGGATAGGAAGGTAGGTGAGTTAGAAGGTATGATAAATGGAAGTGAAGAGTGTTAGGGGAGGTGGAAATGGGAGGAAATGGAAATGGGAGTGATTGGGTTTGGGTACTCACTGACAGGATCGACATAAGTGAAAGGGATTATGCCTTGGCTGGGCAAAGGGAATGTTAAACCTCACTTCATTTCAAAGAGAAAGACTTGGCCAGCTCCTGAGTAACTATGAACAAAATGTTAACAACAAAGACTTGACAACAACCAACTAAGCTAAGACAACTAAACTAGAAAGCAAAAAAGTGGGGGTCCCCATTTGCAATGGGGTGATGTGTGAATATATCACAACAAGATGTCACTCTTTCCAATTACCTTTATTTTTGTGAATATGCATAACACTATTTTGGAAATGATAATATAGATTCTCATCCATTAAAAAATAATTATAATGGTAAAATTAATAGACCTGTTGTAGGGTCCTCCAAACCTAAAGTAAGGAGTTTGAAGTGTAGATACATTGATTTGGCCTTGTGGCCATCAATGAGTGTTAAATGGTTTTGGTTCAATTTGCATAATTTCTATGTTCAAGTAATTTAATTTGGTATATTATATTGAAATGTGATTTCAACTTCTATATAATTAGTTCTATAGCCTAATGTTTTTGGCTATGAAGAAAAACCATGTTAGACAATATCAACGAACAATAAAATAAGGAGACAATTGCTAGATTGTGGTCTAACTTGAAAAGAAAAGGTGATGGAAAATGTTATTGTCCCTACAAAATTTTTAAGGGTTTAAAGACTAGAAGACTTCTAATTAGAATAGCTAAGAAACATTGTAGGCTGCATGGTCACATTGAAGGTGGACCTGATTATCATCCATTGGTAAGTTTTTCATTATATCGTTTTAACAATTTATATACATAAGAAATCACTTGATGATGAGATCATGATCATGGTTTATTTATGTTTATCAATTTTATATAGGTCGAGCACCCTAGAGAACATGATATGGATCAACACAACCTGAAGAATATGGTTTTCGAAGTGGAGGAACATGGAGGTGTGAATATCGAAGCTAAAGATAATGATCCCATGGAAGATGATGATCATGAGCCACAAAAAACAATTGAAGATGATGGTACAAATACATTGATCCATAACACATTTAGTACTAGTGTAGCTGATCATGATGATGAAGAATTGGTGTGCCTGTGAAGTGTGTACCTATTATACCTACAGTTGCAACACAAAACACTCAATAAATCATTACAAGAAATGGTTAGAAAATTAATCAACAAAAGATAAAACCATAGCTAATCGATCTATTGCCTCCTAGTAAATGCAAGTATGAATTTTTTTCTCAGATCTGGTTATGCAAATTCCAGTGACTTGACTACACTTAAATGGAGGATTTAAATGATTAAGATGCATGATCTAGCAATGATAGCATGATTAAGCTACATGATTTCATGATTATTCTAGAAAACAAGCTAGAATGAAGATGCAATTAAGCTAAAATTGAACATGATAACAATGCTAAGATGATAAACTAGAAGCTAGATGCTTATAGTAACAATGCGTAAGATGCAAATGTGATGGGATGATTATTGCTCCAAAATGGGGTCTATTTATAGGATTTCCAAGGCTAAGGGTGAGGTGGCAGGAATCAACGGTCAAGATTAAGTCTAAAGATATCAATGGTGAAATTGGAGGAGGTTGGCAAAGAGGTTGGATGAAAGGGAGCACTTAGTGACAAGTGTCACAAAGATTATAGAAGAGGTTAGATGAAAGGGAACACTTAGTGACAAGTGTCAAAAATATTCTAGAAGAGGTTATATTAAAGGGAACACTTAGTGACAAGTGTCACAAAGATTCTAGAAGAGGTTAGATGAAAGGGAACACTTAGTGACAAGTGTCACAAATATTCTAGAAGAGGTTAGATGAAAGGGAACACTTAGTGACAAATGTCACAAAGCTTTTCTCATGAGAGGGTAAAGTGTTCAAGGAAAGGGGACATGTGGGTAAATGGAATGGGTTAGGTTTGGGAATGGTTAGGTTAGGTGGTTAAAAGTTAGGAGAATTTGAATTTAAAAATTCAAATAATAAGAAAAGGCTAATTAATTTCAACAACTCATAATTGATTTATTTTAATTAATTAGGAGATTAGAAGAATGATTTTGATGGAGAAGAATTAATTAATTTGAATTAATTAATCAAAGGGGATTATTAAAATGAACTTATTATATAAATCCTTAGATTTATTAATAAGTAGATGAAAGGGGGAATTTAATCAAATTGTTGATGAATTTAATTAAATTGGGGAGGAGGATTAATTAAATAATTGCTTATTTAATTAATTATCTTCATACCATTTTTAGGTGTATACAAGATGACCTTGATGTTGTTCATGATGTCCCTCTACTTGAGAAGGCATTTGAGGCCCTTTACGAAGGCTCCCAGACAACTCTTCTCTCTGATGTATTGTTGTTGGTGAACTTGAAGGTTATGAATGGTTTATCCAACATAACAATCTTACGTATGTTAAGGTATGCCATATATGTCATAATAAATGGTGAATCATGTTTACCATTAATATTCTTTATATTAACAAATTATATTTTTTTGTTGTAGATTGATAGGTGAGTTTTTGTTACCACCATCAAATATTCTACTTTGCTCATACTGAGAGTTATCTTCCATTATGAAAGATATTGGAATGGAGTATCAAGCAATAGATGCTTGTCCCAATGATCATATTATATATCACAAACAACATGAATTTTGAATTGAATGCCCTGAATGTCATATCAGTAGATATCGAATAGATCAAATAACAAAAAGGGTTCCTTGCAAGGTTCTTCGCTATATTCCCATTATTCCACGTATGCAATGATTATTCAAGTGCACTAGCTTGGCACAATTTATGGATTACCATGCATACAATAGAAGTCGAGATGACAATATTTGAATTTATGTGGATGGTTCAACATTTATGGACACAGAGGAAAGGTGGCCACACTTTAAAGAAGAACCTCATAATCTCAGGCTTTCATTGGCAGCGGACGGTGTCAATCCATTTGGAGAGCTAAGATCTGTTTACTCAATGTGGCCTGTTTTTGTTATCAACAATAACATTCCTCCATGGATGTCATTAAAGAGGGAACACATAATGTTGGCAATGATTGTTCCAGGTATTTTATCATTTAATATTCATTTACATTTAATTATAAATATTGTAGTAAAATGGTCATAATAATTATGTAATGTTTTTGTTCATTCAATTAGGTAAGTACCAAGTTAAAGATATGAATGTATATATCGAGCCTCTTATTGATGAGTTGTTGGAGTTATGGAATTGTGTCACTATGTATGACGTCTCTAGACCAATAGGACAAAGGCAATTTCAATTCCATGTGATGCTTGTATGGACAATACACGATGCCCCATGGCTAACACATTTTTGTGGTATGTTATAGTGTTCAAGTTGTGCATGATAATTATAATTAAAAAAATTAACATATTTAATCCAATTATACATTATCTTGTAGGTCTTCAAACAAAGGGAAATTTTGCATGTCTAGTTTGTGGTCCAAAGATGAAATCTTGTCATTCAAAAAGTTTAGGAAACAGGTGTTTGATGAGTATAGGCACTTTCTCCACAAAAATCATAAGTATCGAAATACTGAAAAAATATCTTTTCAATGGGAAAGAAGAGAATACAACAAAGCCATGAAGAATGGAACCTCACCTAGGGAAGTGGGAATATAATATAATTAATCGTCAAGGTAATGTCATTCCATCTAATGGTTTATGTCATAAAACATATTTTCTATTGTGTTTTGTTTATTGATGATGTGATTGATGATCATGAAGGTTGTCAAGGCATAAATGACCACCTTCCTAAGGGACTAAAAATTTATCCCCGACAACTTAGTAGGTTGCCCTACTACGAGCAGTTACAAATTGTGCATTTGTTTGATACTATGCATATTGGAAAGAATATAATAGAGACATTATGGAAAATATTGGATGGAAGGTGTGACAAATAAAAAATTGTCAAAATTTGTAGTGACATTCAGGATTCCAATCATGCAATGAAAAATGTCATTCAATCAAATAGCCATGGAGACCAGATTAATATAAGTGACCTTCCTTGGTTATTAATGGACCAGCAAATCAATGCTATAAAATAAGTCATATGAAAAATTTGATTTCCCACAGGATTTGCTGCGAACAAAAACAATCTCGTATCAAAGAAAAATGAATTTGTGTCAGGGATGAAAACGCATGATTGGCATACCTTCATTAAGGTAATTCATGGTCTTGTGTTTTTACTATATATTTGTATACTGTGCATGTACTTTTCATTGTATTATATTAGAAAAAAATGAAAAGATAATTTAATAATTGTTGTAGTATGTTCTACCTCTATCTCTCCCAGACGACTTCGACAATAATGTCAAGCAAGTCATATATGATCTTGGAAAATACATGAGGTAAGTAGTGATAGTTGTTCAATTCATTTTATAGATATTATATTTGTGATTTGTTTTACTTGTTATATTTTTTTGCGTCTTGAATATCTTGTAGGTGGTTGTCATGTACATAAATCCATAAAGAAGATATAAAATATTGGAAGAGAAAAATTCCTCATCTAATGTGTGAAATGCAAAAGTGTCTACCTTTAGTTTTTTCAATGCACAACCTCTTAAGAAAAATAACCAAGTCCCTCAAGCTGGTGGTCCTAGTTTGAGAATGAACATTGGTAATAATTCTGTCGGTAACCAATTCTAGAGAAGACCCATTAATATGGAATTGTATAGACAACTTTTCTTTGATGGAATTGTATAGAAAAATTTTCTTTGATGGAATTCTATAAGTGCAGAGGAACACCTGAAGTATTTTGGTGACATGAATAATGACTATGAGATTGCAAATGAGGATGTGATTATGAAATTATTTGTGTAGTCTTTAGTGGAAGATGCTAGAGATTGGTGCAGAGGGTTGCCTGTAAATAGCATCAGTTCTTAGGAAGAATTCAAGAATTATTTTCAAGAGAAATATGGAGACAAGAGAAATGTGAGCTTCATGCTCAATGAATTTAACAACATCAGGAAGTCTAATAATGAGGCTGTCATAGACTTCAATGCAAGGTTTCAAAAGGCAATGCATAGACTTTTCCAAGTAATGAGGTTAGATGAGAATGTATGTTTAACTACTTATTATAATGCCTTTGACCCAAAGATGGCCTATATCCTTAGAGATAAAAACCCACATAGTTTAAGGGATGCTTTTAGAATTACAATAAATGTGGAAAGTAATAGGAAAGCATCAGGAAAAGTGGGAAGGATAACTGATGGCAGATTGTGGTAAGAGAAAAAGTCACAACCAAATAAAGCCTCTAAAGGAGCGGATAAGATTGAGAAATTGATGACTACTGTGAAAGACCTTACTGCCAAGGTGAGTAAGAATGATAAACCTCATCATAATTGGCAAGATAGGCCTGCTAGATTACATGACATGCCATATAACACTACTTGGAAGGATGGTAAACCTTTGCAAGACAAGCCAAGAAGTACACAGAATCATGATACCCATGATCCTTTAAAGGGTGGAAATGTGCATGATGTGGAGAACACTCCCTGGTGTACAACATGTGATGGACCACATTCCCCTTACCAGTGTGATGTGGTGCAAGCTTTAAATGAATCTATGAGGAGTGAGGGTGAACTGAGGTATCAAATGAGGATAAACCTCTAGTTAATATGTTTGAAACCATTGTTGAAAGTGATTATGAGTCTTCACAGGATGAAGCAAGTGAGAATGTTGCTGATAAGAAAATAGGTCAGAAAAGGGTAGAAAAGGTTAAAGCCCATACTGAGTCAAACATTAATTCTGTATTTGATATGACTCAGGCTTTAACTCAGATGAAAGTTACAGTACCATTGATGGAATTATTAACAATAAAAGAGCATAGAGAAGTTGTGTTCTCTCTACTTTCTAGTATATCAGACACAAGTGCATCTTTACCTTAAGGTACTAAAAAGGATAAAAGGGATCAAGAGAAAAAAAAATCTCATAAATTTAAGTGGGAACCACAATTACTCAAGAACCTTCCCAAATTGTTCCTTTTTATGTAACCTTATTATTCAATAATAGGCTAATAAAAAATTGTATGATAGATTTTGGGACTGCTATAAATGTGATGCCATATGGGGTCATGAAGGAATTAGGACTGTCAGTAAGTACCTTGTATGGGAAATGCTATGCCATGGACAATAGGGAAGTACCTATTGTGGGTACAATTAAAGATGTAGAAGTAAAAATAGCAGCATTCCCTGAAGCCACTTACAAGATGGACGCCATAGTGACTGATACCAAACCTCATTATGGAAATTTTTCGTCTAGACAATGGGATGCAGCAGTTGGAGGAAATTTCCAATTAGACCTTTCATATGCAACTATCTGAGTGAATGGAAATCAGGTTAAGCTATATAGAGAACCACGTGCCCCAAGGGTCATTGATTAAATAGATCCTAACATGCTTAATTGCATGATTGATGTAGACCTCGACAATTTTAGAGTGGAACCAGTTCAGCCTCAGTTAAAAAACATAGACCCTATTGTTAATGAATTGGAATCTCAATAGGAGGGTTTGTGGCATATGTACTTTGCCAGAGCTTGTTCTAAAGAAGGATCTGGAGCAGGAGTGCTTTTTGTTAACCCATGAGGTACTACTTTCAAATACTCTTTTCTATTGGCTTTTCAATGCACAAATAATACAACTGAGTATGAGGCCTTACTATTGGGGCTAGAAATTGTGAAGAAACATGGAATTCAGCTATTGAGAGTTTTTGGAGATTCAAAACTAGTAGTATCTCAGATAAGATCAAGGTATGCATCCAAGAATGACCGGTTAAAAAGGTATAAACATGTTGTTTGGGATGTGATTGAATTATTTGATTCTTTTTCAATTGATTGGATTGAAAGATAAAAAAACATTATGGCAAACTTCTTAGCTAATGTTGCACTAAAAAATGATGATGTAACACTGACCGAAGTGTCAATAGTTGAGGTTAAAGCTAGACCTGCTATCCCAAACAATGTGTATAATTGGCAGGTGTTTGAAAATGATGATGACATACTTTGGTTTGTACAATGCATTGATGAATATGAAGGTCAGAAAATTGATTGTGATGCATTAGTAGAAGTAGTAGATGGCTAAGAAACAATTTTTGGAAATGACATGGTCCAGTTAGAAACTAATGAGATACCTAGAGGACTAGTGGAACTAGAGGGTATGTTTAGCTATAGTGATGGTCCTTTAGACCAGAATTCATCCACTAAATTGGAAGAATTGGAAGAGGTAAACTTAGGGACATATTCATCCCCTAAGTTGGTGTATATTGGGAAGAACTTGTCTCCCCATATCAAGACTAACCTCATTAATTTGCTAAGAAAATACAAACATGTTTTTCTTGGTCTTATGAGGACTTGGAGGCATATAGATAAGATTTATTTCAGCATGAAATACCTTTGCATCCTGATGCTAAGCCTTTTAGACAAAAGCAAAAATCCATTAACCCCCTCCTAGAACCCAAAATGCAGCAAGAATTGTCTAAGCTGGGAGAAGGGGGGATTATAAAGCCTATAAGGCATTCTTCATGGGTATCCAATTTAGTCCCTATCAGAAAGAGGAATGGGAACATAAGGCTTTGTGTAGATATTAGGAATTTGAATGTTGCTTCCCTTAAGGATAACTACTCATCTCCAAACATGGAAGCCATGCTACAAAGGATAACTGGTTGTGACTTATTATCAATGATGGATGGATTCTCTGGTTATAATCAAGTATTAGTAAAAGAGTCTGAGCAGTTCAAGATTGCTTTTACCATCCCTTGGGGAAATTATGTGTATGTGAGGATGCCAGTCGGTTTAAAGAATGTTGGGGCAACTTTTTAGAGGGCTATGGATGTAGCCTTCAAAGAGTTTCTTAACATCATAATGGTTGTCTACCAAGATGATCTTACATATTTTTCAAAGAAGGCAGATGATCAGTGTGATCATTTGGAAAAAATATTTTGTAGGGCTTTGCAATTTGATGTATCTTTAAATCCAAAAAAATGCCACTTTGCTGTAATTGAAGGAAAATTGTCAGGGCATATTGTTTCCAAGGAAAGAGTTAGGATTGAACCTGAAAGAATTGAGGCTATTAATAATGTGCCTCAACCAAAGAGTGTCAAAGGAATTCAGTCCTTTTTGGGTAAGGTAAATTTGGTTACGAGGTTTATAGCTAACTTTGCTAAGAATGTTAAGCCTATTGTGAAGCTACTTAAAAAGGATGCTAAGTTTTCTTGGGATGAGGAAGCAACACAGGCTTTTGACAAGATAAAAAAGGCTATTCAGGAAGCCTCGGTGTTGAAGTCTCCTAATTACAGTAATCCCTTCTCACTGTTCCCTTTCGCTTCTTACTATACAGTAGCAACAATTTTTCTTCAAAAGGATGATGAAGGTATGAACATCCAATTGCTTTCTATAGTAAATCCTTGCAGGCTGCTGAATTAAAGTATGAGATCATGGAAAAATAGGCATATGCTTTATTCAAGGTTGTTAAAACATTTAGGCCTTATCTTGTAAATGCAAGAATAATTGCTTATGTCCCACATGCATCTGTCAAGGACATTCTATCTCAGTCTAAGGCTACTGGTAAAAGGTGCAGGTGGATAAATAGGATACAAGAGTTTGATCTTGAGATCAAGATCACAAAATTGGTAAGAGGACTAGGCCTTGCCAAATTAATGATTGAATCAAATCTTGTCACCATTGATATCAATAATGTTGAAATTGAGAAGGTTATGGTTACTAGTATTGAAATGCATCTATGGTATTCAGAGATTGTGCATTTCCTAAAAAATGCAACCTGTCCAGAAGGAATGATCCACAATCAGAAAAGGACACTAAAATTGAATACCAGAGATATGTTCTTATTCAGGGAGACTTATATTGGCAAAATAGAGATGGCACGCTATTGATGTGTCTAGATGATTTCCAAGCTCAAAAAATGCTGACAGAGATGCATAATGGAGCATGTGGAGGTCACTATTCAGTGAAGACAACAACTGGTAAGATAATCAGGGTGAGATATTATTGGCCCACCTTGTTTAAGGATACCCATTAATATGTTTAGAAATGTGATCCTTGTCAGAAAATTTCTTCTAAATTGAAGTATGAAGGAGCTTTGCCACTTAACCCTGTTACAATTGAAGCCCCTTTTGTTCAATGGGGCATTGATTTTATTGGAGAGATAATAGAAAAATCAGGTAGAGGTCAAAAATGGATCATGGTGGCCACAAATTATTTCAAAAATGGATTGAGGCCATACCTAATAAACAGGCAACTAGTAAAATTGTAATTGAGTTTTTAATGGATAATGTATTAGCACAGTTTGGTGTGCCTGTAAAATTGATAATGGATAATGCTATATGCTTCAAGTCAGAGGAATTTATAGAATTTGGTTAAGTTATGGAATTACTATGTCATATTCTTCACCATATCACCCACAGGGCAATGGCCAAGTAGAATCAAGTAATAAAAGTATCCTGAATATTATTAAGAAGAATCTTGAACAAAACAAGAGATCTTGGGATCAAAAGCTCAAGTTAGCTTTATGGGAAGAGAGAATTATTGTGAAGAAGGCAATTGGTACATCTCCTTTTGAATTGGTGTATGGAATACAGACCAAAGTACTTGTAAACAATGTTCTCCCTTTATACAAGTTCTTGCAAGTTGGAGAGTTGGAATTGTTAGAACCTATGGAGGATAGAATGTTCCAATTGGTAGAGTTGGAAGAAAGAGAACTATAACTCATAAAAGAAATCTTAAAATTCAATTGCAGTCAAAATATCTCTTTGATAAAAGAACTACAACTAGAAAATTCCAAATTGGTGATATGGTTCTTCAATGGAATGCTAGAAAATAGGACAAGGGTAAGCACAAGAAATTTGAATCACTATGGATAGGCCCTTTGATTTTCTTTGATGTTAATGGAAAAGATTCATATTTTTTGCAAAGAATGAATGGTGAAGTACAGGAATTTCTAGTGCATGGACAATTCCTGAAGTATTACTTCTCATGACTCATTTTTTTCCATGCACAATAGCTGTAGGAGCTGTATATATTAGGTTTTCTTTAATTAGGGTTTGGTTTTGGTCTAAGTTCCATAGTTTTTTGCTAGGTTCTTGCGTTGGTCTCACATCCAACCATCCTCAGTCAGAGCCATTGTTATCAGTGATTTGGATGATGTTGGAAGTTCTTCTTGGTATCTTAAAAAAAATTTCAAACTTTGGATTGATCCCTGTCTGCAAGTCCATGGTTCCTAAGGGTTAAGGGTTCTATAACTTCAAAATCATTCAAAGAATAAACCCTTGTGTCGCATTATTTCCAAATCACTTCTGTTTAGTCATTGTTTTTTTTCACTTAAGAAGAAGGGTCGTTGTTTCATTGAAAGGGGCCATTTTGAGTGCTAGGCTTGGGTGGGTTTTAATTAAATTTGAAATATTTCACAATTTCCTAAGGTCCTAAGTATTTTCCTTTATATAGGCATCGGGTTCTTAAAGGCCAGATAAGTTTCTTTTACTCTAATGGTTGTAGTGATACCGTGATGGGAAGTTGCACATTGAATATTCATTGTGACCCAACAACAAGCCACTAGGGGCAAGGTAGATTAGATAGTTAATGCATATGGTTTTGTGGTGATAGCTAATTAACGAAGGACCTTAAGGATCGAACGGTTAGCTTACGATCCAACGGTTGTCGCTAGACCACGATTGAGAGATGCTCATCTTTTATTCATCATGGACTAGGTACTAACTGGTTCGCCCGGCCAATGTGGGTGACCCAGGTGTGTTAAAGAGTTGACAAGTCCAAGGTAAAGCGATGTCTGTCGCTAGACCATGATGAGAAGATGCTCAACTTTTACTCATCGCGGATCAGTGACAAAGAGCAGACGAGTGACTGAAGGATGGGCCCACTTTGAAGGCTAAGGTGATTAAAGGGTGCGTTGAACCCACATGATCTAACGATTGTCGCTAGACCGTGACAAAAAGTTGCTCAAACTTTAATCTTTGCAGATCAGCAATCGAAAGGAAAGGTACTCAAAAGGAAGCCCTTCTAGCCCCGTTGGAGCCTAAATTTGAAATTCAAAAGGATTAATTGCAGAAGTGTGTAGCTTTATTGATGGTAATAAATGCTTAGTTGTCATTAAAGTCCTTCCATAAGACATTTTTTTGAAATAAAAATTGCAAAGAAGAATTCAAGAAGATTTACAAAGAATAGGTGTGCGGCTTTGTGATTTCTCAGGCGACAAGTAAGCTTTTTTGCGACTGTGCTTTGCAATTCCTATTTGTGTGATATTGTTTGGTGCTGAAAATTCAGAAGAGGTTATTTCAATAGCAATTGAATTAAGGATAGCTTCAGATTGATAAGATGGCACCACAAAGGGAATTCGAGGGAAAGATAGACTACCAAGAGAGGGCTATTTGTGATGACTTTTTGGAACAACTAGTTCAATCCACAAACAGTGCAGCCAAGATAAAGGAACTTGTACCCAAATCTCCCCGCCTATGGATTGGTGATGGTTTATATGACAAGGGATGTTGGTTGAGAGATGCCCAGATAGGCATGGCAGGTCTAGGTTTGTTCAAGGTAGGGGTTTGGTTAGCGGAATGCACCTGGTCCTATAAATAATATATGGGAATTAGATGTTGGGAAATTGGTGGTCCCTGGAGTTTTAATGGACGTTGATTTGTTGACCCAGATTGCAAAAAGTTATGACCCTATCACTAGGACTGTGAGGAATGTAAATGGGGGGTCCTTAATTGAAATTAATGATGATGAATTTAGAAGGGTATTCTAGTTGAGTGAAGCCTCAAGCTATTTAGAACCCATTGATTTTGAGATGCTCAAGAAGGTTTATGATGCCCAGAGGGATCATCTTAGGAGTGGGTCATTGAAGGAATTTTTTGCAAAGATAGGAGGATTAACATTGGTAGGCCCTAGCACAGTGGAGCCTTTCCCTATGAATTTCTTCACCCTAAGGGCTAAGAGTATATATTGGTCCTTAAGTCAAATTCTTGGAGAAGATGCAAAAAATGCCATGCCCACCCATTATATGCTTATGATGGCATAGATTTTGAACCCGTCCTTAGCAGTGACATATGATTTTGCACCTTATCTTACAAATGCTATTCATTAGGATTTAATTGGGATAAACAATGCTAAGGTGGATAGACCTTTTGGTTGGTATTCCCTATTGATTCATATGTTCTTGTTTAAGGGTGTAGAATATTTTGCAGAATACATGACCTACTAAGGGAAAAGGATGGTGAAGACATGCCTGTTCAGTTATGGAGTGTAGATCTGTCTTGGGATAGAGAAGATGCTAGTTACCTGAAGTTTGATAGATGCTTTGCATCTAAACTTAGAATCCTTTTATGTCAAGAGAACCCTAGAATCCCAAAGGTTCTCCTTGAATTCATTAGACCTAAGGAGTTTGCAGAGAGCATCAAGATTATGCACAATTGGGGTGACATAATCTAATATCATGTTTCCAATGTTTTCAGAGTATATGGTTTCAGGGGAACCCCATATTTGCTCCCCTATCAGGTCCCTTTGAAGATTGGCATTACTGAGATTATGAGGCAGATTGGAGGCCTACAAGAAGTAGATCTAACAAATAAAGGAAGAGGGACAATTTTCCCAAAAGTCACCATGTCATATCAGTTTGTAGTCACCAAAGGTGATTGACTACATTTTGAGAAGTTCCTTTAGCCATACAGGTTGTCAATGGTAGTTGCTAGGTTTACAGATCCTGAGGACTTCTTCAATGGCATGTTTAGGAAGAAAGTCAGGTGTGGGGGCAGAGCTCATCAATTTCATTTCCCTGAAGATCTGATAAGAAATGAATTTAATTTAGATGAATAGGAATTAAAAAAGAAAAAATGGTTGGCGTACAAGAAAACCCTTGATCTTGTCCAATTTTTTGACAAGAATTATGATCCTTTGAAAATATTTCACCCATTTGAGTAGAAGATAAATTTTTTGATAGGATACTTTGAAGATGCAATGTAGACTCTGAATGAGAAGAAGGATGTTGTAATGAAGGTAGATCCTGAGAAAGCTAAGCCTATTTTTGCTAAGGTTGTTCCCCCTGGTGAATACGTGATGTATAAGAGGTCAGGATATAATGTAGATGATACTTCCTTATTTATTCAAACCATTGAAGAGATTGAAAAAATAAAATCACATTTTGGCTTTTTGGAAAAGGAAGTTAAATAGTTAAGGGAAACGTGGAAAAGTTTAAATAAGCTGAAGAAGAAAATTATTAGTTTCTCTTGGCCTGATGATGATACATTCAAGGTATGGGAAAGAAAATATGTTATGAAAGAGACAGAATCATAGGAAGATCCCACCGATGCCCCGACATGTGGCAGCTCATCGACAACTTGATTTGCAGACTTTGAGAAGTTAGTTGGTCATTTTCCAGCTGGATAACTAACCTATTACAAAGGAATACTTTTCAGAATCTATTGCGCTCCTACTTCTATGATGTTTTGTAATTGATATAACTTTTTGGGGGAATTATAATTAGGATGGAAATATTTTCTAGGGAAGTTTGAAGCTTGTCACATCCTATTTTCTATTAATGGATACCAGGATTACCTAGAAGGTGATCGCAAGAATTTTGTATTGAAGCCCTGGCAAAATATGAATAGGCTTTTGTTTTGGAATTTGAGAGGATCATTTTGTGTCTATATAAAATTTTGATGAGGGAATATTAATATACAATCAGAACATTTTTTGAGCCTAGATCTATGTTGTCTTTGTGTCTGTATGTTGATTATCATTTTGATTAAATGATCTAGGATTGTTTATTTAAACGATTTGCAAGGCAAATTATGAGAATGTCTTAGGTTTTTTCCTCAAGGAGGGAAATTAAATATACTTAATTCCTTTTCATTGATAATTAGTAAGTCTGCATGAATTTGATGACTAGGTCTAGCATAAGTTGAGAGTTTATATATGTCAGGCATATATAGATTCAGTAAATTGATGTGATGATACGTATGTGAATTTCCACTGTCAAACTGTTATTTTTATTTTAGATGACTCTAAGGCCTGAATAAGGCACTGGTATGGCTTGTTGAAGTTTTTGACATTCTTGGTGATCCATTATGATGAAAATTAATCTTTCATTTATGTTCGGTTGCATTTAAAGTGATAAGGTTTGCAGAAATTTGCATTGGTTTTCTGTAAATCACCTATTGATATTGTGAGCAAATAATCACAAAAGGGTATACCTACCTAAGATTTGTTAAGCTTGGAGTGTAGAAGGTTTTTTTTAAGCCTTGTTAATTGTTGTCTTGTGTTTCTATTCTTGTTGTTCTCCCATTGTGTGAATAGAGGCTTGAGATCTTAGAGAGGAAACGAGGTAATCAGAAATTAAGACCAACAGTGATGGTGATGGTGATGGTGATGGTGATGGTGATGGTGATGGTGATGGTGATGGTGATGGTGATGGTGATGGTGATGATGACGATGAAGATGACGAAGATGAGGATGGTGGTGGTGGTGGTGGTGGTGGTGGTGGTGGTGGTGGTGGTGGTGGTGGTGGTGATGATGATGATGATGATGATGATGATGATGATGATGATCATCATCATCATCATCATCATCATCATCATCATCATCATCATCATCATCATCATCATCATCATCATCATCATCATCATAATTATGATCATCATGATGATCATCATGATCATGATCATGATCATGTTAATGATGGTCATGATGATGAATGAAATGTATGGTATAAATTTAATATTTTCTATTTAATATTGATTTATTGATAGAAATTTTTTTGACTTATATGGTTACATAATTAATTCATTATGTTTTGAATTCTAATGCCATTACATAATTAATTCATGATGCACCTTTTAATGTTTTTAATTCATGTTCCATGACCTCTATCAGGTCCTTATAGTAGAACTATGCCACCCCAAGGAGATGGAGATAGGGAGAGTGACTATTTAGGTGACATTTTTTAAACTTTGTGTTTATTTATGGAATTTGGATTGTTTATTAGCTATGTGATGGATGTTGATTTAAAATACATATGTGATGGATTACATGTTTATGATGATACATGTGACATTTTTTCAACTTTGTGTTTATTTATAGAATGTGGATTATTTATTACCTATGTGATGGATGGTGATTTATGATACATATGTGATGGATTACATGTTTATGATGATACATATGTGATGCTAATTATGATGCTTATGATACATATGTATTTATTGTTTATCAACTTATAAATGTAATGCTTATGATTCTCAATTGATGGTGTTGATTTAATGTATAGTGGGTTACAATCTCAAACCTCCAAAAACCAACCTCCCAACCAAATTTTAAAAAGTTGTCATGACAATAATGACAACTTTTAATAATTTTTACAATTTTTGCCCAATGGACCTCAAACTTTCCCAATTAGGTCCAAATACATCATAATGGCCTCAAATATCCTTATTTACATGAAATAACAAAAAAAAAAAAAAATCTCAAATTTTGAGCGTTTTGGCCAAACCTATGCTTATCTTGCAATCATAACGTTTCATGAGGTGACAATAGCTATGAGTTTTAATGGATGCTTTCATTAAAGGAGTTGTTGCATATCCTTCCTCAATTGTGTAAACTACTTTATGTAAAGCTCCATTGGATTTATATCTCAAGACTGAAATCTAAACTTAATTATTATTATAATGACATCAAGCAAACAATAAGGTAAAGAAAAATGGCTTTAATTCATGATTAAGTTGTTGAAAAATTTGTTTTTGTGATGTCCCTTATAAATTCTATTAAGAAATGTGTAGTGGATTCCATCAATAATCATCCCATTTCATAGGTTAAATGATTTTTTGTAATATTTCAGTTATTTCTTTCACTTCTAATCACCAAAGGTCTTTTGTCTAAGGTTTTGCTTGGCTTCGATTTTTCTTTACCTGATCGTTTACTTGATGTCATTATAATAATAATTAAGTTTAGATTTAAATCTTTTGATATAAATCCAATGGAGTTTTACATAAAGTAGTTTACATAATTGAGGAAGGATATGCAGCAACTCCTTTAATGAAATCATCCATATACCCTTGTCAATATCTTCCCACTAATTATAGTGATCATGGGGCAAAGATCTAGACAATGGAGTGTAGGCCATGGTTCAATAGTCGGGAAAACTTCATCACTTTTATCTAGCCATTGATAGAAAGCCCTTACAAGGGTTCCTTAGGGATTAATTCATTCTGCATAGATTGATTATATGTAGAAACCCTAGAATTGGCAAGCGATCATGTTTGTCACATGATCCTTGTACTCATGTTAGCATGCTCACCGGTATATATAAATTGAGATAAACTAATAGAGCTAACAAATAGAAATTGAAGATAGTTGAGAGACATGATAGACAAAGAAAATAACTTTCAAGACATTATTGTAAGTTTGTAAGTATGATAGTAGTTCTTTATAAATTTAACATTCTTCCACTATTTTGTTAATTGTTATTTAATTTAATTCTACCTGTAGTATTGTTGGTGTGTAGATATGTCTCACTCTAATACAATCATCTTGTGATTATGAGAACTAAGTATAAGATCTTCAATAGGTTATTTTCATTCACTTTTCCAGGGAGAAGCAAAATATACAAATATGCTTAAGAAGATATAGAAATGAACTTAATATAAGGAAATGGCCAAAAGGTCATTCACTGGATAACAATAATCAACAAATGTATAACATAAGAATTCACAAATTAAAAATTCACAAGTGTTTCAATTCACAATGACAATGGTTTCATATCCCATCCTTTATGGGTACCCTTGGACACACCTATTGGCCACTAGAATTTGATCACCCTTTCAAGGTTTGATCTAACATTACAAGGCAATATAAACATCATGGTAAACTATTCTTGGGCTTGTGACATCATAACAAGTGTAAATTAGTGGATCTCAACAATGCCACACATACCATCATTGATGGTTACTAGTCCTTTGCAATTAGGACTGTCAATGTTGATGGACAAAGGCCAAATCAACACATCTATGCCTTTAAAAATACCCTTTGAAACTGACTTGTAGAACCTACACAAGAACTAGGACTAGTCTCATGGACTTCCAACCTCCCAAACCCTCCAACAAGACTTTGTTTTGCAGAAATGGCACTAGTAATTTCAATTTGTCATAGTCTATCCTTCTAGGACAGTCAATAGTGCTTGTGTTCTTCCTTTACAACATGATCTCCAACCTTGTTGATTGGATGCACAGGGCCCCCAAACATCTCTCTATCACCAAACACAAGGTGAATTAATCTCTATTCATTTAACATGGTGTAAGTATACCTTAAAGAAGTAACCTCTTAAATCTCTAGAAAATATCATATATGAAAAAACTTATTGTAAAGTGTTTTGTGAAGGTGTTGACATCTATTTGGAATTTAGGAGGTGTTGGATATGACCAATTGGTCTATGAATAAGCTCATGATTCTAGTGAATGTGAATCTCTATGTGACTGGTGCTATGAAATTTTTATGGTACTAGATTTTTTATAGAATATGATAAATGGTCATTCGAGCTAGATACCAAACATGGGGAGAATATGTTGAAGGCAAATGGATTTTTCTACTAAGATAGAGTTGTACCATTCCCATTAGGTTATTAACCTAAAATGGAAACCTGATGGGGGGAAATGTTGAAAACATGCAAGGGAGTCAAAGGCTACAAGCTTAAGAAAAACATCCAAAGTAGGTTTCAAGTAGATAAAGTCATTGCAAACCAAATGTGACTCATACAACTAACTTATGAAAAGAACAAATAAGAACAAGAACAACTAACTTAGATAAAGTAGATAAAGTCATTTCATCTCCCTGATTAGGTTGATCTTCTTCCATTGGTGTTGTCCCTTCCTTTTCCAAAAAATTGGCTTTAAAGGCTCTTGTATTTGGGTTAGCTAATTCCCTATCAGCACCAAAGTTGCTCCCTTTGATCCCATTTTTAATAGGTTTACTAGTACTCAGTGGTTCATAAAGTCCTCTTAGGAGTTGGACCATCTCAACCATGGTGCACCTCATATTAGCTTGAAACCAGTGCCCCTCATATTAGCTTGAAACCTATGCCCCCTATTGGTAGCTGATGGGGATAGAATACCATTCACTGTACATATAAATGAGGTGTGCTTTACATCTAGATAAGGAGAACCAGTCACGGTGTGGAATAATAAATAAATAAAAAATTAACAAAAAAAATTGACGTTAGAATTTCGACGGGAACTCAACTTTGCACTGACGACCGAACCATCAGACCAACAGAATTCTCGTCGGTGCAAATTTTTTGGTATCCGTCGGACATCTAACACCAACTAAAGAAACATCTAACGAGGATGTTGTATGTCTAATGATACTTCCTTGTTGGATGGTCATCGATGCAAAGTAGTGGGGGTGCGTCGGTATTCCAATGTCCATTCGATGACATTTTTGGCCAGAGGAGTGATCATGGCCACTGTCAGAAGAGTTCACGGTATCGTCGGAATGTCGACCTTCAATGGCATCACTGAGAAGTCCGACGATGAGTTTTTGACAGCTTTACTTGTCATTAGTCTAACAAAAAGTGGTCAGAATTCTGATGATAGGCCATCAAAAATTAGCACCAAATGTACTAGTGGGGACTCGCATCTTGAAACCTTGTTGTGCCTCCAAACACGTATTTTGATGGTCCAAAACTAGGTCTTTCAAGGAAAATGCTTCAAAACAAGGTTCTAAGAGCACGATGTGTGCCAAAATCATGTTTTGATGTTAACGACTCTGGAATCAGGACTTTCATCTTGAAACCTTGTTGTGATTCCAAACACCAATTTTGATGCTTTGAAACTAGGGATTTTGTGGCACAAGCTCCAAAACAAGGCTCTAAGAGAATGATGTGTGTCAAAATCATGTTTTAACACAAACAGCTCCAAAATCGTGGCTTGCATCTTTAAAGCTTGTTGTGCCTCCAAATGTTGATTTTGATGCTTCGAAACCAGGCCTTCGAGGCACAAGCTCTACAATGAGGTTCTAAGTGCACGATGTGAGTCAAAATCATGTTTTGATGCTAGCAACTTCAGAATCAGGACTTGCATTTTAAAATATTGTTGTGACTCCAAACAACGATTTTGATGCTAAAAAACTAGAGCTTTCGATGCACAAGCTCCTAAACAAGGTTCTAAGAGCACGATGTGCATCAAAATCACATTTTGATAGTAGTGGTTCTGGAATCGGGTCTTGTGCCTTGAAAGCTTGTTGTATCTCCAAACACCAATTTTGATGCTTCAAAACTAGGGCTTTCGTGGCACAAGCTCCAAAATGAGGTTCTAAGAGAATGATGTGCATCAAAATCATGTTATGATGTTAGCATCTCCAAAATTGAGACACATCTTGAAACTTGTTGTGCCTCCAAACATTGATTTTGATGCTCTGAAATTGGGGCTTTCAAGGCACAAGCTCAAAAATGAGATTCTAAGAGCACGATGTGCATCAAAATCACATTTTGATGCTACTGGTTCTGAATTGGGACTTGCATCTTAAAAACTTAGTGTGCCTCCAAACATAGATTTTGATGATCTAAAACCAAGGATTTTGAGGCACAAGCTCCGAAACAAGGTTCTACGAGCACAATGTGCCTCAAAATTGTGTTTTGATGCTATCGATTTTGAAATCAGGACTTGCATCTTGAAACCTTATTGTGCCTCCAAACACTGATTTTGATGCTCTAAAATAGGGGCTTTCGAGGCACATGCTCTGAAGCGTGGTTCTAAGAGCACGATGTGTGTCAAAATCGTGTTTTGACGCTACCGACTCCAGAATCAAGAGTTGTGTCTTGAAAATTTGTTGTGCCTCCAAACACCAATTTTGATGCTCCAAAATTGGGGCTTTCAAGGCACAAGCTCCAAATTGAGGTTCTAAGAGCACGATGTGTGGCAAAATCACATTTTGTCACTATTGGCTTCGAAATCGGGACTTGCATCTTGAAAACTTGTGACTCAAAACACCAACTTTGATGGTCTAAAACCAGTGATTTTGAGGCACATGCTCTGAAATGAGGTTCTAAGAGCACAATGTGCACTAAAATCATGTTTTGATGCTACCACCTTAGGAATCGGTACTTGTGTCTTGAAAGCTTGTTGTGCCTCCAAACACCAATTTTGATGCTCCAAAATGGGGGCTTTCGAGGCACAAGCTTCGAAATGAGGTTCTAAGAGCATGATGTGCGTCAAAATCATGTTTTAATGCTACCAACTCTGGAATTGGAACATGCATCTTGAAACCTTGTTGTGCCTCCAAACAATGATTTTGATGCTCCCAAACCGGGGCTTTTGAGGCACAAGCTCAAAAATGAGGTTCTAAGAGAACGATGTCTGTCAAAATTGCATTTTGACGCTAATGACTCTGGAATTAGGAGTTGCGTCTTGATGCCTTGTTGTGTCTCCAAACACTGATTTTGACACTCTAAAAGCGAGGCTTTTGAGGCATAATCTCCAAAATGAGGTTCTAAGAGCACGATGTGCATCAAAATAGTGTTTTGATTCTAGCGGCTCCAGAATCGGGACTTGCAACTTGAAAGATTGGTGTGCCTCCAAACACCAATTTTCATGTTTTGAAACTGAGGCTTTCAAAGCATAAGCTTTGGAATGAGGTTCTACAAGCACGATGTGCATCAAAATCACATTTTAACCCTAGTGGCTTTGTGTTACAAGCTAGGGTTGTCATTGCACCAAAAGATCGACCTGTCAATGCCCCATACAACCACTAGACTTATAGAATCCATAGGAGGCTGTTAAACCATGTTGTGAATCCCCATGAGGGACATTGTCCCACTACCAACAATCCCCCTCCCAATGTCACTCATTGTGGCCTGCGTGATTTGAACCTATGACCAAGCTCTGATACCACTTGTTACAAGCTAGGGCTGTCGTTGCACCAAAAGATTGACCTGACAATGCCCGATACAACCACTAGACTTATAGAATCCACAGGAGGCTATTAAACCATGTCACGAATCCCCGTGAGGGACGCTGGCCCACTGCCAACACTCTGGAATCAGGATTTGTGCCTTGAAACTTTGTTGTGCCTCCAAACATCGATTTTGATGCTATGAAACAAGGGCTTTGGAGGCACAAGCTCTAAAACAAGGTTCTAAGAGCACAATGTGTGTGAAAATTGCGTTTTGACGCTAGTGGCTCCAAAAATCGGGACTTGCATCTTGAAAGCTTATTGTGCCTCCAAACACCAATTTTGATGTTTCAAAAATGGGGCTTTTCATGCACAAGCTCCAAAATGAGGTTCTAAGAGCATGATGTGTGTCGTAATTATTTTTTGATGCTAGCAACTCCAGAATAGAGACTTGTGCCTTGAAAGCTTTTTGTGCCTCCTAACACCAATTTTGATGCTCCAAAACTGAGGTTTTTAAGGCACAAGCTTCGAAATGAGATTCTAAAAGCACGATGTGCATCAAAATCGCATTTTGATGCTAGGGGCTCTAGAATCGAGACTTGCATCTTGAATGCTTGTGCCTCCAAACACCAATTTCATGCTGCAAAATAGGGACTTTCGAGTCATAAGCTCCGAAATGAGGTTGTAAGAGTACGATGTGCATCAAAATCACGTTTTGAAGCTAGCAGCACCGGAATTAGGTCTTGTGTCTTGAAACCTTGTTGTTCCTCCAACATCAATTTTGATGTTTCAAAACCAAGTCTTTTGAGACACAACATTCGAAACAAGGTTCTAGGAGCACGATGTGTGTCAAAATCATGTTTTGATGCTAGCGGTTCCAGAATCAAGACTTGATCTTGAAAGCCTGTTGTGCCGCCAAACAATGAATTTGATGCTCTAAACTTGGGGCTTTTGAGGCACAAGCTTCGAAATGAGGTTCTAAGGGCATAATGTGCATCAAAATCATATTTTGACACTAGCGGCTCTGGAATTGGGACTTGCATCTTGAAACCTTGTTGTGTCTCCAAACACCAATTTTGATGCTCCATAATGGGGGCTTTGGAGGCATAAGCTCCAAAACGAGGTTCTAAGGGCATGATGTGTGTCAAAAGAACATTTTTACACTAGTGGATCCGAAATCGAGACTTGCGTCTTGAAACCTTGTGCCTCCAACACCGATTTTGATGCTCTGCAACCAGGGCTTTCGAGGCTCAAGCTCTAAAATGAGGTTCTAAGAGCACAATGTGTGTCAAAATTGTAATTTGATGGTAGTGTCTCTAGAATCAGGACTTGCATCTTGAAACCTTGTTGTGCCTCCAAACATAGATTTTGATGATCTAAAACCAGGACTCTTGAGGCACAATCTTTGAAATGAGGTTCTAAGAGCATGATGTGCGTAAAAGTCATGTTTTGATGCTAGCGGCTTTTGAATCGGGACATGCATCTTGAAACCTTGTTGTGCCTCCAAACACCAATTTTGATGCTCTGAAATTGGGGCTTTCAAGGCACAAGCTCTAAAATAAGGTTCTAAGAACATGATGTGCGTCAAAATTGTGTTTTGATGCTAGCATCTTTGGAATCAGGACTTGCATCTTGAAATATTGTTGTGACTCCAAACACCTGTTTTGATGCTCCAAAACTAGGCATTTCGATGCACAAGCTCCGAAATGAGGTTCTAAGAGAACGATGTGCGTCAAAATTGTGTTTTGATGCTAGCAGCTCCAAAATTGGGACTTGTATCTATTGGAATCCAAGAACATTGAGAGGGGGGTGAATTAGTGTTCTACTGGTAATCAAATTTCTGAACTTATTGTATATGAATCAGTTAACAGTAAATAAAGTTAGTGCAACACCATAACACAATAACACATAAATGTAGTGCGCCTACCCTAGTCGGCTTTGTAAAACTGGTTTGACCTTGGTTGACTTTTTCTATGTGGCTTTCTTGGATGGTTGATTTACCATTATGTAATGTTGTAGTCAAATATTGTGATTACTATGCGTGTCTATTAATGTGCTTTCACATCGATTCTTATGCAATTTTAATTGTTCTCTTGATTCTTGTTATTAATCTCGAGCTAATACTTTCATTAGATATATATATGTATGCTTGTGTGACTCATGGTTGCAGGAGATTGTAGGAACAACACCGCCTAGGTGCGAGGTTCGTCTTCATCGGGATTCATAGGGTTGAGTATACCTCTTTCATCCCTAGAATTTGGGGTTAGGTGGTCGTAAAACCCTTAGTGTACCCTAGTCATGCTCAAGTGAGCGTCGCTTGTGGTCTATCAGTTTCCCTTTTCGTTTGGGTTTGCGGGTCATGTATTTGGTTGGCTTTCTTGGTTTGTGTGCCTTGCATGTGGTAAAACTGAGTATTTCATCTTAAGTATTGAATTCGATTTAATGTGTTCATTTACGCATTAGTGATTAATGAATTAAAATAAATAGGTTTCTTTTATGTGATTAATCAGTAATTAAAAAAGATCGCTCTATTTATGGTTGTAGCAAGTTTAAGTATTTAACTCGATTTAATGTGTTCATTTACGCATTAGTAATTGAGGAATTAAAATAAATAGGTTCTTTTATGTGATTAATCATTAATTAAAAAAGATCGCTCTATTTATGTTTGTAGCAAGTTTAATTTAATGGTTAATTTAAAAATCATGAATTTATTTAGTTTATGCATTTTAAAAGGGAAAGATTTAAAGTTATTTGAAATATAAATAATTTAATCTCTTTTGCATTTTGGTAAGGAAAGGTTAATTTTACTTATTTAAGAAAATCAATTTTGATTAGAAAAGTAAGTTTTATTCATATATATTTTGATTTAGTGTGAAAGATTGATTTTGGGAAATTAATTTAATTAAAATATTTTACCCTCATCAATATTGCGAAATATAAATATTAGCTTGTTAATATTGAGAAAATTAAATTAAATGAGAGAAGCATTTTAATATTAAATTTAATTAGAAAAACAAGTTAGATTTTTGAATAGTTGAAAAGAATGATTTCTCATTTTTATTTAAAAGATGTTTAAAATTCGAAATTGGGAATTAGGTCAAAATTCATTCCATTTAACCTAGGTTGGAAAATATTTTTGGGTTGTTGAATTTTTTTTGGAAAAAAAAAGGAATATTTTGATGGAGAAAAATTGGGGATTTTGGAAAGGATGGATTTCTACAGCTACAGGATGGGGCTCTTCTTCAAAAATCTTGCCAGGAATGCTAAAGGAGGTAGGATTCTTGTTTACCTTTTTATTTCGTTGTTGAATCAAGAATTGTGTTTGGTTGTTCATCATGAAATTCTGGTTTAAAAATCCATGAATGTTCTCAGATTTGAGTTTTAGCTTGGAAAAATTGGTTTGCATTGTTTTGGGTTGTAGAAAGATGGTTAAATCATTGTGGGGAAAATGGTCCTTTTTGCCCAAATATGGGTTTTGGATGAAGAAATTTATTTGTGGTTTTGGTTGTTCATCAAATTTCTGAGTATTTGATAACCTGTGATTTAAAAAAAAATTAAAAAAATGTTATAGTCTCTGTGTGAGACTGTGTTTTTTTTGGTACTCATGGGGTTTATGTTTTTGAAATTTGTGTCTTTTTATCAAGTAAAAATTTAAATCGAAATCTAAAAAAAAAAAAAAAGAAGAAGAAGAATAAAAAATAAAAAATAAAAAATTGCTTGGGCTAGGGTTTGGCAGCGGAAGAGCCGAGGCTCGGCTCACGCTGCCTCCCCTTCCCTCCTCCCTGTGGGCTGCAGGGTAAAACTTGCACCCACGGTGGCCACAGGGAAACGCTGCGTCCACGGTGTGGTTGCGAGGGAGCTGCGATAGTTTCCACCTCTCCCGTGATGGGAGGTGGGCCTTGTAGTGGTTCCCCGCCCCTTTTTTTTCTAAAAAAAAAAAATTCTTAAAAAGAAATAAAACTTATTTTTTATGCAAAGTGTATTTTTTTTATAGTTTTTTTTTGTTTATTATTATTAAATATTATTAATATATATTTTTATTAATGGGATTAATAAATATATATTAATTAATATTTAATTTGAAATCTATGATTTATTCAATTTATTATTAATATATATTCTATTAATGAGATTAATATTATATATATATATATTAATAATAATATTTAATTGAAAATCGTGTAATATTAAATTATTAATTGTTTATATTTTATTATCCAAGGGCTAATGAATATATAGTGATTAATATTTAAATTGGGTATCTGTTTAAATGAGGGAATACTCTTTGGGAATAGATAGAATAATATTTTTTTTATTGGAGATTTTTGAAATAAATTATATTTGTTATTCGGTGATGCTTAAAATAATATATTATCCAAGGATATATTGTTTTCGATTTGAATGATATAGGACATCTGGGAGTTTTAGAAATGAAATACTAAAGTATAGGAGTATTTGGAAAATGAATTAATTATCTCCGAATATTTTGAGAACTTGAATGATATGCTAGTAGAATTATTGGAAATTTAATAATGTATCGATTGGAAAATTTGTAGGATAATGATATCTCCCTTTTAATATGATCAGTTGGATCCGTTTCTATGTAGGGATCATTTATGTAATTATTGACCAAAGTGGTCATTTGTAAATTGGTTATGTTTGCCTAGATGACAGTATTGTAAAAGATGTGAACTTTATGTATCCTAAACTTATTTAAATGATCAAAGGGGTCTTACAGTTGAGTAGACCCAGAGATGTAGCCCACTAGGGGTGAACTCCGATACCATTTCAGTGTTATGTGATGCTTTTGTTCTTATGTTTTATTTATAGTGTTAGCATGTATGGATGGAATTTTGATGGAGTGTTTAAGTGGATTAGATGAGATCTATCGTAATGCATGTATGTAGACGTCTCTTATTTGCAATAAATTGGATCACGAAGGAATGTATTCAGTTAATGTTAATGAAAATAAGTATGCATGAAAAGAACTCATTAGTTAGGATGAAATTATAGTACATTTTGGAACAAGGTGCATGGCATGTGTTTAATGTAAACTTGAACGCAATGAATGGTTTAAAAGTTATTGGATGAACTCGTCATATCACCAAATCTGTAATTCTAATGGATGAACTTCATGATGTTATCTACATTTTAATCTTAATAAATGAACTTCATTATAATAGCTATAATTGAACTAAAATGGGTGAACTCATTTAGTTATTTATATTTTAATCTTAATAAATGAACTTCATCATATTAGCCTTATTTTAACTATAATGGGTGAACTCATTAAGTTATCTATATTTTAACCCTAATGGATGAACCTCATTATGTTATTTACAATTTATCCTTAATAAATGAACTTCATCTTATTAGCTATAATTTAACTATAATGGGTGAACTCCTTTGGTTATTTACTTTATAACCTTAATAAATGATCTTCATCTTATTAGTTATATGTTAACTATGATGGATGAACTCATTTGGTTATTTACATTTTAACCTTAATAAATGAACTTCATCTTATTAGCTATATTTTAACTAAATTGGATGAACTCATCAAGATAACTATAGTTTAACCTTAATGGATGAATTCATATGTTATCTATGCTTTAACTTCAAAGGGGTACATATCCTCATGATAGACTCATCTTCAACCATAATGGATGAGCACATCCTATTATCTTTAATGTTAAATTACTAAACAAACTATATCCATGTTTTAAGTATTAACATGTAAATAAGATAACCTGCTTAATTGGATCAAATGTTGCGAGTAGGGTTAGGTGTTAAGTCACGTAATCACGTTGGGAAACTCCTTAGGTTTTGTTTTGTCCTCCGTTGTGTTATCTAAACATATGATAACTCAATGTATCTTAATGTTATGTCTTATTTTAAAATATATATATATATATATATATATATATATATATATATATATATATATATTTGCACTCCATTTGTGCATTTTAGCTTTATCCCTTCAGGGTTTCCTGGCGGGGCATTACAATAAATAAGCAACACCATAACACCAATATTTATACGTGGAAAACCCTACAAAGGAAAAAACCACGGTGGGGCTGATACCCACAATATCTATATACTTGATCAAGGTATACAAATATTACATGGAGGGGATTGCACATGCATTCAGGCTCACCGCCTAGAGATCACTGCTCAATCAGAAGTCTCACTAACTTACACAACAATATACAATGATTGCAAACAAAAATGAACTTATAGATTGCATCTGACCATGCTAGATAAGTTATGGTTTATTCTCTGTCAACCCTCTCTATGAACCGGTTTACTGATACTTTGTTATGCTCTATTCTGCTATCGGTTGAGACTGCACACATGAAACTGTGGATAAAAGCTTTCACTCGCTGATCAAATTGCATACCATCAATATCTAAATGATTCACATCCAAAATCGCATCTCTATTAACCTTGAATCCATTGCTAAAAGATCTCCCTTAAATACCCTTTTAACTTTTCACAATGTTGGCCTCAATGAGAAAAATAAACCTATTGGTTGTTCGATCATAAAGTAT
Source organism: Cryptomeria japonica (assembly GCF_030272615.1). NCBI lineage: Eukaryota > Viridiplantae > Streptophyta > Pinopsida > Cupressales > Cupressaceae > Cryptomeria > Cryptomeria japonica. Next base: position 457,051,742 of record NC_081414.1, read on the forward strand.
ATCATGCATAATTCCGATGACCATGTCGGCCTACACACGCTACCAAAAATTCTAAGAAAGAAATTATTGGGGTCACAAAATATCTTAGCCAGCTCCTATACTTAATCGGGTTCCAAATACACGTTACCGATACCAAGACTAATCGGTTATCAAGGATAAAGTGAACTGTGAATATACAGGTTAACCCTGTTGGAACCCTAAAATTTTCAAATTTTAGAGTTCCAGATTCATGCCAAAAAGCAGATTTCTATGTTCAATCATGTGTAACATCTATAATCAAGTAGGTTCTTCCATTTCCATCTCTAAGAAACCAGGTTTGGTGCATGAACAAGGTGGTCGATTTCCAAATATGTATGTGGTTGCAAAGGCAAAATCATTCGAGGTACACCCTTTTGAACCATAATTTCTTCTCATCTAAGCATTATTATGTCAATTTAATTGTTCATATGCATTTTGTATAGCATAAATATGTTCTATGCCAAATTGTAGATCCTCTTGATAACAATTCTTGTTTCTCTTGAGGCTAATCTATGTGCATTTTCTTAGAATGTATAAATCACGAATTGAAAGGTCATATTCAAGCATTGATAGCTCTTTCCCATTAAACCCTTATGTCAAACTAATTATTTGTGCATATTATCTTCATTTTAATGAAGCCCGATGCTGAATTTCAAAGTGTTGTGAATCTATTTGCTATTTTTCATTGGCTAAAACCAAATGGAGTTTTTTTCAAAATTGTTGTTTGCAGGATTACAATGTTGACCAAGTGCTCTCTTTGGATTTTAGCATCTATTGGCTGGATAGATATCTTATCAGATGAAATGATCCACATGATTCCCTGTATGGAAATAAAACTATTTTCTAGGTTTCAGATCTTCGTTAGCTCATTTCTCATATTTTTGAAGGCATAAGTAAAGACAGTTTTTAGATGTTTGTCAGTGAAATTTTTAGGATTAAAAAGTTGTCACCATTGGTGATTAATATCTCCGCGCTCAGAAAATATCTTGGAAAACCGTTTGGTGAAAGTTTCTTTGGTATATGGGACTATGTGCCCATAAGATTTCATGAGAATCGGAGAAGTTCTGGCATGCCTTTTATTTGTTTTCTGACTGATCCCGACATAAAAATGCATCAGATTTTTTTTTTGAATTTGAACAATCAGAGGACAAACCACTTAATATTTTGATGTCAAATACTTCTATTTTAATTTTCACAGAGAATCGGAGCTCGTTTGATGTGTTATTTTAAAATTTATATTGCCCATGACTAGCTCTGGCAGGCCAGTTTACAAAACAAGTATCAAAATTTGGCGAGCTACTTGAAATTTGAAATAAAACCCATGTTTTTATTTCAATTATCATAACTTTTGGCTAATTTTCGTGGCATTTGGATACCTAGTTAGTCAGCAATGAAATTACTCCAAAATAGGCCACAGGAGAAATGAAATTTTTTATTTTCTTGCATAGTTTGAAGCAGTTTTAAAAGGAGAAGTCTTCACCATCGGGTTTTAAAAGGAGAAGTCTTCATTGCCATCGGTTTAATTTTTGACAAGGGTAAGTATATTAGTTTAGTAGTTTACTTTTGTTTTAAATTAGAGGTAGAATGGTTATCAAATATCATTTTTACTTTTTAATCTTAAAAGTAATTATTTCTCAAATGTTTTTTATTAAATATATTTACATTTTGAGAATTTTTTTAAGTGATTTTATTTCTTAGTTCATTTCTAAGAAAAATCACTTAATGATCTGGGAAATTACACTATAATCTTTTGCCCTAAAATTATGAACAAAAAGTTAAATATATCTCTATCAGGGCAAAATTATTTTTTGCATAAGGGATCATATCATTAAAGATTTTATTTTTCTAATTATCCCTAATATAAATTTTTCATCACTAAATTGATTATGCCATTTTGTGTGGAGAAAGATTATACTTATTTCCAACCGGGCAGTAAGTATTTCTCGCTTGAGGTTTATTGTAATGATTTTCTATTATTTAATATTTTAAATCATTATCTTGAAATGGCATTATTACATTTAATCTTGCTATGCAAATAATATTCCAATATTATTTATTTTTGTTATCTTTTGAAAATTGAAGAGGAAATATTTTGCTAATAGGATGAAAGATATTTATTTTGAACGTGCTTTAAGTAAAATCATGGATAACATTGGATTCTAGTATTATAATTTTTCTTTTATTATAATTTAATATTTTAGGGTAAATTATATTTATTGAAATGAATAAATATCTAATTATGTTTTTTATTGTAGAAAGTTTTCATGATTTTTATTTTTTGCAATAGCACTTTGATAAGGATTAAAATATTATTTTATTTCTTGCCTTTGAAAAGTTATAATTGTAATATTTTTATCAAAAGGGAAAAGTGTATGTGGTATATGATGACCTAAATAGGTTTTGATATATTATTATGTCATCTTATATTCCCTTAATGTTCTTTTCAACCTAGGTAAATAAATTGAACATATTCATTAGGGTAAATTATTTACATCATATAGTTAACGATTTGATTGATTTTTGCAAGTATATATTCTATTGGAATTGCCCTAAAAGGGTGAAAATGTGTTCTTATCACATGGTTAGAATATTGATTCATGGATGTCATTTCCAAAAGGGAAGTATATTCTTATCATGTCACACTACCTTATGTTATTATTTGAACGCACATCAAGATGAAACTTATATATGTTACTTACCCTAAATAAGTGCTTTGAATATATATATTAGGGTAAAGTGTTATTTTATATAAATGGATGTTATGTTTGCAAAGTTATTTTCTTAAAATGTAAATACTTTGGTTTTATTGAATTATTTTAAACAAGTATTTATATAAAGATTATTGAATTTTCAAACTAAAATCTAAGGTGGAATATGTTTAATTTTTCAAATCAAGGAATTTGATTGGCTTATCTTGTGTGCAGGAGATATTGAGAAGATGATGAATATTTGTCAAGGAATTTTATCAAGGCAGAGAATAAAAGACACATTATTAAAGCATCATTTAGTATTTTTTAGGGTTCTCATTTGTAATTGTTTATTAAACCAGAGGGTGTGTCCTTTGGAATGTAATTGTCTGTAACTCCCTTCTATTTTTGAAAGGGTGTGTCCTTTCATATATGTCTTTTGATTCACATACTTATAGGGAGTCATTTTTTTATGTAATGAGGGGGGGAAAGACTGTGGGGGAAGGACTATAAGTTATATGTATTAGGGAAGTCTATAGGAAGAAGAAGTATCTTTTTGTGCAAACAGACTGTAATGGAGTATCTTCAAGTGCAACTTATATATGCAATCATTTTCTAAAGATTAATATAAAAGGTTCGTTGTTTCTTTTTTAAATATTGTGCATAATTTTGTGTTGATGAGTTATCTTTGTTCTCTTGATAAATCTGTTATTTGATTTTCTATGATGTGCCATCACATGCTGCTACATTAAATGTGAGATTGGGTTTTCATTGTTTGTGTAACACATACTGAAACCTTCATAGTTGATGATTAATATTGTCTCTGGATTTGATAAGATCTCTTGTCCACAAAATGTCATAAATATCCCTAGATAGAGGCATTGGTCTGCTATTTATCTTTTAAGGTCCTGGTTTGTTATGCATTTAAGGTCCTTGATAGAGAAACATTCTTCCCAAACCCTATATGAACTAATCTTTGCATATTTATTTTAAGTCCTGAAAGCATCTTTTTGTTAATATACAATCATAATAATTTTCATTTTCTTTTAAAGAGAATTCACTTAAAGCACATAATAAAGCATAATTGCAGAACAATCATTTGCCAGTTTTGCATTTGCTAACCATAAAGCTTAAATCCACTTTAAATAACTCTTTTTGTGCTTGAGAGGGAGAGGTATACCCACCTAGGTTCAGTGGAGCCTTAAGTGTAGAGGGATTTGGTCTTTGACCATCCCTGTTCATTGGCCAAGGCTAGTTGGATAAGTTAAGGGCTTGGCAAATCCTTAAGTTTTCCAATCTGTGTTTTTGGAAACCAAAAAACCCAATCAATGCAAAATGATAAGATAATGAATCTCGATAGAAAATATTAACACCTAAAGATGAGTTTCCATCAATAACAACCCTAAATGCAATTTTCCTTACTGGATGAGTGCCAATTGCCAACAATATCCCCCTTTGGCATCGATGGAAACACTCATGTGAAAAATAATTCCATCTTGGAGTGCTCATCCTGACCTGAAGATTCATCTTGTAGATTCATGTTGCTATATACGTCTGATATACTCCCCTTGAGCTATATACATTTTTCATTGTACTCCTCCCTCTTTGACATCAATGACAAAGCGGGGTGCCCACCAAAAATATTGTATAGATATATACACATATCGGTTCTATACAAGTTTCAAAATGTCAGTATACATAGTCTTCAAGACTGAGAAGTATTTGTCCCAACCTTGCTTGAGAGAATCAAGAATTGTGGTGAATCCATTCAAGACTTTGGCATAATATTCAATAGCCTCAAATTCAATGGGATCCTCCTTCTGCATGTTGGATATATAGTCTATCTTGTGAAATAATAAATTATCAAGCCGGGGACCTATGAAATTTTGAAGCTCATTTGCTCGCTTTATTATGCTTTCCCTTTCCTTCTTTAATTCCAAAATTTGATCCATGACCACCAAAATTGGGTCATCTAAAGAACTTGTTAGGTTCACTATCGGGTTATAAGAATTAGAGATTTCAATCAAATTATCCTTACAATCTAAAATTTTCTTGTCTAAGTGAGTAGTAAGCTTTGAAAAATCTAGACAAGTCTTGTAAACCTTTTCACCTTCTGCCAATGCTGCATCAATGGATTCTAGGCATGTTTGAAGTTTACTCTTCTCCGATGCAATCATCTACAGAAATGTCTACTTCCAGGCTTCCACAAATTTATTCTTATCCTTAGTTATTGAAATTTTAACCAAAGAATCATATTGATTAGGAATGAAATCAATGATCTCTTGTAGTTTACCGGATGATCTTGCACTCTCTTGTGCCTGGAAATTAAGTACTAACCGGTTCAAAACTTCAAAAGTATTCTTAATCAATTCTGTCTTTTGATTCCTCCTAGGCCAATTCTTGAGTAGCTTGTGCTTGGAGTGCTGTATTGGCCAATATTTTCTCTGTCGGAGACATCATGTGATAAGGCTTGTCAAAACTAATAGAAAATTGTGACAAATTTCCTTTGGCTATGGATGATGTGTCAATTGCCAGGCTGGAAGAAAAGTCTGTCACAGTTTCTTTGCCTTTGTCTATCAAAGATTTATTCATTGTATCCTTTATTTCCTGTGCACCAGTGGCTTCGCCACTTGGTGCCTTATCTTGTTTTGGTGCTTCCTCAACAACTTTATAAGCAATATCCTTTTCTTTTTCAACATTATCCTCTGTGTCCTATACATTTCTATCAGGGTATCCTCTATTCCAAAATTGAACTCACTAGTTGGTTTAGTAGTAACCAGTGGAGTGCTAACCGATTGATCAATATTTACATTTTGTTCATCTATCTTTGTCGGTTCCTTGTCCCCTAGTAATTGTATATTTTGTGATTGAACAAAACTGGGGCTCCTCAAAAGAATTATGACCCAAATGTCAATTGTTTCTTTCCGGATTTCCTCAAATCTTTCTAACATCGAGTTATTAATCTGGTGTTTTGGATTGAATTCTGATGAACTTGTTTTATTGATTAAATCTGCTATCTCTAGTGGGGTTATTGATGGACAAAGATTGACTAATTTTGTCTCTTCTATTTGCCGGTCCAGATTTTGAGCATGTAATTTTCTGACCTCTAATTTATCATAAAGTTCCTTAGGCAAAGTTTTCTCTAACTCAATCAATGCTCTATTGAAAGAATCAAGGTATAAAAGAATAACTTCCTCTAACTGCTTCTTATCTTTATCATCAAAATCATCAGAGAATGTAGAAATATTATCCAGTTTACCGTCATTAATAATTTGATCAATGATGTCTTGAGGATCTATTTTCTTCTCATCGGTTGTCCTCTTTGCTTCCGGTTTAGACTGCTCATCAGACTTTGGTTTGCGTTTATGTACAATGGTTATTTTAGGTGATTTCCAGGGAGGCTCCTTAGCTAGTTCTTTCTTCTGGTCTTCCTTCTTCTCCCTCATAACCCTTGCAAAAACACCTTTCTTCTTTGGAGATTCCTTGATTTCTTCATCTGATTCGGTCTCCTCCGAAGAAACTGTCATATATTGCCTAGCTGCCTTCTATTTTCTTTTCACTGATTCTATCGGCTTAGGACTAGCAAGCTCACCGGATGGTGCTTCCGATTGTTTAGAAGTCTTTGTAGAAACCCGAACCACATTAGGAGTGGCCTTCCTTGCCTTCCTTGCTTCTTTTTCTTCCTTTCTCTTATGTTTCATCTCTTCCTTTCTTTGGGCTTCAATAATTTTGATCGTTTGTTCAACTTTAGCCCTTTCATGACCCTCACTTATTAAAGTTTCTGCTGCAACCTTGGTCATTTTTCTTCTTATTGCCAGTGCAACTTGTTCCTGATGAACCTTTAATCCTTTTTCCCAAGCTTTGCCAATTTTTTCTTCTTTTTCATCAACAGGTGATTGCAGTAGATGTTGTACATATGCATCTAGTATGGCTTTGTCCACTTCATATCCCATCGGCATAATCCAGACTATTCTAGGTTGGACTGCCTCCATTATACACTCATCTTTATTTACCATAAAACAAATAGGGTCCTTATATTTTTCTATAATTAATTTAGGGATCCTAGCCCTATTTTTCATTTCTTCTTGAAAAGTTTTGAAAAATGCCCATAAGTTGGCCTTTTGTTGTTTATCTCCTTGGATATCCAAAATTTGGGCTATCTGACTAGCTACCACTCTATCAAAAGGCCGCTATATTTTACCATAAATGGGAACAATATTCAAAAATTAGAATGCTAAACATATAAAAAAAGATCCATACTAGAAAGTATTTTTCTTGTCTTACTTTATTTTCTAAAGGTTTGTCATTAACTCCTTCAGCATCACACTGCACAAGTCATAGTGTGCATCCTCCACCATTTGATGAGCAATAAGGATGTTATTACCGGAGATAGAGTTTAGCCACTTTGACTGCTAAACTTTGTATCTTATTACCATTGCTGCAAATTTGACATCAATATCCTTTATATATCATCAACTCTCATTGATCGACCATTGAAGGTGGTGCTGGTGAGTTTGCAGAGTTCAGCATTGGAGAGTTTAGACCTAGGGTTGGGTATACCTCCAACCTTATGCACACAAGTGATGTTCTTGAAGACTTCCTCGGTGATCTTGTAGGGTCGGTCCAACCAAATGAATTCTCCATGAATGTGGCTGAGTATATGTCAAACCCATTCAGCTTTGTCAAATGTCAGAAAGTCCCTAAACTAGGTAAAACCCTTCTTCTATAAATGGCCAAATTTTGGCTTCAGCTGGTTGTCGGTAATCACATTCTCAATGAATACGCAAGACATTTCGTAACCTCCAATCTCCTCTATGTCACAATGGATGTATGCCCTAATGTCTTCGGTATGAAGAACACCATGGAAGACACTTGAAAATGCTCCCAATGGTTCATCCAAAAGAGACTTGAAAGGGTGCTTCTTAAATTTAGGATGGGGGCGGTTCTTGATTTCCACCACCAAAGGAGTATCGACACTTGATGAAGAAGCCATGATTACCAAAGAAGTATCAAACTAGGGTTTCTGCAAATGGTAAATACCTCAAGATTATGTCGGATGATGAAATTCTCTTCGAATGTGGATGCTTGCATAAATCACTTTGGGCTCCTAAAGTTCTTTGGAAATCACTCTTCAGAATGCTCGATCATTGTGTGCGAAAATGACTTAGCTTTTTCCCTTTTATCGCCATTAACCCTAAATTTTCACTGTCATAAATGCTACCAGAGAAACTGACCGGATCACAAATTATGCATACATGTTCTGGTAAACGCTTTAAATCGCCTGAGTATCCATCCATAATCAGAATTCTCTGACTATAGACCTAATTTGGGGTGTTTGCATGATCTTCAATGATTTGCCTACCCCTAAGGCAGAGTGCCTTAGTTACCGGGTGTTCCTGCTTCCTGTGTAGGACTTGATGGCTCTATCAGTTGTTCTATTAGTTGTGTGTCTGATCTCCTAACCCATCTCCTCTCATGTTGTTTTCTAATATCTTCAACCTTTGCCTTTCCCTTCTCATCTATATTTTCATTAGCTATCAGTGGGTTCTTACTCCTGCAATACTTAGTAATAACATTCCAATCTTGTTGCATGCATAATATACAATATTGTTCTTCTGAATTTCTTTGTTGTACCCTTGATTTCCTTGATTTCCTTTTGATATGCATTGATTAGCCATATGACCATATCTACTACATACATGACATCTGACATTTCCAAGACCAGTGAATGATGCATTGTTTTGATTGTTCCTATTTCTATACTAACTTTCTATATGCCCATATTATTGCAAACAAAGCATGTACCATTGAATTTGTGAGCATTAGGCTATCTTACCAGTGATTTTTGGTTTCGGGTGTTGGCAAGATTCTACTTCTGACTGGATGATTGATCTTGTTGTGTAGTATCAAAGCTTTCTCCTTATTTATAAACATGACCTCTCTTGTCATTAGCATCTCTTTGACTCTTTAGCAGTTCATCAAGTTTTGCAGAGCTAGCTTTGAACTTGTCCTTGTACTTATTTGTAGTGACTAAATCATTTCTTATGATTATGATAGGTCTCTCAAGTTCCTATTCATTGTTTCGGGACTGGATCAACTCAATTTTCAACATGTCATTCTCATGTGTTAGTTTGTTTCATTCCTCAGATATGTCCTTCAATGCTTGAGCTAGGTTTTCTTCATTCTTCTTCATGTCCTCAATTTCCTTGTACATTCTCCTGGTTAGGGCTTGCATCTCATTCTTGGAGATAGTGTTCTCCTGAGTGAGTTTCTAACATTGATCTTTCAAGGCATCTTCTTCATCACTACTCTGGTTATGCAGTTGATCATAGAGTTCCTTCCTCTTGGCTTGAACAACTGAAAGCTTTCCTTGTAATGAGATGATGTGTTCTCTAGCTTCTATTAGTTCATTCTTCAGTTTACTATTTTCCATATACTCATTATCAATATCCTCAAGAGCAAGTTTAAGATATCGTTGAATACCAGTTTCCATTGATTCCAAGTTTCAGATCTTCCTCAAGTGGTAAAAGTTCTTCCGAGGAACTAGGCTTTGATACCAATTATTGAAATCCAAGAACACCGATTGGGGGGGGGGGGGGGGGGATGAATCAGTATTCTACCGGTAATCAAATTTATGAACTTATTGCATATGAATCGGTTAACAGTAAATAAAGTTAGAGTGCATAAACCAAATAACACATAAATAAGCAACACCATAACACCAATATTTATACGTGGAAAACCCTGCAAAGGGAAAAACCATGGTGGGGATGATACCCATAATATCTATATACTTGATCAAGGTGTTGGCATGATTGGCATAACTGATGCAGATGGAGAATGATGACTAAATTGGTAAAAGACTATTTGTGATGATATTGTGATGAAGAGATTGAGATTGCATGATGGATGACTTTGATCAGTTATTTGTGTTGTCATTGATGGAAACTAATGTTTATTCATGTCTACTGATATTTACTTATGTTGTATTGTGTCATCTAAATATTTTTGGTCTAATGGAAAGAGCTTACCAGTAAAGAATTAAGAAACTGGTAATTAGGACCTTAACCGGTAAATGAGAAAATATTTTGATTGTATCTGGTGGTTGGTGATGATTGAGGCTTTATGGTTTTGAATGTGAGTTTTCATCATTGTAACATGTATCTGACTGGAACCTCATCATGTTGTGACAACTGGAAGTTATGTTTATAATTTTGTTGAGTTTTTGCTAGGGTTTAAGAAGGGTTTTATGGAGCGGTAAAGAATTCTCTTAACCGGTAATGATTTTTGGTTTGGCGGTGACCTAAATCAAGTTCACATGTTGGTGATGACATGGCACAACCCACGTGAAGTGTTTGAATAATGTTTTGGCACGTTTGGAGAGCGAATTTCTTGGGAATATGCAAAGTGCTTAGCAGAGTATGCTAAGGGTTTGACTTTGTATCAGATTGAGTTGTTGTGATGAGTTAAGATCACTCAATGGTTGATATTGATTTGTAATTGATTGTAATGATCCATATGATGATCTGTAATGAGTTGTAAAGATATGTGATGATCTATGTTTTAAGTCTTAGGGTTTTGTTGTCGACCTAGTTGTAAAAGTTATTTATGTTAGTACAGTCGATGTTTGTTGTGTCGGTGATTTTTCAGAAGTGTGCGAATCTAAACCAGAGTGTGAGAAGATCTGCCAGAGTCTTGCAGACTTAGAGCTTAATTGGATCTGATCGAGCAAGCAGTTGGGTGCTATACATAGATCATTCATTGTTGTTCCCTAATAGTTGCAGCAGATAAAATCCCTTAACTGGGTAGGTCCTTACAGGCCTCACATTGTAAATCCCCTAACAGGGTGACTCAACATCTAAGTTCTAAATCCTCTTGCGAGGTTGATCCTAACAGATCAAAGTTCCTAACAATGCTGAGGTAAATCCCTTAACTGGGTGAATCCCAACAGGGTTTGCTCCTAATAGAGCATCTTTGTAAGCTCATAACCGAGCTAGGCACCTAATAGGGCACATTCCAAAAAAGTGCAAAATTCTTGTGGGTACCAATTCCCACTGTACATAGGAATTTGGAAATCATCAAAGCAAATAGGAATTAAACTAGCTCAATCATGAAAACCAAATTGCAATGATAAGAAAACCTACAAACATTCAATAGAGATATGGAAATAAAACATTCAATTCAAACGCAAACCATCACAAATGTGGATGTCTCCTCCATGATTCTCCATTGTCCTTCTTTCTCCTTCAAATTGCTTTGTTTTGTGGATCTCACTTTCAAGTGCATAAGCATAATGCGAAAGCAAGATTGACAAGATGGTAGCGCAAGAATACTAGAAGCATGATTGATTCGGGGATCCTTTGATTGAAGAAATTCATCCAATTTATAGACAAATTGGAGAAATGACAAGATTAGCATGAAGAGATTTGAAAGGAAATTTCAAATCAAGAATGACAAATATGACAAATTATGACAAAATTGACACTTGCTATGCAAGATTGATTGATTGACAAATTATGACAAAATTGACAAGGTTGCTATGCAAAATTGATTGATTGACAAATTTGCTATGTCATTCCCATGAAATTAGGAGAAATATTAGAAAAATAGGAGAAAATAGAAAATTAGATGAATTGGAAATTAGGAAATTGGAAAATTAGGAAATTAGGAATTAGGAGAAATTAGTAAATTGGAAAGTTAGGTAAATTAATTAATAATTTTTCATTCATTAATTAATTCACAAAAAGAGGGGGAATTAATTAGCCAATTAAATAAATATTTAATTGTGACAAGAAGACTTAGGATAAATAAATAAATTATTTAACCTAGAGGGAAAAGGACAAACAAGATTAAATGAATAAATCATAAAACCTTAGAAGATGAATTAGAAATGCAAGGATGACAATTAGGTCTTGACAAAAGATAATTGATGTACGGTCGATTTGATCATGATTCTGACTGACAAAGGACCAGTGTTGACAAACGATTTGATTGATAAATGCGCCAATTGACGAGGAACAATGACTAATTGATCCAAATTGACATGATTGAGAAGGACGACGATCGATGACAAACCGATCGCAAAATGACAAGATTGACAAGGACAAGGATCGATGACGAATCGATCGCAAGATGACAAGATTGACAAGAGGACAAAACCCTAATTCTATCATCGATTAGGATTGACGATGTCCAAAATGATGATACATGAGCACGCACATTGATGCGACAGGATAAGATCGACCAAAATCATGACTGAAGATTGTTATCGATAAGACCAAATTCGAAAGCAAGACAGATGAAGAATGCAGAAGAGAGACTCAATGCTCGCAAATGATAAAGACCAAGTGCGCAACATAGAAGAAATGTTAATGCGATGCAAAAACCCTAAAATAAGGCAATGCGCAAATGTTAAAGTATGACTCTGCAAGCGTTGACCATTTTTAGACGTCTACACCCACCGTGGTTTTTCCCAATTTGGGTTTCCACATGAAAATCATGGTGTTCATGTGGTGAATGTTTTTGATGTGATGTTATGATTTACTTTCAGTTTATGCATGGTTAATGAGCACTTAATGTGCAACATTGATATATCAGTTTAGCAGATGTTTATCAACAGATACCGGTATTGGTAAATGACTCTAGTGTTGGTCTATGTTTGATTTGGTGAAAGTTTTATGAGTCTAAGGTTCTGATTTTAAATGATTGTTAATACTGATTCACCCCCCCTCTCAGTATTAACTGGATCCTCTAAGATTAACACAAGGTATATAAATATTACATGGAGGGGATTGCACATGCAATCAAGCTCATCGCCTAGAGCTCACTGCTCAATCAGAAGTCTCATTGACTTACACAACAATATAAAATGATTACAAATAAAAATGAACTTATAGATCGCATCTAACCATGTCAGATAAGTTTCGGTTTATGCTTTGTCAACCCTCTCTATGAACTGGTTTACTGATACTCTATTCTGCTATGTTCTGAGACTACGCACGTGAAACTGCACATAAAATATTTTACTCGCTGATCAAATTGCATACCATCAATCTCTGAATGATTCACATCCAAAATCCCATCTCTATTAACCTTGAATCCATTGCCAAAAGATCTCCCTTAAATACCCTTTAACATTACACCATGTTGGCTATTGGATCACAAAGTATATCATGCATAATCCCAATGACCATGTCGGCCTACACACGCTACCAAAAACTCCAAGAAATTATCGAGGTCACAAGATATCTTAGTCAGGTCCTATACTTAACCGCGTTCCAAATACACGTTACCAGTACCAAGACTAACCGATTATCAGGGATAAAGTGAAGTGTGAATATACTAGTTGACCCAATCAATGCAAAATGATAAGACAATGAATCCCAATGGAAAATATTAACACCTGAATATGGGTTACCATCAATGACAACCCTAAATGCAATTTGCCTTACTGGATGAGTGTCAATTGCCAATAGCATCTGGAAAGCTTGTTTTGACTCCAAACACCGATTTTGATGCTCATAAATCAGGGCTTTTGATGGACAAGCTCCAAAATGAAGTTCTAAGAGCATGATGTGCATCAAAATTGCTTTTTGATGCTAGCGACTATGGAATTGAGACTTACGTCTTGAAAGCTTGTTGTGTCTCTGAACACCAATTTTGATGCTCTAAATGTAAAGACCACCATAATTTCAAAATAGCATAATTCACAAAATACACAAAATTAAGAATAAATCATTGCCACATGTCTAAATATACAAGGCTAGAGACAAGAAATTACATTTCAACATATGAAGTCAATTACATAAGCTGACAACAAGATAAATATAAGGAAACATATACCTTTACACTAAACCACAAGGTCAAAAAATAATAAATGCACGAGGACCAAAACATGATGACTATCCACATCATGGGTGAGAACATTGTCGAAGCGCGTTTCCACCCTACCACGAAGTAACTACCCAACCCAACATGAGGAAGACTAGCAATATGATACTGGCAAGAGTAATGGAATTTGTGCAACAAGCATGACATATCCACATTCTAACAATGCATATAACACACACATGAAGATAGAAGAAATAATCCTTGCTTAACTATCATTTCAGGATCTAAATGCCTTCTCAACCATGATTATCTTAGGAGGTAATCATAACATGAATTTCTCTCAAACATGAAGATACCATCTATTAAACATGCATACAAAAGAACAAAAGAGCATACATTGGATATGAAATCATACCATGCACACTTGACAAGTAAAATAACTTGAGATCTTGTATTTACTTCTACTTTTCATAAATGATTTTAGTAACTTTTCATGAATGCATGCAACATAAGTTTTGTGTTTGTTTTATTTTATTTTATCGAGGCCTGAGGCCATGTTGCTTTATCTTCAGATACTCAAACTTGTTTTTATTTGATTTCTAAAATAAACTCTCTTTTTGGGTTTAACTCACGTGGCATGAACACTCTTTATTTTCTCTTTATTTTTAAATTAAATATGCTTCTTTTAAAAGAAGCACTTAAAACATTCACCTTTTGAAGTTTATTAGATAAAGCATTTGTTTTATTTATTTATTTATATGCTTTTTCTTAATAAAGTACTAACTTAACTTTATTGATTCCTAGTTATATCATGTGTTTTTTTAATAAAGCATTAATTTTAAATAATTGATTCCTAGTTATATCATGCGTTTTTTTAATAAAGCACCAATTTTAAATAAATCAAGCATGCAAATAAATCAATCTTATTACTTTATTATTATTATTATTATTTTTATTTAATTTATATATATTAAATTTAAAAAATTTATTTACAATAAAACATGTTCTTTAATTAAATATACATCCTTTTTCTTAAAATATATATTACAAACAATTTATATTTTATTTTTTATATTATTAATATAGATTTATATTTAGGATTTAAAGGAAAAATCAATACAATATTGATTAAAATATTAGAATTATTCAATAAGAAATCATATTTTTACAATTAATTAAATACATAATTAATTTAATTATTAAATAATAATTATGAAAATAATAAAGGTCATGACATCGAAATTAGGGCTTTCGAGGCACAAACTCCGAAACGAGGTTCTCAGAGCACGATATGCATCAAAATCGCGTTTTGATGCTAGCGGCTCCAAAATCGAGACTTGCATCTTGAAAGCTTGTTTTTCCTCCAAACACCGATTTTGATGCTCTGAAACTGATGCTTTCGAGGCACAAGGTTTGAAACAAGGTTCTAAGAGCATGATGTGCATCAAAATTGTTAGTGTAGGTTTTTTATATTTATTTTTCCTACTCATTATTAAGAATAATTAGGTTAATAAGGGACATGGTTTATGTGAGGACACATGGCATAGTCCTACATTCACATGTGTCATTCACACCCACATTTGGGTGGTTGAATGTCACACCCTCTTTTGGACTAATTTTCCACCTCCCCATAACCATTTCTTTGTCCCTACTTGAGTTGGTTTGCCACATGTTTGGCATTTTCCAAGTAGGCACAACTCCCACCTAATTTGGTTATTTGGGAGTTATTATTCCTCTTGGAATTATGTGCCCACATTTTGCTATATAATCAGCACTCACCTCTCTCTTATGAGCTAATTCAGAGCTAACTCAGATGAGTTCATATCAACCCAGTCAGTACAAGAGAGTGTTGAACCCCTAAACTAATTGGTATAG
The DNA here is from genome assembly GCF_030272615.1 of Cryptomeria japonica. Classification (NCBI taxonomy): domain Eukaryota; kingdom Viridiplantae; phylum Streptophyta; class Pinopsida; order Cupressales; family Cupressaceae; genus Cryptomeria; species Cryptomeria japonica. The sequence continues at coordinate 457,067,152 of NC_081414.1, forward strand.
AACCAAACTTGGGGTTGGATAAAATTAGCACATTTTGGCTTAAATTTGTGTTTTTATTTTCGCAAGCTTGTACCCCTCTTCATTGGAGGTTTGCATTTTTCACTCAAACTTCAGAAGGTGATATCTCAGTCATCTGAGCTCTGTTTCGTGAGCAATTTTTTTTATTTTGGGCAAAATTTTGCAAGCTTCATAGTGGTGGAATCATATTTTTGCTCAAGTGATCCATATTTTCCAGAAATCAAGTTTTCTTAGCAAATCTGAAGGATAATCATTGTTTTTTCAACTTCAAACAGATATAACATTCACATATGACCTCGGATCGAGATGCTTCATTTTTTGAAAGTTGATATTTTTTCAAGCACTATCCATTGGTTCTATTTTGAGGTTCTCATTCTAAGATTTTATTGTATTTTCAGTATTTGAGTCCACAATTGGACATTGTAAAACTTTGGAAAAAAACTCTAGAATCGTAAACGCGTTGATTTATAAAGTGCTGAAATCATATTTTTCTGGGGGGGGATCATTGATTAAGTGAAAAAGGGGGCTCTCTCTTGGTGTTTGTGTTTTTGATCTACTTGCTTGTGCTCTTTCATTTTCAGTTATGGGTTCTCCTAAATTTCCACTCTTAACTCCATATAATTATGCAACTTGGAATGTTAATGCATGGAATAAACTAATGGAAAAAGGTTTAAGTCATTATGCTGATGGCACATTTTCACAACCTACATATTTTAATGATCTTAATATGAAAATGGAATGACTCATCAAAAGTTCTATGGCTCTCAGAACATTGAGAAAATATGTATCTCCTAATCTTATCTTTCACATTGATAAGTGTAGACGTCTAAAAATGGTCAACGCTTGCGGAGTCATACTTTAACATCTGCACATTGCCTTATTTTTAGGGTTCTTGCATCGCATTAACATTTCTTCTATGTTGCACACTTGGTCTTTATCATTTGCGAGCATCGAGTCCTTCTTCTACATTCCTCATTTTTCTCGCTTTCGAATTTGGTCTTGTTGATAACAATCTTCAGTCATGATTTTGGTTGATCTTATCCTATCGCATCAATGTGTGTGCTCATTTGTCATATTTTGGACATCGTCAATCCTAATCGATGATAGAATTAGGGTTTTGTCCTCTTGTCAATCTTGTCATTTTGTAATCGATTTGTCATCGATCGTTGTCCTTTTCAATCATGTCAATTTGGATCAATTAGTCATTGTTCCTCGTCAATTGGCATCTATCAATTTGATCTCTTTGTCAATCTTGGTCAATTTGTCAACCAATCTCAATCATTTATCAGCATTGGTCCTTTGTCAATCAAAATCATGATCGAATCGACATTAATTTCTTGTTGTCTTGACCTAATTCCTTGTCCTCTTATTTCGAGGATTTTATGATTTATTCATTTAATCTTGATTGTCATTTTCCCTCTAGGTTAAATAATTTATTTATTTATCCTAAGTCTTCTTGTCACAATTAAATATTTATTTAATTGGCTAATTAATTCCCCCTCTTTTTGTGAATTAATCAATGAATGAAAAATTATTAATTAATTCACCTAATTTTCTAATTTCATCAATTTCTAATTTCCTAATTTCCAATTCATCATTTCTAACCTTATTTATTAATTGCTCCTAATTCCTAATTTTCTATTTCTCCTATTTTTCTTCAATTTTTCTAATATTTCCCCTAATTTCATGGGAATGACATTTCAATTTTGTTAAGTTTGTCATAATTTTTCAATCAATCAATCTTGCATGTCAATTTGTCATAATTTGTCAATCAATCAATCTTGCATAGAAAGTGTCAATTTTGTCATAATTTGTCATATTTGTCATTCTTGATTTGAAATTTCCTTTCAAATCTCTTCATACTAATCTTGTCATCTCTCCAATTTGTCTATAAATTGGATGATTTTCTTCAAAAAGAGAGAAGAAATCAATCACACTTCTAGTATCCTTACGCTGCTATTTCATCTTGCTTTCATACTATGCCTTTGCATTTGTAGGTGAGATCCACAAACAAAGCAATTTGAAGGAGAAAGAAGGAAAATGGAGAATCATGAAGGAGATATTCATGTTTTTTATGGTTTGCATTTGATTTGAATGTCTTGTTTTCATATCTTTGTTGAATGTTTTTAGGATTTCTTATCATTGCAATCTAGTTTTTGTGATTGAGCTAGTCTAATATCTATTGCTTTGATGAATTCCAAATTCCTAGTTACATTAATTGGTGAACCCGACGTGAACTAACCCCTTAACTGTGTTTTTGAGTGCTTTGAGCTGATTTGCAGGTAAAAGACCCAAGAAACAGGGCAATTCAGGGCTTTCTGTGCACTTCTGCGCCTATGTAGGAGGGATCTGCGCCTGTGTAGGAGGGATTTGCGCCTATGTTAAGGAGACCTGTGCTTGTGTCAAAGGGATTTGTGCCTATGTCAAGGCATTCTACGCCTGTGTCAAGGCATTCTGTGCCTGTGTTGAGACATTCTGCGCCTGTGTAAGGCTAGAAACAGAGGTGAAACCAGTGTTTTTACTTGCAAATTACTTTGTTTTCATATTCTAGTTTTCTTTGGTACTGATTCCCTGTGCAGCACCTTGGCATTACATGTGACGAAGACTAAGAATGAAACTACTAACAAATCTTATGCAGGATGCGGTCAAAGACTTCTATTAAAACATCTTGCATGTGATTTTTAAAGTAGTTGCACATTTAGTTTCCTAAAGGCTAATGAACACCATGCATGCTTTGATTGCATGTTTTAACCCTTAGAATTGGGCCTGCCTCCCAATTTTCCTGGCACTTCGCACAGGCATTGGTGAGAGGGAACGACCCTAAGTGGTGATGGGCTAAAACCAAGCTCTTCCGAACCACTCTAAATAATTGTGGATGCAACGAAAGTTGTAGACAACAGGTGCTGGAATGGTATTGCGATGATTTATTCGCTGAATCAATACCCACCCGAACGAATGCCCTTACTAGAAATTTTTATTTGTAGAGGCCAAAATCCTTCTATCTGTTGGCTCAGGCATTGTGATACGCGCATGCCGAAGACACCTCTCATGTACTCCTTAGTTAGAGATAGCAAGTTCTTGGGAAGTGATGCCCCTTGAACTCAAAGCTTGGTATGCCCGAGAAGTGAGTGCACTGTAAGGGGGAGCCAGTGCTACCAAGCATCTAGCTATCCAGCTAAGTGTTGTATTTTATGGTTAGAGGATTCAACAGATATTGCCCTTGCCATCCGTAGGATTTGTTGTAAATATGCTTGATTGTTTTGAGTCAAGGTCAAACAAACATTCTGTTTTCCATGATTGTCAAAGGTTAAATTAAAAACAAGCTTTTAAAAAAGTGCTCATAATCAACTTGGATTTTCAAAATCAACAACATTCAACTGAAAACACAATCTGAACAAAGGTCCAAATTTGTCCAAGTATTCATCCAACATTTGAACATGGTCATCAACACATTAAATGTCTTTGTTTCAAAATTCATGTCACTTTAGGCTAGGTTTTGCATAGTCCCACTTAGGTCCTAAGGCATATTGTCATCTCCTTTCATTTTAGTCCTTTTCATTGCAAGCATCCTCATTTTTGCACTTAGGTCCAAGATCATTTTCCCTAAGTTTGCATTTCATTGTCATATCCAAGACAAGTTTCCATTTAGGTTGCATAAGTTGCATTTCTCATATTCCAAGTCATTGGTCTTCACATTTCCTTATCATTGCGTTGTCATATCATATCCTTAGATCATTTCCATATCATATCCTAAGTCATTGTCATAATCATTGCTTTCTTGTGTGCAATCTCAAAAACTAGGTTTTGTCATACTTGAGTAATCCAAATCTTTGAATAAACCCTAAGTCATTGTTAGGAAGTCTAGACCTTATCAAACTTTTATCTTTTTGTCATCAATGTCATTTGGTCAAACCTAGCTTAGTATCCAAGCATATAGGGGAGACATTGTCATTTTGTCCTTTTGTCACTTGGTCCTTTTGTCCTTTGAGGTCTAGATGTCATTTCAATTTTCTAAGGGTCTCATTTTTAGATTTGTATTCCAAAAAGTTTGTCAAAATCTTGAAAAACAACCAAAAACATAGGTTGCATTCTTGCCATAGATTGCATTTTCGTCTATTTAATTTGCATTTAGTTGCATAGTGACATCCTGTTAAAACAAGGTCAAAATCTAAGAAGATGGGCGAACCAACATATCAACCCATTGACGACATATCAAATCATAGTTGCAACCCAGTCAATCATTACAAATTGAAGGTTCATCGAACACATCATTACCACCATATGGAATGGTTCAACTTGGACCACCTCCATTATATGAGCCAGTGTTTGTACCCATGAAACCGGGATATGGGAGTGTTCCACCAACACCAAGAGGAAATGCACCTTTTGATTGGAATCAACTAAACCTACAACATGAAATTCAAACATTACATGAGGAACAAACTCTTTCACAAGGATTTGGTTCAGATCAAGGCATTCAACAAGAAATAAATCCAAATATTTTACCAGATTCTTCATCAGATTCTGATGCTTCCGATGATGTTGATATGTTCCTTAAAGATCCTAAGTTGACAAAAAAGATGGATAAATTCTTGAACAAGGTCTTTAAGATGTTCCCACAAAAATATCTTGACATGATGAGTAATGTGACCTCCTCAAGTGAGAAAATCAATGTGTAAAAACAACAAGGTGGTGAGCTGTTAAGTTTCTCTCCACATCCAAATGAAGAAAATGTGCAACAAGAAACTCAACACACCTTGATGAGTAAACGTGCTTCAAAAACATTGACAGTGACTATTCCACAAAAGTCACCATTTGAAACAATAAATAATCCGTTATTTAATACAACACCTTTTACACAAGATCAAATGAAGGCCACACAAATATTGACAGCTATCCCTCAACAAGAAATGATTCGTCAAATAATTACAAGTGGATCAAAATCTAAGATGCAAGAAAGCTTTACGACTGGAATGCCTGATCTTACCAACAAAGTTCCTATGTCCCATTAAGTTCAATACATTTGCCAAACACTCAAGTACCTGTTATGCAAAATATTGTGATAGATCCTTCGATAATGGCAACACAAAGAGCTACAAATAGCGGTTTGCACCACCAACAAATGTTGCAACAATTGAGTAATACACAAAAGGCACAATCGAATGCGCAAACAAGCAATGCACAACAACAACAATATCGCATTCTACAACATGTTGTGGTGTCTTCTGCACCATTACAAGTTAATTCAAACTTGCAACCACCACAATGGACTGGACAAACAACACAACAAGTAAATGCAAGTGCCATACCCCATCTCAAGGAGAAACAACAAAAACCTCCCAAACAAAGTTTTTTGCAAATGATGTGATTTACATCAAGGCAACAACAATTGGCACAAAGTCAGCAAATTCCGATTCATCAACATCAACAACAACATGTGCCTCCATATGTGCCAAGACAAACAAGTTATCATACTTAACAACCACAAATGATGTCTGTGCAATATCAACAACATCCTCAATTGCAATATCAACCTAGGCTACAAACAATGATTCCACCACAAGAAGCACAACAACAGGGTCAATGTCAAGGCATGACACAACCACAGCAACAAGAGTTGTATCAAGAACTTTATACAAATCCCTTTTACTATTTGGAAATGCAAGATCTAATGCCATCAAATGCTTCTCTTTTAGAGAGTCCCATTCAAATTCCATCCCCTTCGTGCCAAAGCATTAATCCCTTGCCAAAATCCCCCATGCATATCCAAAGTCCAACCCCATGTCAAGAGGATAATTTAGAGCATGGAGAAACGTGTCTTGAAACAGATCAAGATCAAGATCCTGAAACCTTATCATCCCATCCAATTGTTGACCAGGATCCCATTTCCCCAGACACTCACAATGATTCACTTATTCCTGTCAATTCTATCCAAGAACACAATGTCCTTTCAAATCCCATTGACATTACACTTCCTAAGAAAGATCAAGATATTCCTTCCATCCCTTCCAATGATCCCATTAAAAGTCCAGAGCAAAGAAACTTTAAAGAGGATTCCAATGATCTTCCTCCTTGTCAAGATCAAATTATTCCTTTAAATCCTCCACAAGATCCTTTTGTTCCTCCATCTCCTTGTCTTAATGCTCCATATACACTCCAAGATCGCATTTCTTTTGATGATCCCATTATTTCTCCCATTCCATCTCTCGAAGAGCCTATCATTGAACCATGTCCACTACACAATCCTAGTCCCCCTCATGATCCTAATCCCCCTCATGATTCTAACATGTCAGTGCAAGATGTTCATGAACCCTCGACATGCACAATGGGTTCTTCCACTTTGGTGAAATCCGATCCACTTCAAGATCTCATTATTTCTCTCATATCATATCCACCTCATAATGGACTCGCGTCTTCTTCCCAAAGAAAAGAGTATCCTACAAGTCAAGATATTCATAAAGGCAAAGGAGTAGATCTCCATAAGCAAGAATCTCTCCATATCAAAGAAGATCTTAAGGGTCATGTCTACACAACTCACTCTCAAGACGTTGGTATCCCTCCATCAAAATCAAAACATACACCTTCCCCATCATACTTTCCATCCATCTTAGGTCCTTATATCCCTTCATCCTCTATGCAAGGTCAGCAAAGGCACACATCCTTGAGTAAATTTCATCCATCCAAAAGAAGTCCATTTCATTCATATCCATCCATGCATTCCTTTCCCCCTCCAAGCATTTTGGATGCCAAGTGTAAAAGTCATAAGTCTAAAAATCCACATGTATTCAAGGATCAACATGTCCAATATAATCGACATGTCAAAACAAAGAACAATATGATCTATAAAGAAAAAGAAATATCCAAAAGGCCACAAAGGCCCACTGAGAAAAATAATGCAAATTCAAAATCTATATGGGTTCCTAAATCCTTTGTGCAAGCAATGCACTCCAAGGAACCACAAAAGCATAAAAAATCAAAAACCATGTGGATCCCTAAGCGGCTCCTTGAAGCACAAAAGCCTAAAGAAACATCCAACTTGGCATCCAAAGTTGCTATTCCTCCATCCAACCCTCTCAAATTTGTTCCTCCATCACCTTCTTCATCCATTTTGGGCCCTTATGTCCCAAAATCCCAAGCTATTCCTCCATCCAAATCTCACAATCTGAGATCCATTTTTCCTCCATCAGTCCATCACCCCTCAAGGTGTGTGTCAATGTCAATCTTGCCAACATTTCTATCCACTCAAGAACAATTCTTCCAATACCCTATCCATTATCCAATGCATATTTTCCATCCTTCGATCCCTTTGATCCCATCCTTCGCATAAATCCTTGCCTTAGTTTCGCCTCATTTTCCATGTCCTTATCCTACCAACGTCTTTGAGCATACTTTTAAAGGTCATGGTCCATTTTTTTTTTCAAGGTTACTATCCAAACAAAAGATGTTTGAGTCCTTCTTCCATCCCCTATCATGTGTCCATCTTCTATTGAAAAAGTCAAAATATAAAAAATAAAAAAAAAAAGTGAAAAAAAGAAAAAGAAAAAAAAAAAGTAAAGCAAAAATAATTCGTCCACTGGTGAAAACTTGGCAAACAGGCGCCTTGGGCAAGTACCATGATGAAAACCTGGCAAACAGGCATCATGCGTAATCTATGAACTTCTTGCATACCATACTTGGGGACAGGTTTTATATTATCATATCCTGTCATATCCTATTACCCTTCATTATCCAATCATATCCTATTACCCTTCATTATCCTGTCATATCCTATTACACTTCATTATCCTATCATGTCCTATTACCCTTCATATCCTATTGTCCCTCGTTCACATATCCCCTTTTCCACATTTGATCTTGACAAGGCTGAGGATCTTCATGAGCATCATGCATCTTGTTGGAAGCTTTTAGTCCATCATAGCTTTTGGTTATTTATCCATTTGCTTACTACAACCTTTCATCCATATTCCCTAGCTTATTGCAACTTTCTGTCACTATCCCTTAGCCAATCCCGACCTTCAGTCCATGTCCCTTATCCATTCTTGGTCTTGCTTATCCTATCCATATCTTATCACTATCCATACACTCTTTCTATCCCTTGATCTTGATCTGACATAAGGACGTGAAATGCAAAACATATTTTTCAAAAACCTCTTGACATGTCTCTCATGCCATGTTCCTGCTTTACATTGTCATATCCAATCTCTTGTCCCATTGTCTCCATAATACAAGGCCTTTGTCTTCCCTCTATCCACCATCATTTCAGCAAGCCTATTTATTCACCTGTCATATTCCTTGCCTTGCTAGACACTGGGGGCAAAATCATAAAAATTGAATAATGTCTTGAAATAATAAAAAAAATTGAAAAATGTCCTGAAATAATCAAAAAAAAAAAAAAATTGAAAAATGTCCTGAAATAATCAAAAAAAATTAAAAATTGAAAAATGTCTTGAAAAAATCCCTAAAAAGTCAAATAAAGTCCTGAAAAAAAAAACGAACAAAAAAATTGTTAAAAACTCGAAATTCCTACAAAGTGAAAAACATCAAAATCCAAAAACAATTTCTTTGGCATTTTGCATTTTGTCAATAAATAATCCCCTTTGTGCACAGACAGATCACTGAGTATACATCCAATGACAATCAATCACACATTGTGCTTTAATGAAATCACGCATTAACAGATGAACTTTTCAACCAAGCAAGCATTCAACCTAATCACAGTTGTCACATCAATCCAAATAGCATCAACATCATAATAATTCGTCCTTGTCACTACTATCATGGGTCTTATACAGGGTGTGGTATACTCGAAACCAGACCATGTCCTATCTTAGACGGGGTACCGCATTCTCTGAAACCAGACAGCATGCTCGTTCCTGTTTTCCACCTTTGACAATGACAATCAAAGTGTTTGTTTGACTTGGTCGAATTTGTGAGTCTTATCTTTTTACTGATTTATCTTTGGCTTCGATCATGTTCCTATGTTTCTCGATGATGTCACTAAGTGATTTAGAGTGACTGGGATAGTTCATGGTCCCTTTCCTTTTTTTTTGTTGTGTTTACTATTTGTGGAATGTTTGTCACAAACTGGGGAAACTATATCATTGGGTATCTGTGATAAGTACGTTCTCTTTGTGAATGCCACACATACCTCAACCCTTGATGTATGAACCCTAGGATACTTCACTCATTCCTTGTGTGCGATGTGTCTATCTTTTGCAAAAGGGGTTGCATTTTAGCTCTAGCCTTCCATGCCATGATGCTCTGCATCCGCTTTGCTACATTAAATAAAGGTTCTCACCTACTTTTGTGCATTGGTGAAAGCAAGTTTTTCTTCATCTCTAACTGTCCTCTGTCTAATTTCTTCTTACTAACATTTCTTCCATCAGTTTGGGCAGTCAGTTTGGTCTAGTGCTCCGATCTCCAAAAACATAAGCGGCATCCTACATTCATTGATTAGTACATTTGCATTATATCAAGCATTTTATCCATTTCATATTATAAATGCATCAAAAACACATAAAAATATATCCATACATGTTCCACAATGGTACATAAACAGTGCATAAGCCATCCATACATGGAAAGTAAACATAAGCCATAACACATTGCATCCCATCATATAGCTGCATATCATATCATATATCAAAATAATATCAAAGTACAAAATTGGACTGTCTATCCTAAGTATGGCCCGCAGGCTGAATACATAATGTCAAACTATATATGTCCCGTCATAAGGAGCACATGCCTCTATCACTAGGTGCTCCCTCTGTCCTCCTCATCGCTGCCATGTCTCAAGGATGATGTCCCTCTTGCCCCAGGTCCTGGCTATGGTGGTCTCCTAGGTCCACTCACCCCCATGTTGCTCACTGACCTCCGAGAGCATGGCCTGCTCTCTATCCTCGATCATGCCCGATATGATGCTTCTCTCTGCTCTTGTAGAAGTGCACTCTCATATAGTGTCCTCCAATGGTGTATCTCCTCTCTGGTCTCTACCAACATCTATGCCATCTCATGTGCACTGGCATCCCTAATCGACCCAATATACTCGATGACTCTCTGCTCTGCTTGCTATGCCTGGGCTATTGTTGTATCTCGAGCCACTGTAAGTCTGGCTATCTCTGCTTTGAACTGATCCTGCTCTATCCTCAGGATAGCATTCTGTCTCAATAATGTGGCAATGTGATCATGCTGACTCGCTATGGTGGCCCTACATATCTCCATCTCCTCTATGCTAACTGTCTCTGGCTCTATGGGTATATCCTGGAATGCCTCTTGATCGACTAGATCTGGTTCATCCTCCTCATCCTCATCTCCATCCTCATCATCCTCCTGATCATCCCCTCCATCCTCATCCTTCTCCTCATCATCCCCTCCATCCTCATCATCCCCCTCATCCTCATCATCTCCCTCCTCCTCTCCAGTGAGTGGGAAGTCCTCTTGTCTCCTAGGTACCGGAATATCAGGATTTGTCAATGGCACAGGCCGTCATCGTGCAAACCATCGCTCATACTCCTCTATCATCCCGACATCCACAACATCTGATCTCCAATCCCACTGTCTCTGTTGTAGCTGTGTGAAGTCGACATATGCTATGTGCGGCTGAATCATCCTCCCCCACTAACTCGTCTCTCTGTGAGATCGGGCAAAGTGTGTAGTTCCTCTCGGTACATCCTGCCTCTCTCCAAACTATCGTCTGACTCTCTCTGGCAGATACATCTCAATCTCTCTCTGACGATTCACTGGTTGCCCAATCAGGTACCTCTCCTGTCTGCAATACGGTAGCTCATCACTATCATCTGACCATCCAAGGCAATCCTGATATGGCCTCCATGTGAACTCTCTCAATCTGTCTAGCTCATGTCGCTAATACAGTATGTATCCAAACGGACCCTGTCTCAATGTACCCCCATAGCAGTACACATATGGTCGATGTGGTACTACCTATCTCTCTACAATCGGTCGACATATGGCTATGTGCTCAAATGCCCATACCTGTAATAGTGTGACCCCACAGCTCAAAGTCTGAACCCTCTGATATGCTATCTAATGCAACTGAAAATATAGCATAGCAAGCACACATGGTCCCCATGCATATATAGTCCCCTCTGTCACCATCCGCTCTAACACTCTTCCCCATCCAATAGGGAATCCATGTCCTCGTCTGTCCCCTGCTAATAGGCATGCTATAACCACTACTATCACCACATAACGCTGATCATACTCTGCTGCCATGGTCTCCCAGCCAATCTCCCTCTCTATGATATCTAGATCATCTGCATCACACTTGAATAATCTGCACAATGCATCTCTCCCTATCATTGGGTCATATTCTATCATCTCCCCATGAATCAGAATGCGGAGGATATGCCACACGTCCTCTAGTGTCACAATCGCCTCTCAAGTCGGTAGATGGAAAGACGAAGTCTCTAAATGCCATCGCTCTGCCAATGCAGTCAGCAGTCCTATGTTTGCCCTAATCTCGGGCATGAATGTAATATAGTATAATCCAAGTCCTTCTAATGTATCTCTGTCCATGCTCTTGAGTCTATGTTGCAACATGAAGTAGTCGGGTCTATTCTCCCATGTAATCAATGGATACTGTCGACTCTGCATCATAATTGGGGCACACTTTGTCAGTTTTAGGGTTTTCTCCTAAGGGCTGAATTTTCCTTGTTTCATGCACAAATCAAGGTGTTTCTTATCTATTTTGACCTATTCTACCCTTATCCCTCTTTTTGGGATCATCCGCGTGCTATTTTCGGTCAAATTGGGGTCCTAAGTGCACAACTGTGCTTGTGTACCCTGTCCTGCACCTGTGTAGCATCAAGCTACGCCTGTGTACCCTACACAGGCGTAGAACATCCTCACACAAGCGCAGAATGCACCCACACAGGCGCAGATGTCTATTTTTCCATTCCCTATGGGCCCCGCAATGTCCCGCAAGCATGCAAAATTCATGAAATTGACAATATGGGTTTTTGAGATACATACCGCTACTCCCACGTCGTCTGGTCGTCTATAGGTGTGTACACATTCCCCAAGGTGATCTACCATTGGAACGTTCGCCATCTCTCTACAAGGGTCTTTTTCTTGAGCAACAAATCCTCCACTTTGGCTAGTGCAAATGAGCTCTTTTCCTTCTCCTTGTCTCATTTATAGCTCTTTGTTAGTACCTAGATGGACATGCAGCCTCTCCATCTTATGTTGGTTGTGGTCTTTTGCATCTTCTATTGCTTGTAATTTGTGCATCCGACCTTCAATTCTTGATCTGTTCGAACCTATCATTTTTTGTTATTCTTATCAACTAATTAGCCTCTTTGCTGGATGTTTCTGGCCAATTCCTCGAGGGGGCATGCATATGTCATCGTTATTGTCTGGGGCATTTTCATTATTGTTCTTTGAAACAACGCTTAGAATCACATTGTCTCAAAAAGGGCCAAAATGTAGACGTCTAAAAATGGTCAACGCTTGCGGAGTCATACTTTAACATCTGCGCATTGCCTTATTTTTAGGGTTCTTGCGTCGCATTAACATTTCTTCTATGTTGCGCACTTGGTCTTTATCATTTGCGAGCATCAAGTCCTTCTACATTCCTCATTTTTCTCGCTTTCAAATTTGGTCTTGTCGATAACAATCTTCAGTCATGATTTTGGTTGATCTTATCCTGTCACATCAATGTGCATGCTCATTTGTCATATTTTGGACATCGTCAATCCTAATCGATGATTGAATTAGGGTTTTGTCCTCTTGTCAATCTTTTCATTTTGCGATCGATTTGTCATCGATCATTGTCCTTTTCAATCATGTCAATTTGGATCAATTAGTCATTGTTCCTCATCAATTGGCGCCTATCAATTTGATCTCTTTGTGAATCTTGGTCAATTTGTCAACCAATCTCAATCATTTATCAACATTGGTCCTTTGTCAGTCAGAATCATGATCAAATTGACCATGCATCAATTATCTTTTGTCAAGACCTAATTGTCATCCTTGCATTTCTAATTCATCTTCTAGGGTTTTATGATTTATTCATTTAATCTTGTTTGTCATTTTCCCTCTAGGTTAAATAATTTATTTATTTATCCTAAGTCTTCTTGTCAAAATTAAATTTTTATTTAATTGGCTAATTAATTCCCCCTCTTTTTGTGAATTAATTAATGAATGAAAAATTATTAATTAATTTACCTAATTTTCATCAATTTCTAATTTCCTAATTTCCAATTCATCTAATTTTCTATTTTCTCCTATTTTTCTAATATTTCCCCTAATTTCATGGGAATGACATTTCAATCTTGTCATAATTTGTCATAATTTGTCAATCAATCAATTTTGCATAGCAATCTTGTTAATTTTGTCATAATTTGTCAATCAATCAATTTTGCATGTCAATCTTGTCATAGTTTGTCATATTTGTCATTCTTGATTTGAAATTTCCTTTCAAATCTCTTCATGCTAATCTTGTCATCTCTCCAATTTGTCTATAAATTTGATGAATTTCTTCAATCAAAGACCCCAATTAATTATATTTTCGAATCGATCTAATCACATTTTCAGAGAATCAATCACACTTCTAGTATCCTTACACTGCCATTTCATCTTGCTTTCATACTATGCCTTTGCATTTGTAGGTGAGATCCACAAACAAAGCAATTTGAAGGAGAAAGAAGGACAATGGAGAATCATGAAGGAGATATTCACGTTTGTTATGGTTTTCATTTGATTTGAATGTCTTGTTTTCATATCTTTGTTGAATGTTTTTAGGATTTCTTATCATTGCAATCTAGTTTTTGTGATTGAGCTAGTCTAATTTCTATGTGCTTTGATGGTTTCCAAATTCCTATCTACAATAAGTGTAAGACAATCAAGGAATCTTGGGATGAAATTGACAAATTATATGGTCAAGTTGAAAAATTAAGAGGTTACACACTTGAAAGTGGTCTCCTAAATCTGGATCCTAAGAATTTTGATACAATCCAAGACTATGTCACTAGAGAATGAGCTAAGAGCACAATGTAAAGATTGTGGCATTGAGAAGGAGGATACACAGTTGGTTTTCAACTTGTTGGAAAAGCTTCCTTATGAGTATGTATCTTTTGTTTCTAGCTTCCAAACCCATGGGATGAGAATGGGTAGTGCTTACAATACACCTTCATTTGATTCACTTACGGAACTGTTGATACTTGAGTAATCAAAGTTGATCACCATGGGGATTCTTAAGTCATCTACACCACATGCTTTGGTGGATAAAAAAGGGAATATATGAAAGGATTCTAACAAGAAGAAGAAGTAATCAAAGCCAAAGCCACATAAATCTCAAGCATAGAATAATTCATTTAAGAAGAAGAAGAAGCTTACTTGCACATATTGCAAGAGGGTTGGACATGAAGAACATTCTTGTTACAAGAAGAATATTGATGAATTAAACAACATCTATCGTCTAGAATGTCTGAGTCAACTTCTTCTTCCAATCAAAACAGTCAGGATCTACTAAGGTAAAAAGTCACGTAGGACTTGCTTCTGAAGAAACCAAAGGTAAAGGTAAATGTCTTTGTGTTACAAGTAGTGGATCAGGGAGATGGCTCCTAGATTCTGGAGCTTCTCATCATATGACTTCTACACAGTCTATGTTCTCTTCATTTGAGTCTTGTGTTATATCACCTATTCTAATGGGTAACAACACTTATATGAGTGTGATTGGGAAAGGTTCTATTGATATTGGGGATGGCACTTTCAATGATGTCATGTGTGTACCTCATTTGTCAAACAATCTTCTTTCCATCTATTAGGTCACCCATGGTAGAATAGGGAAGACTATGGAATTCACACCTGATTCAGTGATCATTCGAGACTTGGAAAGAAGAGAGATAATTTCTACTGGGATGGTTGATCATGCATCTTAGTTATATACCTTTTCAGGCTTTGCACCTTGTTACCCTCCTCATTTTCCTAAGGCATTTTTGTTCTCACCTTATTTAAAATAAGGAGTGTTTATTTAGTCTGGGTTTGTGTAATTCTCGATTTTGGTCTTATTAAATTTTGTCTTGAATTGAACCTCTTAGTTGAGCCTTTTCAAAAGTTCAAGGTTCAAGTTCAAGTGGAACATGTTGTGTCGTGGCTTTGTTCTAATTAAAAGTTAATAGTCTTAGTGTCAATTGTAATTGAACTTGAACTATTGAACCTTTTCAAAAGTTCAAGGTTCAAGTTCAAATTTGAGAAAGTCGAGTCTTGTCTAAGTCCTGTCTTTGTAACACGTAAGTCATGGCCTTGTGGTGTCTTTGTATTGGTTTGCCCTTGTTCTGTTCTTCTGAACTTGAACTTTTGAACTACTTCTCAGAGGGTTCAAAATTCAAAGTTCAATGATTCATTAGCTTTGGACATAAAGGTGGTGGACATGAAAATGATGAAGCAACAACATGGAGGGAATATTTCAAATTTAAAAGCTGAACTTTAAGGGAATGAGTCACAATGAAGAGCCGTACTTGAGAATAATTATTCCAGGAAAAGATTGGTGGGAAAAGACTTGTAATTAATGAATTATCAAAATTAAGTCTTTTCGAAATAAATTGGCACGGATAAGCATGCAGTTATGATTATATCAAATTGTGTGACCGATTTTTAAGCCTATTCTCGAGATTTGCTTTATTTAAAAAAAAAACAATGAAATACTTGCCTTCTTCATTTGCCTAATTTGGTAAGGGATTTACACAGGCGATATTTTATGTTCTTGTCTCTTTGGATTCTGAGCTCTGCATGAAAGGTGAGTTCAAAATCTTCTTCTCATACCTATGATTTCTTAAATTGGAAGCTTTTCTTGGTTGTTCAGTTGGTTTAGTTCATCTCCCTTGCTGTGTTTTCTTTCTATTGGTAAATTCAAAATGAAACCTAAATTGCCCAAGATAGACCAAAAGTCTTGGTTAGTTTGTACTTTTCCGGAGTTAGGGGACACTTTTCTGCCATCAGTAGACCTAGACAAATTCCATGAAAAGGCACGAAATCCCATTGGCTCTCCCTTAATGTAGAGGATTTTAGATAATGGGTTAGTGGAAGCGGCAGCTTTCCCTCCAGCGGTGTCATGTCCTGAGCTAGTTCTAGAATGCATGAATAAATATGACCCTTTTGAGAGATGCATAAGAAGCACAAATGGTGAGGTTATGCTTAGGTTTAGTCAGGAGGTTGTTGTTGTCATTATGAAAATACCTAAGAAGGAGCAATATGAGGATTGGATGGTGTGTAAGTCATAAGGGCTTTTCTTAGAAAAGAAATCATTCTATAGGAATGTTATTGCAAGGAATTGGTTGTTAAAGTTTCAAAGAGGAGGTTCTTCAATATCAATCCCATTGACCCGAGAACATCTGATCAAAGAAGCTAGGGACATAGTCATTCTATTACATAGAGTGAGAGGGAACCAAATTGCCTTTTATTGGGAAGATTGGATGTATTTCTTCATATAGGTTATTTTTGGTGAGAAAAGATATATTGACTGGGCAAAATTAATTGTAGACAGGTTGCATGAAATTTTGAGTTGCTTCGGTAACAAAAACTTCTATATGTCATCATATCTTTTATATTGTCTAGCATGTGTTAAATCGTGGCCTAGTTTGTACCATGAAGCATGGGCGGATAATATGAGAATATTTGAATATCATCCGCATCTTCAACAACAAGTGTGAAAATTATCATAAAATGGATGACATATTCCTAGGTAGGATGGTGTATGAACTGAAGGGAAACATTCATAAAAGATTGTTAGATGAAGCTATGCAATTGATTGGTACTAATGGCAACTTCATACAGTTTCCCATGTTTACTTATCTAAGGGTAGGGATTTTTGAAGGAGACCTATACAAGATGCCTAGATATGCATTTGATAGATAGATTTTAATGGAGATATGTAGGCAGCTAGCCTATATTGATATAAAGTACAAAGTTAGGCATCAATTAGGTGTCTCATTTCCAATTGAATTGACTTATTTTATTTGTAGTAGTGTCTCCGATGCCTTGAACTTGGAAGTTGAATTTAAGAAATTGAATTTTCCATTATATGGTCCGCGAGCAAATTTTGATGCTAAAGGGTTTGTTGATGCACATCTGACATTGAGAAAAGATTTTATGCATGTGCCAAATATTGAGGATTTTTGGGCTGATTGTTGTGATGAGTTTGAAGTTAGGAAGAGGACACACCAAAGGTTCACCCTACAGTAGGTCATGCCTTTGAGTTTAAAATGAACATTGCTAATGTCAAGGATGATGATAGTGAACTGATGGATCTTGAGTTTGTGGATGATAGGCAGAAGGGAGTCATTCTAGAAGTGGACTAAGAAAAATATGAGGAAGACCAAATCCAAACAAGGAAATTCCCAGTTATCATAAGAACTGAGAGATGGCTAAGAGAGAAAAGAATGGGAAAGGGCTCTAAGAAAGGTTCAACCTCGTCCTCTATAGTCCCATTGGCTAACTCCTGTGTTACATCTTGTGTTGCAGGATCATCTAGAACATAGACTAAAGTTAGTCAGAGTGCCAGGTTGATGGAAATCAAAAGAGAACTAGTTCTTACCAGGATTACCAGGGCCAGAACCAGAAGTGGAGCTAAGAAATATCTTGTGTATTTGGTGGTAGTTGATTTAGAAGGCTCTACTAACATGGAAGATCCTTCAACTCATCCAGACTTGGAGGTGCTAAATGTTGATGATACAAATGACATTCAATAGGTGGATATTTTGGCAAATACTACTACTACATTGGTAGTAAGGAATGAAAAAGAAATTGCAGCCGACTCTGATGAAACTTTTGTGCGCACTGGGCCTCTTTGGTTAGAAAATACCCTGAATAGAAAGAAAAGGAACATAGTTCTAGTTTCAATCCCTTTGGAAGATATGGTGAGCAAATGCTTGGGGAAGACTCCCAAAGTGAAGAAATTGAAAACCATTTCAAGAATTGACTTTGATGCCGACAATGGGAATTGTAATACAAAGATAGCACATCCATTGACAGATGAGAAAAATGAGGACCCTATAGTCCAAGATTTTACTATCGAAAAGGTGAATATTCATACTGCTCCCCGAGCCATGTATGTTCTTCATCTTGAAGCTTCCATGAAAAAGATCATAACTAGGACCTGGAAGGATGAAAAAGATAAAAAAGAATTGAAAGAAACCTTGAGACAAATGGTGGAATATATTGATGCAATCCATGGGCTAGATCCTCAACCACTGTCTGTGCAACCGATACTCTTTGATCTTAAACCCCCTAGCAATCAGAAGTTGCTCATGAAAGTACAAAGGAATAAAATGGTGCATGGGATGTTCCTTGAATGGTTGGATATGGTTAGGAAAGAGGGAAAAGAATACATTGGGCATTTGAGCAAGGTGCATGATGAGGCTGCTAAAGTCATCCAAGAATTGGGAAAGGAAAACACAACTTGGAAGAACAAAGAAGCCAAATGGGCCCGAACAATAGCTCACATAGAAGAAGTTCAAAAGCATGGCGTAATGAAGTTCCTTGAAGAAAATCCTTTATAGGGATTTGATGAAAACATTTTGTACATTTGCAAAAAGAACATTGAATGGAGAAATTCAGTAATAAAATAGGGCTATGAGGAATTTGTTAAACTTGGGCAAGAATTGTCTGAATTAATATAAAACATGCTTAATGATCTGAAATGCATTAGAGTGAAATATATGAAGGAGGATGGACAAACTGTTGACACCGCTGACACCATAAGAAAATATTATGAAGTGCAAATTGATATGGTCAGGAATGCAATAGTGGTCACAATGAAATATTTCTCCACCATTGCTAAAATCGAATCCTTACTATTTTTATGCATAGATCATTTGAACAACCATGTTGATAAAGTAAAATAGGTGCATTGTGATAAAGAGGTTTGGCAACAACGGATTTTACACGTAGCCATTCCAAATGAACCTATTATCCAGCAATTCACGGAGGCATTCACAGAGTGGAAGAGGATCAAATTGTTCACCTGTTGCCATGAATTGAATAACTATTCTCGTTTTTTCTTTCTTTTCTACTATTTTTAGTCAAAAAATGGTTTTATAAGTTAGTTTTAAAAAAAACAGACCGTTTAACTTACCCTCAGGCAGAGTGGTGTAACCCTGTGGTTACCGAGTGGTTAGGGTAGAAATTTTAGCTATATATTTCTGGAAAAGGACTTTAAAAAGGCCCCGAGAAATTTTGTAAAGATTGAAAGAGTTTTTTTTAAATATTTGTGGATTTTCAATGAATATATTTTATTAGTGAATAAAATTAGACATTTTCAGCAACTTTCAAATCTATGTATTTGAATGCAGAAGGAGAATCTCTATTGGGATAAATCTGTTTGTGTTGAATCTGTTGCTTCTTTGATTATCTACTTTTCATATATTTGTGAATGAATGTGATTAGTAATTCTTTTGTTAACTTCGTGTGGATCTGATTCCCCTTGTCATGTGAGACACAAGAGAGACTCAATCAGAGTCCATGCTTTTATCGCTTCTTTAATTAGAAATTCTGAGAAGTAAAGTTATTTTTGATTGTAAATCTATGGGTTTACATACTGAGTGTTTATCTTCCTGACATTCATGTGGTGTTAACTGATGAATGTGAAAAAACTTTTCTCACTTTCTGGTGAAAAGTGAAGTTAATATTTGTGTGTGTTTAAAAATTCATTGAACACCATACAGGAAGCTACACCCTTATGAAGAGGGTAAACAATTCTTTGGATTACCCAATTGTTGGTTCTATTTGTCTTTCAAAAAACTAAGGGCATACAAGAGTCATTCATTATAAAAATTATAAAAGGCTAAAATCTATTAACCAACAACGACTCTTGTGGGGATTCAAATAATAAGATTGGAGGCTGCATCATAAGATAAGTAAGATTGTTTGCTTGAAGCGAGTACTGCATTATAAACAAGCTGAAGTCAAGAAGATATACAAGATCTTAGAGGCATGAAGGGGTGATTGATTCTTTTTTTTAGGAACTTGAATATTCCAACTTCTTAACCTCCTTTACACCTAGAAGAAGAGCCAAGAGTAGACCTCCAACTCCCTCTTCTATATCCCCTGTATCTCCTACTTGTCAAGCCCTAACATTACATGGTGTTTCTTTCCCTAGTGTAATCAACTCTCCTGGGGAGTTCGATAATAAGGCTGGAGGTTGAATTATAAGATAAGTAAGAGTGTTTATTTGAAGTGAGTACTACATTATAAACATGTTGGAGTCAAGAAGATATACGAGATCTCAAAGGCGTGAAGGGGTGATTGATTCTATTTTTCAAGAACTCCACGATTCCAACTTCTTAACCTCCTTTACACCTAGAAGAAGAGCCAAGAGTAGAAATCCAACTCCCTCTTCTGTATCCCATGTATCTCCTACTTGTCAAGCCCTAACATCATGGTGTTGCTTTCCCTAGTATAATCAGCCCTACACCTTTGAATATCATTTTACCTATGGCTATTAACAATCCCTGGGGCCCTGTTGTAGGACCACTTGCACCTGGTGCAAATCTTAATCCTTTGCCCAAAGGAGCAAGAGATCATTTGCCTAAATTTAGTGGTGATGGAAAAGTATCAATAGGTGAGTATTTGAATGCATTTAATGTTGCTTATGGTGTTCTAGTTGTTTAGCATGAAGATGTAGTTGTGAGATTGTTTGTACAAATTGCTGTGTGTGTGAAGTAGGGTACCTGCAGCTGCAATACAAATACTCAATAGATCATTACAAGAATGGTTAGAAAATTAGAAGAAAATGAAAGATAAACCATGACAAAGCGACCTATCACCTCCTAAGAGATGTGAGTATGGATTTGCTCTCAGATTTGGATAAGCAATCCCAGTGACTTGACTACACCTAGATGGAGGATTTAAAATGATATGATATGCAAGCTAGATGAGATTGATTATGCTAGATTGATCCAAGAGTCTAATTAAGCTAATGATATGCATGATTAAGATATGATTATGATTCAATTAAGATAGAAAAGAGATTGATTAAGCTACATGATTCAACAATTATGCTAGAAAATGATCAAATTAAACTAGATCTAAGATACAATTGCCTATAATAGTAATGCTCAAATGATATGCTAGAATGGATACCTATAGTAACAATGCCTAGATTGATATGAGATAGGATCCTTTCTAATTCAAAATGGGGGATATTTATAGGATTTCCAAGGCAAGGGGTAAGGTGGCAGGAATCAATGGTCAAGATTGAGTTTGAATATATCAAGGGTAAAATTGGAGGAGGTTGGAGGGAGGGACACTTGTCATCTCTGTGGTGACAAGTGTCCAAGGGAGGAGACATGTGGCCTAAGTGCCATGTGTCTCAAGGGGAGAATATCCACACCATAGGAGGTTAGGATAAGGAGGTTAGGATGTGCAAGATAGGATAGGGTTAGTTTAGCCCAGGGTTAGGTGAAATGGGTTAGGTTAGGTGGTTAGAAGTTAGGAGGCATGTGGGTAATTTGAATTTAAAAATTCAAATTATAGGAAAAGGCTAATTAACTTTCAACAACTCATAAATTGATTTGTTTTAATTAATTAGGGGATTAGAAGAAATGAATTAAATGGGGGGAGGATTAATTAATTTGGATTAATTAATCAAGGGGGACTATTGAAATGAACCTATTAAATAAATCCTTAGATTTATTAATAAGTATATGAAAGAAGAAATTTAATCAAATTGCTAATGAATTCAATTAAATTAGGAAGGGGGGTTAATTAAATAATTGCTTATTTAATTAATTATCTTCACACCATTTTTAGGTGTATACATTTTTCCCCTCTTTGAAGCGAGGTGTGATGACACATTTTTTCAAAGAATAATCTCATTTTGATGATGATATTGGTTCGATAGGATGCCCCGGACATTGATTGATAAATTGCAGTACGATGATGCCCCTCAGGAGATCAATTGAGATAATTGACCTATGAAGTGTTTAGATAATTGACCTATGGAGTCTTTTATGATACTCTGATGATCATGTCCTGAGACAACTTTGCACATATTAACAATTAATTTACAGACAACAGACAAGAAAATATCATGTTCCTTCCTTGTTCCTCTAGTCAAAGACATCCTCAAGTCACTTAGAAATCATGATAGCAAAAATCAAGATAGAAAAGTTGAATAATCATTGATTAAAATTCAAAAAAAATCATTAGCCAAAAGACACCATTCAATGATATGTGTGTGTCATGCTTAGACTGATATGGGATAGTTTTGATGATTGACAATTTGATCTCGTGTTCAACATTGGAAGTGTCTCAGTTTCACTTGACAAGAGCTGCCTAACTATTGTTCTTCCTATTTAATTAAGCTCAAAATGATCAAAAATTTTGCCCCCAGCTAGGTGCAGGATTTTGCCCCAAGCCTAGAAACAAAGTTATTATGATATACCAAATGATCCAAACCATGGCGAGAAATCAGCTGTGATGCCTACGTATGTACAAAGGCTTATTATGGATATGAACAACACTGATGGAAAATGAATGCAAGCGAAAGGATGCGTGAAATAATAGATAGAAGAGCTAGTAGACAGATAGCGCATGTTTGCCAAGTTTTCACCATCTGTTTTTATTGCACTTTTTCTCATATTTGATTTTTTTTTTCACTATTTTTGTTGTTTTTGTATTTTTCACTATTTTTGGATTTTTCTGCTTTTTCATTATTTTTGAATTTTTCTATTTTTCAGACATAAAACTTCTTCAAATGCATGCTATTGATGGGTTCCTCGAGATGATCCCCGTCCTATGTTGATAGTTGATATGCTCCTGAACCAAATACTGTTGTGACCACAAATGGACCTACCCAGTTTGGTTCAAACTTCCCTTTCTTTTCTCGATCTGCCTGGTTGTGTGGATTTTCTTTTAGTATTAGTTTTCCAACTTGAAATGTTCTCGGTTTGACCTTGTGATTGTAGTTGAAGAACATTATTTGCTGATATACCTTTAAATGATCAAAGGCATTTTGTCTTTGTTCATGGATCAATTCTAACTCTTACAATCTAGATACTCGTTGTTCTTCATCTGGGATAAGGCCTTTTAATGATACTCGTAGAGAAGGTATCTCTACTTCTAGTGGCAGTATTGCTTCTGATCCATATAGAAGAGAGAAAGGTGTGGCACCTATTGGTGTGTGGATATTGGTATGGTAGGCTCATAAAGCAGGGTTCAATTGAATATGCCAATCTTTGCCAACATCATTTACTGTCTTTTTGAGGAATTTCAAAATAGTTTTGCTTGATGCTTCTACTTTCCCATTCCCTTGGGGACAGTAGGGTGTGCAAAATCTGTGTTGGATCTTGAATTTTTCACATAGCTCTTGTACATCCTGGTTCTTGAACGATCACCCATTATCAGTGATAATGGTCATGGGTATTTCATTGCAATAGATGATATATAATTCAAGATAGATGTAGGAATTTGTTTTCCTATGATATTAATGAGAGATACTGCCTCAATCCATTTTGTGAAATATTCTGTAGTTACAAGGATGAATTTGTAACCATTGGATGAAGAAGGATTTATCTTTCCTACTAGATCAAGACCACATTGGAAGAAAGGCCAAGATGTTGCCAAAGCATGAAGTTCTTGTTCTGGTGCATGAATCAAATTCCCATGGATTTGACATTCTTTGCATGTTTTAGCTATCTGAAAAGAATCTTGTTCCATAGTTGGCCAATAATAGCCCAAGCGTATGAGTTTTTTCGAAAGGGTAAGACCACTAGAATGAGTGCCACAAATGTCGTGTGTGAAGTAGGGTACCTATAGCTGCAACACAAACACTCAATAGATCATTACACGCAGGGTTAGCAAATTAGAAGCAAATGAAAGATAAACCATGACAAAGCGACCTATCGCCTCCTAATAGATGTGAGTATGGATTTTCTCTTAGATCTGGATAAGCAATCCCAGTGACTTGAATACACCTAGATGGAGGATTTAAAATGATATGATATGCAAGTTGGATGAGATTGATTATGCTATATTGGTCCAAGAGTCTAATTAAGCTAATGATATGCATGATTAAGCTATGATGATGATGCAATTAAGCTAGAAAAGAGATTGATTAAGCTACATGATTCAACAATTATGCTAGAAAATGATCAAATTAAACTAGATCTAAGATGCAATTGCCTATAATAACAATGCTCAAATAATATGCTAGAATGGATATGCCTATAGTAACAATGCCTAAATTGATATGAGATGTGATCCTTTGTACTCCAAAATGGGGGATATTTATAGGATTTCCAAGGCCAGGGGTGAGGTGGTTGGAATCAACAGTCAAGATTGAGTCTGAAGATATCAAGGGTGAAATTGGAGGAGGTTGGAGAAGAGGTTGGAGGGAGGGACACTTGTCATCTTTCTGGTGACAAGTGTCAAGGAGCCTTTCTCATAAGAGGGCAAGTGTCCAAGGGAGGAGACATGTGGCCTAAGTGCCATGTGTCTCAAGGGGAGAATATCCACAACATAGGAGGTTAGGATGTGCAAGATAGGATAGGGTTAGTTTAACCCAGGGTTAGGTGAAATAGGTTAGGTTAAGGGATGGTTAGGTTAGGTGGTTATAGGTTAGGAGGCATGTGGGTAATTTGAATTTAAAAATTCAAATTATAGGAAAAGGCTAATTAACTTTCAACAACTCATAAATTGATTTGTTTTAATTAATTAGGGGATTAGAAGAAATGAATTAAATGGGGGGAGGATTAATTAATTTGGATTAATTAATCAAGGGGGGCTATTGAAATGAACCTATTAAATAAATGCTTAGATTTATTAATAAGTAGATGAAAGAGGAAATTTAATCAAATTGCTAATTAATTTAATTAAATTAGGAAGGGGGATTAATTAAATAATTGCTTATTTAATTAATTATCTTCAGACCATTTTTAGGTGTATACACAAACATTGACTAAGGTGGAAGCAGATTGGTTTTATCATTTACCAAATGGTGCAATTACGAATTGGCAAGATCTTAAAACTAGGTTCAAATTAGTCGAAGATGAACATTCTCTTCCAGACCAATTAGCCCAGTTAAAGAAAGAAATTCCTGAGTCTATGAGAGATTTTGTGGTGCTATTTGATAAAATTGTTCATAAGATTCTAGCAAACCAAAGGCCTTCTGATGATAATTTGAAATGATTTTTCATAAATTATATGCCCTTTGAGATTGGTTTCTTGATTTGTAGGCAAAGAGTAGCAGCCCTAGCTGATGTGACAACATTAGCAGTAGAACTAGAAGATGATTTGATCATTGCAAGAAAGTGGAAGTGGGAAGTTCAAACTTCCATGACACAGGCATCAACTTCATCTGATCCTATGATTCAGCGATTAATGAATGACATGATAACCTTAAAGAGGCAATTACCCAAAACAAATAATTCTTATCTGCAACCTTACCAGGACATTTCAAGGAAGGTCCCTAATCAGTCAATAGGAGTCGGAAGTAGAGTTTTACAATTGCCACCTACACAACAAAGACTAGCAATTGAGGCACCCCCATCCAAATCCAATATGTGTATCTTTCACCTTACTAATGATCATGATGGAAATTCTTGCCCGAAAATGGTACATTATGTTCATCTGGTTGGTTCAAAGGAGACACTATTGGAGTCAAGTGAAGAAGAACCCCCCCGGTAGCCTGGCGACTCTGAAATCCTCTTCCTAGAGTATGAGTTTGATTCGGAAAGAGGAGATGATATTTTGGTTACCTTGGAGGATCCTTACTGTGTTGTGCTAACCAGAAATCAACAGAATGTCAAACCTCAAGGTGCTCCTTCATCTTCTGTTGTGAACCCCAAAGGTAAGGAGATCATTTCCCGACTTCATAATAATGATTTCAGACCTTAAGAACCTCAGGTATTGAAATCTATAGAGACTGAGGGTTCATTTGATATTGTCAAATTTTGTAAATCCTCTTGGATTCAAATTATGCTAGCTAAATATATTAAATTAAACCCTAAAGAACTTGATAGGTTAGTTAAGTTTGTGAAAGGAAATAATGCATATGTACAAGCTGATATGATACAACAATCAGCTAACACTACATTTTCCTCCCAAGGAGATGTGTCAACTTGTCCTTATACTCATGAAGCTTCTCCTGAAATAGTTGCCCATCAAGTTGATGACATGTTATCTGTCCTTGAATCAAAACCTGATCCTTTTTATATATCCTTGTTCATAAATGGTCATAAACTAAATAATTGTATTATAGACTCTGGTGCCTCAGATAACATCATGCCATCTGTTGTAGCCAAGGCCTTGGGATTATCCTTAACAAAAAACTTTGGTAGATGTTACTCCATGGACTGCAAACAAATACCCTTGTTAAGATAGATTAAAGATGCTCAAGTGGCCCTTGCCGCTCATCCTGATAAAAGAATTTGGTTAACTATTTTTATAGCTGATATTCTTGCAAGTTATGGCATGTTACTAAGTTGTACATTTTGTAGAGACCTAGGAGGCGAGATTAAGATGGACTAGTCTAAGGCCACCATTCCAGTAGGGAAACAACATGTCATTTTACAACCAGAGCCCAAATCTAAGTTCACTTTTTTTTCCTTCTAATGATCTGAAGGCACAAATATTGTACCATGAATGTGAATTTGGGAATTATATGATCTTATCTGATAATGAAGTTGCAAGAAATTTGTCTCAGCCTAAGGCACTTGAGGACCTATGGATAATGGAGTTTGATGAAAGTTGTTCAGCATCAGAATCTAAAGCTGGAATAGTTCTTATTCCTCCTTCTGGCAAACATATTCCTTTCTCTTTCAAGTTGGAGTTTAAAAATACAAATAATATTGCTGAGTATGAGGCCTTATTGTTGGGAATAGCCGAAGCAAAGAAATTGGGAGTGAAACTGTTATGGGTAAAAGGAGATGTCAAGTTGATTGTCAAACAAGTAAGAGGGTTATTCACTGTAAAGAATGAAAGATTAAAGCACTACCAGAACAAGGTATGGGATGAAATTGGAGGTTTTGATGCTTTTTTTATTGAAGCCATCCCACATGAATTCAATTCTAAAGTTGATTCTTTAGCCGTGTCGGCTTCTCTCTTGATTCCCCATCTTGAATGCATAGTAGATAGTTACTGGGTGGAGTTAGTATATAGACCAAGTGTCCTTGATAACTCAAAATTTTGGCAGGTCTTTGAAAATGATAAGCACATCAAAAAATTTCTACATTGTGCAAAAATGTTCATAACAACATTCTTTGAAGGTTCTGAAATAGAATGTAGGGAAGTCTCCCCAGACCCAAGAGAGAAACCACGAGATGAAATTATTCATTTGAAAGGAAACAAAATTCCTAGAGGGTTAGTGTCTTTAGAGCACCTTTTTGACAAGCATGATGCTTTCATCAAGAGGAAGGATGAACAATTTCCAGCAACTCATGATTCTTGTGATTATGAGAAGATCCTAAGTTCATCAATTTGGGAAAGTGTTGTTCCCCTAAGGAGAAAATAATATTCATTAATTTGCTAATAGAATATAGGGATGTGTTTACCTGATGTTATGATGACCTGAATTTTCTTAGAGATGGGCAGTTTCAACACCATATTCCTATGAAACCAGGAACAAGTCCATTCAGGTAGAAGTTGAGAAAATTTAATCCCAAGGTTGAAGAGGCCATCTTCAAGGAGGTGGATAAAATTTTAAAGGCAAAAATTATATACCCTATTCATCATTCCACCTGGATAGCTAATATAGTTCCAGTTCGTAAAAAGAATGGAGAAATAAGGACTTCTGTGAATTTTAGAAATTTGAATCAAGCTAGTTTGAAGGATAATTATCCGTTGCCTACTATGGATCATATTTTGCAAACAGTCTTGGGTTATGAAATGATGTCAATGTTAGATGGGTTTTCAGGCTACAATTAGATTAGTGTCTTAGAAAAGGATCAACATAAAACAACTTTCATTACTCCCTGGGGTACCTTTGCATATAACCGAATGTCATTTGGTCTGATAAATGCTGGAGTAACCTTCCAGAGGGCTATGGACTTGTCTTTTGATAAAATAATTGTTGTGTACTTGGATGATTTAATTGTTTTCTCGAAAAGGATAAAGCATCATTTGAGAGATTTAAGGAAAGTTTCACAGAGGTGCAAAGAGCATGGAGTATATTTGAATCTAAAGAAGTTAGTGTTCGATGTTACTGAAGGTAAATTGCTTGGTCACATCATTTCCAAAGAAGGTTTCAAGGTAGTTCCAGAGAGGGTGAAGGCAATCCAGCAAATAAGTTTACCATTAAATAGAAATGGAGTTAGGTCCTTCTTTGGTCAAGTGAATTTTTTGAGGAGGTTTGTTCCTGATTTTGCAGAGATTACTCGATACATAGTGAATTTGATGAGTGAAAAATAAGTGTTCAGATGAAATGACAAAGGGAAGAAATAATTTGAGATAGTAAAAGAAGCTATAGCACAGACTCCTGCGCTCATCAATCCAAATTTTAAGAAGGATTTCATCATCTACTATTATGCCTCTAAGCATACTATGTTAGGAATTTTATTGCCAAAAAATAAGGAAAATGAGGAAGTTCCAATTGCCTTTATGAGTGTACCGCTCAAGAAGCATGAAATGAAATATTCATTGATGGAGAAGCAAGCATTTGTAGTGGTAAAAGTTGTTAAACACTTCAGGTATTATATTATTCATTCTCATGCAATAGTGTATGTGCCGCACTCAGCTATTAAAAGTATTTTGACACAGCAAGATATTGGAATGAATAGCCGACCTACATGGGTATCAAAAATATAGGAGTTCAATCTAGATATTAAGCCAACCAAATTGTTAAGGGGATGGGGCTTATGTAAATTGATTGTAGAAAGTAAAGATGAAGTGCAAGAAGAGTTACCTCTAGTTCTGTTTGTGTGTCTTCAATATTCTTGGTTTGTAGATGTTGCATTTTACCTAACTTATGGAGAATGTCCTAAGAATTTATCACCTAAGGATAAATACAATTTGAGATTGAAGGCTGCTAAGTATGTCATCTTTGGTGATGTTTTATACAAGAAGGGATTAGACAGGACTTTCTTACGTTGTGTCAATAAGGAGCATCAAGAGGCTCTTCTAAAAACATTCCATAATGAAGCTTGCGATGAACATTTTTCTTCGACAATGACTGCCTATAAAATTTTGAGAAACGGCTACTATCGGCCAGGCATGTTCAAGGATGCTTACACCTAGGTGGCAAATTGTGAAAAATGTAAACTATTCACAAGAAAGCCACAACTTGTGGCATTACCCCTTAGGCCTGTTGTTATTGATGAACCATTTAAACAATGGGGGTTGGATTTCATAGGTCCATTGTCACCCGTTTCAATTGTTGGGCATACACATATACTTACTGCAACTGATTATTTTACCAAATGGGTGGAAGTTTTTCATGTGTGAAAGACTACATCTGAAGTGGTTTGTGATTTCTTAAAAGAAAATATTCTGGTTCGTTTTGGAGTTCCTCATAAGATAATGAATGATAATGCTATGAATTTATCCTCTACAAAAATCTCTATGTTTTGTTATGATCATGGGATTTCTCTTGCCCACTCATCAGATTACTATCTGCAAGATAATGTTTAGGCAAAATCCTGCAATAAGAATTTGATAAACATTATGAAAAAGCTAGTGAGTGAGAATTCGAAGGACTGGCACAAAAAATTGTATGAGGCTCTCTTGGCAGATATGACATCTCCTAAAAGGGAAATAGGGATGTCTCCCTTTGAATTAGTGTATGGTGTGGGGGTATAATTCTCTTTGCCTCTAGAACTGGTAGCTTCAAAGTTAAAAACAATGGTTGAGGGTGCATATTTTCCAGATTCCTTAAAAAAAAGAATCATGTATTTGATGAAGATAGAGGAAGAAAGGGATAAACTTGTTGACCAGATTACTAAGCATCAACTTCACATCAAGAAATGTTTTGACAAGAGAGCCAGACTCAAAATATTTATGCAGGGAGATCAGGTCTTACTTTGGGATCGAAGAAGAGAACCTAAAGGGGCACATGGTAAATTTGAATCACTGTGGAAAGGTCCATTCTTGATTCATGAGGTAAAAGGGCCTAATTCTTTCAAGCTTGCCTATATTGATGGTACTGTTCTTCCCTTGTCTTATAATGGATAGGATCTTAATCTTTATAATTTGTAAGAGGGTGTCCCCTGCATGTTTTGTAGATTAGTTTTGTTTTCTTTTTGGTTGTGTCAATTTTGGTGTGTTCGTTTTGTTGGTCTCGGTCTTATTTTCCATCTTTTGTGCAAAACCAGAGATTCAAAATTCCTCCCTAGTCCTTTATAGTCCTAGTCCCCAGTCAGAGCTGATGCTACCCTCCTCAATTTCCCAAGGCATTTTTGTTCTCACGTTATTTAAAATAAGGAGTGTTTATTTAGTCTGGGTTTGTGTAATTCTCAGTTTTGGTCTTATTAAATTTTGTCTTGAACTGAACCTCTCAGTTGAACCTTTTCAAAAGTTCAAGGTTCAAGTTCAAGTGGAGCATGTTGTTTTGCAACTTTGTTCTATTTAAAATTTAACGGTCTTAGTGTCAATTGTCATTGAACTTTAACTATTGAACCTTTTCAAAAGTTCAAGGTTCAAGTTCAAAGTTGAGAAAGTCAAGTCTTGTCTAAGTCCCGTCTTTGTAACATGTAAGTCATGGCCTTCTGGTGTCTTTGTCTTGGTTTTCCCTTGTTCTGTTCTTTTGAACTACTTCTCAGAGGGTTCAAAGTTCAAAGTTCAATGATTCATTATCTTTGAACATAAATGATGAATACTAAGAGGGGGGGTGAATTAGTATACCAAAAAATACTGAACTCAAACACTTAAACAGTTTAGCAATAAACTGGTATAATAGTTTTACTAACAAACCGGTTCAGAGAAATGCAAAACCAAATAGCAAATAAGGCATTCACCTGTAATACCCTAAAAATGGTCATCTAAACCATGAGCCCCTAATCTCGACAACATCACCAAGGTCCTAACCAAAGGTAATTAAA
The DNA here is from genome assembly GCF_030272615.1 of Cryptomeria japonica. Lineage (NCBI taxonomy): Eukaryota > Viridiplantae > Streptophyta > Pinopsida > Cupressales > Cupressaceae > Cryptomeria > Cryptomeria japonica. Next base: position 457,098,162 of record NC_081414.1, read on the forward strand.
TCAATCTTGAGCACACAATTAATTTCTTAAATCATCAATGTCACATGGCAAAATTAATCACTCAATATTAATTAAATATTTATTTAATTAATTGATCATTCCAAGTAAATCATTTTTAAAACAATTATCTTATTTATTTTAATTAAATATCTTTTGCATATTTAATTAAATAAATCATTTTGCCATAAATCTTAGAAAAAGGAAACAAATCAAGAAAGAGGAATTTGAAATTATGAGCACAAATCTTCAAAAATGGAAATAAATCAAAAAAGGAATTAATTGACCAAGAAAGAATTAAAAATTGAGAAAAGAAATCAATTGGAGATAATCTTGAAAAACAAATTAGAAATTGATAGATAATCTCAAAGAAAGCATTAAAATTGAATGAAATAGAGAATAAATCAGTTTTTTCTTGATTTAATCTTAATTTTAGTTCAATTTCCTTTAAAACTGAGAAAAGCATCCAATCACATCAATTCACCTGGATTGTGCTTCCTCTTGGAAAATCTTGACCGCTCATCATCATTTGATCTCAGCCTTTGGTTTCTTTCTGAATATTTTATAAATTCAGGCCTTCATCTCTCATTCAAAGATCCTGGAGAATATATTGTTATTATGTTGTTTTTGCTCTAGGTTCATTGACAATTTTCATTGAGATATTGCATATTAGTTACTTCATATTTCTTAAATCATTTAGCTTAAATATTCATATATTGCTTAAATCATGTTAGATTAATCTTGCATATCTAGCTTAAATCTTGCATCCATTTAGCTCATATTCATGCTCATATAGATTTAAAAATCCTTCGTTTAGGTGTTGTCTAGTCATTGTATAGCTAAGCAATCTGAGAGCAATCTAAACTTGCATCTACTAGAAGGCAATGGGCCGCTTTGTTATGATTTTATTATTCATTGATTATCGATTTACTAACCATGCATGTAATGACTTGATTGAAGTGTTGTGCTTATAGATACAGGTCCACTTTTCACACACACATTTCTGGCACCCACCATGGGGCTCGAACCCACAACTAGAAGATTTAAAATGTTTCTTGAACAAATTTAATGTTTGGTTTTTATAACTAATAAACATGCATTAAATTTGCAGATAAAAATCTTTCTTTTTGTTTGTTCTTCTATGATAGTCAAAAATGGTCTCGGTTTGGAAGGCATAACGTTTTTTTGAACCATTGGATCTAAACCAATTTTGGATATGTTGTTGAAAACCACATTTTCTACAGGTTCACCGAATGGATTTTCCTAAAGATTTGGAGTTTGAAAGTTATGATTGACAAAGTGAAGGACTATCATTTTACTTATTCTTCTGTGATAGTCAAAAATGGTCTCAGTTTGGAGGGCATAAATTTTTATTGAACCATTGGATCTAAACAAAATTTTAATATGTTATTTAAAACCAAGTTTTAGACATTTTTCGTTGAAGAGATTTTCCTACTTATCTCTGGTTGAAAAGTTATAAATGACAGAGTGAAGTACTATCAAAACTGTCATAACTAGGATAGTCATAAAAAATGGAAATTCTTGTTAGATTAGTTTAATTTATAGTTTGCATGATAGAATTTTCTTTTGATAATTATTTTTTATGTTATTTTGGCAACTAATTTTGGACTTTTAATGTTTTTAGGACGCTTGTCAAAGAATCTATCAATCAAACATATGCCCACCAAAGAATCAAGAACAAAATGACTACTGACATATTGGTTTTGTAGGTGCCTAAGGAGAATCAACTAAACATTGTGTATTCATTTAGTATTTTCTTAGGCACTTAAATTGCTATCTAGTTAAAGAATAAATCTATCTTTCATGTTTTCAGAAAAATCGAAGAGGTAGGAGAGTATGATCTTGTCTTTTATAGACAATCAGAAATCTAGACCCTCGAAGCTTTTTTCTAAGTTTTGAGATTTGTGTACCTTTAGCGTGCCTATCACAGTGGGAAAAAGTAATAACCCTATCAAAACAACCCAAGTGAGTACAGCTGGACCTGAGCATTCCAACTCACTATAATAAATAGGCCTCTGGTGATTAAAGTCTCAGAGGATGAGATTATTTAACTCTTCTCTTTGAGATCTCTCATATCGAGCATTTTGTAGGGCCTCGCGGTCTCAATCACGTTTACGTGACTACAACTTGTTTCGGTACCTTGTCGGGCTATAGGCCTCAATCATGTTTGCGTGACTTCAAGGGGTAATTTCAAACAGAATTCCTAACTAAGAACTATAAGATTAGAAGCTACTCGATTCACCTCCGAAAGGTTGATAATCTTTGTGCAAGAGAGATAGTAACTCTCCCAAGACACTTGCCATATCGTGCCCCCATTATCATTTGGAGTCGGCTAATATGGTGTTGAGAATCCATTGCATGAGACTCAGCAGTCGTATTCTGATTAGCTATTGGGTGTGTACCTAAGTCAGCAAGCAAAGGTTTTCTTCTCTAAGCCAACTTCCATAGGGTTAGTGTGTTGTGATTGAATTATTATATATCTTATGTGTTTTCTGTGTTTTCATCCCTGAAACTGAAAATGAAATACTGAAACTGGAGAAAACAAATGAAACAATATCAAACAATTCAGTGAGAAACTCTATCTGTGTCCAAACTAGTCTCTGTCAGTCATCAAAACATCAATCCTTATCAAAAAATGGTAGTAGTCAGTCATTGAAACTCTGTCTGTCAAAATCTCGTCTCTGTTCAATCCTCTATCGTATGAATTCCTGATCTTGTCAGTCAAAACAACCAAAATTGCCCAAATCAGTCTACAACGAGCATAAAACTGGTTATCATCCTCTTGAGCATAAACAACCTTGATGGTGTACCCCTGTCATTGCGTTGCACAATTTTGTCGATCATCTCTAAGCTAGTTCAAGCAACATATTATCAAACCTAAGTCAACTTAGATAACATCTTACACAGGATAGATCATTCCGGAAACCAGACTAGATCTTAGTTACTTCACTCAATCACTATGTTAAACAAACAACTAGCTCCAATTTGATCTCGACTTCTGCAACACATCTAGGTCTCGGTCCCGTCGGTTGTAAATGTCTATTCAAACCAAAAGATCTTCTAATTTTTTTGACAAAAGTAAGAATCTCATGGATACCTTAGCTCACATTCCCATGGCTACCTTTGCTCAAATATTTCAAGATATCAAGAAAGAAATATATGACATGGAAATCCAACAAAATAAATCAATGACTCCATTTGAAAAACAAATGCATGATATCAAGAGTGAGAAACCTCAAGGAATGCTAAAACAATTATATGATTTGACAATCAAATACCAACAAATAATTGACAATCAAAGACCAAATCTCAAACAAGCTCACAAGACACCTTCACCAAGACATAAAGACATTTCCTCCAAATATTCCCTAGTAGACAGTTTATACCTTTGGGGCAATCTATTGAGTCTTCTTTGGAAGAGCTTCTTAAGAACAATCTTATCATATTACCTAAAAAGACCACATGGGGATGGGAGTTTTTGAGTAAGTATTGTGCATATCATAGAGAAAATAAACATAAGACTTCATATTGCATAGAATTAAAACATAAGATTCAAGATCTCATTGATAATGGTGTCATTGAAATTGAAGATCCTAATGACTCACCTAAAGAAAAAGAAGGAACTATTTCTAAGCATGATCAAAATTGTGAACCTATGTATAGCAAGGCTCCATATGTGGCTTCCATCCCTTCTATGATGCCTTCATCTCCTAAAACTTCTCAACAACAATCCATAGCATCTCCTTCAAACAATGAAACTTCTCATGTTTACCTTCAAGGGCTATCTCCTATGGAAATCCAAGTTAATGCCAATGCCAATATTGATACAAGTTCCTCTAAAGATTTGAAAATCCTAGATCCTATGCTATCATGCACTCCAATTCCAATCATACCCACTCTAGAAGGCCCTTTCAAAAATGCTTCCCCATCATGTCCAAATATGGAGACCTTCCAAGAATCCCCCATGCATATGAAAAATCCCATCCCTTCCTTAGAGGTGACTCCATGTCAAGAGGATAACCTGAAAAATGAAGAAACAAGTCCTATCATAAATCAAGATCAAGACACCAAAACTCCTCAATCCTATCTAATGATGGAAAAATATCCTATTTCACTAGAATCCCATGATGATCCCCTTATACCTTTTCATTTCTTCTAGGATGATCCCTTTCCATCTCAAGAGCAAAGAATCCTTCACAATCCCATTCCTACTCCACTTCCTAAGCAGGATCAAGATGCCTCTTCCACCTTTTCAAATGGTCCTATTCAAAATGAAGAGTCAAACACCCTTCCTACTTTATCCAATGGACCTCTTCCATGTCAAGATCAAAGTATCCCTTCATCTCCTTGTCATAATCCTCCATGTTCACTTCATGATTCCATCATACCTTGCAAGCCACCTCCACCTCAAAATGGACTTGCCTCTAGCATCAAAAGTAAGAAAAAACCCTTTGTTAAAAAGATCTTTCAAAGCATGCATTATCAAAGAAAAGGGTTAGACATTCATGAACATGGTATATTAGAACCCCCTGTTATAAAAGAAAATCTTGATTATAATGGATACATTTCTCACTCTCAAGATGTTGGTATCTCTCATAAATCCTACATTTCTCCAGTTAAATCCAAATGCATGCCTTCTCCTTTGCTGCTTCCATCCATTCTAGGTCCCTATATCCCTCCATCCCTTATGAAGGATCAAAAAAGGTACACATCTTCGAGTACCTTCCATCCATCTAAAAGACCTCCATATCATTTCTATCTACCCACGCATCTCCCTCCAAGCAATTTGGATGCCAAGCATAAAAGTCATAAGTTAAGTAATCCACATGTATTCAAGGATCAACATGTCCCATCTAATCGACATGTCAAAACAAAGAAAAATATGATCCAAAAAGAAAAAGAAAAATACAAAATGCCACAAAGGCCCACAAAGAAAGAAGAAAAGTCTAAAGTTATATGGGTTCCTAAGGCACTTGTACAAGAAATGCACTCTAAAGAACTAAAAAACCATGAAAAATAAAAAACCATGTGGATCCCTAAGCGGCTACTTGAAGCACAAAAGTCTCAAGAAAAATCAAAATTGGCATCCAAAATTGTTGTTCCTCCATCCAAACCTTCTGAGTCTATTCCTCCATCACCTCCTTCATCCATTTTGGGTACTTATGCCCCAAAATATGTAACCTTTCCTCCATCCAAATCTCAAAATCTAAGATTCACTTCTCCTCCATATGTCCACCATCCCTCAAGATGTGTGTCAATCTTGATCTTTCCAGCATTTCCATCTATCCATACACAATTCTTCCAACATCCCATCCATTATCCAACACCTCTTTTCACCCTTCCATCCCTCTTATCCAATCCTTTGCATAAATCCTTGCCCTAGTTTCATTTCATTATCTTGCTTACATCTTTGAGCATACCTTCATAGCCATGGTCTATTGCAACTCATATTCCAAGGGTACCATCCAAAGAAGCGAGACATTGGGGTCCTTCTTTCATCCCTTGTCATGCCTCTATTATCTTCCAAAAAAGAAAAAAAATGATGAAAAAGTGAAAAAAAAAATCTGAAAAAAGAAGAAGAGAGAAATAAATTCGTCCTTGTGTGAAAACCACTTCTTGTGGCGCCTTGGGCAAGTACCATGATGAAAACCTGGCAAACATGCATCATGCATAATCCAATATCCTTTTGCACTTTACACTGGGGGCAAGTTCCATCCATGTACATCCATATATTATCCTTCTTCCCCCATTATCCCTCATCCACTCTATCTGGTTGGTAACTCATCACAAAGTAATACCGTTTCATACATTTACCTATAATCGGTTCACATATTTTACCAATTACCAGTTAGTCAAAAAGAAGACTGATAAAAATGATAACAACCTCTTTGTTCCTTCGTACCGCTTTGGGATCCTCGAACCGCTTGAGTCTTCATACCGCTTGAGTCTTCATACCCTTTCTACAAAACACCGATAGTCTAAAGACTATAATACATAATACCGGTTGAGAATAACTCATACATTAAAAAAGTGATCTCAAAGCAAGTGTGTGTCCATCAATGACAATCACAACATCATCATCAAAAATACCAACAATCTCCCCCTTTGGCATTGATGGGAACACTTAGGAAAAACTTTGACGTCTAAGTATTTTACAACAAAAATATGCCATAATCAAAATTACTCCCCCTATGCATATACACTATCCCTTTTGCAGAAAATACAATGTATACAAGACCCTTAAAGAGATAACATGAAAGCATACATGGCATTCACAAAAATTTTAAATACAGAATACTTCTCCCCCTTTGCCAACAATGACAAAGTATTGCAGAATAACCCCTGTTTCTCATTATCATTAATATAATAAATGTTTATGACAATAATGAGTGAAACTTATCAAAAACTGATTTAAAATCCTGCATAAAGGTCTTCATGGATAGAGATCATGACTCAATCAATGAGGTAGCAACCTCACTTTCTGTTTGCATCTCGGATACCTGTTCCTCCATGGCGTCCAAGGTACTTGTCTCTTGAGTGACCGTTAAGGCATCCAGATTGAGATAGAATTTCTGAAGTATTTGCAGTCTTGGTAGTAGAACCAGTTGAAGTTCCTGCAAATCTCAGGTCCGGTTGCTGATCTCCAACTCTATTCTAGCAGTCTAGAGTTGAAACCAGTGAATGGTTTGCCCATATGTGGTGAAGGAATCATAGGGCATCTTGAAGGTGCTTATATATGCCTACAAATCAGATTGTAGTTTGTCCTTCTATGCAAGCACATCATCACAGAATAGATGGGGTTGGCTTATCTTACTGAGTAGTAATTTCCCCTCATCCATAGCATCTCTTATGTCTTTCTGCACTTTCTGAAGTTCAGACTGGAGCTCGTTTAATTTCTTCCCTAAGGAAGTGTTCAGTGCCTTTTGATGCTTCTTTTGTGCATTGGTTTTAGCAACATCTTCCAGGCATTGCACCTAGTCCTCTACAACTGTGCATAAAATTTTTAGTTGGGCCAGAGAGGAATCAGTACTGGGGAGGTTGCTACCAGGAATCAAACTGGTAAGAGTTTCCACCATAGTTTGAATAACATCTTACTCCTTCTTCCTCCTTAGCACTTCCAGTCGCTCTTGGGCAAGCTTATTGCTTTGCAGCAACTCTGATTCATTCGCAGATTGGAGGTCAATGGGACTGGTGATGTCAACTGGTTTAGCTTGACCACCGATTGCCTTTGGGGTCTCCACTTGTGTGCTCTTTGCCACTTCCTCCTTCTCTTTGGCTCTTTGCTTTTCTTCTTCAGCCTTCTTTTGCTCCTCTGCTTCTTTCTTTCTCTTTTCTTCTTCCTTCTTTCTATCTTCTTCTTTCTGCTTCTCTTCTTCTTTCTTCTTCTCCTCTTCCTGTTTCTTCTTTTCCTCTTCCTTTTTCTTCTTCTCTTCTTCCTATTTCCTTTTCTCTTCTTCTTTTCTCTTCTCCTCCTCCTGTTTGTTCTTCTCCTCCTGTTTCTTCTTCTCCTCTTCCTATTTCTTCTTCTTCTCTTCTTGTTTACTTTTCTCTTCCTCTTTTCTCTTCTCCTCTTCCTGTTTCTTTTTCTCTTCTTCTTTTCTCTTCTCCTCCTCCTGTTTCTTCTTCTCCTCTTCTACTTGTTTCCTCTTTTCTTCTTCCTGGTCTTTGTCAACCTTTTCCTTTGTTGTATCTAAAGTGACATTTTCACCATCCAAAGCATCAACATCAATAGGGTCCATTTGTTCAATGACCAGTTCTCCTTCATTGTCATACACCTCATCCAGTTTTCCAATTTCTTGTTCTTTCTCAGCCTTCTTGTTGGACTCAGACACTTGGTGTAGCCTCAGAGCAGCTTTGGCATGTGAGTGTGTATCTTTTACCACTTCAGGAACTTTCCCTTCCAGTAATAGGAGTCTTCTTCTTCTCATGAAGAAGAGGCCTTTGTATTCATCCATAACTTCATATAGCTCTAAATTTCACACATCAGGAAAATATTGTGCAAAAATTTCTTCTCTTATTTCCTATTCCTTTTCTATGGCAATGCGCCATTTGTTATCTAAAGAATTATATAAAGAATCCGGTGTCACAGATCTAATTTTTGATGGCGACTGGTCATTAATACATAAATATTGAATAACTTCCTGTTCAACTTCCTCCTTTTCATTGTCATTAAAATCATCAAAATGATCTATTAAATCACTTAGCACTTTTCTCCTAATATTCTTGATAGTTCTTTGACAATGTGTCAAAGGTTTGTAAGAGGAAATGTCTATATTTACCGGTGCTGATGATGTTGGTTCATTGCTGGTTGTCTTTGTCTTCTTCCTCATTTGCCTAGTCTTTTTAGATTGTACCTCAAGTTTTGTATCCTCAGAATCTAGTGAGATGTTCTTAGTTTTCTGCTTTCTTTCAAAGACCTTGGCATGTGCAACTTTCGGTTTCTTCTTTGCTGGTGACCACTTGGTCACTTTAGGACTTGCTGAGGTAACCAGTGCTGATACAGATGGCACTACCTTTCACTTATTTACTGAGGTTCTTCAATCGATGCTACCCTCTCCAAGTAGGTGTTGGTTCTCTTCTTCTTTGGATCAAGAGGCGATGCAAGTAGGGTAAAGGCATACCCATCAAGCATGTCATACATTGCCTCATATCCCATAGGCTCCACTTCTTCCTTTCTGGGCTCAATCGTCTCCATTATGCACTCATCTACTCTGATGATAAAGTAGATGTCCTCTTCATACTTCTTGACAATATCACCAAATATTCTCATCCTTTGGCTCATCTTGCATCTGAACTCATCAAATTATTTGTTTAGGACTTCAGGATAATCAGTTCCTACCGCTTGAACACTCTCTCTGATTTGCTTGGTAACCGGTTTCTCAGTAGACTATTGTATAGCACCGACTCTTGGGAAATAGCCTTGAAAGTAGAAAAACAAACCTACCAACAGTTGTCCAAATTTAAATCTTAAGGAATTGTCTTGTTTAATAGAATTTAGGTTCACCAGAAGTTGCCTTTGCATACAGGTCCATAAATCAAATGAGGCATCTTCCATGATCATCCTGTAGGCGGAATTTACCACTGTAGCAGACAAAGTTAATTCCGCTAGCATAGAACGTTCGGTAACCTATCACCATACAAGCATACTTGACTAGATTGTCCTTGATGGTATTAACGGTCATTCCCCATTGGTCGCTCATAGAACTGGTGAGCTTGGTCATTTCCATCTTAATGACTTTCCTTAGGGTTGGTACTTCTCCAACGTTACAGAAACCGATGAAAGCATGAATTGCTTCCGGTGTGATTTCATGTGTCTGCTCAAGATACATTTTGTCACCGTGCACTTTGCTTAGAATGATGCGGATGTGATCTTCTGTAAATTCTTCAAGAAAATAGACTGCATTGTGAAGTTTCTTTCTTTCCAGGATGTTGTATTCCGGTTTGATCTTCCTGTCATTCCCGCGGAATAAACTTAACTAAGAATGGATCACTAGAGATCCTAGGTCTTCTATTTTTCAATCAATATAATTTGAAATACCTTCCTCAACTATAACACCAACGGGTATCTGGGATAGGGCATTGTATTTCGCCTTCTATTGGATTAAATCTACTGAATCATCAGGTGCACTAGAACTGGAGTGCGATGCAGAAGCCATGATAAACGGATAAACAAGAATTTCGATAAATACCTTCAGAAATCCGCAATTTAGGGTTTGCAACTTCAACTTCGCCACACACTACTTCGGTTGCTGGATTGCCACTTTGTGTTCTTCACCTGACTGATTGATATTATCTCCGGATTCTTCTTTCAAAGTTTTTGAAATCTCTCTAAATCATAAAACAAATCACCTTTGGTTGCTCTGCACTTGAGAATTTCTTCGCTCGCAAATTGATAAGTGAAAATGACTTGAAAATCCCTTTTAAATGAATTCTTCACCTAACATAATAAATGCTCCACCATTAGGGCGTAAACCCTAATTTGCCTTTTACCATTTCTGGTTTGCTGCCAATTGACAGGTATCACATACCAATTAAGGTCTTTTACCGATATAAACCGGGGGTTCAAAACATTTCACTGATTTTCTCCCCCTAAGCTTTTCTGAAGCTTAGTTTGTCGGTTCAGCGACTTCCACACTAGGTGCAGAAACCGGTTCTTCTTATGAAACTTCTTTAGGTTTCTTCTTCCATGTTGTCTTCATATTTGCTTGAACAGTTTCAACATCAATCTTTCCTTCCAGAGTGACTAGTATATCATCTGATATGTTCTTTCTCATTCTGCAGGTTCTGGCAGGGTGTCCCGGTTTGTTGTAATGATAGCATACCACTCCAGATGTTCTCCATGGTCCATTGTTCATTCTACCATTCTTCCTCCTACATGTTGCAACAGTGTGACCGCTACCATGGAAAATCAAATAGGTTTCTCTCCAACCAGTTGCCACTTGATAGCCACCACTAACTAACTGATGGTCATAGGTATTATACCGATTTGGATTCCAGTTCACAGAGGATTCAGAAAAAAATCCTTGACTCCTTTGAGGATATCTTCCAGTGTTGTGTATAACAGACCTGCATTCAAATGCTCTATGCCCAAACTTGTTGCATGCATAACAGTTACCATTGAATCTATTGGATCTAGGCTTATTGTTTAGAAAGTAGGGAAAATTATTGTAAGCCTTACTTTTGCATACATTGGCAGTGTGTCCTTCCTTGAGACAATTAAAGAAATCAGGTTTGAACTTTTTCTTACCTTTATCCTTTGGTGTCGGTTTCTTCTTTGATGCTCCATCTTTTGTTCCAAAGGTCTCACCTTCCTCATAACTAGGAAAAACCAAGTCCAGTGGTAGTCTTTACCGGTTTTGCTGATTCAAGCTTTTATTCTAGCATAATAGTGCTCTTATTGAATTTGGCAAGTATTTCCTTTAACTCAGTGAGTTCTTTGGAAATAGCAGCATTGGATTCCTTCAAGGTTGCATTCTCAGAAATATCCATGTTTAGTTCACCTTGCATTTCTTCTTTTTCCACTTTACTCTCTCGGAGATGAGCGATAAGTGCACCGATTTCTTGCTTCAGCTTGGAGATCTCATGATCTTTGTCTTTTACAATATCTTCAACTTTCCTCCAGTTCTCAAGCTCTTGACTCATTCTGATAGTCAGTCCTTCCAGTTCCCTTCTTAGGTTAGCATTAGATTCATTCAGTTTTTCAACTTCAACTAGGGCTTCCATGTCTGCTTCATCAGAAGAACTATTTTTCAGTAAGCTTCATCAATTTTTTAGCATGCTCTCTTCTCTTTGCTAGAGAGGCTTTATATTTGAATTTGAGTTCATCAAAGGCTTTCTCAGTTTGAGTGAGATGATGAGTAAGTTCCCTCACAGTGTATTCCCCCATATCTTCTTCCAAGTGGTTAAACTTAGAGAAAGGTTGGCTCTGATACCAATTGATGAATACTAAGAGGGGGGGTGAATTAGTATACCAAAAAATACTGAACTCAAACACTTAAAAAGTTTAGTAGTAAATCGATATAACAATTTTACTAACAAACCGATTAAGACAAATGCAAACCAAACAACAAATAAGGCATTCATCCACAAGAGCACAATCACCATAACACAAGATATTTTAACATGGAAACCCAAATGGGAAAAACTGATAAGTCAATGCTTTGACATGTTTTTTATCATGACTCTTGGGATTTTTGGCATCTTTTGGGTTGCATTGTGATAGTAAAGTATTGTGAATTGACTATATGTAATCCATGTTTTAAAACTGAACTTAAGAAATCATGTTTGAACTTTGTCGGTTAATTCCAGCAACCATGCCAATTTATTCCTGCAGCCAAATATTTGTCCATGTGATATGTGGATTATTTAGGATAATGTCATGTGAGTTAATGAATGTATTAATTGAGTAAGATACATATACATGTCCTTGTATGTTGTTTTTGTTTTAGTGCAGATAATAATTGATGTTGCGGTGGATGATTTTCTTTTGCGCCTAAGGACTGGAGAATCACGTTCAGATAACTGGAGATCAAATTGAAGGGGATTTGAGCAAGCACAATGTATGACATAATCGGAGCAGTTGTACTTCACCATGGGAGTTTAACTCTAGTGCATATTGAATTTGCAAAATATTGCTTTGGTGTGCAAAGACTATGGTTCGGTTTCAGGATCCACGGTTCCTGCAGCCAAGCCCTCGGTTATCTCCTTTATCTGACAATAATCCGCCTCTTCTTCTAGGCATAACTTGAGTTGTCCATTTTAGTTGATCTTTTCTTTATAATAAGCTCTTCCTTCTTTCTTAGAGTTAGACAAGATGGAAAGGAATTGAGCAGAGTTTTTTTTACAAGCATTCTGAATTTTCTCTTTTAGAATATGTAATCATTTTCAGGCAGAAATGAATAAAGAATATGTTGTTCTGATCTGTTAAAAGTATTTTGCTGGAAGTTTGATATCACTCATCCAAGGGGGCCCACTTCGTGAGTGATCCTATGTTTATGATCATTGAAGTTAGTTTTTACTTAGTTGCAGTAGAAGTTCATGACTCGATTGTTCGTGCAGCCACTGGAAATAGATCCGCTGACTGTTCCTGCAGCCAAGACAGAACGGTGTGATTTCTGTTATTTTTATTAGATCATTCCAGTAGTGTTTTGTGAAGCTTTCATGTAGTCTTTTATGATTTCCATTCCTGCCTTTCCTTTCTGCATAATGTTAGTTACTATAGTAATGCAGAATAATTATTTAAGGAGCTTAGTGCATATATATTGCAGACCCATTTCAAGTTTTACATTCCTGGATTGACAACTAAATGAAAACCAGCTATGAAAATAGTAAACTCTACCATATGAATGTCCAAACTTCAGATTGAGATTTCAATTAGAGGTATTATTATTATCATTATAGTTGGGGTAGACATTTTTGGTGCCGTTGACGGGGATGGTATCAAGCTAAAAACCTTTTATAATTATTTTAGTTTCTAGTTAATTGTTTGAAATTTCATGAATCTGCATGCATAATAGAAGAAGAGATGCCAGAGGTAGATTTCTGCCCACTCATCCTACTCATACAGAAGATAATTTCCCAAATATAAACCATTTTGCTAAACTGTATCAAGTCCCACAGAGTTTGAATCACCCTGAGTCTAAATTTCCAGAAGGTAGTCTTCAGTTCCTTTTTGGCCCACAAGAAGAAGAATTTCCTATAGCAACCCCCACAAGTCCAATGCAAGGGAACCCACCTCCTGTTGGGAATAATCCACCACCACCACCTGGTCCAACATTTGAGTTTCCCATCTCTGACCAGCATGATAATGCTAACCTTAAGAACATTCCAGCATCTTCACTTCCTAAATTCTATGGGTTGGTGACAGAGGATCCAGATACATTTTTGTTTGAGTTTGATGTTCTCTGTAGGAGTTTTGACTATACTACAGATGCCCATAGACTCAAAATTTTTCCAGCCACTTTGAAGGAGTCATCCTTGAGATGGTTTATGAGCTTGGGTAGTAGCACAATCAACACATGAGATGAGATGAAATGGTTGTTTCTTGCAAAATACAAAGATTATTGTAGAGGCACTAATCATCATGGGGATAATATCTTTAGAATGACACAAACTGAAGATGAGAGCCTTGAGGATTATCTGGAAAGGTTTTTTTTTAGTGTCAAGAAGTCCAAGCATAGTACTCTGAATGAAGATTCCCTCAAATTTATATTTTTGAGGGGTATCAGTGATGAATGCACCGATTCCTTAGATCTTATGGGAGGAGGTGACATTACACAATCTACGTGGGCTAAAATAGGACAAATTTGCAAGAAGTATTCCAGATCTACTTCTAAGAAGAATATGAGATTTAAGCTAGGGGCGCCATCATCAGCATCTGGAATTGGAGTTTCTAGATTGGAACTTAGCCATCTGTTAAAATATTTCAAGGAGGATATTATAAACAATATAGCTACTCAGTTGGATACATTGGCAGCTAAGAAGAAGCATGAGGAAGTTGATACATTTCTTGCAGAATTTTGTCCTCATTGTAAGCAGCAGAAGAAAGATTGCAGATCTAAGATGGTTGCAAATGTTGAAGTACCTGATTTCAAACCAATTCAAGGTTAGGATGAACAAGTCTTCTATGTTTCTCAAAGAAGACCAAATTTTCAAAGACAAGGTATGCCACCTGATCCACTTTCCTTTTCTGGTTATAGTGGTAATTCTTATGCACCAAATAACCAATGGCAACCACAATATTCTCAAAATTTTGCTAGCTATCCACATTGGTATGGATCACAAGGCCAAGGACAGCAATTTTCTAATCAAATCCCCCAATGGCAACAACCATAGGGAAACTGGTATCCACCTCAGTGTCCAGGGAACCAGTTTCCAGGGAATTGGCAACCTACCTCTCAATGGAGGGGAAACCCATCATGGCCATCCCAATCTTCTAGATATCAACCCCCTGCTCAGCAGCCACAACCTCCTGCTTTAATGCCTCCTCTTGCAGCTACAGCTACACCTCCTAAGCCAAAGCAGTTGCCTACTCAACTGTTGCCTAATCCAAATATCAAATCTCAACAACAACAACAACAAGCTTATTCAGCTGATGCTAATCAATACCCAGCCTATTCTTTATCACTAGATGATATTCACCTCCGATTTGGGACAACTCTACCTAATCCCTCTCATCTGGTTATTACTAAGGTACAAGAAGAGCAACCAATCTCTGATCCTAAAGATATAATACCTCAGAATCAAATATTACCACCATTTCCCCATAGACTGAAAGACAAAGAAGTTTTCACTGAACAACAACAAAGCTTTGATATTCTTGATCAACTAAAACACATTTGTGTTAAAATTCCATTGTTGCAAGCAATAAAGGATGTTCCTATATATGGTAAGGCATTGAGAGAAGCATGCCTAAAGAAACCTGGCAGAAAGAAAAAGGATCCACAAATAGTTCATGTTCTGGGTCAATTGGCTGATATTATGTTAGGAAAAATTGCTATTCCAAAGTATTCTGATCCAGGTAGTCCTGTTGTGAGTATAGTCATTAATGGCAGTCAAATAAAAAATGTTTTAGTTCATCTAGGGGCAGCCATTAATGTAATGACAAGGGAAGTAATGAAACATCTAGAGATCGATAGTTTAAGGGCTACACCCATAGTTCTCCAACTTGCTGATGGCTCTGTAGTAAGACCTGATGGTATCATAGAAGACATAGTAGTTATTCTAGATTCCTGGGAATATCCTGTAGACTTTATGATTTTATCTCCAAAAGCAACATTGGGGGAATATCTAGTCATTTTGGGAAGACCATGGCTTGCCACAGCTGATGCATATATTGGGTGTAGATTAGGAGACATGACTATTTCAGATGGTAGTTCCACAAAAACATTAGCCTTGTATTCCCCAGCACAACCTCAGCTTGAGCAGCAGCTGGCTGTTTGGCCTATTTTGGGAGAGGAATTTGAAGAAATTGACTCTATTAATCACCTTATGATGATTAATCGAGTGCCACTCATGCAGTTATATGATGAAGAATCAATTCTTTATAAGGTCCTGATAAATGAATTAGAAGACCAAGAATTGCAGGAATTGGTTCTGAATATTGCAGGTTTGGACTTTCCTGCAGCCACTGATATCTTGCATACCTTGTTGCTGTAGGAATTGTCTTATTCTCATTTTTCTAATATAAATCAGATTGATCTTACTATCAAGATAGAGGTGGAATTGAATAAATATTTGAACATCAATAAGAATATAGAAAATACTCAAAAGGATAGCCTAGTAGACTTACTGAAACTCCATATAAATGCTTTTGCATGGGATTGCAAGGATATGAATGGAATTGATCCAGCAGTTTGTACTCATCGCATTTACATAAAGGATGAGTGTTGTCCCCTTAGACAACCTCAAAGAAGAGTCAACCCTTCCTTGAAGGAGATAGTTAAAGAAGAATTACAGAAATTGTTGAAAGCTGGGTTTATCTATCCTATCTTTGACAGTCAATGGGTATCACCTTTGGTGATAGTTCCTAAAAAGGGAGGCAAATGCAGAGTATGTGTTGATTATAGAGCCTTGAACTTAGCCACAAGGAATGATCATTTTCCACTGCCATTTGTGGATCAGGTATTGAATTCTCTTGCTGGTAAGAGATATTTTTCATTCCTGGATGGACTTAGTGGCTATAATCAGATACAAATAGCTCTCGAGGATCAAGAGAAAACAACATTTACTTGCCCATGGGGCATGTATGCATATTTTGTTCTTCCTTTTGGGTTGTGTAATGCTCCAGCCACTTTTCAAAGAGTAGTGATCAGTATTTTTTATGATATTTCTCAAGATATTATGGAAATTTACATGGATGACTTTACAACTTATGGCTCTGAATTTGATCAAGCATTAGGTAATTTGAAGAAATTATTGCAACGGTGTGAAGACTACAACTTGTCTCTAAACAGTGAGAAGTGTTTCATTATGATGGAAGAAGGAATAGTCCTTGGTCATCATATATTTGTACAAGGCATACAAGTGGATCTAGCAAAGATTGAGGTTATTCAGCATATTAATGACCCTGTGAAGCAGAAAGATGTGAGAAGTTTTCTTGGCCATGCTGGATACTACAGAAGGTTTATCAAAGATTTCAGCAAAATTGCAAGTCCCTTATATTTACTGCTTACTAAAGATGCAGAATTTAAATGGACCTCAACATGCAATGAAGCTTTTTTAAAGCTTAAGCATGCTTTGACTCAAGCACTAGTTCTAAAAGGACCAAATTGGTCTCTACCATTCCAAATCCATACTGATGCATCTAATTATGTCGTAGGAGCAGTGTTGGGACAAAAAGTTGACAAGTTGGAAAATGCAATATATTATATCAGCAAGAATTTGTAGGGACTTGAATTGAATTATACAGTTACTGAAAAGGAAATGCTAGCTATCATATATGCCCTTAACAAGTTTAGACACTATATTATAGGGTATCCCATATTTGTGCATACAGATCATACTGCAATTAGATATCTCATGAATAAGCCATCAATCACTGATAGACTAGCTTGCTGGTTATTGTTGATGCAGGAATTTGATATCACAGTTGTTGATAAGCCAGGGAAGTCTAATGTTGTTGTAGATTATCTTTCACATCTTCAATTGTAGGTTGATTCTACAATGATAGATGACACTTTTCCAGATGAGCATTTGTTTCTCATACAAGCTCATACTCCATGGTATGCTGATATTGCCAACTATTTAGCTACAGCTAAGATGCCAATTTCTTTTTCTCCTAAGGAAAGAAGGTTGCTAGTCGAAAAAAGTTTTAAATTTTCATGGATTGTTGATTGTCTATTTTATACTAGACCTGACCAAGTCATGTGAAGATGTGTCAGAGAATATGAAACATATGACATCTTGCATGCATGTCATGATGAGCCATGTGGAGGTCATTTTGCTGCCAAAAGGACAACACTGAAAATACTCAATATCGGATACTATTAGCCTACATTACACAAGGATGCAGCTTAGTACACAAGGAAATGTGACAGATGTCAGTGAATGGGCAGACCTACAAAATCTGATGAGATGCCACTATATCTTCAAATATCTGTTACAACATTTGACAAGTGGGGGTTAGATTTTGTTGGCCCCATTGATCCACCTTATAATGGCAAATCTTATATCTTGGTATGTATAGACTATGCAACAAAATGGGTAGAAGCTAGAGCTATGCAACATAAAAGAGATAATAAGGTGGCTAAGTTTCTCTATGAAGAAATATTTACAAGGTATGGAGTACCAAGGGAAATTGTCTCAGATCAGGGACCTCAATTTACATCAACATTAATAAAAGCTTTGGTCAATGAATACAATATAAGACATAGGAAATCTACTCCATATCATCCACAGTCTAATGGACAAGTAGAAGTTACTAATAGAGAGCTTGAGGCTATTCTTACAAAAACAGTGTCTATCCACAAGAAAGATTGGTCTCGTCGACTTTTAGAGGCAATTTGGGCATATAGAACAACATGGAAAACACCAATTGGATTCACACCTTTTGAGATGGTTTATGGAAAAACAATAATGATGCCTATTGAATTTGAGCATAAAACCTTGAGAACATCTCTACAACAGAATATGACATTGTCTGAAGCACAGAAAGAATGCATTCAACAGTTAAATGCTCTTGATGAATGGAGGAAGATAGTTGTTCAACAGACATAATTGATTCAAAACCAAAGAGCAAGATGGCATGATAAATATATCAGAGCAAAAAAAATTCAAAGTTGGTGACTGGGCACTCCTGTATGATTCCAGATATAAAGATGCTATGGGAAAACTCCAAATAAGGTGGTTAGGTCCTTATCAGGTAGAAGAAGTTTTTCAGAATGGAGTAGCCTGTTTGTCCACAATAGATCCTGTTCGATTTAAATGCTTAGTGAATGGACACCGACTATGACTTTATCCCAAGCCAGCTACTAGAGAAGAGTTCCTGTAGTAGTTTGCTCCCCAAAATGAAATAAAAGTTCCTGTAGCAACTGCCAATGATTCGGTATCAATTCATGAGCTTCCTGTTGCACTTGAGCATATTGATAAAGGTGATGTTCCTGCAGCCTCTGTAGTGAAATTATTCACCGTATCATAATAAAATATTTCCAAGGGAATATTGTTCTTCGTACATAAAGTTCCATCCACTACATTCCATTCCACTTTCTTACCTGTCGCTTCATTTCATTTCGCCATCATTTTCGCCCAATTGCAGGTACATGTATATTGTACTTTATTTTAATTCTGCATTTATTAGTTCATTATGATTTTATCCTGTTTAAATCCACTCCAATCCTGAAATCTCGTCAGCCTGTGTGGACATGTGCCAGGTTAAGTTGGGGGGGTACTTTATGGTCCTTTTTCCAATAAGATTTATTATCATTTTTTTGATACCCCGAATTGATTTCCTAACTGACATTACTTATGATGATTATTATTTCACGCAAGTGAATAATAAGGTCTGCCGCCAAAATTAAGATATGTAGATTTTAGTTTTTTGCGAAACTGTCAAACATTTTGGTGAAGTAGCGGAAGTATCAAAGTAAAAGATAGGTGGTGATCTAATTCTCCATGAGACAACGATCCATGAAGGGTTGCTGTAGGATGTTGTCTATGAGCATTATTTCTGAAACCACAGCTGGTTGGATTATTTCTTGAAAATCAGGGATTACAATGACGAAATAGTTGTGGAATTTATGCATTCCTTTGATGAAGGAGAAGCTACAGTTAAAGGGTTAAGGGTAATTTCTACGAAGTAGCGAATTGCAGATGTCACAGGGTTGCTGCAGGAAGGAGAACTCTTTCCAGAATCAAAAGACACAAGGAGTGCCAGGGCAGAGTTCACAATTTCCACTGACAGACCCTTAATGGTGGATAGACAAGGGACTAGAAGGGTTTCTTTACCAGCACATTGGCCTCAGGTAGCTTTGTATGTTATGAAATATATTACATGTGAAGGGCAGTATTCAAATCTGCATTCACCTCATTTTAAGTTACTTAGTCATCTGCATCATGGCCGGCGAGTTAATGTCCCTAATTTCTTATACAATCTCATTTCTATAAGTGCTAAGGAGACTCAAAAATATGGAAATTGCTCTGTTAGCCATCATAGACTAGTTAAGTTGCTTGTACAGTGGTCCCTGAGAGATGTTTCACAAATGGAATGGGGTGTATTTGAGGATATTCTGCAATTTAGGGTTGATGAAGCCCCTATTGCGAATAATCCACTGGCTCAAGAAGAGATTGTTGCAGAAGATCTTTCTGGTGAAGATGAGGGTTTGCTGGTTGCTGAAGGAGCTGCAATTATTATGGAAGAAAATATTGAAGTAGAGTCAATCGAAGAACAATCCTCTACTTCTCTTCAAAGAGATTCACCTATTTTGCAAAGGGAAGGAAAAGAATTGGAAAATGATGAATCAGATGAAGAATTTGTTATCCGACCCTAGGAAATGCAGATTCCTCCTATAGCCAAGAGGCGTCGAGCAAAAACAAAAACTCCTATAGCCATTTCAAAAGTGTATGTAAGGAGAACAAGAAGAAGGACACAAAAGACTCAACCTGTGAGTAATCTAGCAGAGGTTATTGCACAGAAACTTTGGAAGAAGAAGATGCTGCAGAGAAAGAAATGCAAGAAAACCCTGCGGAAGAGGAAATGCAAGAAAACCCTGTGGAAGAGGAAATTCAAGAAAACCTTGCAGAAGAAGAAATCCAAGAAGAAATTCAGGAAGAAGTTGTAATGGATAAGCTAGCAAATCTTGCTTCTATGGCATTGCAATGTGAAGAGATTGTTGATGATGTTCTACAACAACCTGAAGAAAATGTGGGAGATATGTCAACTCAAAATGAGGAGTTTATTGAAGAAATTCCACGGTCTAAGTTAGGACCTATTAGACCTCCTTCATCCCTAAGTAGTTTATCAATTGCTTTAACATTTTTAGGCAATGGGAAATAGAGAAGGATAGGTTGCAGGGGATAATTAATAAGCAGCAAAAATAGATTGAAAAGAAAGATAATAGAATTGAGGAATTAGAAGCTAAGGTAGAAGTAATTTATGGTATGGTTCCTGAGATGATACAGTGTAGGGCACCCCCAAGAATTTATGCAGTACATTTGAAAGAGCGGTATCTGAATTTCAGACTAAACTGCATTGTTAGGGACCTTAATCCATCCTTGGAAACACCTAAGGAATTCTATCATGCTTATCAAACCTCTCCACATGTTGTAAGGAATTTGTTTTGTGAATTATATTTACATAACTATGTTGTACCCCAAGACAGAGAATGGAATCCTTTATTGTATATTGGGGATATCCATCTCGGAGCTTTAATGTCATGGAGCTAGGGAGTTTGAAAAATTAGAGCTTGACTGTCCATTACCATTGAGAAGGGAATCAGAAGCACCCAGGGTTTTGTATTATGATTGGCAAAAGTTGCTAATAAGAGATGATGTTAGTAAGATAGTACTTTCAATGAGAGGAAGTCTATCAAGCATATGAGCATTTGGTTCAGACCCACAGGACAACCACACTAGAAGGGTTAACTCAACACTGGAATAATCTACCAGATCATTTAAAACTGGGAGAACCTTGCTCATTACATAATTTTCATGCAGCCATACAAAGAGCCTCCAGATACATACAACTAGGTAGGGAGAAAGCCAACAACTGGTTGCCATTGATCTTTCAGCCTCCGATCCTTATGTGGCCACTTTTGGCATGCCAACCAATAGAACAGAATTATGATGCAGTTGTAGAAGAAATAGCTAGATGGTCTAGGTTGGAGAAAATGAAAGGATTTTATTGGAATTTGCCTTCCAAGGGAACCAGACAGGACACTGTTGGTGATTTCAGAGTTTTAGCAAAAACCAGAAATTTTACTTTTGTTGCAGGAGCAACAAACCTTTAAAGTTGGGGGGCATGATAAGTCGGTGCTTTGACATGTTTTTATCATGACTCTTAGGTTTTTTGGCATCTTTTGGGTTTCATTGTGATAGTAAAGTATTGTGAATTGACTATATGTAATCCATGTTTTAAAACTAAACTTAAGAAATCATGTTTGAACTTTGTTAGTTAATTCCAGTAGCCATGCCAATTTATTCTTGCAGCCAAATGATTTGTCCCTGTGATATGCAAATTATTTAGGATAATGTCATATGTGAGTTAATGAATGTATTAACTGAGTAAGATACATATGCATGTCCTTGTATGTTGTTTTTGTTTTAGTGCAGATAATAATTGATGCTGCAGTGGATGATTTTCTTTTGCACCTAAGGATTGGAGAATCACGTTCAGATAACTGGAGATCAAACTAAAGGGGATTCGAGCAAGTGCAATGTATGGCATAATCAGATCAGTTGTACTTCACCATGGGAGTTTAACTCTAGTGCATATTGAATTCACAAAATATCACTTTGGCATGCAAAGACTGTGGTTTGGTTTCAGGATCCACAGTTCCTGCAGCCAAGCCCTCAGTTATCTCCTTCATTTGACAATAATCTGCCTCTTCTTCTGGGCGTAACTTGAGTTGTCCATTGTAGTTGATCTTTTCTTTATAATAAGCTCTTCCTTCTTTCTTAGAGTTAGACAAGATGGACAGGAATTGAGCAGAGTTTTTTTTACAAGCATTCTAAATTTTCTCTTTTAGAATATGTAATCATTTTCAGGAAGAAATGAATAAAGAATATGTTGTTTTGATCTGTTAAAAGTATTTTGCTGGAAGTTTGATATCACTCATCTAAGGGGGCCCACTTGGTGAGTGATCTTGTGCTTATGATCATTGAAGTTAGTTTTTACTTAGTTGCAGTAGAAGTTCATGACTGGATTGTTCCTGCAGCCACTGGAAATAGATCCACTAACTGTTCTTGCAGCCAAGACAGAACGGTGTGATTTCTGTTATTTTCATTAGATCATTCCAGTAGTGTTTTGTGAAGCTTTCATGTAGTCTTTTATGATTTCCATTCCTATCTTTCCTTTCTGCATAATGTTAGTTACTGTAGTAATGCAGAATAATCATTTAAGGAGCTTAGTGCATATATATTGCAGACCCATTTCAAGTTTTACGTTCCTGGATTGACAACTAAATGAAAACCAGCTATGAAAATAGTAAACTCTACCATATGAATGTCCAAACTTCAGATTGATATTTCAATTAGAGGTATTATCATTATCATTATAGTTGGGGTAGACAAAAACCACGGTGAGATGAAACTCACAAGTAACTATCTGCAGAATAGTAACCAGACCAGTTAAGGTCATACAATGTTCTTCACCAGAATAGATCCTGTTAGGAATCTCAATCTTTGTTAGAAGATAAGTCCGATTAAAGACTACCTTGTGAGAGGATTTCAGATCCACAGTTGTGAACCACCTTGTTAGAGGATTTACAAAGGCTTTGCCAGGCCTACCCGGTTAAGGGTTTCAGACTTGTCGAAGATGTGAGTAATCAACAAGTGAGTGATCTAAATACTAGCACAATATGCTTGGTTAAATCCTTGATAGCTCATTGTTAATGCATTTCAGCATTACTTTAGTCTTCAAAATCTCCACACTCTATTTCTTCACACAGACCTAATCTACTTCTATGATCGCACATGCAAAAACCTCATCAACCACCTAAAACCCTAACAACTTCTAAAACCCTAGACATGATATCCTTATAAAGGAATCTGATTTCATGTCGGTCCAATAGGATTACATTGCAAGTTTCTAAGTTCAGTGCATCTGGACACATTTGGTAACATGACACAGAATCACCGCCAAAGTGTCGGTGGATGATAACTCATCACAAAAATAATACTGGTTGGTAACTCATCACAGAGTAATACCGTTTCATACATTTACCTATAATCGATTCACATATTTTACTGATTACCGGTTTGTCAAAATGAAGACTGGTAAAAATGATAACAACCACTTTGTTCCTTCGAACCACTTTAGGATCCTCAAACCACTTGATTCTTCATACTGCTTGAGATCGGTAAACACTTTCTACAAAACACCGATAGTCTAAAGACTATAATACATAATACCGGTTGAGCATAACTCATACATACAAAAAGTGATCTTAAAGCAAGTGTGTGTCCATCAATGACAATCACAACATCATCATAAAAAATGCCAACAATAAAGGTGGCGGACATGAAAATGATGAAGCATCAGCATCAAGGGAATATTCCAGATTTAAAAGCTGAAATTCGAGGGAATGAGTCGTGATGAAGAGCCGTAATTGAGAATAATTATTTCAAGAAAGGATTGGTGGGAAAAGACTTGTAATTTATGAATTGTTAGAATTAATTATTTTTCAAATAATTTGGCATGGATAAGCATGCACTTATGATTATATCAAATCATGTGACCAATTTTTAAGCTTCTTCTTGAGATTTTCTTTATTTAAAAAAAAAATGAAATACTCGCCTTCTTCATTTGCCTAATTTGGTAAGTAAGGGATTTACACAAGCGATATTTTCTGTTCTTGTCTCTTTGGAGTCCAAGCTCTGTATGAAAGGTGAGTTCAAAATCTTCTTCTCATACCTGTGATTTCTTAAATTGGAAGCTTTGCTTGGTTGTTCAGTTGGTTCAGTTCGTCTCCCTTGCTATGTTTTTTTTGTTGGTAAATTCAAAATGAGACCTAAATTGCCCAAGATAGACCAAAAGTCTTGGTTAGTTTGTACTTTTCTGGAGTTAGGTGACACTTTTTTGCCATCAGTAGACCTAGATGAATTCCATGAAAGGGCACAGAATCCCACTGGCTCTCCCTTAATGCAGAGGATTCTGGATAGTGGGTTAGTGGAAGCGACAACTTTCCTTCCAGCGGTGTCATGTCCTGAGCTGATTCTAGAGGTTCTTAGGGTTAGTCGGGAGATTGTTTCTGTCGTTATGAGAATACCTAAGAAGGAGCAATACGAGGATTGGATAGTGTGTAAGTCACAAGGGATTTTCTCAGAAAAGAAATCATTCTATAGGAATGTTATTTCAAGGAACTGGTTGTTAAAGTTTCAAAGAGGAGGTTCTTGACTGCCAAGTCCATTGACCCGGGAACATCTAATCAAAGAATTTAGGGACATAGTCATTCTATTGCATAGAGTGAGAGGGAACCAAATTTCCTTTTATTGGGAAGATTGGATGTATTTCTTCATACAGGTTATTTTTGGTGAGAAAAGATATACTGACTAGGCGGAGTTAATTACAGACATGTTGCATGAAGGTTTGAGTTGCTTCGGTAACAAAAAATTTTGTATGTCATCATATCTTTTGTATTGCCTGCCATGCGTTAGACTGTGGCTTGGTTTTTACCATGAAGCATGGGTGGATAATATGAGAATATTTGAATATCTTCTACATCTTCAACAACAAAGGTTGTGTGAAAATAATCATAAACTAGATGACATATTCCTAGGAAGGATGGTGTATGAGCTGAAGGGAAACATTCATAAAAGATTGTCAAATGAAGCTATGCAATTGATTGGTACTTATGGCCTCTTCTTCATACAGTTTCCCAAGTTTACTTACCTAAGGGTAGGGGGTTTTGAAGGAGAACCATACAAGCTGCGTAGATATGCATTTGACAGACAAATTTTAATGGAGATATGCAGGAAGCTAGCCTATATTGATACAAAGTATAGAGCTAGACATCAATCAAGTGTCTCATTTCCAATTGAATTAACTTATTTGATTTGTAGTAGTGTCTTTGATGCCTTGAACTTGGAACTTGAATTTAAGAAATTGAATTTTCTATTATATGGTCCAAGAGAAAATTTTGATGCATAAGGCTTTGCCTCTGTCCATTTGACATTGAGAAAATATTTTATCCATTTGCTAGATATTGAGGGTTTTTGGGCTGATTGTTGCGATGAGTTTGAAGTTAGGAATAGGACACACCAAAGGTTCACCCTGCAATAGGTCATGGTCTTTGAGTTTAAAAACAACATTGCTAGTGTCAAGGATGGTGAGAGTGAACTGATGGATCCTCATTTTGTGGATGATAGGCAGAAGGGAGTCATTCCAGAAGTGGATAGGGAAAAAGATGAGGAAGACCAGATCCAAACAAGGACATTCCCAATTATCAGAAGAACTGAGAGATGGCTAAGATAGCGAAGAATGGGAAAGGGCTCTAAGAAAGGTTCAACCTCATCCTTTGAAGTCCCATTGGCTAACTCCCATGTTACATCTTGTGTTGCAGGATCATCTAGAACACAAACTAAAGTTGGTTAGAGTGCCATGTCGGTGGAAATCAAAAGAGAACCAATTCCTACTAGGATTACCAGGGCCAAAACCAGAAGCGGAGATAAGAGATCTCCTGTGTATTCGATGGTAGTTGATTTAGAAGCCTCTATTGATATGGAAGATCCTTCAACTCATCTAGACTTGGAGGTGCTAAATGTTGATGATATGAATGACACTCAGCAGGTGGATATTTTATCTAATACCACTCCTACATTGGTAGTAAGGAATGAAAAATAAAGTGCAGTCATCTCTAATGAAACTTCTATGTGCACTGGGCCTCTTTGGTTAGAAAATACCACGAATAGCAAGAAAAGGAACACAATTTTTAGTTTCTATCCCTTTGGAAGAAGGGTGAGCAAATGCTTGGGGAAGACTCCCACAGTGAAGAAATTGAAAACCATTTCAAGAATTGACTTTGATGTTGACAATGGGAATTGGACTACAGAGATAGAACGTCCATTGACAGATGACAAGACAAAGGACCCCACAGTCTAGTATTTTACTGTCGAAAAGGTGAATATTGGCACTGCTTCTTGGGCCACAAATATTCTTCATCTTGATGCTTCCACAAAAAAGATCATAACTAGGACCTGGAAGGATGAAAAAGATAAAAAAGAATTGAAAGAAACCTTGAGACAAATGGCAAAATATATTGATACAATCCATGGGCAAGATCCTCAACCATTGTTTGAGCAACCAACACTCTTTGATACTAAATCCCCTAGCAATCAAAAGTTGCTCGCAGAAGTACAAAGGAATAAAATGGTGCATGGGGTGTTCCTTGAATGGTTGTATACGGTCAGGAAAGAGGGAAAATAATACATTGGGCATTTGAGAAAGGTGTATGATGATGCTGCTAAAGTTATTTGAGAATTGGGAAAGGAAAACACAACCTGGAAGAACAAAGAAGCCAAATGGGCCCAAACAATAGCTCACATGGAAGAAGTTAAAAAGAATGGCGTAATGAAGTTCCTTGCAAAAAAACCTTTATAGGGATTCAATGTCAGAGTTCTGTACATTTGCAAAAAGAACATTGAATGGAGAAATTCAGTAATAAAATAGGGCTATGAGGAATTTGTTAAACTTGGGCAAGAATTGTCTGAATTAATACAAAAAATGATTAATGATCTGAAATGCATTGGAGTGAAATATATGGAGGATGGACAAACCATTGACACTGTTGAAGCCATAAGAAAATCTTATGAAGTGCAAATTGATATGGTCAAGAATGCAACAATGGTCACAAAGAAAGATTTCTCCACCATTTCTAAAATCGAATCCTTACTTTTTTTATGCATAGATCATTTGAACAACCATGTTGATAAAGTAAAATAGGTGCGCTGTGATAAAGAGGTTTGGCAACAACGGATTTTGCAAGTAGCCATTCCAAATGAACCTATCATCCAGCAATTCACGGAGTGGAAGAAGGATCAAACTGGTCGTTGATTGCCATGAATTGAATAACTATTCCCGTGTTTTCTTTCTTTTCTATTGTTTTTAGTCACAAAATAGTTTTATAAGTTAGTTTTAAACAAATAGACTATTTAACTTACCCTCGGACAAAGCAGTGTAACTCTGTGGTTACCAAGTGGTTAGGGTAGATAGTTTAGCTATATATTTCTAGAAAAGACTTAAAAAAGGCCCCGACAAATTTTGTAAAGATTGACAGACTTTGTTTTAAATACTTGTGGATTTTCAATGAATGCATTTTATCAGTGAATAAAATTATACATTTTCAGCAACTTTTAAATCTTTGTATTTGAATGCAGAAAGAGAATCTCTGTTGGGATAAATCTGTTTGTGTTGAATGTGTTGCTTCTTTGATTATCCACTTTTCATATGTCTGTGAATGAATGTGATTAGTAATTATTTTGTTAACTTTGTGTGGATCTGATTCCCCTTGTCCCGTGAGACACTAGAGAGACTCAATCAAAGTCCATGATTTTATCTGTTCTTTAATTAGAAATTCTGAGAAGTAAAGTTATTTTTTATTGTAAATGTAAAGACGTAAATCGTGCTAACTTCAAAAATATCTGAAATGCTCTTTATTCTTAAATAAGCTCATAAATCAGTTAATAAGTCTATTACATTCCACTTTTCCATTAATAGCTTCAATTAATCATTCCATTCAGATCATAATAAACATGAAATTTCTATAAAAGATAAAGATTCTTCATTCAATAAATCGATAAAAGTATTATCTCATTCATACAATACTTAAGCTTTTCAAGTTTCCATAAGTTCAATAATAAATATTACAAAGTAAAGGGTGAGATGTTTATGTTGATCTGCAACCCAAGCTATCACCAGTGCAATCTTTAGCATGAAGATGAGAACAAGATTCAGGCGCTTTTTCTGCCCAACCTTGAAGCTTACGCTTCCCTAGAATTCTTGGTCAATCAAGAATACCCGATCCTGCATGAATTGCTTAGCAAAAGAATTCGAAAGGCAAGATGGAATCTGGTGCGTGCCTAGATGATACATGCATTTTCAATTTTCTAATTCTATTAAGAAACAAGCATTCATTATCAATCAAGGATATGGTAGAGAGCATAAAATAAAAGAATTCCATCTATTTCAATGGTTTATTCAATTTGATTACTCGGCTGAGTATAATGCCATGCACAACAAAAATAGATAGTTGGAAAAGCAACTATTCTCTCTATAATCCACATTCGGCACCCATCCTGGAAGGTAACTTTCCACAAACACAAGCCTATCTAGCTTTGTTCACATAAATCTTAAAATAAATTTATTCAGAAGACAATCTTTCGCCTTTCAATTCTAGTTTCCTATTTCTTGCAAGATAAAAAATATAATGCTAAGAAGACAATCTTTCGTTTGAATAGAAATTGAAAGAATAACTCTTTTATTACAACCAATCCTATCTGACAGGAAACAATCTTTTATGGATAATCAAATATACATCTGAAACAAAACAATCTTTCCATTCTATCTTTCAAGCAACTTAAAGATAAGAATTAAATATTAAGAAGGTGTAACACATGTATGAATCTTTACATAGAAATTGAATAAAATGAGCACACACTCTTTTATTCAATTATCAAACATTTAAATAATGTAATCATTAATGTGCATTCCATTTCTTATGGTTTAGAAATCTAAGTTTATATCTTCTAAGCTCTCCATCTTTCCATGTATCTTGGTTCATTTACCTCTTTTCTCAAAACATCATATTTAGTTTAATACTAATATGTGACTTTTCATGATTTCAAACTTAACACACTAATTTCACTAATTTACCATAACGACAATCTAATATGATGCAAGTTCATAAAACGCCTATCTATATGGCTTTTTAAATGAGACACCTGATAACCATCTTTTCACTTCATGCAAGGATCTAATTTGAAAGTGTAAGTCTTTTCTTTATGATATCAAAATAAACTTCACTATTTAATAAGTCATAATCCTATATTTCATCTTCTTTATAGTTCAACTTCAGAGTTTCTCTCTCTATCCTCTTACTCTGTTCCTAGAGGATTGGGTGATCTAATTTCTGAGAGTGTTACTAAGTTTTATCAACAATCTTTCTGAAAATATATCATTATTGCATCTATATTTGCATGATCGTAATTTAAACAATAAAAAATGATTCATTTTGTGACTCTAAATATTACATTAGAATATTTCATAATTCTAAAACTAGATCATTCTTTATCTCTTAATCTCTTCAACAAAACATACTAGATTTGAGCTTACCTCAAGAAACGTGATCCAAGTCTATTATGATCCTTGATAACTTCAAATTGTCAGCAATACGTTCAGATTCCAATGCTTTCCTTCTCGACTCTCTTCTATCTCACGAGCTCTCTATTTCCTAGTCCTTATCCATTCTATATTCTAAAAATTTCTCTGATAATAACAAAGCAACTAACACTCATTCAAGAGCCTAACCCCTAAGTTCAACACTAAATCGGAGATGATCATCGTCGATCTTTTACGACTCGGTCGTAAACACATCAAAATCTCCTCTATTCCATTCTCTCTAATCTCTTGTCACTCTTCTATGTTCTTGCTCTCCTCTATCTTTCTATCCTCCAACTTGCTTCCTCCAACTTTCTATCCTTCCCCTTTCTTTCAACTCAATGATCTATATATATAGTGTTGTCATTTACCCACTTTCCTACTTTTGGGCTATCTCTCCTAGTGGTGGATTGATTTTAAATGACACCACTCATGATCTAATTGCATCATAACAATCCTAATCATATTTGAACACCTGTGTTCACCATGCAAGTTATTTATTATCTATTTTGTGACACCAAACCACTAAAGTTGTCAAGTCCATAATTATAGATTATCCATGTGGCCTTTAACTCCAATACTAAGTCGACTTTACAAAAAATGACTTCCTTAAAACATGCAAGTTAAATAACTAACTTTATACGTGTTGATCACAGTGGATATCGGTGGCTTTATGACTGTTAGACCACATTACCTATTAACCATTTCTTATTTGGCGATTTGTGTATTTTGCATGTGGTTTAAGTTTTAATAGGAGTGGTTAGTGTGAAACTCCACATTAAACCCCTGCCACCCTATTAGCTATGTGGTTGCACGTGGTTTGTAGCATAAATAAAAAGGAGGAGGGGTGGTCAGTGGTAATACTGACCCCTCCCTTTAATTAAGGTGGGGTGGTCGATATTACTATCGGCCACCCTAGTTAAGTTTTAATTTAAAAAAAAAAAAAACTAACTAACCTGTCACTACCATTATTTATTATTTTAATTTTTAGTTTTATTATATATTTAATTTTATATATAAAATATTAAACCTGTTAACATATTCTTTAATAACCATTTTCTATCATTAAATATATATATATATAGGATTTTCATTAAATAATTTAATTCCATAAATCTATTTACATATATATTTACAAGTCCATGATTGACTCCTTATTATTACTCTGATACATATACATATTTAATTTCAAAAGATTATGTATAGATAAAACTAAATTCAAGACGTAATCAAATTTCATGATAATTGGATATTTATATAATAACTATATAGATATATATGTATATGATTAAATCAATTTTTCACACACACACACACACACACATATATTATAATATTATCCAATTTACAAAAGTAAACTCATAAGTATGCTTTTTAATACATTATACATATCTAAACAAGAAGAACATAAAAACCTAGGGTCAATATTCATTTTTGAATCCTTTACACATTTCATCTCTTTTAACAATAAAGCATAATATTTCACAATCACTCATGTAACTTAGATTTAACTCAATCACTGCTCAAATCATGCAATCAATGCACATGTATAAATATTTAAATCAATCATCTATTCATTCCAAGTTCATCATTCTAATGTTAACAAACATTCAAATAAGGTCATTTAAATCATCCATATTTTCAAGATGCAAATTATAAATCCTAATGTCGTGTGTGGGAGATTCCATCTATTCTAACGAAATACAAAAGCTAAGACAACTCTACCTGAACCATGTTCTCGCCTTCATCTGCGTTCACCTTTTCCTGCATTCACTTGCACTCAGTTGCTCATTAGCAATGACGATCCCAATTTACAATAAAATTTATTAATGATCATTCACTTGTATATAAATTATTTCAATGCATTCGACCTCCTATCTTATTTCATTGATAATTCCAATTCATTTGCGAAAAATAAACATTATTTTCCTAATAAAATAATTATGGAAAAATAGGGTTCGTGACAGTAAATTTGTGGGTTTACATATTGAGTGTTTATCTTCCTGGCATTCATGTAGTGCTGACTGATGCATGTGAAAAGCCCTTTCTCACTTTCTGGTTAAAAGTGAAGTTAATATTTGTGTGTGTTTAAAAATTCATTGAACACCATATGAGAAGTTGCACCCTTATGCAGAGGGTAAATAATTCATTGGATTACCCAACTGTTGGTTCTATTTGTCTTTCACAAAACTAAGGGCATACATGAGACATTCATTATAAAATTATGAAAGGCTAAATCTATTAACCAACACACCTAAAGATGGTTCTGATCCTTTGGCTATTAATCACACTCCTAGTGTGAACATTGATTCTAAGGAGAACTTTGGTTACTTGAATCTATTCTATCATCAGATCCAATTCTAGAATGTTGCGTTAGTTCTCCTCCATCAACTATTGTTTTTTATGATACTAGTACTACTACATCCATAGCTCCTATTAATTTAGTGCAATAGGACATTTATTATCTTCCAAACACTTCTAATCGGGATGATTACTTGATAGACATTGTAGGTTTGTTTTGTGAGTCCTATCTTGCAGACTTGGAGGATACTATTGAGTACATACATTTTCTCTTTGATGATGTCACTTTGTCTTCTTCACATGTTGAGGGGGAACCTTTCAACTCTCTTGTTCATTACCCACATGATAATTCCTCACAATTTGACATGACTGTGGTTACTATTGAGCAACATTTGGAGGAGGCACCTTTGTCTTCAGAGGAGATGCCTTTGTCTTTGGATTTTGTTGTACTTCCATCTCCACTAGGTTCTAGAATGTCATCTTTTGTAGTGTGGTCTAGAACGCCTGATTTGAAAGTGGTAACTTTCAACATCAACATGGGGACACCTGAGAAGAGTTTAGAGAATTCATATATTTTGGACTTCCTTCCTTCCTTTCAGGGGTGGGAAGATAGTCTTCATGCACCTTTGGTTTTGTTTCTTCCTAAGGGGAGGAATGTTGTTCGATGATCATGGTCCATAATCTATATCTAGTTTCAAGCATCAACCATTGGTACAGTTTACTACTTTTAGAAAGGCTACATAGTCTTTCTTATCCTTTCTATTTCAGAGGGGATTTCTTCCTTGCATGAGATTCTTCTTGTGTTGGGAAACTTGTTTCTTTTCTCTCAGTTGGGGAGGATTTTTATCCCACTGGGTTTTCTCCTTTACTCCATTTGTGAGAGATTGTTTTGTACATGGGTACCTAAGATGGCTTTGTAGTTGGGACCCATATTTGCATTGTTGCATCTTTTCACCCACCTAAGCTATGCTTAAGGGGGGTGTTAGTGTAGGTTTTTAATATTTATTTTTCCTACACTTTATTAAGAATACTTAGGTTAATAAGGGACATGGTTTATGCGAGGACACCTGGTATAGTCCTACATTCACATGTGTCATTCACACCCACATTTGGGTGGTTGAATATCACACCCTCTTTTGGACTCATTTTCCACCTCCCTATAACCATTTCTTTGTCCCTACCTAAGTTGGTTTGCCACATGTTTGGCATTTTCCAAGTAAACACAAATCCCACCTAATTTGGTTGTTTGGGAGTTATTATTCCTCTTGGAATTATGTCCCCACATTTTTCTATATAATTAGCACTCACCTCTCCCTTATGAGCTAATTTATAGATAGCTCAGATGAGTTCATATCAGCTTAGTTTGTACATGGGAGTGTTGATCCATATTGTATCTTTTGGAGTGGGATAATATCATCATTCTATTAGTGCACCATATTTTAGCATTTCATCCTCTCTATTTCTCTCGTGTAGAAGGTTGATCTTGGTTTTGCAGATGATCTTGGGAGAATGAGTCCATCAGTGACATTGACAAAAATCGTGTTTTGATGCTATCAACTTCATAATCAAGACTTGCATCTTGAAAGCTTGTTGTGCCTCCAAACATTGATTTTGATTCTCTAAAACCGAGGCATTTGAGGCACAAGCTTCGTAATGAGGTTCTAAGAGCACAATGTGTGTCAAAATCACATTTTTATGCTAGTGGCTCCTAAATCGAGACTTTCATCTTGAAACCTTGTTATACCTCCAAACACCGATTTTTATGCTCTGAAACTGGGGATTTCAAGGCCCATGCTCCGAAATCACTTTCTAAGAGCATGATGTGCAAAAAAATTGCATTTTGACACTACAAGTTCTAGAATTAGGACTTGCATCTTGAGATCTTGTTGTGACTTTGATGCTCTAAAACTGAGGATTTCGATGCACAAGCTTCGTAACAAGGTTCTAAGAGCACGATGCGTCAAGATCATGTTTTGATGCTAGCATCTCTGGAATCAGGACTTGCATCTTGAAAGTTTGTTGTGACTCCAAACATGATTTTGATGCTCAGAAACTAGAGCTTTCGATACACAAGCTCTGAAATGAGGTTCTAAGAGCATGATGTGCATCAAAATCATATTTTGATGCTATCAGCTCTAGAATCGGGACTTGCATCTTGAAAGCTTGTTGTGTCTCCAAGTATCAATTTTGATGCTTTGAAACTGAGGCTTTCGAGGAACAGGCTCCAAAATGAGGTTCTAAGAGAACGACGTGCATCAAAATCATGTTTTGATGCTAGCGGCTCTTGAATCAAAATCTTCATCTTGAAATCTTGTTGCACCTACAAACAACAATTTTGATGGTCTGAAACTGAGGCTTTTGAGGCACAAGCTCCGAAACAAGGTTCTAAGAGCACTATGTGTGTCAAAATCATGTTTTGACGCTAGCAACTCTAGAATCAGGACTTGCAGCTTGAAAGCTTGTTGTGCCTCCAAACATTGATTTTGATGCTCTAAAACTGGTGCTTTTGAGGCACGAGCTCCAAAATGAGGTTCTAAGAGCACGATGTACATCAAAATTGTGATTTGACGATAGTGACTCCAAAATCAAGACTTCCACCTTGAAACCTTGTTGTGTCTCCAAGCACCGATTTTGATGCTCTGAAATTGGGGCTTTCAAGGTACAAATTCCAAAATCAAGTTCTAAGAGGATGATGTGTGTAAAAATCATGTTTTGACGCTAGTGGCTCTAGAATTGGGACTTGCATCTTCAAGTCTTGTTGTGTCTCCAAACACCAATTTTGATACTCTGAAACCAAGGCTTTCAAAGCACAATCTTCAGAATGAGGTTCTAAGAGCACGATATGCGTCAAAATTGTGTTTTGATTCGAGTGGCTCTAGAATCGAGATTTGCATCTTGAAACCTTGTTTTTTATCCAAACATCAATTTTGATGCTCTGAAACTCGAGCTTTTGAGGGACAAGATCCTAAATGAGATTCTAAGAGCACGATGTGCATCAAAATCATGTTTTGATGCTAGTGGTTCCTGAATCAGAACTTGCATCTTGAGAGATTGTTGTGCCTACAAAGAATGATTTTGATGGTCCAAAACTGGGGCTTTCGAGGCACAAGCTCCGAAATGAGGTTGTAAGAGCATGATGTGCGTCAAAATCATGTTTTGATGCTAGTACCTCTAGAATCTTGACTTGCATCTTGAAAGATTGTTGTACCTCCAAACATTGATTTTGATGCTCCAAAACTAGGGCTTTCAAGGCACAAGCTTCAAAACGAGGTTCTTAGAGCACGATGTGTGTCAAAATCGCATTTTAATGCTAGCGGCTTTGAAATTTGGAATTGCACCTTGAAACCTTGTTGTGCCTCCAAACACAAATTTTGATGCTCCAAACTGGGGCTTTCAAGGAACAAGTTCCTAAATGAGGTTATAAGAGAATGATGTGCATAAAAATTGTGTTTTAATGCTAGAAGCTCTGAAATTGGGACTTGTGTCTTGATGCCTTGTTGTGTCTCCAAACACCAATTTTGATACTCTGAAATCGAGGCTTTCGAGGCACAAGCTCCGGAATGAGGTTCTAAGAGCACGATGTGCGTCAAAATCACATTTTGATTCTAGTGGCTCTAGAATCGAGACTTGCATCTTGAAACATTGTTGTGACTCCAAACCTAGGGCTTTTGAGGCACAAGCTTCAAAATGAGGTTCAAAGAGCACGATGTGTGTCAAAATTGCATTTTGACACTAGCAATTTTGGAATCAAGACTTGCATGTTGAAAGCTTGGTGTGCCTCCAAACACCAATTTTGATGCTTCAAAATCGGGACTTTTGAGGCACAAGCTCTGAGAGGATGTTCTAAGAGCACAATGTGCATCAAAATCATGTTTCGATGCCAGCAGCTCTGAAATCAACACTTGCATCTTGAAAGCTTGTTGTGACTCCAAACACTGATTTTGATACTCAAAAATTTGGGCTTTCAATGCCCAAGCTCCGAAATGAGGTTCTAAGGGTACGATGTGCATCAAAATCATGTTTTGACACTAGCAGCTCCAGAATCAGGACTTGCATCTTGAAATATTGTTGTTCCTCTAGACATCGATTTTGATGCTCTAAAACTAGGGCTTTCAAGGCACAAGCTCAAAAATGAGGTTCTAAGAGAATGATGTGCATCAACATCGTGTTTTGACACTAGCAGCTCTGGAATTGGGACTTGTGTTTTGAAAGCTTGTTGTGCCTCCAAAAACTAATTTTGATGCTCCAAAATTGGGGCATTCAAGGCACAAGCTTTGAAACAAGGTTCTAAGAGTACGATGTGTGTAAAAATCTCTTTTTGATTCTAGCAGCTCTGAAATCAAGATTTGTGTCTTGAAACCTTGTTGTGCATCCAAACACCAATTTTGATGCTCTAAAACTGGGGCTTTCAAGGCACAAGCTCTGGAACAAGGTTCTAAGAGCACGATGTGCATTGAAATCCCATTTTGATTCTAGCGGCTCTGGAATGGAGGCTTGTCTCTTGAAACATTGTTGTGCCTCCAAACGCCAATTTTGATGGTATGAAATTAGAGATTTTGAGGCACAAGTTTTGAAACGAGGTTCTAAGAGAACGATGTGCATCAAAATTGTATTTTGATGCTAGCGGCTCCAGAATCAAGACTTGCATGTTGAAATCTTGTTGTGCCTCCAACCAGTGATTTCGACACTCCAAAACTAGGGCTTTCGAGGTACAAGCTTCAAAATGAGTTTCTAAGAGCATGATGTGTGTCAAAATTGCATTTTAAAGCTAACAGCTCTAGAATTGGGACTTGCATTTTGAAAGCTTTTTATGAATCCAAACACCGATCTTGATGCTCAAAAACTGGATCTTTCGATGCAATAGCTCTGAAACAAGGTTTTAAGGGCACGATGTGCATCAAAAATGTGTTTTCAGACTAGTGTCTCTGGAATCAAGACTTGCATCTTGAAAGCTTGTTGTGCCTCCAAACACCAATTTTTATGCTCTAAAATTGGGGCTTTTGAGGTACAAGATTCAAAACTAGGCTCTAAGAGCACGATGTGCATCAAAATTGCATTTTGATGCTAGCAACTCTAGAATCAGGACTTTGAGTCTTGAAATCTTGTTGTGCCTCCAAACACCGATTTTGATGCTCCAGAATTGGGGCTTTCAAAGAACAAGATCAAAAACGAGGTTCTAAGAGCACGATGTGGGTCAAAATCGCATTTTGAGGCTAGTGGCTTCAGAATTGGGACTTGCATCTTGAAACCTTATAATGCCTCCAAACACCGATTTTGATTCTATGAAACCAAGGCTTTCAAGGTACAAGCTTCGAAATGAGGTTCTAAGAGCACGATGTGCGTAAAAAATGCATTTTGACACTAGTGGCTTTGGAATTGAGACTTGCATCTTGAAAGCTTGTTGTACCTCCAAACACTGATTTTGATGCTCTGAAATTAGGGCTTCTGAGGCACAAGAATTGAAATGAGGTTCCAAGAGCACGATGTGTGTCAAAATCTCATTTTGAGGCTAGCAGCTTGAGAATGAGGACTTGTGTCTTGAAAGCTTGTCCAAACACCAATTTTGAAGTTTCAAAACTGGAGCTTTCAAGACACAAGCTACAAAATGAGGTTATTAGAGAATGATGTGCATCAAATTCATGTTTTGATGCTAGTGCCTCCAGAATCAGGACTTGCATCTTGAAAGCTTGTTGTGGCTCCAAACACCGATCTTGATTCTTCAAAACTGGGGCTTTCGAGGCACAAGCTTTGAAATGAGGTTCTAAGAGAACGATGTGTGTCAAAATCGTGTTTTGATGCTATCAACTCTGGAATTAGGACTTGCATCTTGAAACCTTGTTGTGCCTCCAAAGACTGATTTTGATGCTCTGAAACTGGGTCTTTTGAGGAACAAGCTCCAAAATGAGGTTCTAAGAGCACGATGTGCATCAAAATTGCATTTTAATGCTAGCAGCTCTATAATCGGAACTTGCATCTTGAAACCTTTGTTGTGCCTCCAAACATCGATTTTGGTGCTTTAAAACCAGGGTTGTCGAGGCACAAACTCAGAAACAAGGTTTTAAGAACATGATGTGCATTAAAATTGCATTTTGTCACTACCAACTCTGGAATCGGGACTTGTGTCTTGAAACCTTGTTGTGCTTCCAAACCCTGATTTTGATACTCCAAAATTGGGGCTTTGAAGGCACAAGCTCCAAAATGAGGTTCTAAGAGCATGATGTGTGTCAAAATTATGTTTTGATGCTAGTGGCTCCAGAATCGAGATTTGCATCTTGAAAGCTTGTGCCTCCAAATGCTCATTTTGATGCTCCTTAGCCGAGGCATTCAAGGCGCAAGCTCCAAAATGAGGTTCTAAGAGCATGATGTGTGTCAAAATTGCATTTTAAGGCTAGAGGCTTAGGAATCGGGACTTGCATCTTGAAAGCTTGTTGTGCCACCAAACACTAATTTTAATGTCCGAGAACAGTTCTTTCTAGGCACAAGCTCTGAAACAAGGTTCTAAGAGCACGATGTGTTGGAAATTGACACTCATCCGGGGGCTATTGATGCTTGATTAATGGTTTAGGGCTGTGATTGATGGAAAACTCTTCATGAGTTTCCCATCCGAAAATCACAAATCTTGATATCCGGAAGCAAACATCAACTGGTAGCCAGTTAACAGGTATTTTAGGTTGAACATAGTAGTTTTAGTCTGTAAGCTTTTCGGTGATTGTGGTTTTGTGAATCATGTATAGGATGATTGGGCCAACATAGAGACATCACTTTATCATCATTTTGGTGATCCACATTTATCTTTGGTGATTCGGTCAAGTCGATATATAACTACACATTACATTAGTAGGCCAACTTGGTGAATGATCTATTTTGTGATTGCAGATATATAAGACTGATGAAGAAGACCTTTTTGGAGTATGGTATGATTGTATGTGAAGCGAGTGGTGATAAAGAATCTATTTTGGCATAGTTTCACGTGCACAATCTTGATCCAATAGCTGACTAAGATAGAAATAGATAAGAATAGCAGAGGTGATACAGATAGAGTATTTGGAACTTAACCAGAACTCATCCAGGCATTGTAGATGTTATTTTTGAGTTCATTCATTGTAATCCATCTTTGTAACTATTGGTAAGGCAGTGAGTCTTTCAAGGTTGTAGCCCTTATTGTAATCGAGTTGTAAGCTCTAGGAAGTGTGCCTGAA
Source organism: Cryptomeria japonica (assembly GCF_030272615.1). Taxonomy (NCBI): domain Eukaryota; kingdom Viridiplantae; phylum Streptophyta; class Pinopsida; order Cupressales; family Cupressaceae; genus Cryptomeria; species Cryptomeria japonica. Next base: position 457,137,207 of record NC_081414.1, read on the forward strand.
TGCCCATGCATTCCCCCATGGGCATTCCCCCTCATGTAATATTGTTTTTATACTAGCCATAGTGGAATAATATTATGGGTTCAAATACTACTATGGTTTTTCCCATTTGGGTTTCCACGTAAAAATCTTGGTGTTATGATTTTGTGGTTGGTTATTTTAAGTTTCTTCATTTTAGTTTTATGCTATGCTTCTTGTGGTTTAAAGTTAAGTCAGAAAGTTCATTAAATGATAGATCACTAATTCACCCCCCTCTTAGTGATCCCTTATTCCAACAATTGGCATCAGAGCCTAGTTCCTCTAAGGAAGCCTAACTTCTTGAGGAAGGTTCAGGAGATTGAATCAATGGATTTTGATTTTTAGAGACAACTCAGTGTGGCACTTGAGGATCTTGATGCGGCAAGAAATGAGATCAATACCTTGAAGAGAAACCTGAATGCAGCTGAAGAATTCATTAATAACTTGAAGGATCTAGTGAACTCTACAAGAGACAAGAGGAAAGAATAGATGGACAAGTTGAAGGAGAAAGAAGATCAATGCATGGAGAATCAAGACAAAGTTGACAAGATTGAGAGAGAGAATGCTACCTTGAAGAATGAGATGAAATCCATTGTGGCGAGGTTGACAAAGGAGATTGAGGACCAAAAGAAGAATGAAGAGAAATTGACTTAGTCATTGAAGGAAAGAGCATATGAGTGCTTCAGGCTTACATATGAGAATGATCAGTTGAAGATTGAGTTGACACACTCAAGGAATAATGGTCAAGAACTTGAAAGACAGATTGCTACCCTAAGAGATGAACTTTCTATTGCAAATGAATACAAAGAAAAATTCAATTCTATCTCTGCAAGGCTTAATGAGATGTTGGAAAGTCAGAGACATGCGAGGACTTGGATTTGAGAAAGGAGAATCCTCTGGATCTAAACAAAGTAATGCAAACCCTAAGAACAAGAATCCTCTGGTAAGACAACCTAATGCTCATAAATTCAATGGTAGATTCTTTACTTGCAATAAATTTGGTCATATGGTGAACCAATGTAGAAGTAGGATAAATAATGGAATGAATAATATGAACAATGGTCCTACCTTTACTGGTTAGTGTTTCATATGCAATAATTTTGGTCACAAGTCAAACATGTGCAGAGCAGTAGTGAATAATTTTTAAAACAAGAGATGCTATGCCTGTGGGATGTTTGGACATATTTCTAACCAGTGCAGGATGAAACCAAATCAAATGAACTTCAGACCTGTGCAGAATGTTGTTTGACGTACATGCAATAAAACTAGTCACATTGCAAAATATTGCATAAGAAAAAGAGTGCTCTGGTAGACAAAAACAAATTAGATGAGAAGGGAAAGATGAAGGTAGAGTATATTAGAGACAAGAATGAGAAGATGTGGGTTATAAAAGATGAATCCCAATCAAATTATGGATCTACACCCAAATCCAATACAGGATCTTCTCCGGTAACTAGGGCTTTTTGCCTTAGGGTGAACTTTTCATGCAGATTTTAAGAACCCCCCTTTTTGATGATCTGCAATTGATTTTGGAAGGTTGCAAAAGGCTTAAATCATATATGTATATGTTATCCAGGAGTTTTAGTCAATATTTGATGCCTCAATAAGCGACTCCATGAAAAATCAAGGTAACCAATTGCAACATTTATTACAATGGAGAATTAGGTTTTCGAAGGATAAAAAGACATTTGAAAGCTTTATTTTTAACAATGTGATCAAGAGATAAGTGCAGACCTAAAGAGTGAAGTAATTTGGCGATCTTGATAGTAATTTCAATAATCGTAAAGTGAATATTTGTTCCTAGTTGCGAATTGATGTATTTATCTATTTCAATCTATCAAATTTAAAAAACCCTAAGTTCGAAATGGCTTCAGCTTTTGGAATTGCTACCTTGCTAGTGTTGGAAATTAAGGATAGATCCTGACCCATTTTCAAGAAACATCCTTTCAAATCTGTCGAGGATGATCCCGAAGGAGCATTTTCCTCTATACTCTATGATGTTCCTCATAATGAGTAAATCAAGGCATATATTTACTATGATCTTGATGAACTCAGGAGTGCTAACATGTTGACCATATACAACAAGCATCTGGTAGAAAACTTGGGGAATCTCAAGCCGGAATATCAGCACTTGCAGGCCAAGGGTTTCTCCTAGTTTGTACATTTTATGATATTTGATGAGAAAGAATGGATCCGGTTCATACTCACCATAATCCATGATGAATTTATGTGGTTGGATAAGCCTTACCAGATCACTAAGCAAGCGATCTAGGTCGTGACTTATTTGAGCGCATCCAGTGAAGTTCCTCGCCCAAGGAAAATATCAAACAACACTGTGATTGATGTCACCGGTTCTCAATTTCATAATAGAGCAATGATAATCAATGGCATTCTAGAGCATGATGTCAAGTTTGCATCAATGGTGGTTGGATATAAATTTTACCAGTCAAATAGACAAAATTCCATCTCTGGTACAGTAATATACTCTTGCTATCTAATGTTGAAGGAAGATTAGAGGTATGACTTGTGTACAGTTCTCTTGAATGAATTGCTAAGCAATTTGAAGAAAATTAAACAAGACAAGAAGCACACATTTAAGTTTGACATCCTTATTATCCATTTGGCTCTATACTTCATGAATGAAATCCTCAGTGTTTAAGGAAAGGTCCAATGGGCCTATGACAAGCCGGTTGCAATGCAAATCCAAGAAGGGATTATGGGGATTGGTGATGGTACAATGAGGATATCTACTCTATGGGGTGATTTCAAAAATGTTTAGGCCAAAATGAAGAATAGAGAAAGAATCCCAAAAGAGATAGTGGATAAGTATGAGAAAACAATTTGCTTCATTGTTGATAAGGACCAATGCTTAATGGAAGCAATTGAGCCAAGGACTATGTGGATTCTTTCTATGAGTTATAAAGTTGATCCTGCTACCCTAGATGTCTATGCTCAATACATATTTAGTCAGTTGGTTGATGAAAAGATGAGAGGTTTGGCACATTTAAGGAGAAGGACCTTGAGTTGCACAAATAGTTCATAGCCCCTGCAAGAAAGAGGAAAGTTTCCAAGATGGCTGAGGAAGTAGCTGTTCAGATGGGATTCACCTGGGAGGAGGTGAAGAAGGCTAGAGATAAACATTCATAGATGGAGACTAAAGAGGAAACCAAAAATCCTAAAGCCGAATCTATTCCCTTTAAAGCCAAAGTAAAAGAGACTAAGTCTGCCCATGTTCTGGTAGCACCATCTATAGGACAAAGCTCATCCGAAAAAGGAATTTTGAAGAAAAATGAGAAGCTTAAGAAAACTTATGTTGATGTTCTTCGATGGCCTTTGAGATAAAATCTGATGAAGAGGCTGATAAGGCTAAGAAGAAAGGAGAGTTTGTCAGAGTTATGAGGAAGCTGCAATCCGGTGAAGCACTGCAGAGAAAGAAAGAAAAATCTAAACTTTCCCTTACTGGAAGACCCAAGAGAGGAAGGAAGATTACAACTTAACTTGATAAAGATCTTGAGTCCAGTGATCGGCAAGGTAAATACACATTTGTTCCTCCATTGACAATAGATCAACTAATTGATGAGATAATTCTTGATGGAAATTTGAAGAATATTGAAGTATATTATGAAAACCTAGATGAGGCAGATCTGAGAAAAGTTGAAGAAGTTGTTGTTTTTTATTTGCATAACTTTAGCAAAACATTTATTGAGCTTGAGCGCAGTATCCCTAAATATTTATACAATATTATTGATGCAAGGAGACCGACTACCTACAAAATTGATAAAGAAATGAAAGAAAGAGAATTGATTAATGTTTGCACCTGTTTATCCCAAGATGAAGCCAAAAGGCTCATTGAGGAAGCTAATAAGAAAGGATTCAGAAGCAAAAATAGGGTGAATAGGTTGATGATTAGAAGGATTGAAGAGGTGAGGAAAGATACTGAGGATATCTAGAGAAGAATCACGAAGAACAATCCTTTGTATAGTGATGCAGTTCGGACTTCCCATCTAGAAGTTAAGGAAGGTGATCTAAAGGATGAAACTCAGACCAAGGGGCATATGAAAGAACAAGGAAATGCAATCACTGATGCTAAGACCAGTATGAATCCTCTAGTGGTAGATAGTTTTGAGGTTCTTGGGATCCAGAAGGATGATATTGCACCAACTGGTAACATCAGTGCACTAGATAAAGGGGGTGTTTTTAAGGTAAAGGAGTCTGAGAAGATAGAGGTGAAGGATGCAGAGGTAGATAAAGGGAAGGGAGTTATTGATCCGACAATTGATACTCCTCTAGTCATAAGGACCCTACCCCAAATCTCTATTAATCTTGATGGTCCTTTAGATCTTGGACAAATGTCTCCAACAAAGAAGTTGATGCTTGTAGCGGCTGTTCAGGCTCAGGCTAGTCAGGATCTAGTCAAGTCTAAAAATGAGGACAAAAAGCTTATTTTGATGATGGTTAATGTTTTGCAGAAGGTGGCTCTAGGTGTGCAACTTGACCCTAACTCTAGCCCCTTTGATATTACTTAAATTGATAAATAATGTAAATAATGTTGGCATTGCATGAAGATTGCATTAATGAAGTAGTGCTGTCATTGATGTCAATAGTAACCGGTAATGGAGTTGTATTGCAACCGGTAATGATGCAGTAAAGAAACCCATAGTAGAGGCAACTGGTAGTGTTATTGAAGTAGAGTGATCATCTAGTAACCCTAACCAGTTGATAAGCCGAACCCTAACCGATGGAGCTTGGTGAATCGGTTGTGATGTTCTATGACCGAATGATGATTGGAGATGAAGATGCCACATATGCATGATGCGTGTGATGAGTTTCAAAGTGGTTTTGGTGCATCAAGATAACTGTTTATCTTGGGAATGATCAAATGCATAACATGAAGTGAAAAATGTATGATGAGCTATAGGATCCAATGTGCAATGATCCAAGAGCGGTTGAAGTTTTCTAGAACAATGTGTAGTTGATTTCTATGTAATCCAATGGTTATGATTGAACCAATATGTTTGTAATCTCTATGAGATTTGTAGGGTTTGTGTTGTGCTATCGACCTATTGTATTTGTTTTTAAGGTTGATGAGTTGTTTGTAATTATGTTGGCAATTTGGTTAAGTGTGGAAGTGTGATTGTTGCTGAACCAGAAGGAGTGTCTATAGAATGTTGTGAAGGTAGACAAGAGCGATAAAGTATTTGACTAAGCAAGGTAGTGCTATTTCCATATCAGCAAAGAACCTATTGTTCTCTAGCCATTACAATAGTTAAATCCCCTAACCAGGTAAGCTTTAACAAGCTTCTTGTTTTAAATCCTCTAACAAGGTGATCCATTAGCTTGGATTTGAAATCCTCCATTGAGGTTACCTCTAACAGGGTATTGCCTTTAACAGGGTATTGTAGTCAATCCCTTAACTGGGTGGTCCTTAACCTGATATGTTCTTTACATGACATTATTGTATAAGCTTCTAACAAGGCTTGGCTCCTAACAAGGCGAACTTCAGAAGAGTTCAGAATACTTGTGGGTATTCATCCCCACAGTGGTTTTTCCCATTTGGGTTTCCACATAAAAAATCATTGTGTCAAGTGGTGAATGATTTTGTGGATGTGTTTTGATATGGTTGATATGATTAACTGGTAAATCCACTTAGATATGTTTAGATGACCGAAAGTGATCTGAAATGAACTATTACTGATATTAGTGAAGTGGTATAATATTTTGGTTATATGGTATGTGATTTTCAGATCCCTTACATTGTATCATTGATGTTTTGGTCAACCAGTAAAGTTTGACAGTGCAGTTGCGGTTTTTAATACAATGACTAAACTGGTTAGTTTAGTGATTGGATTCAGAGTTGAAAGTTTGTTTGGTGAAAGTTTAGTTTATTTTCTATCTACTTATTTACCCCCCCTCTCAGTAGTTGACAGGATCCTTATAGTTACATCATATTATCAAATACAAATTTTGATTCTTTGGAGAAGTCTACTACTAAGCATGTATTAGATAGATTTAAGGAGGTAAGGATGCATACATTTTGGAAAATGATAGAAGATGATAGAGTCAAATTAAATAAAGGTTTACAGACTATTTTAGATGCATTATCTGAGGGCAGTAAAATATATGTCTTGTCTAATTTTGCCCAAGTTCACAGTAGACATAAACAAGCAAATAAGTGTTTGCCAAGGTAAATTTGTTGGTATTTCACAGTCTTTTGATCCTATTTTATCCCTTACTAGCAGTGTAGAAGGACAGGTATTGGCTCTAAATGAATAGATCTTGATCCTTAATGCGGATAAGGAAATTTTTTTGAGGAGAGTTGGTGAACTCCGAAATTTGATTTCCCCATGGTTGGACACCGTGTTGAGAAATAAAATAGACTATCTGAAGGCTATGGGACAACCAGTTCCATCTGAACTAAAGGTTGTGGAGATCCATGCTTATGTATTCAATGCATTTATCACAGTCTTGTATAACCTAAAGAGTGGATGGGACACTCACTTAGGATTTTTAAAGAACATTTTTGCTGACATCTTCAAGTACTTGTAAAGTCCCCGATAAATATCTTTATATATATGTTTTGGACAACACCCCATCTTTGGCATTGCTGTCAAAGGGGGGGAGTAAAGGTGAAAAATGTGCAGTAGAAGGGTGTAATTATAGGTTTCAGAATTCTTTGTCTAAGGGGGAGGATTAGAAATTCTTTTGATTTGGTGTACAGGTTTTCCAACACTTATCCATTTTTCACGAGTGTAGCCATCAATGCCAAAGGGGGAGATTGTTGGCAATTGACACTTATCTGGTGGCTGTTGATGCTTAATTATTGGTTTAAGGTTTTCATTGATGGTAACTCTTTAGGAGATTCCCATCCGGTAATCACAGATCTTGATATCTGGAAGCGAACATCAATTGGTAGCCAATTAATCGGTATTTCAGGTTAAACATATCAGTTTTGGTCTGGAAGCTTTCCAGTGATTGTGGTGTTGTGAATCATGTATAGGATGATTGGGCCGACATAGAGACATCATTTTATCATCATTTTGGTGATCCACATTTATCTTTGGTGATCCGGTCAAGCCGACATATGACTACATGTTACATTGGCAGGCCGACTTGGTGAATGATCTATTTTGTGATTGTGAATATAAGACCGGTGTAGAAGACTTTTTGGAATATGGTATGATTGTATGTGAGTGAGTGGTGATCAAGAATCTGATTTGAGGTAGTTTCACATGTGCATTCTTGATCTGGTAGGTGATTGAGACAGAAACAAAGTAGAATATTAGAGGTGATACAGATAGAGTATTTGACAATTAACCAGAACTCATCTAGGCATTGTAGATGCTATTTTGGAGTTCATTCATTATAATCCATCTTTGTAATTGATTAGGAAGGTAGTGAGCCTTCCAAGGTTGTAGCCCTTATTGTAATTGAGTTGTAAGCTCTGGGTAGTTTTCTTGAATGCCTGTGCATTCCCCCTCATGTAATATTATTTTTCTACTAGCCATAGTGGAATAATATTGTGGGTTCAAATCCCACAGTGGTTTTTTCCATTTGGGTTTCCACATAAAAATCTTGGTGTTATGATTTTCTGGTTGGTTATTTTAAATTTCCGCATTTCAGTTTCATGCTTATGCTTCTTGTGGTTTAAAGTTAAGTCATAAAGTTCATTAACTGGTAGATCACTAATTCACCCCCTTCTCAGTGATCCTTGATTCCAACATGATGTGCGTCAAAATCATTTTGATGCTAGCGGCTCTAGAATCAGGACTTGCATCTTGAAAGTTTGTTGTGCCTCCAAACACCGATTTTGATGCTCTGAAACTGGGGTTTTCAAGGCACAAGGTCCAGAATGAGGTTCTAAGAGTATGATGTGCGTCAAAATTGTGATTTGATGCTAGCAGCTCTGGAATAAAAACTTGCATCTTGAAAGCTTGTTGTACTTCAAAACACTGATTTTGATGCTCTGAAACCGGGGCTTTTGAGGTACAAGCTCTAAAACAAGGTTTTAAGAGCATGATGTGTAGTAAAATCGCATTTTGATGCTAATGGCTTTGGAATTGGGGCTTATTTCTTGAAACCTTTTTGTGCCTCTTGTTAGGAACTGGGAAGGACAACTGAGAGGGGGGGGGTGAATCAGTTGTCAATAAATTACAACCCAAAACCAATTAATCCAACTTAAAACTTAGTGTCGATAAAATAGATTAACAGTTATAGAAGTACTGATATAACTTAATGTATGAGACAGAAAGAGAAACAACATCCACAACACATGACATAGAGATTTTGACGTGGAAACCCTGTAAGGGGAAAAACCATGGTGGGAAACCTTACCCACAATCAGATGATAATACTATAGATAGTAAGTGAATACAATAATGGGGTCTACACATGCAGAAAGGCCAACCCCCTAGAGCTCACTGCTCAATCACAAAATAGGAGTCACACTAACTACAATTGGATGGTTAAATCTAATAACAATGTACTTCTTTAGTATATCATCTACAATACTGGATTCAGTACCGGTTTAAGCTCTAACCATGAGTTCCAAACACCTTCATAACCTTTCCTTCAACCTTTAGATAATATCTGCGTGATTTGCACAAGGATCTTCTCTTCACAATCATCTTCAATATTCACACACACTCATTCACAATGATCTTCAAATAAGATCTTACAAATATTTATACAAAACCCTAAGACCTCATCATAAGGTCGGCTCACTAAAGATATTACAATTACAAAATAAGTCTTGATGCAATATAGTATGTTGGCTCAATACATTTACACACTATCCAATCAATAAACCATTTCCAAAATGTGTCATGCTGATATGGAACATGATATCTTGTACCGGTCCATAACCTAGACCTATCTGTTTGTAAAGGCAAATATGTGAACCCGATTAGTCCAATAAGAAAAACACCAAATGTAAACATCTAATCCATGTCTTTGACATAACAAAATGATCTCCAGATGATAACAAGTCACCATCAACTTCCTGAGCTACCGATGAAACATATATCGGTGACTGCGCATAAGCCAATATCCATGTCAGGACCACAATGTGTCGGTTCAACAACAAACCAATATAACCAGAGTGCCAAATGAACAATGTCGACCTCCAGAGAGATAAGTGTTGACATCAATGACAAAACCAATGCAACACATGACGAATTCATCCATAACACCAAAAATATCCCCCTTTGGAATTGATGGCAACACTAGATGGAAAAACATCTAAGTGCCAAAAACACAATGCCAAAAACCAACAATCTCCCAAAATAGATCAATCAAAGTTCTGTGCCAAAAACAAAAATAATACAACCAAAACCAAAAATACATCTCTCCCCAAGTACAATGTTTTTCCATAGATATCTCTCCCCCTTTGACATCAAATGCTAAAGTAGTCAAGAATCAAAACATAACATACAACTAAATACCCCCCCTGAGAAGTAGCTCTCCTTCATCAAAGTTGGAAAAAGATTTTTCTATTAGTCCTTGTCGGTTTGATGCCAATATTCATCAATCAAGTCTCTGTCGATGGGGAAATTACCCCAAGATGCTCTCTGAGATATTCAAATGTTTCCTTAGGCAAAGGCTTTGTAAAGATATCTGCAATTTTCTCTTTAGTATTCACATAAACCAATCTCACTTCATTTGCTTCAACATTCTCTTTCAGAAAATTGTACTTAATAGAAACATGCTTTATTTTAGAGTGAAATACCGGATTCTTTGATACATCAATTGCTGCTGAATTATCACAATGAATAATTATTGGTTCTTTGCATTTTACCTTGATATCCTTCAACATTTGCTTGATCTATAATACCTGAGTGCAATTAGTTGCTGATGCAACATATTCTGTTTCTGCTATAGATAATGATGTACAAGTCTACTTCTTTCTAATCCATGGAATTAATCTTCTGCCAAGAAAGAATGCATCGCCAGTGGTACTCTTTCTATCATCTACATCTCCTACCCAATTTGCATTTGTATATGCACATAACTCAAAATTGTCATTCTTAGGATACCATAAACCAAGATTTGTTGTGCCTTGTAGGTACCAGAAAATCCTTTTTACTGTACTTTCATGATTTTCTTTAGGATTGCTTTGAAATCTTGATACAATACACACTGCATTCATTATATCAGGTTTGGTTTGTGTCAAATACAGTAATCCTCCAATCATAGATTTGTACCTTGTCGGATCTATAGGAGATGAATCATCCTTTAATGTCCATTTATCTGTTGTAGTCATAGGAGTGCTTACCGGTTTGGAGTTTTCCATTCCAAATTTCTTCAAAATTTCCTTCAAGTATTTTGTTTTACATATGAATATACCTTTATCTATTTGAGAAATCTGCAAACCTAGAAAACTTTTTATCTCTCCAATCATAGACATTTCAAACTCTTCCTGCATCTTGTTAGCAAAGTCTTTACATAACTCTTCTTCACCTCGAAAAATGATATCAACCACAAATAATTCAATAACCAAAATGTCATTATTGGTGATTTTGTAATACAAATTATTGTCAGCATTACCTTTAGTGTATCCACGCTTTAAAAGGTATTTATCCAGTCTAGCATACCAAGCTCCAGGAGCTTGCTTCAATCCATATAAAGATTTCCTTAACCTACAAACCATATCCTTAACATCTGTTAATGAAAATCCATCAGGTTGTTCAATGTAAACTTCTTTTTCAAGATCTCCATTAAAAAATGCACATTTTACATCCATCTGATAAACTTTATAGTTCTTCTGAGCTGCAAATGCAAGAAATAATCTTATTGCTTCAATTCTGGCTACTGGTGCAAAAGTTTCATTATAATCAATTCCTTCTTTCTAAGAATAACCTTTACAAACTAATCTTGCATTATTTCTGATTACTTCACCATCCTCATTAAGTTATATCTATGGAAAAACATTGTACTTGGGGAGAGATGTACTTTTGGTTTTGGTTGTATTGTTTCTATTTTTGGCACAAAACTTTGATTGATCTATTTTGGGAGATTGTTGGTTTTTGGCATTCTGTTTTTGGCACTTAGATATTTTTCCATCTAGTGTTGCCATCAATTCCAAAGGGGGAGATTATACATATTATGGATGACTTTGTCATGTGTTGCATTGGTTTTTTCATTGATGTCAACACTTATCTCTCTAGAGGTCTACATTGTTGATTTGGCACTCTGGTTATATTGGTTTGTTGTTGAACCGACACATTGTGGTCCCGACATGGATATTGGCTTATGCACAGTCACCGATATATGTTTCATTGGCAGCTTAGGAAGTTGATGATGACTTGTTATCATCTGGAGATCATTTGGTTATGTCAAAGACATGGATTGGATGTTTACATTTGGTGTTTTTCTTATTGGACTAATCGGGTTCACACATTTGCCTTTACCGGCAGATAGGTCTAGGTTATGGACTGGTACAAGATATCATGTTCCAGATCAGCACGACGCATTTTGGAAATAGTTTATTGATTGGATAATGTGTAAATGTATTGAGCCAACATACTGTATTGCATCAAGACTTATTTTGTAATTATAATATCTTTAGTGAGACGACCTTATGATGAGGTCTTAGGGTTTTGTATAAATAATTGTAAGATCTTATTTGAATATCATTGTGAATGAGTGTGTGCGAATATTGAAGATCATTGTGAAGAGAAGATCCTTGTGCAAATCACGCAGATATTATCTAAAGGTTGAAGGAAAGGTTATGAAGGTGTTTGGCACTCATGGTCAAAGATTAAACTGGTACTGAATCCAACATTGTAGATGTTCAACTGAAGCAGTACATTGTTATTGGATTTAACCATCCAATTGTAGTCAGTGTGACTCCTATTTTGTGATTGAGTAGTGAACTCTAGGTGGTTGGCCTTTCTGCAAAAAGAGGACTAGGCTCTGATACCAATTGTTAGGAACCGGGAAGGACAACTGAGAGGGGGGGTGAATCAGTTGTCAATAAATTATAACCCAAAACCAATTAGTCCAACTTAAAACTTAGTGCCGGTAAAACAAACTTAATACCGGTAAAACAAATTAACAACTATAGCAATACCGGTATAACTTAATGCATGAAACAGAAAGAGAAACAACATCCAAAACACATGACACAAAGATTTTGACATGGAAACCTTGTAAGGGGAAAAACCATGGTGGGAAACCTTACCCATTATTAGATGATACTACTATAGATAGTAGGTGAATACAATAATGGGGTCTGCACATGCAGAAAGGCCAATCGCCTAGAGCTCATTGCTCAATCACAAAATAGGAGTCACACTGACTACAATTGGATGGTTAAATCCAATAATAATGTAATGCTTCAGTATAGAATCTACAATGTTGGATTAGTACCGGTTTAAGCTCTGACCATGAGTGTCAAACACCTTCATAACCTTTCCTTCAACCTTTAGATAATATCTGTGTGATTCGCACAAGGATCTGCTCTTCACAATGATCTTCAAATAAGATCTTGCAATTATTTATACAAAACCCTAAGACCTCATCATAAGGTTGGCTCACTAAAGATATTACAATTACAAAATAAGTCTTGATGCAATACAGTATGTCGGCTCAATACATTAACACATTATCCAATCAATAAACCATTTCCAAAATGTGTCGTGCTGATCTGGAACATGATATCTTGTAGCGGTCCATAACCTAGACCTATCGCCGGTAAAGGCAAATATGTGAACCCGATTAGTCCAATAAGAAAAAACCAAATGTAAACATCCAATCCATGTCTTTGACATAACCAAATGATCTCCAGATGATAACAAGTCATCATAAATTTCCTAAGTTGTCGGTGAAACATATACTGGTGACTGTGCATAAGCCAATATCCATGTCAGGACCACAATGTGTCGGTTCAACAACAAACCAATATAACCAGAGTACCAAATCAACAATGTAGACCTTGAGAGAGATAAGTGTTGACATCAATGACAAAACCAATTCAACACATGATGAAGTCATCCATAATACCAACACCTCTAACACCAATTTTGATGCTCTGTAATCAGGACTTTCGTGGCTCAAGCTCTGAAACAAGGTTCTAAGAGCATGATGTGCATTAAAATTGTGTTTTGATGCTACTAGCTCCATAATCAGGACTTGCGGCTTCAAAGCTTGTTGTGTCTCCAAACATCAATTTTGATGCTCTAAAATTGGGGCTTTGGAGGCACAAGCTCCAAAACAAGGTTCTAAGAGCATAATGCGTGTCAAAATTGCGATTGACTCTAGTGGCTCTGGAATAGGGACTTGCATCTTGAAACCTTATTGTGCCTCCAACACCAATTTTGATGCTCCACAACCATGGCTTTCAAGTCTTAAGCTTTGAAATGAGATCCTAAGAGCATGGTGTGCGTCAAAATCACGTTTTGACGCTAGCATCTCTAAAATCGAGACTTACATCTTAAAACCTTGTTGTGCTTCTAAACGTAGATTTTGATGCTTTGAAACCGAGGCTTTTGAGGCTTAAACTCCAAAATGAGATTCTAAGAGCACGATGTGCATCAAAATCATGCTTTGATGCTATAGGCTCCGGAATCGAGACTTGCATCTTGAAACCTTGTTATGTCTCCTAGCATTGATTTCGATGCTCTGAAACCAAGGCTTTCGAGGCACAAGCTCCGAAATGAGGTTTTAAGAGCACATTGTGCGTCAAAATCGCAATTTGATGCTAGCGGCTTTGGAATCGAGACTTGCACCTTGAAACCTTGTTGTGCCTCTAACACTGATTTTGATGCTCCACAACTGGGGCTTTCGAGGCTCAAGCTCTGAAACAAGCACTAGTAGAAATATGGCAAATAAATGACTAGGTGACTAAAAATTTTAGTCACGACAAGTAAAAATGATAAAATTCTAGTCATTTTTTGTAATACAACTATAAATGACTAAATAAATGACTAATTTTGTCATCGGGTAAGGAACACAACTAAATAATTAGTCACACAAATAAAAATGACTGAGTAAATGACTAAATAAATGACTATTACTCCTCTATTACAACTAAACATCAGGTTTATGCTTGGACAACACACTACTATCTATGATAGGTGTTTAAGACGTTAATTTAAGACAAAAATTTAATTTTGTCTTAAACACATGTTTTATATAATTATTTAATTGTCTCAAAATAAGACAACAAAAATTTTACCTAAAAGAAGATTTTCCTTACATTTAAAATAAGAATGAGTCACATACAAATGTGAAAATATTGGGTATAATTATGTTGATAATAAATTTTGTTTAAAAAGAAAAAAATATTTTGAAATAGAAAATTGTGTGAAAGTGTTACAAAAAATTAGATGTAAAATAAATATATAGAATTATTTGTGTAGATTTCATATTATTAATTTTATATGATTTAAATTATTACAACAATATCAAAGCACTACAAAAATACAAACTAATGAATCAATAAAACATTAACCAAATAATAAGATTTTCCTTAAATTTTTCTTTTCGTCTAGCAGAACTCATGATGTCCCGCTTTTCTGCTTTAGTCGTGGCAGCATATATTCGACATGCAGTTATCAATGGCGGGAAGGATATTCATGCATATGAATTTAATTTTACATTTTACATGCAAATTCTCTCATATTTTTCCATCAGCTTCATTCATGAGATATGATAATTTGTGTAAATTTTTTGAGTGGATGGCACTCTTGCAGTGGCTTTTCCCTTGTCTTCTTATTCTGGTACTAAGCCGACCCGGTGACATTCATGGCTTAGTACCAGAATAAGAAGACACTTCTTTCCCATTTGGTTGGATTCTTTGTTTAACCAACGAATAAACGAAGATGTTGATCGAGATACATATAAGTCCCTCTCTAGTCCTTGATGATGGATCCAATCCCTTCCTATATAACAGTTCCATCCATCGAATTCAATCAATAAAAATCTGAACCAATTATGAGGAATTTTCAAATTGAATTAATCTGGCAAACCAGCCCATTAAATCTCCCTTCGATGCCATAGAATAGGCAATCTCAGCTCAAAACTATGATGCCAAAGGGTCTCAAAGATCGAGGGATGAAGGAAATGGCACTCGTGGAAGAGGAACTTGAAACTTTGCCACACGAAATAATTTAAGGCAAAGATTGGGGTTTTGTGGGTCAATAGTGATAGGGAAATTCTACATGATGAAAGGAAACTCTAACAACTCAAAATAGGTAGAAAATTGAAGATAAAACAACCAACGGACTCTCTTATCTCTATCATTAACTTGTATTGTATCTTGATCACTATCTTGCAATCCATCTTCTTGTTCTTGCATAAATGGGGTTGTCTTTACTTTCTTAATGACCTTTATGTCACTGTCTTTCCTTTATTGGACTGTCCTAATAGTGTAAAGGATTATTATTAATCTCCACACCTTCTTCAACATGGCATATACTCATCATGACTCCTATTTATCTTCTCATTATGTTGTTTATTACCGATAATTGAAGGTTTGAATAGATTTTGTACACCTATGACTGCTAAATCATTGTCAAAAATCACTATATGGCTATCTGTTGGTTTGCAATATGTCGTGTGTATTTGTCATTGCTGCTATAGGTCTTCTCTCCAATGGTGGGATGTCCTTGTTTCAATTTGTCTTTCTTTGTACATCTTTTGTTGTCTTTACTTTCATAAAGGCATATACTATTTCTTTATTTTGATAAGGTGAGACCTTTAAACCTTCATTTGTATCTTTGTCCTAAGACTGTCTTTTTCTAAAGGCGATTACCCTTTAAAACTTGATGGGTCTCATTGAAGGCTTGTCATTTGCAAAGGAATCTAGCTCATGAAGTTGAGTTAAATACCTATCCTTGTTATTGGGACTATATTCATGGATTTTGCTTCATCATTTTTTTGACCCTTTGAATGCTCTGTCTCCAACCCTATGACTAGTTTTGATAGTGAATTGACACTGAACCTATATCATTCCTTTTGGTGTACTCACAACTTTGGCAAGTTTTTTCTCTTCTCATGATACTGGCTCTTGAATCTCTATCACTATTTTTTCTCTTTGTGTGAAGACTGATGAAGATTGAGATCAAGGTGTCTCTTTGTTTTGCTCCTATAACTGGGTTTGAATGACCAAAATCTACTATAGGTTTTCCTTACTGTTCTTTGTGATCCTTTTAATATTTCATCATAGAAACCTCTGCTATAATGTTATAAAACTCTTCTTGTTTTTGTATATTAACTTTCCATTTGTGACTTGGATGTCTATAACTGTGATCTCAAACCTTAGGGTTTATGCTTTAATATCTATGATGAAGTTGATGTGTGATTCCCTGAGATTGTTCTAGCTGCTTTTTTTATGTGTAACTGCTCTTTGTAGCTTTGAGCCTTCATGGTATGGCTCTTTGTCCACTTGCTTATTGAGAATAGCTATTATTGTATCTTCATGTGATCTATGATCTTTATATGGACTATATTCATATACATTCTAAATGAATTTCATCCTCACACTACTCATAGGACAGTCCATTGAATGATTGATTCCATGAATAAGGTGCTAAGCTCATTATTCTCAGTCTTCAAAACTACCTTTACTATCAAGTTTTATTTTCTCTCGAATATGCATTTTTGTGAGGTCTTCTCATTAGAGAGTCATTTTCCCTTACTATTTTTCTTTGCCATTAAACCCAAAATTCCTATGTCATCATGATGTTGTTTTTATTATTGGTAAAGCTCTTCTATGTTCTTGTAGCTTTCACTATATAAAAACAAGAATTTGTCTCTTTCATTGTCCTATGCATTAGTGACTAATGGTTGTCTTCCTGTTCTTGATAGTTTCTTGACTACAACTTGAAATGATATCACTGCATTTCCTATAGATGACTTGTTGGCAATGGGCCAACGTCCCTTGCAGGGATTTGTGACTTGGTTTAACAACCTCATATGGATTCAAATTGTTGGAAGTGGGCCAATGTCCCTCGTAGGGATTTGTGACATGGTTTAACAACCTCTTGAGGATTCTATAAGTCTAGTGGTTGTATCGGGCATTGACAGGTCAATCTTTTGGTACAATGACAACCCTAGCTTGTAGCATGACTATCATTATTGCTGTATCTTTGCTATGGTAAGTCTTTTATGTGAAATTCTACTATTTAGTAAGCATTGAATAGTCAACACTTGTGTATTACCATATTCTTTTTATTCTCTATTTATCTATCAAACATAAGATGTTCTAATCATTGCCTTTTAGGTACTTTCATAGGCCTACAACTACTCTTGAGACTATGGTTTTATGACTGTGAATTAATAGGTCTAGGACTTGATTGGATCTCTTGACTGCTATCACACTTTTTGACCTCTTTTCTCTAAACATCCCCTTAGTGTGATTGTTATATGTCTCATGATGGATGTTGCCAATATTGATATTGTGCTCTATGTGTCTTACACTTCTTGACAATAACCATTATTTTTTGGAAATCCCTACTATTTCGCAGTATTAATGATTTTTTTCTGCAATACTATATTTTGGAAGGACTGTGAATGAAAAAATATATGTCACTACTAACTGCTAATATCCTTGCTTGAACTATTCACTACGTGTTTAGGACAAAAATAGTCTTTAATATCACTCTCTTATACTTTAAGATTTGCAAAGACTTAGTTCTTTGTGACAGTGAATGCTCACTATGTTAGAAGCTTTTATAATGTTCTTTCATGGATGCCCTACGACTATGACCTCTCATTGTTTTGTATTACATTGCAACCTTAGGATTGAGGCTCTTGACTGCAACTTCTGAGTCATTCATTGATGATATCACTTTTCTCTTTGTGTGTGCACCTTGTCATAGTATTTTGTGATCTCTTGTGTATTGGCTTGAAGGTTCTTGCCTTGGATTGAATCTTTGATGCCTTGTTCTCTCTATATCATGACAGCCCTTGTGGACTAATGTTTTGACACTTCACTATCATTTTTGAAGTCCTATGACTTTATCTTTATCCATGAATGTCATGATGCCTCAGGACTGCACTATTACTGTGACTGCTCCATTTCTCTTTTCATCTAATTGGATAGTCTCTTTACGAATTTGGGCTCTAAGGAGACCTCAACATGCTACTTAGGACTGTATATGAAATATCATCTTTTTGTGTCATTCTTTGATATTCCATAAAATGATTGCATTTCAGTTTAATTATTGATCCTTTTCTTTGATAATGACCTTATTTGTTTCTTTGAGACCCTAGTAGTGTTTAATCGTACTTGCTTATTCTAGTGTCATAAATTGTGACCCTTGCAATTTTCAACTACATTAGGGTCCTCACACATGCAAATTCGAATCCTCTAGCCTGGTCAAAGACCAAAGATTTCTCGGTTTGCAAAAACAACTTCTTCCTTGGCCTCTGCATCACCTTGTCTGCACTCTATCCTGGAGAAAGGGGTATGATAGGGGCATGGCGCCACTGTCCCCACTTGGATAGGGGCATGGTGTTAGAATAACCGGTGGACAACTGAGAGGGTGGGGGTGAATCAATTGCCAATAGATTATATTAATCAAACCACTTTATAACCTTTAACCGGAGCACATAAACATTAAATACCGAAATAGCAGAAACAAATATTGATAAGCAATAAAACTTAAGAATGAAACAAATAATCAACACAATGCAGCCATACCACATAACACCATGATTTGTATGTGGAAAACCTGATAAAGGGAAAAACCATGATGGGAAGCCTACCCACAGTTAGATGATACTTCTGCAGAAAGTATGTGATACAAGAAGGGGCCTGCACATGCAGGGAGTCACACTGTCTAGAGCATACTGCTCATTACAAAGGAGTCTCACTGACTAAAGAGAGGTTATAACCACCTCAATATAATTGGATAATAATCCAGAAGAATGAACTACAAATGAAAGCATCTACAATGCCTGATTACAGTCCCGGTTAAGCTCAATACCAGAGGCCTTTGACCTCTTACATAAACCCAATTCGATCACCTATGATCAATCAAATCTCCTTTGCATATGATATTTCATTCCATGACCATGACCACCACAATCACGATCTACAATGAGATCTTACATCAATTTATAGAAACCCTAAGGCCTAAACCAATTAGGTCGGCCACCTAAAAGATATTACAATAAGATCATTACATATTGTACTCACTCAAAATTGGTCATCACTCTTACATTGCTAACCTAATTCTTAGCATGTCTTCTATGTCACATTTGATTTTCATCATATGTTGGCATTGTGTCATTCCTCTAGTTTCAATTTATTTCAAATCCAACCCTCATCAATCTCGTTCAATCACATTTGGTCCTAAATCATTATAATTGGCATTTTTTTTTCATTTTTAAGTCATTCGGATTGGTATCATCTTGACAATTAGACTTAATTCCCTCTTTGTTGGTAATTAATCAATCATTAATTATCAACCTCAATATAAATTAATATTATCAAGTCATTATCAATCAATCTTATCAGTCTCTTATCAAAATCATTATCAATTTTGGGTCTTTTTTGATCCTTTGTCCTATTTTGTTGTCAAATTCAGTCAATTGTCATTAATTTTCATCAATTATTAGCCAATCAATCATCACTATTGGGACTTAATTCATCATTAGGGTTGGTATCTTAATTTATTCAAATCATTTCCCCTAGGTTAATTAATTAAATAATTAATTAATCCCCTTTCTTACTAACATGTCCCTTTTTGAAAAAATAAATATATATTTATCTATTCACCATATTTTTGTCCTTGTCACAATTAATATTTTTTTTTTAATATTAATTGGCTAATTTGATTTTATGAGTGAAATTAATAATTAATTATTAATTTCCACGTCACTCAAATGTCTTCACTTAAGTGATTCACTTTCTAAAAAGTGAATCACTTGTCTCCTCTCTCAAAGGCAAAGTTTCCATTTTCGACCAAGTGTCGAAAATGGAATTGTCCTTCTAACTCATCTTCCACTTGCCATCAAAATGGCAATTTCCCAAGAGACTCCCCTTTGCATGCAATGTCGATCGTCAGATTGAATCGATCTCATCCGTCGAATTCTTATCTCATCTCTCTCCAAATTCTATAAATTGGAGGCCTCTTTCAATCATTTAAAGACCACGTCTCTAGTATCCTTACGCTATCATTTTTGAATTATAATCTTGCTTGCATACAGTTGCATTTTGTAGGTGAGATCCACAATAATTTGGAGGAGAAAGAGAAACAATGGAGGTCAAGGAATGAGCTCAAATATATGGTTTGCATAGTATAATAGTGTTTTTATTTCCTTCTTCTTTTGAATGTTTTGCTAGAATTATCATATACTAGGTTATGTTTGTGGTTGCATAGCTTATGATGTATTTGATGTTTTACAATATTTTGAGCTACATTAAATGGTGAACCCAATGTGAAAATGCTTGGATCTAATATATTTTTTTTTGAATGTTTTGTGAAATTGCAGATTTTTTTGTGGAGAAATTGCAG
This sequence comes from Cryptomeria japonica, assembly GCF_030272615.1. Classification (NCBI taxonomy): domain Eukaryota; kingdom Viridiplantae; phylum Streptophyta; class Pinopsida; order Cupressales; family Cupressaceae; genus Cryptomeria; species Cryptomeria japonica. The sequence goes on from NC_081414.1 coordinate 457,157,684, forward strand.
ATTTTTATTCTAAAAAAAAATAGTCATAATCAATTGATCATGTAAAAAGTTTCGTACAAAATTAAAATAAACGATTTCTGGGTATATTAGATCACGTTTTTACCTTTCCAGATCATCTTAAAATTTGTGATTTGGATAAATATTGAGGAAGTTATGCCATTTTTAATTATGCCACTGTAAATGGTCAAAATTTTCAAAAACAAAATCATGCAACCTTCGTCTAGATTAATTTAGCTTGGCAAATTAATCATGCATTCATGCAAATTTTATCTAGATTAATCTAGGGTGGTAAATTTGATAAATTTCACATAGATTAATCTAAGAGGACAAAGAATCACAACTTTTATGGATTAATTTTGATGGTGATTGATTTCTCTTGATTCTCTAACATTGTTGGTAGCTTTGCGGCAAAACGCTTGACAAAGAATTATTTCACAAACTACTAATGAATTGTTGTAGGACGCAGTCAAAGATTCATATTCAAAACTATGTGTTTGTGATTTCTAGAGTAGTTGCACATTTCATTTCTTAAAGGTTAATGAACACCATGCATGCTTTGTCTGTTTTTAATTTGATTGCATTTTTTAACCCTTAGAACTAGGCCTGCCTCCCGATTTGCCTGGCACTTCGCACAGGCATTGGTGAGAGGGAATGACCCAAAGTGGTGAAGAGATAAAGCCAAGCTCTTCTAAACCACTCTAAATAACTGTGGATGCAACGAAAGTTGTAGACAACGGGTGCTGGAATGGTATTGCGACGATTTATTCACCGGATCAATACCCACCTGAACGGATGTCCTGACTAGAATCTCTTGTTTAGATGCCAAAATCCTTCTATCTGTTGGCTCAGACATTGTGATATGCGCATGCCGAATACACCTCTCATGTACTCCTCAGTTAGAGATAGCAAGTTCTTGGAAAGTGATGCCCCTTGAACTCAAAGCTTGGTATGCCCAAGAAGTGAGTGCACTGTAAGGGGGAGCCAGTGCTACCAAGCATCTAGCTATCCAGCTAAGTGTTGTATTTTATGGTTAGAGGATTCAATAGATATTGCCATTGCCAGCCATAGGATTTGTTGTGAATGAGCATGATTGTCTTGGGTCTAAGTCCAAACATCTTGTCTTTTGTGATTGTCAAAAGTTGAATTATACAATTGTCACAAAACATCATTTGTCAAACAAGTCCAAACATTGTCCAAACAAGGTTTTAAAAAAAGAGAACATTCATCCAACAAAGTTCAAAACATTTTCAAAAACATGGCTTTCAAACACATTGAAAAACTTTGTCTCAACATTAATGTCACTTTAGGCTAGGTTTTGCATAGTCCAACTTAGGTCCTAGGACATATTGTCATCTCACTTCATTTTAGTCCTTTTCATTGCAAGCGTCCTCATTTTTCACTTAGGTTGAAAATCATTTCCCTAAGTTTGCATTTCATTGTCATATCCAAGATAGATTTCCATTTAGGTGACATTCGTGCATTATCCTTGTCATGCTAAAATTAGGTCTTGCCTAGGTTGCATTTTGCATATTCCAAGTCATTGGTCTTCGCATATCCTTATCATTGTATTGTCATCTTGTCTTGGATTCATCTTGTCATATCATATCCTTAGATCATTTGTTGTTATAATCATTGCCTCCTTGCATTTAGTCTCAAAAATTTGGTTTGTCAAACTTGAAAAATCAAAAATTTGGATGATACCCTAAGTTGTTGTTAAGGGAGTCTTGACCTTGTCTAAAATTTGTCCTTTCATTAATATCATTTTTGTCAAACCTAGCTTAGTATCCAAGCATATAGGTGAGACATTGTCAACTTGTCCTATTGTCATTTGGTCCTTTGTCCTTTAAGGTCTTGGCTTCATTTCAACTTCCCAAGGTTGAGTCTTTAGGTTTGCATTCCAAAAAGTTTGTCCAAATCATGAAAAACAACAAAAACATAGGTTGCATTCTTGCCATAGATTGCATTGTCATCCTTTTAGGTTACATTTGTCAATCCCATTAGTTGCATTTCATAGTGACATTTTTGTTGAAATGAGGTCTCAACCTTCTTATGAAGCCATGTCATCACAATTGAGAAATCAATCATGTCAATCCAATCTCTACATGTCTCAAAACTTGGATCAAACTTTTTATGATGAAACAAGTCTCCAAATACAAAAACTAGAGGAGAAACTAGCTCAAGAAAAGGAGATTTTGGAACAAAAAGTGAAAAACATTCAGAAGAATAGATCACAAATGTCCAAAATATTTAAAAAAATTTCAGGTCGAAATCCAAATATTGAGCCAATTGATGTAAGATCTCTTATTGAACGATCAGACATACCAACTCTCATCTCTCAAATAGAGATGATGAAACAATTTCAAAAAAACTGCACAAATTTCAATCAAGTCCCAAATCAAAATTCATTTGGTCAAATTTCATTCAATCAAATCTCAAATCAACAACATATCCAACAGACACAACCAATGGTCCAACATATACAACCAATGGTCCAATTTCAACAATATGTCCAACCAACTATACAATGTCCACAAATAGTTCAACCAATGGTGGAATATCAACAAGTTCAATCAACATATCAATGTCAACAACTACAATCACAAATTCAAAAACAAAACTTGCAACATGCACCAAGCCAAATTTTGAACATGTCAAACCAATTTGATCAACATCTAGTTTGAAATCAAAACATGACATCAAACCAAGACCAAATTCTTGCCAAACAAGTTCAAATTCTAGATACAACCATGTCAAAACCTCAAAAGAAAGGTGGCTTTATTGCAATGATCTTAAGGAAATTACCAAGTGAGTTCTTTGAGGAAGATCAAGATAATACAATTATGTCTAGCAAAGCCTCATCCCCCCGCAAACAAATTGACTCTCCAGTGGCATCTATCCCTACACCTTTAGAAGTTTCACAAGAACCTTCCATATTGTCATCATCAAACAATACACCCAAGGATGAAATTATCCAAGGGCTATCCATAATTGATTGCCAAGATAATCCAATTCATGATGCACATCCTTGTCATGTTTCAGAAATACAAGACCCAATGCCACCATGCACTTTATTGCCATTACCTGTTCTAGAGGACCCCATTCGAAGGCCCTCTTCCTCATGTTCAAGCATTGATTCCTTGCCAGAATCCATCACAAATGTTCAAAGTGCATTTCCTTCATGCCAAAACATTGATTCCTTGTCAGAATCCTCCATGCATATCCAAAGTCCAACCCCATGTCAAGAGGATAATTTAGAGCATGAAGAAACGTGTCTTGAAATAGATGAAGATCAAGATCTTGAAACCTTATCATCCCATCCAATTGTTGACCAGGACCCCATCTTCCCAGACACTCATGATGATTCCCCTATTCTTGTCCATCCTATCCAAAGTCCTATTGACACTCCCTTCCCCGAGAAAGATCAAGATATCCCAATCCATCCAATCCCAAAAGATCCCCTTCCATTTCATGAAAAAAATGTCCTTTCAAATCCCATTGACATTCAAGATATCCCTTCCATCCTTTCCGCTGATCCCATTAAAAGTCAAGAGCAAAGCACCTTTAAAGAGGATTCCAATGATCTTCCTCCTTGTCAAGATCAAATTATTCCTTTAGATCCTCCACAAGATCCACTTGTTCCTCCATCTCCTTGTCCTAATGCTCCTTATACACTCCAAGATCGCATTTCTTTTGATGATCCCATTATTTTTCCCATTCCATCTCTTGAAGAGCTTGTCATTGAACCATGCCCACTACACAATCCTAGTCCCCCTCATGATCCTAAACCCCCTCATGATTCTAACATGTCAGTGCAAGATGTTCATGAACCCTCGACATGCATAATGGGTTCTTCCACTTTGGTGCAATCCGATCCACTTCAAGATCTCATTATTTCTCTCATATCATATCCACCTCATAATGGACTTGCGTCTTCTTCCCAAAGAAAAGAGTATCCTACAAGTCAAGATATTCATAAAGGCAAAGGAGTAGACATCCATAAGCAAGAATCCTTTCATGATAAAGAAAATATTAAGGGTCATAGCCTCAGTGAAATTCCTCAAGACATGGGTACCCCTACTAAATCCAACATCCCTTCAAAATCCAAACATATTCCTTCCCCATCATCCCTTCCATCCATCTTAGGTCCTTATATCCCTTCATCATCTATGCAAGGTTAGCAAAGGCACACATCCTTGAGTAAATTTCAGTCATCCAAAAGAACTCCATTTCATTCATATTCATCCATGCATTCCTTTCCCCCTCCAAGCAATTTGGATGCCAAGTATAAAAGTCATAAGTCTGGCAATCCACATGTGTTCAAGGATCAACATGTCCAATATAATCGACATGTCAAAACAAAGAAAAATTTGATCTATAAAGAAAAAGAAATATCCAAAAGGCCACAAAGGCCCATTTCTCAAAAACAAAAGTTAAAATCTATATGGGTTCCTAAATCCCTTGTGTTGGCAATGCACTCCAAGGAACCACAAAAGCATGAAAAATCAAAAACCATGTGGATCCCTAAGCAGCTCCTTGAAACACAAAAGCCTAAAGAAACATCCAACTTGGCATCCAAAGTTGCTATTCCTCCATCCAAACCTCTCAAATTTGTTCCTCCATCACCTTCTTCATCCATTTTGGGCCCTTATGTCCCAAAATCCCAAGCTATTCCTCCATCCAAATCTCACAATTTGAGACCCATTTTTCCTCCATCAATCCACCACCCATCAAGGTGTGTTCCAATGTTGATCTTTCCTTCATTTCCATCCAGTGAAGACCAATTCTTCCAATACCCTATCCATTATCCAATGCATATTTTCCATCCTTCGATCCCTTTGATCCAATCCTTTGCATAAATCCTTGCCTTAGTTTCATCTTATTTTCCATGTCCTTATCCTACCAACATCTTTGAGCATACTTTTAAAGGTCATGGTCCATTTTTTTCAAGGCTACTATCCAAAAAAAAAGATGCTTGAGTCCTTCTTCCATCCCCTATCATGTGTCCATCTTATATTGAAAAAGTCAAAATGCAAAAAAAAAAAAAAATGAAAAAAAAAAAGACAAAAGAAAGAAAAAAAGTAAAGAAAAAATAATTCGTCCATTGGTGAAAACCTGGCAAACAGGCACCTTGGGCAAGTACCATGATGAAAACCTAGCAAACAAACATCATGCGTAATCTATGAACTTCTTGCATACCATACTTGGGGACAGGGTTTATCCTATCATATCCTTTTGTCCTTCATTGTTCCATTATCCTATCAAACCCCTGTCATTACCCTTCATATCCTATTGTCCCTCATGTCTAGTTTACCTTTCCTCCTTTGATCTTGACAAGGCTGAGGATCATCATGAGCATCATGCATCTTGTTTGCAGCTTTTAGTCTATCATAGCTTTTGGTCTTTATCCACTTGCTTATTATAACTTTTCATCCATATTCCCTAGCTTATTGCAACTTTTTGCCACTATCCCTTAGCCTACCCCGACCTTCAGTCCATGTCCCTTATCCATTCTTGGTCTTGCTTATCCTATCCATATCTTATCACTATCCATACACTCTTTTTCATTCCTTGATCTTGATCTGACATAAGGACGCAAAATTTAAACATAGTTTCAAAAACCTCTTGACATGTCCCTCATGCCATGTTCCTGCTTTACATTGTCATATCCAATCTTTTGTCCCATCACGCAATAGCCCTTGAAAATTGCATCTGCATTGTGTCCATAATAAAAGACCTTTGTCTTTCCTCTCTCCACCAACATTTCAGCAAGCCTATTTATTCACCTATCATATTCCTTGCCTTGCTAGACACTGGGGGCAAAATCATAAAAATCCAAAAAAATCAAATAAAGTCCAAAGAAAAAAACATCGAAAAATGTCCTGAATAAATCCCTAAAAATCAAATAATGTCCTGAAAAAATCCCTAAAAATCAAATAATGTCCTGAAAAAATCCCTAAAAATCAAATAATGTCCTGAAAAAATCCCTAAAAAGTCAAATAAAGTCCTGAAAAATGAACAAAAGTTTTTTTTGTAAAAACTCGCAATTCCTACAAAGTGAAAACATCAAAATCCAAAAACAATTTCTTTGGCATTTTGCATTTTGTCAATAAATGGTTCGCCTTTGTGCATAGGCAGATCGCTAAGCATACATCCAACGACAATCAATCAAACATTGTGCTTTAATGAAATCATGCATTAATAGATGAACTTTTCAATCAAACTAAGCATTCAAACTGATCAAAATTGTCATATCAATCGAACATCAGCATCAACATTAGCTGTCCTTGTCACATTATCATGGGTCTTATACAGGATGTGGTATACTCAAAACCAAACTGTGTCTTGTCTTAGACGGGGTACTGCATGTCCTGAAACCAGACAACATGATCGTCCTATCAACACTTTCAACTTTTGACAATGAAGATCAAGATGTTTGTTTGACTTGTTGGAATTAGTGAGTCTTATCATTTATTGATTTATCTTTGATCATGATCCTATGTTGCTTGATGATGTCACCAAGTGATTTAGAGTGGTCGGGATGGCTCATGATCGTCATTGTTTTGATTTCTGTCTGCGGGGCGTTTCATCAAATTTTGGGGCAATTATGTCTTAGGATGCTTGGAACATTCCTTGTCTGTGACATGTCTATCTTATGTAAAGGGAATGCATTATCGTCCTTTGCCTTCATTTGCCATGGTGCGCTGCATCCATTTTGCCATATCAAATAAAGGTTCTCACCTACTCTTTGTGCATTTGTGAAAGCAAGATTTTTCTTCATCATTAACACTTCTCCATCTAGTTTCCTCTTACAAACATTTCTTCTATCAGTCCTTGTAGTCATCTTGGTTTAGTATCAACATTATTCATTCAACTCTTTATCTCTAATCAATTAAGTATTCTTCTCTTTCATCATATTTTCACTTTCTAACATTTCTTCTCTTCTTTTCGAGAGATCATTCATTCCTTTCATACATAAAAAATCTCTTGAGGGGGCACCCACCTCCGTCCCTTGATCTACTGGGGCATGATCTTCTTAATTATTCTTTGAAACAATGCTCATAATCACATTGTCTCAAAGAGGGGCAAAATGTAGTCACTCAAAATTGGTCATCACTCTTACATTGCTAACCTAATTCTTAGCATGTCTTCTATGTCACATTTGATTTTCATCATATGTTGGCATTGTGTCATTCCTCTAGTTTCAATTCATTTCAAATCCAACCCTCATCAATCTCATTCAATCACATTTGGTCCTAAATCATTATAATTGGCATTTTTTTTTCATTTTTAAATCATTCGAATTGGTATCATCTTGACAATTAGACTTAATTCCCTCTTTGTTGATAATTAATCGGTCATTAATTATCAACCTCAATATCAATTAATATTATTAAGTCATTATCAATCAATCTTATCAGTCTCTTATCAAAATCATTATCAATTTTGGGTCTTTTTCGATCCTTTGTCCTATTTTGTTGTCAAATTCAGTCAATTGTCATTAATTTTCATCAATTATTAGCCAATCAATCATCACTATTGGGACTTAATTCATCATTAGGGTTGTTATCTTAATTTATTCAAATCATTTCCCCTAGGTTAATTAATTAAATAATTAATTAATCCCCTTTCTTACTAACATGTCCCTTTTTGAATAAATAAATATATATTTATTTATTCACCATATTTTTGTCCATGTCACAATTAATATTTTTTTTTTTAAATATTAATTGGCTAATTTGATTTTATGAGTGAAATTAATAATTATTAATTATTAATTTCCACCTCACTCAAATGTCTTCACTTAAGTGATTCACTTTCTAAAAAGTGAATCACTTGTCTCCTCTCTCAAAGGCAAAGTTTCCATTTTTGACCAAGTGTCGAAAATGGAATTGTCCTTCTAACTCATCTTCCACCTGCCATCAAAATGGAAATTTCCCAAGAGACTCCCCTTTGCATGCAATGTCGACCATTAGATTGAATCGATCTCATCCGTTGAATTCTTGTCTCATCTCTCTCCAAATTCTATAAATTGGCGGCCTCTTTCAATCATTTAAAGACCACGTCTCTAGTATCCTTACGCTATCATTTTCGAATTATAATCTTGCTTGCATACAGTTGCATTTTGGAGGTGAGATCCACAATAATTTGGAGGAGAAAGAGAAACAATGGAGTTCAAGGAATGAGCTCAAATATATGGTTTGCATAGTATAATAGTGTTTTTATTTCCTTCTTCTTTTGAATGTTTTGCTAGAATTATCATATACTATGTTATGTTTGTGGTTGCATAGCTTATGATGTATTTGATGTTTTACAATATTTTTAGCTACACATATATCCATATTACAATGATATACCATGTCGACTTTAGACCAAAACAACATTAACCAATCCATAGATCATCCCAGTAACGTGTAGAGAACACGTAACATGATACCGGTCCATAACTTGGACCCAAATAGATTCACCATGCCAAAGTGATGTCTCCAATCAGTCAAGGAACAAACACGGATCACCTTCTACATCCTGATTTCCACCTAGAAGCCACGCCAACACCACTTATGCATCCTATCAAAGATTCTCAGTAAAAGTTCTACCAGCAAAACCTTAAACCCTTACTAGTATAGACTTACTAGAGTGTATGATAACATCTGATCATCAAGACAATACCAAATGACCAAAACATGCTCCAGAAATATAAAACCAAACATATTCCTTTGATCCAAACATGTCAGTAGTATCCAAATGGTAGTCACTTCTGCCAGTAACACTATTTCTTCTACCAGTAACCAAAATTTGTCTGCCAGTAACCAATCATAACAGTTAGTGTTGACATCAATGATAAAACATCAATGCAACACATAATCAATTCCTTCATATTGCCAACACATGGTGCCCTTATCCTTCTAGGATAGGGGCGTGGTGCCCCAGTCCTTGCCCTATTTTGGGGCAGGACCCTTCCTAGGGTTGCATTGTTGGTTGTGCCTCAGGTGGGAAACTCCCCCGATGTCAACCCATGATGAAATTCAAATCCATCAACATGTATTTAAGGGGCCATTCGCTCTCTCATTTGCATAAGTTGAATAAGTGGAAGTTGGATAAGATTGGAGTATGCACAAGTGATCAAGCATTCAAGAGCATTCAAGCATTCAAGCATTCAAGTATTCTTTTCCAGCATTGAGCATTCTCAAGTCTCCCTTCAAGGCTAGGTGTTGCATTCAAGTCAAGGATTCAACCATTGAAGAGGAGATTGATTTCAACATCCAAGAATTTCTATCAATATTAATACTACAACCTCTCTTCAGGTGATTTACAATTCAGTCTTTCATTTAAAGCTACTTCCAAGTACTTTCTTTCATTACTTGGTTAATTCCAAAACTAGGGTTTGACCTAAAGGCAAACCCCCAATCCCAACCCACTTTCCTCTCATTTCTATGTGTAGGTTGTAGGTGCGCAGCTATACTTTCAGATTCAGGCTTCATTTGCAGAGGCAGAAAAACCCTTTTCGTTTCACGGATTTTTTGGAGAACCATGTACGTTCCCGCCATGGTTCGGGCAACTTTTCCTCAAATTTGTAGGGCAACTTTGTCTCAACATATTACTGCTAGATCCAGGTGCATAGCTTTATCCCATATTCTGATCTTGTTATAATTAATTCTTTGTCACTTTTGCATTACATAATTCAGTCAATTTCCTTTCCATTTCAAACAAGAAAGAGGGGATCAACTTAGCATTCCCCATTCATTCAGAATTCAATCTACCATCTTTATGTGGAGAGATTGAATCTAGTTAATTATCCTCTCCTCTTTCTAATGTAATGGTGAAAAGTGCTTGAATGGTAATCAATAGCGAAACTCTCATCTATTTTTGAGGGAAAGGGTAGTTTCCTTCTTGATTTATCATTCACCATTTTCCCACCATTACATTTTGGTGAATCCGATATTTTACATGCTTTCCTTTGAAAAAAATTGCATATTTTTTATTTACAAGTTTCAAATTTCTGCAAACTTAGTGGTTAAATCATTAAAAACCCTATTTTTTATTAAAATTGAACTTGTGATTTGTAAAAATTGATTGTGGTTATTTGAGATCTGAAAATTGTTTTGTTTGTCAAATTCAATATCCTCATTGTCTTGTTCAATTTGCAATTAAAATTTACAAAATTAAGAGGTTACTTGTTAAAACCCTATTTTTCAAACATAACTTGTGCATAAATTGGATTTCCATTTAATTTTCAGATTTTTAATTGTTCTTAGATTTGTCTTCAATCCTAGAATTCAAATTTTCAATTTCCCCCCTTTTTCCCACAATTCAAATTTCAAAATTAAGTGGTTAGGTCATCAAACCCTAATTTTTAAAATTTATTGGATTTTGTATGAATTTCAAATCAATTTCATTAACATTCAAATTTCTAAACATTTTCCAAGGTGTCCCTATCCATTAGGTTTGACCCTTTTCAAAATTGCAATTCAATTCCTCTTTTTTTCTTCAAAACCTTAATAGGGTCCTATTTTCATATTTGCACATTCATTTTGCCCATCTAGAGATCGTAAAATTCTCCAATTTTTGGGGGTTAGCTTTAAAATCATCGTAATATCCATCCCTAAAAATTTTTGAGAAAAGTTGGTCAAACCATGTGCGTTCCCACCACGGTCCTTGACTTTTTTTTTCAAAATTTGAGAGTTTGTTATGATTGTATTTAATAACTTAAATCCGAAAGATTGGCTAATTTTATTGATTTTTGATCCCTCTAGAATCAGAAATACCTTCAAAATTCAACATTTCAACTTTCAAGAATTTTTAAAAAAATTAAGAGTTTAATTATAGTCTGTCCTGATTTTAAAAATTCTGATTTTAAAATTAAGTGATATTCCCTTGGCCCTAATTTTAAAATTCCAATTTCCTTTCATTTTTGGAGATTGTGTCATTCCCTTTCTCCAACAAAGTTCAAATTGTGTAATCATTATTTTCTTAAATTTTGTATTAACCAATTTTGTAAGCTTTGTTTCATAATTCAAAATTCAAATTTTCCCGCTAGTGCATGAGTTTTACCACTATTAGTCCCACCTGTCCTATCCCTGTTAGACGAAGCATTAGAATTAAGGCTTCCCAAGGTTTAACTACCAAGGAGATGGAGCCTAATTTGGGTGACTTCTTTAATGAGGATCATGCTAATTCCTCCCATCCTAATCATGTGCCTATTCACCCCATTGATGGATCCCATGATGAAGAAGAAGCTTTAACTAGGGTTTCTTTAGACCAAATTTCCAAATTGGACAATCAATTTTATATCTTTCAACAATGGATGTCCCAAGAATACCCTAATAGTGAAGCTCTTCCATTAATTGAAGGTCTTAAATGCATGCTTCAAAGTGATAAGAATGAAATTGATATATTCTGTGGCATTGCATATATTGTTGATTCTAATTTCATGCCTATCAAGAGTTGTGCCAAAACCCTAGGTTACTCACAACCTTCAATAGAAGTCAATTCTTCTACTCCTTTGACTAATCCTATGACTAGTATTCCTACTTTCACATCTAACATCATGGCTACTTGATGGGGAGGGTACTCAAAGAGAGTCAATCCTTTATCACAAGGAAGTTAAGTGTTGTCTTAGTGGGCTCACTTCTTCATTCTTTGGTCTATCAATCAAACTAGACATCCAAACTCTCTAGGAGTGCTCCCAATCAGTATGTGCTCACTAGTTGCTCAGGCATGGTTGAGATTCACAAGGGTAAATCCAACCTTACACAATCAATATCCTAACATATGCTTGCAGGGGATGTAGTAAGTTTTGATGAGGTTTTCCAAGGCCAATCATCTGGTTTTGAGCTTGGGTTTCATCCATTTATCCATCGCTCCTTCCTTTTCCTATTTCCTAGGCCTAGTAGCCTTAGAGCCCCAATGAGCCCTACCTAACCGGTTTTTGAGGATTTATTCAAAATTTTCCCAAAGACCCAGAAAAAATCATTTGTGATCTGAGTACCCTTTTGAAATAACTTCAAGATTCATAAAGTGAGAAAACTCAATCTGACTGTACAGGTACAAAACCTAAAAATGGCTTGTTTAAAGGGGTTTTAGGGTCTTTTTGGTCTTCTCTCAAGGGCTTAGTGTCTTCCCTGATCTACCACACCTCCAAACTCCCACATAGGCTCTTCCACACCCCACTTTCTCATGCCAAACACTTGGCAACTCCAAAAATGCTCATCACTGCAAGTACTTGCATAATTTCATTCATTTCCTAACCGGGCTATGACCGAGATCTCCTAGGAAATGATGCTCAATGGAATTTCAATGACCTCCAAATGAAAACAAATACTATTTACACTATACAAATTTTTAATGGCTCTATTCCCAAGGGTTATTGAGGAGAACTCAAAGGACTTCAAGCTGGAACCATGTTTGGGCCTCTCAAACCCTTGCTCAGGCTGAGAGATTACAAAATCAAAAACTCATTTCAATCCTGCAAAAAGACTAGCTTAATTTCTTCCTAAGAACCACAAGAACAACAATGTAATCAATCCATTAAGTGCGGTCTGCTGCTCTAATTTGTAGAAAACACAAGGTAAAAACTTGAAAGATGGTCTTCAAATTATATTAAGATCTGCTCCAGGTGTTCACCAACCTCATTACATTCATGCTTAGGTAATTTATATGCCATTTTTATACTAACACTTTCCATTGGTTTCCTAACCAACCCTTTTCTCAAAGTTGCAAAAAGTTGCTCAATGTTGCAAAATGTTGTCAAGCAACTTTGACAACTTTTGCCAAAAAAGTGCATTTTTGCATTTCATGCTTTGTTTCCTTTTCTAAACCACCTAGGATGATTAAAAAATACTATCATAAAATGTCTCAATTCAAAACAAGTATTTTCAAGAAGTTTTACATCAAAATGCATGATTATGCCATTTTAGGCTTATAAGGGCTTACAAGTCTAAATTGAGCAAATGCATGATCGTATTGACATCCAACCTACTAAAGCATAGCACAAACATATGTGGACCTATGATTAGTCCATTATTCACAAACCAAAATCAACCTATGGACTAACACAACAACATGAACAAATTGTACTCAAAACTAGGTGCTCCTCCACCATACTCCCCCAATGAGAAAGAAGTCAAGTGACTCCTTTAGGCATCAAAGAAAGGGGAATTCCATGCTTAGAAAAGTCTGCCTCAGGTACCCATGTAGATTTAGATGCTGGAAGGTGCTTCCATTTGATCAAGTGCTCCATATAGGTGGTGGGCGTGTGCACAAAGATGATGGTCAGAAAAGTGGACACCACCCAAAAAAAACATGGAAAAACAAGCAGCGTGTACGCGGTTTTAAAATTTGAAATTCTCACGTACGTGCTTAGGTTTTTTCTTCTCGAGCCTAGAAAAGGTAGCGTGTACGTGCTACTTTTAGGAAAATGAGCGCATACATGCTACACTTAGGAAAATGAGTGCATACGCACTGCTCATAGGAAAATGAGCGCATACACGCTAATAATCCAAATAAAACTGCATACGCAGTGCCTGGTAAAAAAAGTTTTTAAAAAAAAATTGGGTCTCATTTACCCATGAATAGCGCGTTTTTAACTTCGTTTTTTCCCCATTTCCTCTCCTAAACCGCGAACGGGGTGCTAGATTTGTCCTCCAAGCTATGGCTCAAGGTTAGTTTTTGTTTATTTTTGTCTTTCTTTCCGGTTTATGCAATTTGTTTTACATTTTGAATTTAATTTCATTAATTTTGATTAGGTTTTTTTATTTTTTATTTCAAAACCTAGATTCTTCTAATCTAGAACAAGAACAACCAAATGCACCTCCTGAAAACCCACAAGAACAATCAAATGCACCTCCTGAAAACACACAAGAACAACCCCCAATTCCTCCTTTTGACCGCACACCCGAAACACAGGAAGAATTAATTAATCAATTAGGACAAAATACGTCTAAAATCAATAAACTAATTGTTAAATTGAAAACTTTTGAACTTGACCATCATCAATCCTTGCCACTAGCCTAGAAACTTTAGCTAGTGGTTCCATAGTTGTTTCCATAGAAATTACCAAATGGGGAAGCTTTAGGGATAGGTGTCGTCAGTTCTATGCCAATGGGCTATCATACGATGGAGTAAAAAACAAAAATATTACTAAACAACAAATATGTGCCCTTTTTGTTGATCCCAAAACTGGTTAGTCATTACCTCTTAATGCAAAGAGGTTTCCCATACATTGGTGTACCAATGTGCAGATGAAGAATCTTTTTTGGCAGAGGTGGTGGATGGTCTTTGATGATCCACCTTGTAATAATTATGAGGTGCCATTATATTTTTTGAGAAAAATATATTGTGAGTTTGTGCTCAATGTGTGGCCAAACTATTTTGACATGAGAGAGTTTCATGGTAGAGGTGGTGGCTCTGCCCAAGATAGACCTGGAGCCCGTAGGTGATTACACACAGAGAGTCACCACCCCCTAGTACCCAAACCCAAGGTGCATTAGGTTGTCCCATTAGAGCTGAAAGAGTCGATGGAGCTACAAACTCTTTAGGTGGTCACAACATTGACTAGTGCCATCATCCAGCATGGGACATCATTAGCATACCCTATTGTATTGGATGATGAACCATTAGAGGGCGACATAGAGCCCATCTCGCATATGTGTTTTAGTTGCTCGGGGATATGCTCAGGGATAGATGATGCAGTCGGTGCAGATGGATCCTCATATCATCTGTGCATGATTTGTGGTTGTAGATGTCAGGCTCACATGGTTGAGGATGTTGTGCTGACAGATGAGCTGATGGACATGGTGTTTGCCCATGAGCCACAGACACAGGTGTGTTGATTTGAATTCATAACATTTTATTTATCAGTCACTTTAAATTTGTAATTACATAAATGAATTTTCATTTATACATTGATTTAAATTGAGACAAATAATATGCATTTCAAGATGCAACAACGATATCCCATACACCTCCGCCAATTACTATAGTTGTAACTTCGATGCCTGAGGTATAAATTTTGTAACATGTTAAAATAGAATAGTACACTTTGAACTCAAAAAAATACAAGATAACTAACTATCTTGAATGCTTGGTCCAATTTCTGGTTTGTAGGTGTTGACAGGGGATGAAATGTCCCAAATTGATGACATCATGCTCTCAGTGATTGATTTTGGCCTACAGGGCTATACGGTATCATATTTTGTACAACTCTTTTTATGTATAGTTTTGATGGAATATGAAAGTCATTTCATTTTAGATTTTTAAAATTATGTTTAATTTATTATCTGTACTAATATCTCATGTTAATTTTGTTTTTTTAGGGTACCCCCTCTGCGTCTAGGGCTCATCCTAAGAAAAAGAATTCCTCAAAGATGCCAAAACGTGGGAAGAAGGTAATTGAACACATTTTTAGTTGTACAATTGTTTGAAAATGTTGAAATCAAGTATTAGTTGGGGTTTGTAGATTGATTAGTGTTTTTTGTCTATTTTACATGTACAACATCCATTGAGCTTTGTGGATTTGTTGAATGCACCTGATTCGCCCGTGGATCAAGAAAGGGCAGAGGTATGTATCTCTACTTTATTTTCTTGATTTCATGATTATATGCACGCATACATGTGAACTTGTGATATATTATAATCTTATAATTTTTTCATACAGGAAATATCCATACCTATTTCATCAATGGCGAACCCTCCTCCTTGCACTAGAGAAGCATCTTAGGATCCGGTACACTTTTGTTTGATATGTAAAATTAATTGTTTTTAACCTTCAATACTTATCATTATATTAATTGTATTTAATCTTTGAATATTTTTTGTATAGGTAATAGCGACAGTTTCTACATTGATGGTGAGCCATCCTCAATCCATTGGAGAAGCATCTCAGGCACAGGTATGTCATTATTCTCTATATTATAGATTTTAAGTGTTTTTGATATATTTATGTTAGTACATTGCATTCATTTTACATTTAATCTACAATAGACCCCTTCATGGTACGGCCATAACGTGGATCCATTTAAGTATGTCTTCAAGAAAACTCCTAAGCGTGACAAGGAGAGGAGAGTGAAGACATTAGTTCCTAGATCAGTTGATGAGGTAATCTACATTTCAATTGCAAAGGAATTAAAGTTAAATGCATAGTTATGTTGTTAATTGTGAACTATTTTCTACAAAAGAATTCTAACTTGGCTTTTGAATTGTGGTTTTGCAGCCATCTACAAAGCCGTGTACTGCATCGAAGAGGCTTGCTTTTGATGATCCATCACAAGTTTAGGATCATATTGTGTTATTTTTGGTCATAGAATGACCAACACATGTAGATATATTCTACATTTTTATTGTATATCTATTTGGACATGGCATATGCCACATTTTTATAATACTTGTATTGACTTGGCAGACATGCCTTTTTATATATATATAAATATCGATATTTGATCCAATAAATGTGTAATGAGTTCATTTTTTTGTATTCATTGTATTTTGTGGTTGTCCTTTTATAAATTTAAATTAATATTTGCATATGTAATCAACAATATGAATATAAACAACAAAAATATATGATATGAAACATTGCAATCGTGGAATATGATTTGATAAAATTTCTAAAATGTTGAATTAACCCTACAAAACTCCTTGTATTCAGTTCATTATTGTGTATTCGTTGTATTTGGTGGCTTCCCTTTTATAAATTTAAATGAATATTTGCATATGTAATCAACAATATGAATATAAACAACAAAAATTGACAATATGAATATAAACAACAATGTGTTTGGTGCGAGAGAACCCTCACACTCGCAATGGTCAAATTTTGTTTGTTGTGTGCTCATGATTATACAGTAATTCTCCATGATTATACAAGAATCAAGAATGCTCATGATTGACCAGGGACGCATCACATATACTCAAAACATACTCACAAAACATTGACAGACAAAATAGTCACAAAACATTGTCACATATTATTCAAAATTTTGCCTCTAAATATGGTCAAATCAGCTCTTGGCTATTTGATTATACAAAAAAATGTCTTACAAATCATCTCATGGGATTTTATACAAAATTTGGCATTACAATATGTGCGATTCAACTCATCGCCATTTTAAATACAAATCATCTCATGGGCTTTTATACAAAATTTGGCATTACAATATGTACGAGTTGGCTCATCACCATTTCAATATACAAAATTTAGCATGTAAATATGTACAAATCAGCTCATTGCCATTTAAATATAGAAAATTATGCCCCTAAACTTGTAAAAATCATCTCATGGGCATTTATATATACAAAAAATGAATATAGAATAATTCGTCGATGATTTATACAAAATTCTCAGAATCATTCTACTCTGAACCATAGAATCAATCAAGTGAGCCTTTAGGATCGACTCTAACCTGTATTGTGTCAAGTATTTCCTCGTGGTTAGATTCATGAACTTTCCATAAAATCTTGTTATGAGGTCTACCACGATACTTCATCAAATGAATATTTGTTGCAACAACAAGGTTATAGAAATGAAGAATATGTTTGTGTTTCAAAGTCCTCAAACAACCAAACATTAGAATTCTTGATAGGGTATCTCTGAAGCCATGTTCCTGTAACAGACCCTATTGGGTACTCAATACCCTCTCCGTCAATGATTGTGGTTGTCAATTTTTTTTTAGGCTCAACACAACGATACAAATAGTAATATGTTCCTTCTTCATTGTTCTCTTCTACAATAACTGCATACACATGACCTACATTTTATATAGTGTTAATTAATACCAAAAATAAAGTATGTTGTACAAAAAAATGAACCAAAAAGAATACTTGCAAAAAAATTAACTCAAAAAATCACCTGAAACCACTAGGTCAAATACATGGTCAAAATCCACTGATGTCTCCATTTGGCTCAATTGTAGTACTTTTGGAATTTGATATGAATCAATGGGAACCAACGGTCTACAAGACCATTTGTCAACCCACTCTTGTAATTCACATTCTTCCCACAAACAATACATGCATGAAGAGAAAAAACATACCATCTGTCTCGTATAAATTACCAGTGAAGTTGAATTTGAACTCATAAATGAGTGCATGTCACTCGATCTTGCAACTGTACAACAATCTAGATATTTTTCAATGTTAGATTCAGTGATCAACCAAAAATATCTACGAACCAATGATATACCTAGATTACCTAGACCCATCGTAGACTTACACCATCGCACAATTGTTTCTGCATCTACCAACTCAGCACCACCTTTGTACTTCAATTCTTCCCTAGCTAGGGCTCTTTTCACACATGCTCCTGCACCATCATGCTCTCCCTTACCATGTCCAGCCTCAGTGAAATTCCAAAAATTTTGTACACCGCTTTTCACATGCATCCTTGTCAACCAATAAAACATCCTTGCATTCTTGAATTGTTTGGTGCAATTATCTGACCATATTAAGTGTCGGTTGTATCATATGTTCCTTTCCCTTAAACTATCATAGAAAACATTAAAGCATCCTTGTACAAACTCTGATGAATGAGTACAATCATCACTTATGTAGAAGTGATACTCTCTTACAACCTTTATATCCTCCTCTGTGCTATCAGTTGCATGCATGAATGCTATGTGTATAAAAATAGAAACTTGTGTAGAGTCATAATACATGGATTGCACTTCATTTTGAGGTTGTAGTGTATAATTTTTAGAGAAATCAACGATAGAGACAATGGTTCCAAGAGGAAACGTGTCCTTACATAACTTGAATTGCTCATCTAACCATCGAGCTCTATGTGTATGCATTGTGTACTCATAAACTAGTTTCTCTTGAAACATTTTCATAAATTGAGTTACACATATCATTTTTCACTAGCTCACATCTCTTCAAATATTTTCCATCTTTAACTCCATATGTGACTGTCTTGTATTTTCTAAAAGAAACTAGTTTCATACCAATTTCATGTGTGCTCTCCAAATGTACACATCTTGGTAAATGTTGCAAACCACCACATATAGCACAAGAACCTTCCAAACAAGGCATCTTACAATAAATGCAACCATCATGTCTATTACATAGCACACTTGAAGTAAATTCTCTTACCGGCTTAGGAGGTGCTTGTATATTACATTCTTGCAAAACATCGTTAGTGTGCAAAGTAGAACAAATATGATGAAAAATATCATAATGCATAGAAAATTCAATATGCATCCTACAACAACACGTGGTGCATACATGATTAATCTTAATATAAAAAGGTTTTGCCATTTCAAAAAATCTTTGAGAAATTCTTATTTGAGGAAACTTTTGAAGGAATCTTTCATAAAATTTAGTTTGAGTCATATCCAAATAGTTTTTGGCATGTGGCTCACAATTTTTAGACCCAATTCACCTTCTAACAACATCTCTTTGGTTGGGTGATACTCTTGTGTTGTCATGCCAAAAAATTTCAATTAATGTTTTTAGTGCATCAACAACCACCTTGTCTTTGCGTTGTAGTCTACCCGAGAATGCCCAAAGAGAATTATTGTTAGGTTCCTCTATGTGTTCCCGCCTCTTTAATGCTTTACTTAATGTTGTTCTACTAACGTTTAATGACTTGTTTTTCTTATCAAACGATCTTTTCTTATTTTCTTGCTCATTATGGTTGATGTAATGACATGTTGAGTAGCATTAGAATCTTTACTACGTGATTTTGAACCAATAGATTGATATGCATCAAATATATTTCTAACAATAGTTCTTTCACGGTTACTTTCAGATGATCTTAGGCCTAGAATTTTCATTGTCTCTCTAAAATTCAAATTTTTAATCATTGAACAATTAATTGACATCTTGCGGTTTGATTTAAGTTTTTAAAATAGTTTTGCCATATTATTTTAACCATTCTCCTACAAGTTCGTTCATTCATTTTATTGGGTATTGACTTCAATATATTCTCATCAATGTCAATTAGATACTTTAGTTTCCTACAAATGATTCTAGGAGGTGTTAACATCAGTGCATTATGTACATTCAATTCATCAAGTAGAGAAGGTGTAATATGTTCATCATTTAATTGATTATTCAATGTAGTATCTTCTTCAATTGCATTAGGTTCAAACAGTAAATTATCAAATGTTTCTTCTTCAATTGCATTAGGTGCATTATATTCGTTTGGTAAATCGAATTGAGATGTTGAGGATGACATACCTTCTTCTCCCATTGTTCTTATGTCACGCAATTTCTTCATATGCTTCCTTTGTCTTTCCTTTTGAGCCTCTCATTGTTCCATCGTTCCTCGCTTGTTCTTTCCCATGGTTGATATCGGTTGACCTAAATAGAATCATATTACATATATATGTAAAGAAAAGTTCATAAATAAACAAATAACCATAAATATGCATCTTATCACTATTTTTTGGAATCAAACTATTAAACAATCACAATTTAATCTTTTGAAACCATGCAAAAACAAAAAACTAATAAAAACAACAATTCAATCATTTGAAATCATGCAAAAACAAAAAATTCACTTACTTTTATGTATACAACAGTGATAGAAGTGTAGACACAGTTCTAGTGGGGCCTTCAACGACCTCAAAAACTTCTTTTGATGTCGTTGAGGCTCTTGGGCAACTAAAACTATTTCTATAAATTGTGTACACGTTGTTAGACCATAAAATATTGACAAGCCCAAAGGTATTATTTTTTCCCATTCTGGACTGATAAGTAGCGCATACGCCCTTATGAGTAATAAGTACTGCGTACGCACTCCTTTTCTTAAAAAAGTTATGGCAGGGCAGTGAACTACTAGTTTCAATACCCCGTACGCGCTATTGGTAGTAGAAAAGATGTGAATGAAAAGAGAGAGAGAGAGAGAGAGAGGAGAGTAGGGGGGAGGGAAAGAGGAGGGGTCTTAAGGGGTCACAGGATACCATATGACCTTTTAGGAAATAATACGACCTCTAATGACACCTAAGAGGTCATATGGTGGGCTAATAAAATGATATATTAAATTTAAAGTTATGAATAGAGCATCATACAACGAGACTCCAAGCGAACAAACAACGAGGCTTCACTAAAAAGTAAGTGTAAGAGCTTGACCTAACCCTAAGAGTATTGCCTAGTTCTAAAACATATGATGCTATTAAATTTGTAAGGTTATAAGACTGATCTCGATTGTGATTATAGGAATTACACACTTGATTTCTTTCATGGGTATGTATCGTTCCAAGCTGTTTGACAAGTGATGATCATCATATACTACCATTGCCATGCATACAACAAACTTTAATTTCTTTAGGTGACAAGCATTGCATAACAACATGGGAACTCTCGCATACCCACCACTATCATTCTATAGGACATCATCTATGTTACTCTCCCTCTTTCTCTTCCTACCTGTTGTTTCCTTCTGAAAAGAATATTGCAGGTACTCTGACTCATCATGTTGCTTTGTTGACACTATTTTCTACATCTACTTTGCTCATTAAAAACACATTCAAGAAGAATATTGCTATAGGTTTCCTTGTTTGTCATGGTAATACACCCGTGGTTCAATTTCAAACCCTATTCCTCCTATTCAATATACACACAAAAATCCATAAGTTATTGAGACTCCAAGCAAACAAACAATGAGGCTTCGCTAAAAAGCAAGTGTAAGAGCTTGACCTAACCCTAAGAGTACTGCCTAAGTTCCAAAACATATGATGCTATTAAATTTACAAGGTTATAAGACTGATCTCAATTGTGACTATAGGAAGTACACATTTGATTTCTTTCATGGGTATGTACAGTTCCAAGCTGTTTGACAAGTGATGATCATCATATACTACCACTTCCATGCATACAACAAACTTTAATTTCTTTAGGTGACAGGCATTGTGTAACAACATGGGAACTCTCGCATACCCACCACTATCATTCTATAGGACATCATCTATGTTACTCTCCCTCTTTCTCTTCCTACCTGTTGTTTCCTTCTGAAAAACATATTACAGGTACTCTGACTCATCATGTTGCTTTGTTAACACTATTTTCCACATCTTCTCTGCTCATTAAAAACACATTCGAGAAGAATATTGCTATAGGTTTCCTTGTTTGTCATGGTAATACACCAGTGGTTCAATTTTAAACCCTATTCCTCCTATTCAATATACACACACAAATCCATCAGTCATCGAGACTCCAAGCAAACAAACAACGAGGCTTCGCTAAAAAGAAAGTTTAAGAGCTTGACCTAACCCTAAGATTATTGCCTAAGTTCTAAAACATATGATGCTATTAAATTTGCAAGGTTATAAGACTGATCTTGATTGTGACTATAGGAATTACACACTTAATTTATTTCATGGGAATGTATCATTCCAATTTGTTTGACAAGTGATGATCATCATATACTACCACTGCCATGCATACAACAAACTTTAATTTCTTTAGGTGACAGGTGGTGTGTAACAACATGGGAACTCTCGCATACCCACCACTATCATTCTACATGACATCATCTGTGTTACTCTCCCTCTTTCTCTTCCTACCTATTGTTTCCTTCTGAAAAACATATTGTAGGTACTCTGACTCATCATGTTGCTTTGTTGACACTATTTTCCACATCTGCTCTGCTCATTAAAAACACATTCGAGAAGAATATTGCTACAAGCTTCCTTGTTTGTCACAGTAATACACTAGTGGTTAAATTTCAAACCCTATTCCTCCTATTCAATATACACACACAAATCCATCAGTCAATATTTTTAGGAGAGGATACATGATAAAAATCAAAGAGGAAGTTGCAGACATGAAATAAATTCACTTACTTCTATAGAAGTGCAGACACAGTTGCAATGGGGTATGGAGGGTGGGAGGGAGAGAAGAAGAGAAAGAGGGATGGGGTATGGAGGAAGGGAGAAGGGGAGAGAGAGAGAGAGAGAGAGAGAGAGAGAGAGAGAGAGAGAGAGAGGCACCTTGTATGCGTTTGAGAGGGGGAGACAATACACTTACATGTGTATATATATGTTTAATATATTATATATACATATATTATATGTATATAAACATATTATATATACAATATCATATTATACACATTATATATTACATATATTATATGTATATACACATATTATATATAGAATATCATATTATACAATAGTGCGTACGCGTTGTTTATAGTAAAGGTAGCGCGTACGTGATGCTTAAACTATAAGTACCTCGTACATGCTTTTGACTGTTTAGGCTTGGAAATAGGCCTGGATGACAAAGCTACAGTTTGGAAGTTTTATTTCCCTCCATTTCTCTTATTTTTGATGTGTTTTATTTTATCAACTTGGTTTATCAACTTTGTCATCATTAGGTTTACACTTCATAAATTGGGTATTTATAAAATTGCCACCATATTTTCACCCATCTTCTGAGCTTTCTAACCATATAATTTTTTTTCAATTTGAACAACAATAACATATTATTATTGAATTTCTTTTACCAATGTCTCCATAGTTCTCACAGACATAGGTGCACCAGTTTTTGAATAAATTTTGATATACTTATCCAAATTTAAAAAAATTTATATATTATTTTAGTGCACTTGATTCTTTACAATTTAAAAAAATATATATATATTTTCGATTTGTTTAGTGCAACTTATGCTTCACGCACGAACATGTACCTAATTTTCAGGATGTGCTCAGTTGGAAAAATCATAAAAAAAAAATACTCAACAAAAAATTACAAAAAAATACACATCTTCTAGTGCTCACTCTTAGCTATCTTTCTACCAAAGGATTTGTCAAAATACTAAATTTAACTATGACTTTTTTGATGCGCACGTCAGACACCATGTTATGTTTTTCAGAAAAAATCAAGGTCAATTTTTCGTGCGTGAAGGATTTGACCCCCTTAATCTTATCCAATTTTGAAAAAGTTTAGTATTTTGGAAACTAGATTCAGAGTAATACAATATTTTTTTTTTATTATCTTCATATCTTGAGTGGATGACTTTCAAATTTTGCCTCCAAGTTTAGGTTCACCTGATTTCATAAAAAAAGTGTCGACTTATACCCCCATTTTTGACCATCATCTTTGTGCACTTACCCTGGTATGCCTTATTTTTTTTAAAAATCTAGAGTCTAACACCTTCTTGGCTTATGGAATGGGTGCAGGTGGTAGGGGTAGGCCTGAAACTGCTTGAGAAACCTTTGAGACTCTACTATCTTCTTCTAGAGGTGTGCCCTTATACTGCACCAAATTTGCAACATTAAAGATGGGAGATAAAGCCATATCACTGGGTAGATCTAACTTGTATGCATTATTGCCATACTTGGCCAAAACTTTGCATGGACCTATTTGCCTCATTTGAAGCTTAGTAGGGACACTTTTTTGAAGCCTTGCTTTGTTCAAATGAACCATTACCATGTCATCAACTGCAAATTGGATATCCTTTCTTTCTCATGTACTAATTCCTTGATTCTTTGAGTAGTGTCTAATAGGGTTGTCTTAACCTTGTCATGAACCTCTTACATGGATTGAGCCATGTCTAAGGAATGTCCACTATGCTGTCCCATATTTCCAACATCTCTGAGCTCCAAAACACCTCTAGGATGAATATCGTACACAATCTCAAAAGGGCTTTTATCAATGGACCTATTCACACTGTCATTGTAGGAAAACTCATCTTGATGGATGATCTGATCCCAAGCTTGTCTATACTCCTTTGTTAGGCATCTAAGAAGGTTTCTAATTGTTCTATTGACCACCTCATTTTGGCCATCCGTTTGGGGATGATAGGTTGAACTGAAAGACAAGTTAGTGCCCAATCTTTGCCACAAAGTCTTCCAAAAATGACCAATAAACTTTGCATCTCTATTTGATACAATGCTGATAGGTAAACCATGAATTCTAATAACCTCCTTGAAAAACAAGTGGGCAATGTGAGTAGCATCATGAGTGACCTTACATGGAATAAAATGAGCCATCTTACTAAACCTATCTACCACAACATAGATTCTATCAAGACCTTATTTGGTTTTAGGCAAACCAATAACAAAGTCCATACTTAGACACTCCCATCTACATCTTAGGACAATAGTAGAATCTTTGGACAAGTTCCAAAGTCTTGTTCAAACCAAAATGTCCACATAGGCATCCATTGTGCTTCTCTTGCATCAAGTTTTCTCTCACAGACCCTTTAGGCACACATAGTTGTCCTCCTTTGAACAAGAGTCCATCTTGCAAGGTGTAATCTGCATATTCACTATGAAAATGGTTTCCAAACTCTTGGCAAACCTTGTAGGTAGCAACAAAGTCTTCATCTTCTTCATACAAATCCTTGAAACTATCCACTCCAATACTGTTGAGCTGCACTTCTTGAACTGTTAGTAACCTTCTAATCAATGCATCAACTATTTTATTACATTGTCCTTTCTTGTGCTTAATGGTAAAGTTATATGACTACAAATACTCTATCCATTTAATATGCCTATGGTTTAACTTTTCCTGAGAATTAAGAAAGCTAAGAGCTTGATTATCAGTATAAACCACAAATTCCTTAGGCAGCAAATAATGCCTCCATTTCATAAGAGATTGGACAAGTGCATACAACTCCAAATCATAAGAGGAATACCTTTTCTTTGCATCATTGAGCTTCTCACTGAAAAAGGCAACCAGTCTATTGTCTTGGCTTAAAAATGCTCCAACCGCTATGTTGCTTGCATCACATTCAATGGTGAAGAGCTTGTCAAAGCTTGGAAGAATGAGTACCGGTTGAGTAGCCACCTTTTTATTCAAGAGATAAAATCCTCTTTGTGTTTCCTTTGTCCATTGAAACTTAGTTCTCATACCTCCCTTGATTGTCTCAAGCATGGGTGCACATATTTCACTAAACCCTCTGATGAACTTTTTATAAAATTGAGCCAAGCCATGAAAAATTCTTACTTCACTTGTTGTCTTAGGTGTAGGCCAACTGATTATAGCTTCCACCTTAGAGGTATCTATCTTCAAATCACCTCTTTAAACTACAAACCCAAGATACACCAACTCCTATTTCATAAACTCACATTTGGCCAAATTGATGGTTCGTTGCTCATCACATAGTTCTCTCAATACAATTTCTATATGCTTAAGATGTTCATCTTTAAACTTGCTAAAAATTAAGATATCATCTAAGTAAACAACAACATATTTACCAATGTATTCCTTGAGTAATTCATTCATGAGTCTCATGAATGTGCTAGGAGCATTTGTGAGTCCAAATGGCATAACAAGCCATTCATAGAGTCCTTCTGTGGTCTTGAAGGCTATCTTCCATTCATCACCCTCCTTTATTATGATTTGGTGGTAACCACTCTTGAGGTCTATCTTGGTGAAGTATTCAGCACCTCCCAAACAATCCATCATCTTCAATTCTTGGAATGGGAAATCTATACCTAATGGTAATCCATTTTATGGCTCTAGAATCAGTGCAGAGTCTCCAAGTACCTCCCTTATTTGGAGCCAAAATGGTGGGTACTGCACATGGGCTGATGCTCTTTCTGATTAGTCCATTGTCTAGGAGTTCTTGTATTTTCTTGGCTATCTCCTTGCTCTGATCTGGTGTCATTTTATAAGTTTCCTTATTGGGCAATGAAGCTCGGGTATGAAATCAATTTGGTGACTTATGGCACATTGAGGAGGCAATGTAGCTAGTGTTCCATCACTAATGATGTCCTTAAATTGTTTTAGGACCTACTGCACTTCTTTAGGAATGCACACCTTCTTCTCTTTGTTGTCTTCTTTTGGCTTTACAACAATGCAAACCCCACTCCTTCTCCTTCCTTGAGTGTGTTGATGAACTCTTTGTCACCAACTAGCAGCACATTAGAACCTTTTGATCTACCCTCTACTTGGTCTCCTATGGACTAAATTTTGTAGGTGGTTCCATCCTTTTAAAAGGTATAAGCATTCTTCTCTCCATGGTGTATTGCTTTTATGTCAAACTACCATAGCCTACCTATGAGTAGGTGTCAAGCATCCATGGGAAAGATGTCACACAAGATTTTGTCCTTGTAGCCTCCTATAGTAAACTCCACCCAAGTTTGTTCATTCACAAGAACATGTTGCCCCTTGTTGAGCCATGTAACCCTATAAGGATCACTATGTGGTATTCTTGGCAAATTAAGCTTACTCACCACTTCCTCTGACACTATGTTGTCTGTGGATCCTAAATCCACCACCACTCTACATACCTTTCCCATGATCTTTCATTTTATTCTAAACAGGGATCTCCTTTGGCTAGGTTCCTCCTTAACCAGTTCTTTAATCAAGACTCTTCTTAACATAAGGTTCTCTCCAACTTCTGAATCCAAACTCACTTCTGATGCTTTCATATTTTATGAATCCTCTTGAGCATAATTTAATATCCTCTCACCTCCTTGGGATGAAGAAGAATTCTCAGGACATCTATAGGCTGGGTGTCCAAGTTGATGGCAATTGTAGCACTTCATAGTGGTGAAATAGGACCCTCTTCCTGATCCACTAGACCTTCCTCTACTAGAGTTGCTAGATCCCCTTCCTCTATATCTTCTCTTGCTATTGGAATCCCCACTTTTATCAACCAACTTGGAGTCCCCTAGGGATCTTTGGTCTACACTTCTTCCACCAAAGCTACCTCTCTAACCTCTGCCATCTCTTCCTCTACCTCTACCTCTGTTGCTTTGCTCTTGTTTCTTTTTGCTCTTTTCCTCCACCTTCAGTGCCAATTTATAGCACTTATGCACGGTATTAGGACATAAAAAAATCAATTCCTCTTGAATATTCCATCTCAAGCCATTCAAGTATATAGCTACTTTGATGCTTTCATCCTCTACCACCTTGGATCTCAGACACAACTTCTGAAATTCCTCGGTGTAGCTACTCACATCCAAATCTCTTTGCCTCAATTTTGTCTCCTCTTGTGCAACTAGATCTCATAATCTTTAGGGATGTATGCTTCTTTCACCTTGGCTAACATGCCTTTCCAAGTGGCTATTAGGTTCTTACCCTCTTTTTGCCTCTCTTCCTAGATGAATTTCCACCAAGTCAAGCTTGTTCCTCTCAATCTAGACTTGGCCACTTTCACCTTTTATGCCTCACTGATCCCATCACATTCAAAGTGATTCTCCAATCCCTCTATCCATTCCATGACTATCTCGGGCTCCATTTTTCCACAAAAAAGTGGCACTCCTTCTAGGGATTTTCCTCCTAAGGGTTTGATTGCTTTAAGGAAAGTTTCTTTAGGTAGAATAGGGTATGGTTCAGGTGTTCTATCCTCTTCTACGACTTCTTTACCCTTCCTTTCATTAAACTTAATTGACACTTTCTCAGTTTTGTCTTCCACTGCGTCTAGTTTGCTCTCCAATTGTAATAATCTTTCCCCGAGGAGCCTATTTTCTTCCTCTTGATCTTCTACCTTCTTGGCTAGCTCTACATTGGTAACCATCCTTAAACTATTCTCTCCTACTGATTCAGTGTCTGTCATGTACTACCTTCTTCCCAAATCTTGGTTTCTCTGATGCCACTATGATGGGGAGGGTACTCAAAGAGAGTCAATCCTTTATCACAAGGCAGTCAAGTGTTGTCTTAGTGGGCTCACTTCTTTATTCTCTAGTCTATCAATCAAAATAGACATCCAAACCCTATAGGAGTGCTCCCAATCAGTATGTGCTCACTAGTTGCTTAGGCATGGTTGAGATTCACAAGGGTAAATCCAACCTTACACTATCAAACTCCTAACATATGCTTGCAAGGGATGTAGTAAGTGTTCATGAGTTTTTCCAAGGCCAATCAACTGGTTTTGAGCTTGGGTTTCATCCATATCTCCATTGCTCATTTCTTTTCCTATTTCCTAGGCCTAGTAGCCCTAGAGCCCCCCAATTAACCCTACCTAACTGGTTTTTGAGGATTTATTCAAAATTTTCCCAAAGACCTAGACAAAATCATTTGTGATCTGAGTAGCCTTTTGGAATAATTTCAAGATTCATAATGTGAGAAAACTTAGTCTGACCGTACAGGTACGAAACCCAAAAATGGCTTGTTTTAAGGGGTTTTAGGGTCTTTTTGGTCTTCTCTCAAGGGTTTAGTGTCTTCCCTGATCTACCACACCTCCAAACTCCCACATAGGCTCTGCCACACCCCACTTGCTCATGCTAAACACTTGGAAACTCCAAATCTGCTCATCCCTACAAGCACTTGCATAATTTTATTCATTTCCTTACTGGGCTATGACTGAGCTCACCTAGGAAATGATGCTCAATGGACTTTCAATGACCTCCAAATGAAAAAAAATACTATGTAAAATATACAAAGGTTCCATGGATCGAGTCCCAAGGGTTATTGAGGATAACTCAAAGGACTTCAAGCTGGAACCATGTTTGGGCCTCTCAAACCCTTGCTCAGGCCGAGAGCTTACAAAATCAAAAACTCAATTCAATCCTACAAAAAGACTAACTTAATTGTTTCTTGAGAACAAAAAGAGAATATACAAAACAAATATTCAAGAACAACAATGTAATCAATCCATTAAGTGCGATCTACTGCTCTAATTTTTAGAAAACACAAGGTAAAAACTTGAAAGATGGTCTTCAAATTGTATTAAGATCTGCTCCAGGTGTTCACCAAAATCATTACATTCATGCTTAGTTAATTTATATGCCATTTGTGGTCTAACTAACTCTCCATCGGTTTCCTAACCAACCCTTTGCTCAAAGTTACAAAAAGTTGCTCAACGTTGCAAAATGTTGTCAAGCAACTTTGACAACTTTTGCCAAAAAAGTGCATTTTTGCATTTCATTCTTTGTTTCATTTTCTAAACCACCTAGGATGATTAAAAACTACTATCATAACATTTCTCAATGCCAAACAAGGATTTTCAAGAGGTTTTACATCAAAATGCATGATTATGCCATTTTAGGCTTACGAGGGCTTACAAGCCAAAATTGAGCAAATGCATGATCCTATTGACATCCAACCTACTAAAGCATAGAACAAACATATGTGGACCTATGAGTAGTCCCCTATTCACAAACCAAAACCAACCTATGGACTAATACACCAACATGAAGAAATTATACTCAAAACTAGGTGCTCCTCCACCACTACTTCAACTCTAAATGTCATTCCTACAACCATAGGTCATGGGGGAAATCCCTCTTCTTCATTTAATCCTCCATCTTTACCTATGTATTCCATGAGTGTTCCTACTATTACTAAACCAATCAATGTGACACAAGGGGGCAATTCCTTCAACAACTTTGTTCCTCCTTTAAGTGTCCCTTTTCCTACCCAATCACCACCAATGCCTACTTATCATAATGCCCCACCACCTTATTCTTAGTCCATGCCTTCTTTCAAAAGACATCACACCACCTTCTCAATCACCTATGTCTAACATCAATTCTTCCACCAAAATGACAATCAACAATCTTGCCCAAACTGTGTCTTCCTTAAAGCAACAAATTGCTTCTATGAGTCAATCCAAGTTTAGTGTGCCCACCTTTGATGTTGCGAGCCCACTTTCTCTTGATATTGTTAAATCCATGCCACCTAAATATGTGGAGATCCATCAATTGGAACTCTATAATGGAAAAGGTGATCCTCTTACGCATGTCAAAACATTTCAAACCTTGTGTACTGATTTTGCTTATGATCAATGATTGCTTGCAAAACTGTTTATAAGAACACTAAGAGATAAGGCCTTACAATGGTATTTCTCTTAGCCTTCTTATTCTATCACTTCCTTTCAACAATTGGCAAATGCTTTCATCCAACAATTTCAAAATAATTTTGGTCCTAAAATCACTTTGACTGATTTAATGCATTGTAAACAAGGTGTTAAATAAAAAGTGACTGATTTCATTGGTAGATATAAGAATTTGTGTGCTCAAATTTATTTTCATTTGTCTGATAATGATATTCAAAGAATTTTCATTTCTAATTTACAAAAATATATCAGGGAAAATATTATTTTGTATGAGTTTACTTCCTTTCTACAGTTGTGCACAACACTCCATAATTATCAATTGGCTATGAGTCAAATGGAGCAATCCACTCCTATGACTCTAGGTGATAAGGGGGAGAGTGTTCAACAATTGTTTGCGAAGTTCAAACCAACAAAAAGCTTCATCAAGTTCAATGATCCAATCAACAACAACCATGTGAATGCTACAACAGGTGTGCCTTCTATTTCTAAGTTTTTCCAAAGAGAAAGACAATTTACTCCTTTGAATGAATCTTTACATAGTATTATGTCTCAGTTGTTGCATAGAAATGTTATCAAACTTCCTCCTATAAAAGAAATTGATCCTTCCAAAATTGCATCTCCTTATTTTGATAACAATTCCTTTTGCCAATTTCATCGTCAACCTGTGTTAGGTCCCAGAGGCAACTGAGAAGGGGGGGGCGGGGGGGTGAATCAGTTGTCAAATAAATTCAAACCAAAACAACTTAACCAACTTATTGCTTAATACCGGTAAACCAGTCTTTTATACCGGTAGATAGTTTTATCAGTTAATTGCAATACCGGTAAATATTAATGCATAAAACAAAAAGACAAAGTCATCCACAACACTTGACACCAATATTTGTATGTGGAAACCCTGTAAGGAGAAAAACAATGGTGGGAAACCTTACCCACAATCATATGATGCTACTGTAGTAGTAAGTGTATACAAATGGGGTCTGCACATGCAGAAAGGCCAAGTGCCTAGAGCTCACTGCTGAAACACAAAATAGGAGTCACAGTGACTACAATTGGATGGTTAAATCCAATAAGAATGTACTACTCAAAATAGCATCTTCATATGCTGGATTTAGTACCGGTGTAGGTTTGATATGCTTTCACAAAAACCTTGCTTCACCTTCAAATGATGTCTGCGTGTATAGCTCTGCTTATTCTCGCATATACCTTTACACAATTCTTCTTTGCATTCCACATCCGATCTTACAAATAAGATCTTACATTTATATTATAACCTAGGACCAATTTTAGTAGGTCGGCTCTAAAAGATATTACAATAAAATCAATTTACAATTAAATTAATGCTCGATGCAATAACAGACTCAACATGTCGGCATAATTCATTTACAACAATAATAAATCATCTCCATAGTGTGCCATGCTGATCTAGAAAAGATAAACCTATCGGTGTATAACCTGGACCTATTTGCTGGTAACAACAAATATGCAAATATGAATATGCCAATAATCAAATCTCAAAGACAAAGTGTCCAAATGATGTCTTCGACATAACCAAGTGTTTTCCATGCCATTCCAAGTGCTGATGATCATTATATCCTGTCGGTGTACTAGATACTGGTGACTATGCATGAGTCATTTGCTTGCCGGTGAATGTTGTTGATTCTCCAAAGTGCCAAAGTTGATAAGTGTTGGTGTTGACATCAATGACAAAACCATACCAAAATACCAACAACCTGGTCATGATACTGAGAAATATTTTACATTGAAAATAAAGGTTCAAGACTTGTTTGATAGTAATATTATATCTATGGCAGGTGTGAATGATAAAGGGAATAAATCAGTTGCTCCTCCTAATCAAAATCTTAATATTTTCACTGATCCCTTGCCATCTCATACCTCTAATGTTATTTAGATTGTGTCTAATTCTCACTTCTGAAGAATTCACCTCCATGGCTCCAAACTTGGTTAATATGGTAAAAACAAAAGATATGCCTAAGGATCCTTGTATTACATTTGACCCTAGTGAGACCATTAGAGCACCCAATGGCCCTTTATACATAATTGCAAAGGTTAAGGATATCACTTGTCATGGTGCCTTGATTGATCCCTTTTGTATGGTTAATGTCATAACTGAAGAGTATCTTTTCACTTTATGATTACATAACCCAATATATGATACTTCTAATGTGGTTGTGAAGTTATTTGATGGATTTTCTTGTCCTACCATTGGCTCTATCACCCTTCCTATTAAATTTCATGCTAAATCCATGGATGTTGACTTTGTTTTGATTAATATGAAAAATAGGTTTTAAGGACCCGAAACCTTTAACATAGGATCATAAGATAGTTCAGCATAGAGAAACCAGACCAACATATAAACAACTTACAAAAGACTGGCAAAAAGGCCAGTAAACTGAACGGACAACAAAAGAAAGGAACAACAAAGTGAAAAAACTAGAGAAAAGACCTAAATAAAAAACAACAACTATAAATACTTAAGAAGATTAGCCCCCATATTGACTAGCTAGTCATAGTTTGCCAAAACAACTTTGAGTTCTTCCATTTCCTTGTTTGGCTTCTTCTCCTTCTTTTTGCCTCTAGTCCTCATTCTAGGTCTTTGCACCTCTCCCATACTAGATGTTGACTTTGTTATCATACCTTCTTCTGAGCAATTCTGTGTGAAGTTGGCCTATCCTTGGCTATCTTCCATGAAGGCTATTGCTTCTCTAACCCACAAGTGTCTAAACTTTCCTCACAATGGAGAAATCATAATAGTGAACCATATCTTTTTTCATCCATCCAAAAGAAGCCCTGGTGTTCCTATTGATCTCTTTTGGCCTAAACAATTTCAATCTGTTCCATCAAGGAGCGATGCTCCTTTTCAATCTTATAAAAAATGGAAGAATGATATGATCTTATCCTTAAGTCAACCTAGATTGCCAACACTTAACATTCCTATTATTCTTCAAGATGTGGTTCTTCCCCTCTCGGATAGAACTAATCTCCCTCTTAAGGAAGATTGTCCACCTATACCTATGGATGTGACTTTACCTTCTCTTAAGGAGAACACCAATATTCTTCCTAAGGTTAGACCTATACTTTCTCCTCATGATGGACCTGGTCTCCTTCCTACACCTAATATTCCTCCTTTCTATGGCACAATTCCACCTCCTTCCTTTTATTGAGAGAAGAGGCCTACTTCTCCTATTATTCAATCAAAAAGACCCCAACCTAAACTTTCAACTATCAAGGAGAGAAACATTCCTACTTTCTCAAGTGTTCCTCCTCCTTCCTAGCCTTCCAGTAAGACTCGATGAAATTTTTGTGCGAGAGAACACCGATGAAGATGTCATGTTTGAGCTCATGAAGCTACCCCTCAAAATATTCAATCTCTTTAGATTTTGATAGTTGACATGGTTCTGTTTTCTCCTAAGAAGGATGTTCAACCAACATCTCCAAATCATAAGCTGCATAAAACATGTGATGGTTTTACTCCTATTTGTGTTCTTGCTCCTCTTTCTTTAAACTTTGATGAAGAAATGGGTAAAAATGTTATTCATAATGATAATACAACTCCTAATGCTTTTGACAGTGAAGTGAGTATGAGTATGTTGATGTGGACAAGCATTTATTAGATGAATTTCACAAACCCTAATCCTAGTTCCTAGAATCAAACAAAGTGACTTACAACATGAGCATAGTCCCTGTTTGGATCTTGTGATAGCTTCACCTATTGTTCTTGATGTTTCTCCTTTGGCATGTTTCTCTCCTTCCCGAAATAGTGATTTGCAAGATAGGGAGGTGGATGCCATGCTAGATTAGCAATATTAGCACATCAAATCTTCTCTCTCTTCTTTCTTGCTCTTTTGTAACCATTCTTCTATGTGTATCAGTGTTGTTCTATTATTCACTTAATGTCTACTTGGGGATGATGCAAAGCATTGAGATCCTTTCTTGGTCTCTTTCATGTTGACTCAAAAGACATCCTCTCTTCCCTTTATTCTAAGGTAGTGTCCTTCTTTGGGGAATAAAGATTATTATATGTATACACATACATGATATACATGAGTTATCATATAGCATGCTAACCCCAAAGAAAGTGACACTACCTCATGTTTTGTGTTCATTATCCTTGCGATAATGTGCTCCCTTCCTTCTCTCTCTTGGTTGTATCCTACTTTAAAGCAATCACCCCCAATAAGGTGCATGTGATCGCTTTAATGTGGGAGCGTACACTCTACTCATTCTTTCCTTCTTGTGATACTTAGAATTACTTAGTGAACTTTATTTTGCTTTGTAATCTTTAGTATCCTTGCTTTCATGACTCATAGTGAAGGGAAATTTGCTACTTGTAGTCATGGTTCTCCCCTTCTTAATCTTCCCTTTTACTGTGTCAATTGAAGTCGTAAGATCCTAAGTCCACTAGGGGATTTGCACATCTTTCCTCCTTGATGTGGTAAAAGTATTTCAATCTTGTTTCCTTGAACTTTACCGATAGTATTGGCATATGCTTATACTCCCACTAAAGTGGGGGCTAAAGATAGTGTCATAAAATTGTGACCCTAGCAATTTTTGACTGCATTAGGGTCCTCACGCATACAAATTTGAATCCTTTAGCCTGATCAGAGACTGGAGATTGCTCGGCTTGCAGAAACAACTTCTTCCTTGGCCTTTGCATCACCCCATCCACACTCTACCCTAGAGAAAGGGGTAGGATAAGGGTGTCGTACCATTGTCCCCCCTTGGATATGGGCATGGCACCCCTGTCCCTACCATATTTTGGGGCAGGACCCTTCCTAGGGTTGCATTGTTGGTTGTGCCTTGGGTGGGAAACTCTGCCAATGTTAGCCCATGACAAAATTCAAATCCACCATCATGTATTTAAGGGGGAATTCACTCTCTCATTTGCATAAGTTGAATAAGTGGAAGTCAGATAAGATTGGAGTATGCACAAGAGATCAAACATTCTAGAGAATTCATGCATTCAAGTATTCTTTTCCAGCATTGAACATTCTCAAGTCTCCCTTCAAGACTAGGTGTTGCATTCAAGTTAAGGATTCAACCATTGAAGAGGAGATTAATTTCAACATCCAAGCATTTATATCAACATTACTACTACAACCTCCCTTGAGGTGATTTACAATTCAGTCTTTCATTTACAACTACTTGCAAGTACTTTCTTTCATTACTTGGTTAATTCCAAAACTAGGGTTTGACCTAAAGGAAAAACCCTAATCCCAACCCACTTTCCTCTCTTTTGTGTGTGTAGGTTACAGATGCGTAGCTGTACTTTCGGATGCAGGCTTCATTTGTAGAGGTGGAAAAACCCTTTTCGTTTCATGGATTTTTCAGAGGATCGTGTATGTTCCCGCCATGGTCCGAGCAAATTTTCCTCAAATTTACAGGGCGACTTCGTATCG
The DNA here is from genome assembly GCF_030272615.1 of Cryptomeria japonica. Lineage (NCBI taxonomy): Eukaryota > Viridiplantae > Streptophyta > Pinopsida > Cupressales > Cupressaceae > Cryptomeria > Cryptomeria japonica. Next base: position 457,193,768 of record NC_081414.1, read on the forward strand.
ACATATTACTACTAGATCCAGGTGCAGAAATTCATCCCATATTCTGATGTCAAACTATAATTAGTTCTTTGTCACTTTTGCATTACATAATTCAATCAATTTCCTTTTCATTTCAAACAAGAAAGAGGGGATCAACTTAGCATTCCCCAATCATTCAGAATTCAATCTACCATCTTTGTGTGGAGAGATTGAATCTAGTATATTATCCTCTCCTCTTTCTAATGTAATGGTGAAAAGTGCTTGAATGGTAATCAATAGTGAAACTCTCATCTCTTTTTGAGGGAAAGGGTAGTTTCCTTCTTGATTTATCATTCACCATTTTCCCACCATTACACTTATCATTACTTCTTTTATTCACTATCATGCCCCTCTCTCTCATGATATATCTCCTTACTTGGAAGGACTGTGTCTTATAATGTGATCTGACTGTCATCATTGAGATGCATCTCTCTTTCGCAGGTTTGACCTTGACTCTTGATCTTGGTCCAATGATTGGACTGCCCTAACATTGATCTCTCATTCATTGTCTTTGACTGTGCATTTGCCATATTAATTTTTTCACAATCTTTAAAGCTCATGATATGCCATTAATGACTACAATACCTTCATCAATAGTGACCTCTATTCTTTCCAAGAATATCTTCTTTGATTCTTGATCCTTGTCTTCTACACTATCAAGCCTTTATTGTTCCTTAGGAGTGTTATCATCATATTATACAAGCCTTCATTTGTATCTCAAAATAAACTACTTTCTGGTCTTTAGGTCTCTTCTTTGCTGCTCTATAAGTCAATATGGCTGATTTCACCTTGTATGATGTACTATGGACTTCTTTGAAGCTTTTGTTTGGTTCCTATCTTGATACCTCTGTATTTGATCAAAATATGCTACTTTATGACTATGAAGGGTCTATGTATTGTATTGTCAATGGACTATGTTTCATTGCTCATTGTGTCTTTGATGCTAATGCTTTGATAGAATTTAAGCTTGAATCATGACAATGTGACTAAGTGTATGTTTCATATGGTGAAGAACCTTCATGGCCATGGCTTTGTTAACTCTTTGTGCTAGATCTTAAAATATTCATGAAGCTAAGACTACCTATACATTTGTTTTAGATCAGACCTAGCTTGGTGATTGTTTGTGCTAAGAAGATTTTGAAGATGATACTTATTGTCATGTTTGATTCATTTGGTATGATTGATATTTTGGATAGGTGTTGTTAGACCTTATGAATATCTTTGTTCTTTGACATCTTTGGGATATTTTGTCCTTTAATGACTATCATTAAACATATATGACTGCAACATCCTCTTTTGTGGTGTCAACATTGCATGGGAATGGATGCTCTTGACCTTTTGCAGATGTCTTGGTATATTGGTTGTGGCTATGGTTTTCGATAGTGAATTTGACTATTTGAAAAGACTTGCACCTTTTTCCTTATGACCTAAGACTGCACTATGTTCCTCTACTTTGGACTTGGGCAGTTCTGTCCTTGGATCTCCTTCATGACTGTTGTAGATGCTTCATGGTTAATCCTTGGGTCTAGACCATTATATTGCTTGAACTTCCATCTTATTTTACCCGTTATCTTGGGTTGTCATTGTTTCTTTCAGTGATAGCTATTACTACTCCATGTTTGTCTTAGACCTTCAAAACTCTTTTGACTGATCACTCTGCCCTATGAAGTGTACATGTTGTTAATATTACAAATCTTAAACTCAATCTCTATGTCTTTTTTCCTTTACTGTGTGAGCTACTCCTGGTTTGAGATTTGCATCTTGCCATTGAACTGTCACCAAGGCTATACCCTTGACATCACTGTCTATAATTCTTTCCACTTTGTTCTTTAATTGATAGTGGTAAGTGTTAATGAATAAGCTTAGATATCCCTAGTCATGAAAAATAATGATCTTTTCATTGTTATTTAGACATCTTTGTCATTCACCTCTTGTGCTCATGCCTCAAAACCTTCAAGGTTTGTACTTTATACTATGATCTTTTGAGATTTTCAATAGAGGATGCTACTATCTTCTGATTTCTCTTGATCTTGATGAATCTCATTGTATTAGGTTGGTATGTTCTAGGATAATCCACTCATGACTGTCCTTCACTATTTCATGTCACTAATACTATCATTCTTTGCTATGAATGTAGTATTGATTGGATTATCTCCCTATCAAGTGTCTTGTAACTTCATCTTCTAGTTGTTACTAGAACCTCTGTCACACCCTCTAATTGCACTTGATGATTCTGTGAATATATGAAGCAACTCTAATTCTTCAAACCCTTCTCTAGGGCTTGGCAGTGATTATTGTTTCATCTGACAATTTTCTTTTCCATGAGTTCTTTTTCATGGACATTGACTTTCTATGCACATACATTCTATCCTCTATTTTAAAGGCATATACATTCTATCCTCTATTTTAAAGGTAATAATTGTGTTGGTTCCCAAATAAATAAATCCTAAATCCTAGACAAATAGCCACTAACACATAAATCGACTGAGGATTGGATTCTACCAATGAACAAGATTCAACATAAAAGTTGCAATCTTCTACTCTTTAGGCTCTGCAAGACCTAGATGGGTTTCCCTATTGCAATGTTATACAACATTTAATCTTTATATAAGAAAGCATTGCACTATATAGTAGATGCTTTCAATGAAAATATACCAAGGAAAGTATGATATACTATAAATTATGGCTTGAACCTTAGCTTCTATCACTCTTGATTGCATTGAAAGTTGGCTCTAATCTATTCTACTCCTATGCAGAAAAACTAAAAAACTGAAATATAAAAGGTGAAATAAGAATATGAGAATGATCCAGAAACCTAAAATGATATGACCAATGCCTGTTCAAAGGGAATAAAAAGTCAAAAAAGAGTCCTAATGATAAACAATATCATAGTATCAACATTGACATCCAATACTAAACATTCAAGACTTGCTTAAAATGCTTATATTGAGAATGCACCCACAACTTCCTCACAATCTCTCTCACACAAATGCTACAATATTCAAGACATAATTTAATTCATTTTACTTGAAATAAAACCTATCAAGGAATACACATTCCCCATTAGAGAAGACAAGTTGATCATGTCACTAACATTACAACTCATACAACATAATACAAGAGATATGAGCAAGAAAAAATGAATGTTCTCTATATTTATTTTCAGAATAAAATTGATACATTCATGATAGATTGTTATGCTTACTAAACCTGTGAAAGACTATATTACTTTACAACTTTCCTAGTACATACTAATCAAAATTTCAGAATCCTTCTTCTTGGCACTGAATTCCCTTTTATAACACAAGGGAGAAAAACAAGCTTCAGGACAAGAAGACACTTGTCAAGATTACATTGCATTACAATTCACCTTTGTCCTTGTTACTCTGTATGAAATATTCTTTGTTGCATTAATGTAGGTGGCTGAGAGGTCATCATTGTAGGAGCGTTGGACTGTAGATTTGCAAAAACTACCTTTTCACTGGTACTTTAACCTTTGCTCTTGTCAAGATCTGAAGTACATCTTGGCATCTGGTAGCAAGTATCTTGGAAAATGGTCCTTGGCGATTGAGTACTTCTATCAATCTTCCCAAAATAAACAACCTACACAAAATTTATAGTAAGAAAAATACAAGGATTACGACTAGTCCTCTCCCTCAAGTTTCTCTTCTTCCAAGGAGCAGTACCTTTTATGCAATGCTTCTATCTTGTTGACTAACTAAGAAAAACCCCTCAAACCTTGCAACTTACTTATTGTCTCTCTTGTTTTGTGGGCTAGCACAATTGTAGCCTCCAAAGTAAATCTATGGTACATCAAGTCAACCTCCATGATTTTATAAATGATATTATAATATGATTCACTTTGAGCCGGACCAGTAGCCAAGGAAGTCAAAACTGTATTTATGGCGCCTTGGAAGCCCCGCTTCCACTCTTCTAAACTTTTGATTTTCCCATCGCCTACCAAAATTGTGGCGATATCCCAATTTTTTAATCCCTGGAAAGAATCAATTATTTTAATTAATTCCTTCTTTTCATCCTCAATGTTGGGCAACTCCTTAATAAATAAATTATAATTCTTCCAAGTCACCCCTACGATTTAGGGTGGAGAGACTACATTTTTTACCACCAACATGACATCTTTTAAATTCTGACCCTTTGGCATCCACGTGGTCCTAATAGGTTGAAAGAATGAAAGAATTTCATCCAACCGACTAAGGAGTTGTGAAGTCAAAGAATATGAGGTGTGCACCTCGCTCAAATTTTCAATAATTTTATCTGCCACCTGCAAAATTGAAGCTTTCCTGATTTCAAAATAATTATTTTCAGCCTCATCTTTGACCCTCTGTAATTCTTTGTTCATCCTTTCTAACTCTTTAGGTCTAATTCCTCCTAAAGAGTCTACAATCATCTTCTTCATTTGCTCCTTTAATGCAACATTTTCAATGAATAACTTATTATAGCTTTCATTTAGAGCCACATGCATGTCCTTTAGTCTTATGTGCTTTTGCTCAAGATCTTCAACTACTAGTTGAGCAAATTGGACTGCATATGATGTGGTTGTCATAGCCTCAGATGCAGTGGTATCTTCTAGTGTCCTAATGACTACATCCCCTATTTTTTGCTGTCCACCCTGCAGAACCATAGGCTTCTAAAAATTTGGGGCTTTAGACAATAGAGAAAAATCCTTTAGGCTTATGATTACCCCTGACCCATGCTCTCCAAAATATATGACAAAATTATCTTCTACTATAAAGTTCTTTTAAGAAGTAATTCTTTCATCATCCATTTCTTGTATAGGAATTATGCTCGGGATGATGGCCCTATCTGAGTCATTTAGGACTTCAACAGCTTCATCTTCACTAAATGTTTCTCGAGGGGGTGAACATGGTGACACACTTGCATCAAAATCTCCTTAATTGTCTATAAAATCAGATATTCTTTCTTTCCCCTTCTCAATTTTTCTTTCCTGCTCAGGAGTGGCTTGTTTTTCTCTTTGTGCATCACGCCAAGAGGTTCCAAGGGATAGTTCTTCTACTATTAATGTATTTCCCTTCATCTTGTATACTGTAGGGACTGGGTCAATTGGGATTTCTTCAAATTCAACCCCTTTATCTCTGGCATCCCTTCTCTCCATCTCCATCTTTATTATGTCATCTACCTTTCTAAGCATGAAAGACATCCTAGCAAAATCTCCATCTTTAAGACTCTGAAATTTTTTGCACATACCCTCAAAATTTAGAATCATCCTGCTTCATCTCCCTCTCAAGCTTCTTCATGAGCTCCCACTTTTTTCTTCTTTGATCTATATCAATAGCGAAGGTATTTCTGATTAGGTCCTCTCTTTCATCAAAAGAATGGAAATAACCTTTCTCCTTTAGCTTATGTATCCTAAGATCATTTATACATCCTTCAAGGTCAAAATGCCTGGCTTGGGCAACCTTTAATCTCTAGTTTTTTACCAAAAAATACTATACCTTCTCTAAAGTGTCACACCTGATAGTGAATTCATAAAAAAAATCACCCTAGGGAGGAGTTTCCCTTTCTTATCAGTTTTAATTTGATCCTTCTCCTTCCACATTATCTACTAGATGAACTTAAGAAATGCTAGTCTTGGAGAAACAAAAAGTGGCAACACATGGGGTTCTTGCTCACACCCATAGATCCTAATGATAGCGTAGTTGCCATAGAGAAAGAAGTCCCCAAAATTATGGGTGAATGCACCTTCAGGATATACAAATCCATCAGCCCTGCAACTTTTTACTCTCAAAATTTTGATGATGTCCTTGGGTAGCCTTGGCAACCCAACTCCAAGCCTAGATAAAATCTTTACTCTAATATGGTCAAAGAAAACATAGTAATCACCATACCTAGACCCCTTATCCCATACTTGAGTCCACCTTTGCACTGGCCACTCAAAACCTATGTATGAGTCAATATTCCATATATTTAATTCTTGACCCCAGTAAGCCCTATTTTTATAAAGAATCAGATGGCAAAATAATGAATAATGTTTGAACTCTATCTTCTCATCTTTATTTTTTGCTCCTATTAACCCCTCATGTAGCTTGTCATGAATAATAGTTGCAAAATCATACAACAAATTTATTGAAGGGTGTTTGATGTTGATAGAAATCATCATGGAGTCGATGGGCATTTGAGTAAGCCCACAATATACTCCAAGAATATTCCCTAATGCATAGTAGGTCTTAACGAAGTAGGGTTCAAATCATTCCAATTTGAAAGGCTCCCTTTCAGATGGTAGGACATAATTCTGCAAATTCTTGAAGAGTTTCCTCATGAAAGGAGGAACAAGGTCCTTTCTATACCTCTCTTTTTTATACCGAGTCTCTTTCCAGACTGTCCCTCTTGGTGCTTTTAAGTGTGAACCCATCCAAATGAAAACACTCAACAATGGCCTTGTGTGAGATGTGCAACATGGCATAGCCTTCTACAGTCCTTATAGTTAGGCCTAGAGCATCATAAGCTTCAACCAATTTCCTTATCAACATCAGCTCAATAAAAATATTTGGCACCACCAGTTTCCCCATATTCAATGTCCAAGGGTTGGATATTGGGACAAGCTTATCTCTGTTGCCATAAAAATAGTAAAAAATGTCCCAGCCTCTTTCCTTTGTGAAAGCATATTTGCACCTTGCCTCCTTATCATTGAAGGCGATTATGAGATTATCATTCATAAAGGAGTCCTCAAAAACTTCCAAGAGGTCTAGGTGTAGACTCCTTGTTTGCATGGTTGGCCTCTGTGAAACCTCCTCTAATTTTTGCTCAACTTCATTTTGCAACTCTTCTGAGGTCATTAAAGGAGCAAGATGGATAATAGGCACTGTTGTTGTCTCTACCTGAGTATATGATTCTCCTTTTGATAGTTACCTAGGCTGCCTTTTAGCTTTGGGAGCTGGCTTCTTTACAGGGGCAGTTTCTTTAGCTTAATCCTGAGATTTTTTCTTCTAAGGATTTTTACCTTGAGGAATTGGGGTTTCCTCAGTAGGAGGGTTAGTCCCAAAAGGGGCACTTTCTACAAGAGGAGTTTCAGTGATGGGTTCTTCAACAAAGACTTTTTGGGAAACTCTTCTCCTCTTCTGAGTTGGTCTCCTAGCTTTGGGAGTGGGAGCAGGCTCATCTGAAGACTCACTATTAGAGACAATAGTGACAGTCTTTCGAATTGTTTTTATTTTCCTCTTCATGACCTTTTCCTTTGGAGGGGAGCTAGCTCTGGCCTCCTTGGATGCTTGCAAGACAACTCTAGGGTTTGGCTCTACAACGAGAGAACTCTCAATCACTAGCATGGGCACAATTACATAAATGTGGACAACATGAGTAATCTCAAGTATTGTAATGCTATCACCGGTTTTAGGGACATTTTCAGCAGTGGTTACAGCAGAATCCTTGGCAGGGGAGGTCATTTTAACACTTAAAATAAAGAAGCCCTAGGAATTAGAAGAAAACACAAACCTACAGGTTCTAGGGGATAGAAAGATTTGCGTATAGATAACTATAGCAGCCTAACAATGCACAAGGATGAAAAATTGATCAACTTACTATTTTCTTTTTTGCTTGGCTGAATTTGTTGGAGGGAATGCTTGTTGGACACAATGGATCACTGAGAGGGGGGTGAATCAGTGATTTAAACTCTTTTCCTTCAACAAGGAGATATCAGTAATATATAAAACAAATTGAGTGCTAATCGGTAACTTAAACAATACAAGTCAAGTGTGTAAAAGGGCTTGTTAAAACATTAACATACCACATGCACAAGAATACATCACACAACACTAGATATATATGAGGAAAACTTAATGTGGGAAAAACCTTGGTGAGAATAGTTCCTGGATATCTTCTACTCCAATCCAGCTTCACAATGAATCTTTGATTACAAGATTTAGGGCACCAACCCAAGGAGCACCAATCCCTGATTTATGAGCACCAAATCAAAGGAGCACCAACCCTTGCATAATTTATCGGCTACAACCTAAAGGAGCTACAACCTCTGCACTAAGTTACCACTTAGTGAAAATGATATAAGACTCAGGTATACAAACGAAATCACTGTTGCAAATGAAGTTTTGCAACCTTACAATATTCCCCTCTACTGGTTTCAGCCTTACTAGTCTATATACTCTCCACTCACTCTACAACTTGACTTTACTAATCACTTTTCTCAATCCCCCCTCACAATGACTTTCTTCTCTCAACTCACACTCGATCACTCTTGATCAGGCACAACTTCTATCAATTTGTCACCTCTATGTTCAATGCACTCTCTAGTAGTTGTTCCTTATACTAGTTTACTCTGCTTCTCCTTATCGATGAATACTTCACTCATAAACAGTTCAAGTGTTTATCTCTTTGGCTCTCAACAATCTCACACTTGTCTTCACACTACAACAACAACAATCATAGTCTCAAGTCATCATATTTAAAATTGATCTTTCCCGCCAAGAATCAATTCAAATTTGGGGTGGTTAGGGTTTCCTTCACTCAACAAAATCTGCATGAGATCTGATCCAGTCTATCTTGGATTGATCACCTATACTCGAGGAATGCATTTGTACATGTTTTCCATTATCCAATGCATACTTGCTAAATATAGCAATCTCGTACATGATTTTCTACCTTGAAATTTGTCGACTCATAAAAACCTCAGTTCTTTCCTTCTCAAGATCTTCTTGCAATCGGATTTCTTTTCTTCAATCCAGGTACCAACTACTCCCTGATCTTCCTCTATCATTTTTTCTTCCTCAAGCCGTATCAGCGAGTTACAATACCACAATTTTTGGTTGTTTCATTAATGTTGACTAGCTATTTCAAAAACCATGTTGATGGAGACTTCATCGACCTTTGCATGTTTGGCACCTCATCTCCAAATGGCATCACAATGGTCATACACTTAGCTCACTAACAGACAATTAATTACACTTGAACATTCAGCAAACTCATACCAGTACAAGCCTTTACTGGTGAGACCTTCTTTTCCTGCTAACCGGTAGCACATATTCACATTTGGTGGTTTGTGATTACTTTAACATTCTACCTCTTCATCATAAATAGGCAGCCAAATTCCAAACCGGTTTAAGCTCAACATGCTTATACACACATGCATCTCACCTCATACCGGTGATGTCATTGATAGTCTCAACAACTACTTATCTTTCACCATACCAGTTGACAAGCCTTCATGTTAATCTTCTCAATACCTTATTTGTCTTTCACCATACTAGTACACTCTTCTTCATACTAGATGACATGCCTCTACCGGTAGCCTGCCTACAATACCAATTGACATCAATGACAACTTAATGCCAACAATCTCCCCCTTTGGCATTGAAGTCAACATCTTCTTTTCCAATTTATCTCCCCCTTTGACAACAATGGCAAAGGGAACCTTAGTCTGACACCAATAATCTCTCCCTTGGCTGCCTCTAGTTAAGACACACTCTCCCCTTGTGTCCATGCTTCATTATTAGAGAGTCATAAGATAGTAAGAATGGTTGAATCCCCTTGAATCATGCAATCTCCTATGCATTCAAGTGCTTCTAGATAGTGGGAAAACTCCCATCTTTTGTCTCAAATACTCAAATGGGCCCAAAGGATGTGGCTTGGTAAATATGTTAGCAATATTCTCATTAGTGGGAACATACTTTACTATGACCTCCTTGTCAACTACCTTCTCCATCAAGAAGTGATACTTGTGATAGCTCAAAAAATTGATTGCATGAAATTTAAAATTTTTGAGCTCAAAACACTGATTTTCAGGTTTTACTTGTATCCTTTATGAACGATTCAAGGTCTAGGGTTTAGGGTTTATCAAAACTTCTTACATTTTATGAAGAAAACCCTAGCGATGATATATTTTGCTATTACTTTTTTCCCACTTAAAGCCGAGGGTACCCTTTCCATGAGCGGGTCCATCTTATTCCCTAAGCAAAATGTTGATCAACTGGTTCGTGAAATAATAATTTCCCTAAGTCAAGCGCATAACATTCCTATTACCAGTCCCTTTTTAAAATATTTATGCTCGTGATTGTATTTTACTAAGTCCAAAAGGTTCTAAATATTTCGACCATTTTCTAAAGACAGGATGGATCCAATGGCTAGCGCTTCCCCGCGATCAAAGGTGTGAGGATTTTAATGACCACGACATCACGAGATTGTGCCTCCTGTTATCAGCAGAAACCGGCATGGTTAGCATTGTAATGAGTTGAAAGCATTGTGTTACTGGTTCTCCGGTGGTAAAGGTCAATCTACTAACAACCCCATCAATTTGCACATGCTCAGAATGAACGAAGATGTTTTATCCTGAGGTAAAAGGTTCTCAACTGTTAAGTCCTGAAAGAAGTTGATGGGAAGTATGCAAAGAGGTAAAGATTGAATAGATCAGATGACCCTCATATTCTTGTGATGGAAGTTGCAGGGAGATTATGAACCGCGACATCATGAGATGATGCCACATGTCCTAGGCTAATCAGGAAGGCTTACGAAGAGTTTGCTGACAGAGCTTGGTCGAAGGATGATATGGTACTGTTAAGTCAGGGTTTTGTGGGTCCATAGATACAGATGGAAAGTCAAACTGCTAAGTTGGCAAGAAATGACTATTAGATTTGCCAAGTTGGATGAGATCTACGGTTGAGTTTCAAATGAGAAGTTTGGAGGGATTCTAGAGGCACTGGTTGTAGCTCGTGGGAAAAGGCAGAATGAATGAGATTCAGGATTGATTTGACAATCAAAGATGATAGCTCCGAGATGTGAAAGGATTTGGATAAGCTTCTAGTTCAAGTGTGATGAATCATGAGTTCTCTAATGAATTCAGATATTTGACTGTTGATAGAGATCCTAAAGAAGGAGACTGTACACTGAAAAAAAGAATAAGATCAAAATAAAATCATTCACGTAAGGTGAATGCATTCCAGTGGCAATAGAGTGATGGTCTAGGAAATGGTGGTGATTTGAGTTATAGGCATGATTGTTGGAATTCATAGCTGACAAGGTGAGCAGAAGATATCAAGGTGATGATTCTTCACATTGATTAACACCACCACATTGAAGGGAATTTTTGGTTATAAATTCACTAGGCAGATGATAAAATGGGTAGAAACAAATACAAGTTTCTTCATTTTTCTGAGAACATTATCTTCATCAATGAGAGGATGGTGTTTGAATAGAACTATGAATGGATTCATTACATATTTTGTGACACTAGATGGATGATCTTTCTCTGGTATAATGTTGTTCATTGCTAGAGGGGATGTGAAAGCTTAGGGGATTGTCAAAGGGGGTGTGAAATCCTTTTCTTTTCAAGAAAAGTCACCCTAGGCCTATTTCACGCTCTTGCTCTGCTTTTTATTGGTAGTGTGTTCCAAGAGGGAGCTCATGGGGAACTGAAAGAAGGATTTGTTCGAAGGAATATTTGTAGCCAGTCATCTCTCCAACATCATGGAAGTTGCAATTCATTCTCAACAAATCCTATTTACCCCCAAGTTCCTCTTTCGATTTTATCTGATCCAGGGCATAAAGGTTGGAGCTTTTCCTTTAATTTGGAGGGAAAGTCTTGTTTCACGCCAGGATCTATTTTCCTTTTCAGGAAGAGAAATTCAATGGAACAGACTGAGCATCCCAAGGTCCATCTGAGAGTGTCTGCGTGATATCGGCACGGCTCAAGTATTTTTGTTTCTACCAATAATCAGTTGGAAATTTTGGTTCCACCTCATCACAGGAGCCAGCATGTGGATAAGGAGTGATTTGTAACAAGAATTGTGTACACCCTCTAAGGCTTGGTTTTGTTGACAAGTGTCTCATGGATTGAAGCTTGTCACTCCCTTTTTTTCTATAAAAGGGAATTCAAGGCCATTAGTTAGGGTCCAAATTTTTTGAGAAAGATCTCTGCAAAATAGATCTTTTCTGCAGGGTTAGGTCCAAAATAGTTCTAGAGAGTTGTAGGAAATAACAGGGACTGTAATGTTATTTTGGAGAGGAAAAAGTAATAGAACAGTTGCAGGTTCCCCTTTTTTCAAGTGGGTCATTCTGTATTTGAATTTGTTGGCTAGAATCTGGTAAAAGATAGCTTATGATATTAATGCAAATATATTTTCCTAATCTTTACTCTCCTGTGTGCGATTTTATCTTCTTTTAAGCAAATGGGATCAAGGGTTTCATTTGTTTATTGTATTGTTATGATGTATGTATTCTTCCATCCAATGCTTTAGTCCAAGGGGTTAATTAAAATGATTGAATGAGATTACAGAGGAAATAAGGCTTTCCATAGGATTTGATAAGCAGTTCAGATGAAGGACTATAAGTAGAGCAATATTGTAAGGCAGTATTGTTTCAGGTTAGACCAGTTATCAGATGAAATTTTATCAGATTTTTAGTAACACTTTACATAGACTCTGTAATCCAAATGAATAAGGCACTGGTATTCGCTAGCAAATCTCATTAGGTTTTCAATTTCTAGTTTTATCTTCTTTATGATCTCTTAGAAAGAATCTTATTAATATCAAAACAATCATTTGCTAAGATTTATGTATTTTCTAAAAGTTGTCTCACCCTCTCTCATACTCCAGCTTAAGGTTGAGGATCATTGAAGGATTTGACATCTTGAGCATTCTCCCTTTCTGTTGAGTTTTATTATAAGATAATCTACTTTGTTTTAGTAAGTTCCCGAGTATCGTTGTAGAGAGAAGGATATCTTATTGAAGGGATCACCCTCCCTAGTTTTGTAGAGCCTAAAGCATAGAAGGACTTTCTATCCTTTTTATTGTTGGTCCAAGCCTGATAGATATTGATAGTTGGAGGTGGCTCTCCATAGATATTTTTAGGAAATCAGCTTGGTCTCTGCCCCGTAAGCAGTGTAGACCCATCGTCCATTTTGGGAACCAACAACTTGATTGCAATGTGTTTTGTTCTTGAGTGCATTACTGGATTCTTGGAGATGTTGATTACACTTGAGTTATCACACCAGATTGGAATAGGTTCTGGTATCTCCACCTGTATGTCTTTTAGTGATCCATAAAATCTGTGAACAACATGTAGCAACAACTATGTACTCTGCCTCAATAGTAGATAATGACACCGAATCTTGCTTCTTACTGTGCCATGATACTAACCAGTCTCCTAAGTAGAAAGAACCTCCACTTGTACTTTTCTGATCATCAATACTTCCTACCCAATCTGCATCAGTATAAGCCTGCAAAGAGAAGTCTCCTTTCTTTGGATACCATAGACCATAGCTGATAGTTCCTTACAGATACCTGAAGATTCTTCTGACTACATTTAAGTGAAACTGTTTAGGAGCAGCTTGGAATCTTGCTACCATGAAACCAACTTGTATAATATCTGTTCTAGATGCTGTTAAATACAACAAACTACCGATCATAGACCTATACAGTGTTTTCTCAACTTTGGGCGATTCATCTAGTTTTTTCAACTTACAACCAGTAACCATGGGAGTAATTACCGTTTTTCTTTCCTCCATTTGAAATTTCTTTAGCATGTCTTTCACATACTTGGTTTGGGAGATGAAAATTCCTTTCTCCTTCTATGATATTGTAAACCAAGAAAGTAGGACAACTCACCTAGCATGGACATCTCAAACTTTGTCTTCATCTGATCTGCAAATTCTTTGCACATCATGTCCTTGTCTCCACCAAATATATTATCATCCACATATACAACAACTATAATCATGTGATCTCTATTTACCTTGACATACAAGTTGTTGTCTACATTCCCTTTTTGGAATCCTTTCTCCTTCAAGTATTTTTCTAACCAGGAATACCATGCTCTGGGAGCCTGCTTCAAGCCATATAGGGCTTTCTTCAACCAACATACAAAACTCTCATCTTCATGCAACAAATACCCTTCTGTATGTTCCATATACACCTCTTCTTCAAGATTGCAATTGAGAAAAGTAGATTTCACATCCATATGATATTATTTATATCCCTTGTAGGCTAAGAAAGCTAAAAAATTCTTTTTGCCTCTAACCTAGCAACCGATGCAAATGTTTCTTCAAAATCAATACCTTCCACTTGAGCATACCCTTTCTAAACTAACCTTGCTTTATGCCAGACAATCGTACCTTCTTCATTCATCTTGTTCTGGTAGACCCAATTGGTTCCTATGACATTCTTGTCTGATGGTCTAGGAACAAGTTCCCAAGTCTGATTTTTCTCAATTTGTCTCAATTCTTCATCCATGGCATACTTCTCACTTTTACTAGCATCATCAAAAATTTTGGGCTCTACTTTAGTCATGAGACAAAAATTTACCTGCTCACCTTCTCGGGCTAATCTCCTTCTGGTCTGGACACCTCCATTCCTATCTCCTATGATTTATTCTTTTAGATGATTCTTCTGCACATGCCGGTTGAGGATTTTGTTTGGTGTATCTTCTACCCATTCATTGTCAGATTATTCTTCATTTTCAACATCTGAATCATCAATTAAAGGTGTCGATGCATAATTTACTCTATGTGAGTCTTCATCTATTCTCACATTTACACTCTCAACCACCCTTCTCAATCTCTTGTTGTAGCATTTGTAGGCTTTACTGTTGGTTGAGTATCCCAAGAATATTCCTTGATCACTTCAGGAATCAAAACTTCCTAATCCATCAACATCTCTCTTGATGAAGCAGTTACTTCTAAACACTCTGAAGTGCTTAAGTGATGGTTTCTTTTCATTCCATAACTCATAAGGAGTCATTCTCCTATTCACTCTTAACTGTACTCAATTTAAAGTGTAGACAGTAGTATGAACTGCTTCCCTCCAGTATATATCTGGTATGTTGGCCTCATTCAACATAGTCCTAGCCATCTCCTTCACTGTCTATTTTTCCTCTCTACCAACCCATTTTGCTAAGGTGTCCTTGCAGCTAAATATCATCTTCAGATTCCATGTTTCTCATAGTAGACAACAATTTCATTGAAAGAAAATTCTTCACCCCAGTCAGATCTTAAGCATTTTAACCGTTGTCCACTTTCATTTTCCACCATCTTTCTGAAAATTTTGAATCTCTCAAATGCTTGTGACTTATCATGCAGGAAGGTTACCCAAGTCATTCTTGAGTAATCATCTATGAACAACATGAAATACCTTTCTCCAACCAATACTCTTGTCCTTGTTGGCCCACATAAGTCTGTATGTATCAACTCCAAAGGTCTTGAGGTGTTATATTCTTTTGTTTTAAATTTGACCTTTGCTTGCTTACCTTTGACACATTCATAACAGAATGTGCTTGCCATTTTTATGATCTGAGGTATGTTTCTCACATACTGGTTCTTTCTTATCTTAACTAGATTATCAAAATTCACATGGCTTAGTCTTTGGTGCCACAACCAGCTTTCATCAACCTATCCCATCATGCATTGGGACTCGTAACATTCCTTCAAATTGTAGACATTACCCTCTATTCTCTTTCCTTCTTCTACCACCTGACTGGTACTCGGCTTTCTTATATAACACCCGGTAGAGTCAAATGAGAACTTGTACCCTTTGTCACACATCTGACTTACACTTAGGAGGTTATGCTTCAGTCCTTCAACATAGTACACATCATGAGCCTTGAGCTTGCCATCAATATTCAGTGTACCCTTGCCTTTGATCTTGATGGAAGAGTTGTCTCCAAACCGGACTAAAACACCATTTAAATCATCAAGCTTGGTGAAATTTTCTTTGTCTCCGGTCATGTGATTTGGGCAGCCACTATCAACTACCCATAAATTCCTCCTTTCAGCATGTTGAGCAATGTGTACAATTAGGCTAGACTCTGTCTTGTTTTTCTCCTTCTCTACCTAAATTGGTTTCTCTTCTTTCTTTTCCTCTTCTGTCACTTTGTGTTCCAATTTTGTTTCCAACTTTTTATCTGACACAATTCTATTTTGCTTGTTAGTTCTCAACTAAAAATACCTTTCTATGTGACTAAAATTTTGACACTTATAACATTTGACATTAGCACTATAAGATGTACTCAATGCATTCTTGTAGGACATTTGCATATTACTCCTACATTCATAACTCTTGTGACCAAACTCATTGCAATTATAACATATGACATTTGTACTTTGTAATGCAACAAATGAGTTTATACTATAAAAACTAGGGTTGACATTCATTTTCCTACAATCTGCCATTCTATGACTAAAATTATTACACCGGTGACAATAACCATGAAAATTTGGAACATACCGGTTAGGTTGTCTTGAACCTGCAAACGTTTGCCTCACTGGGGTTCTTCCTTTCATTCTACTAACCCTTGTGAATCCTTCATGATCAATACATACATTTCTCTTTGGATTTGCATGTCAGTACATTGAGTATGGTCTCTGGTTCATTGATTGAGTATACTAGTTTGTGTGGCAGTTTCTAGCAGCATCTACATAGGTCTTCTTGCCGATATCCTTGCTTATAGTAAATGTCTTCTTCTCTTCACCTTCATTCAAGGGATTGAATTGTACCTCCTTATCGAATGTGTGTTTGCTGTTTGAAATTTGGCCTTCTTGAAAACCTAAGCCACCAGTATCTTTGGATTGCTTCTATTTTCTTAGCATCTTGTCCAGGGCTTCAACGTTGCCTTCACATTTGCTTCTCACTTTTATTTCTTCTTGAATTTTCTCTAAGTCCTTCCGGAGTTTCACTATTTCTGCTTCTAGATTCTGATGTTCTTTTTCCTTTTCACTCACACCAGTACTAGTGACTTCACACATCCTCTTGGCCTCTTCCAACTGGAGTTTTAGGTCTGCAATAGGTTTCTTGGACTCTTCAAGAGATTTCTCCAACAACTCTTGTTCTTCAGTTGCAACCCTTTTTACCTTCTTTAAGTCTCTTCTTGTTTTCTTTAGCTCATATAAGGCACTAATGAGCTCTACTTCAAGATCTACTTCTCCTTCTTTCTCTCCCTCTTCTGCTTCTTTAGGTATCGGAATCTCTTGAGCCATGAAAAGGTTTTCTTTGACTTCATCTCCATTGCAATAGTCATTTGAGGTACTTTCCTTGTATGTGGTATCATTTTCATGTGTGTAAAGACTACTTTGCTTCTGGTAGCCTCTTCTACCATGCTAGTAGACATTATTCTTCCCATTCTTACTATATGATCCATTGCCACTCGATTGATCATCTTCATTCTTGTCACCATAAGGACATTTAGCAACAAAATGTCCAATCTTTCCACAGTTGAAGCATTTCAAAGGCAACTTGCCTTTTTATTTGCATGAACCTATCTTGAGTCTTTTGACAAAGTTTGCCATGATGTCATCATAGTCTTCATCAGTTGCATCATGAGCAGATTCTTCCTTTCCTTTTCTTTATGTCTTGAATGTAGCTTCTTTCTTCACAGCATCAGTACCGACAGTCCTCATCTCATAAGCAGTTAGGGAGCCATACAACTCATCCATTGTAAAAACTTTAAGATCTTTTGCTTCTTCTATTACTGAGACCTTTGTATCATACTTAGATGTAAGAGATCTAAGTACTTTCTTCACTATCACCTCATCTTTTATTTCTTCTCCAAGCCCTCTAATGGTATTTGTTGTTTCATCAACCCTTTGGAGATAGTCAGCAATCTTATCTTCATCTATCATCTTCAAGCCCTCAAGTTGTACTCTTAATGTCTGCAACTTGGCTTCCTTGACTTTAGCATCACCTTTAAATATCTTCTACAACTTATCCCAAGTTTCCTTGGCAGTGGAGCAGTGCATGACTTTAACAAACTCATTATCAGAAAACCCACTAAGAATGACATTCTTAGCTTTAGCATTATTCTCATATTCCCTCTTATCATCTGGATCAGTAGGGGGATTATTAGGGACTGAATACCCATTCACAACCGACATCCATACATCACAACCTAGAGAGGATAGATATGTTTCCATTCTTCTACTCCAAAAGGCATAGTTGACACCATCGAACATAGGAGCTTTTGAGGAGGCGGATTCATTTCTTGTCATTGTGAACACTTGATAGGATCTACTCAAGCTAGAGAATGCTTTTGACAAAATAGGATAACTTGGCTCTGATACCAATTATTGGACACAATGGATCATTGAGAGGGGGGTGAATTAGTGATTTAAACTCTTTTCCTTCAATAAGGAGATATCGATAATAAATAAAACAAACTGAGTGCTAACGGATAACTTAAACAATGCAAGTAGAGTGTGTAAAAGGACTTGCTAAAACATTAACATACCACATACACAAGAATACATCACACAACACCAGATATATACAAGGAAAATCCAATGTGAGAAAAACCTCGGTGAGAATAGCTACTGGAGATCTTATGCTCTAATCCAACCTCACAATGAATCTTTGATTATAAGATTTAGGGTACCAACCCAAGGAGCACCAAACCCTGATTTATGAGCACCAACTCAAAGGAGCATCAACCCCTGCACAATTTATAGGCTACAACCTAAAGGAGCTACAACCCCTGCACTAAGATACAACTTAGTTAAAATGATATAAGACTTAGATATACAAATGAAATCATTGTTGCAAATGAAGTTTTGCAACCTTACAATATTCTCCTTTGTCAGTTTCAGCCTTACCGGTGTGTATACTCTCTACTCACTCTGCAACTTGAATTTGCTAATAAATTTTCTCAATTCCCTCTCACAATGACTTCCTTCTCTCAACTCACACTTGATCACTCTTGATCAGGCACAACTTCTACTGGTTTGTCACCTCTATGTTCAATGCACTCTCCACCGATTGTTCCTTATACTAGTTTACTCCACTTCTCCTTAGCGGTCAATACCTCACTCATAAACACTTCAAGTGTTTATCTCTTTGGCTATCATAAATTTCACACTTGTCTTCACACTACAACAATAATGATCACAGTCTCAAGTCATCATATTTAAACTTGAGCTTTCCCACAAAGAATCAATTCAAACTTGGGGTGGTTAGGGTTTCCTTCACCCGAGAAAATATGCATGAGATCTGATCTAGTCTATCTTGGATCAATCACCTGTACTTGAGGAATGCATCCATACACATTTTCCATTATCCAATGCATACTTGCTAAAGATAGAAATCTTGTACATGATTTTCTACCTTGAAATTTGTCGACTCATAAAAAGCTCAGCTCTTTCCTTCTTGAGATCTTCTTGCAATCTGATTTAGTTGCTTTGATCCAGGCACAAACTACTCCCTAATCTTGCTCTGTCATTCTGTTTTCCTGAAGCCGCATCATTCAGTTACAATCCTGTTATTTTTTATTGTTTCATTAATGTCAACTAGCTGTTTCAGCAGCCATGTCGATGGAGACTTCACCGACCTTTTCATGTTTGCCATCTTAAAGCCACATGGAATCACAATGGTCATATACTTAGCTCACTGACACACAGTCAGTTTACACTTGAACATTCAACAAACTCATACCGCTACAGGCCTTTACTAGTGAGACCTTCTTTTCCTGCTAACCAGTAGTACATCTTCACCTTCGGTGGTTTGTGATTACTTTAACATTTTCTGCCTCTTCATCATAAACAGGCAGCCAAACTCCAAACCGGTTTAAGCTCAACATGCTTGCACATACATGCATCTCACCTCATACCGGTGATGTCATTGATAGTCTCAACAACTACTTTTATTTCACTATACCGGTTTACAAGCCTTCATGTTAATCTTCTCAATACCTTATTTGTCTTTCACCATATCAGTACACTCTTCTTCATACCGGATGACATACCTCTACTGGTAGCCTACTTGAAATACCGGTTGACATCAATGAAAAATCAGTGCCAATAATGTTGATATGATCAAACTCACTCTTCTTCTTGCTCTAGAATGCTCTGAATTCATAAGACTCTCTCGGCCACCTTAGACTTGTCAAAAATTATATCATTTGAGCTAGTTTAACCATCCTGTGATCTCTACCATCTCTACGGGATAAACCTTCCTTAGATCCATCTTGTTTTCTTATCCTGCACCATCTTTTACTACCTTAACTATCCCTGCGGGATAAGGTTCCTATGTATTTACTCTGGTTTTTTATCCCATGGCACCTGAGAGCATCTCTTTCACCTTTGCGAGATAAGGCTTTGCTATCCTTCCTTTGTCAGCATCTGTCTCTTCTTATCCCATAGCACAACATTCATCTTTGTTTTTCCTCACGTGATAAGGTTCTGAGCATGTCTTCTAAGAATCTCTTTATCCCGTGTTGCTTGTATCTCTCTATTTGTCTTCTTGAATTGTTTTTCTTTGTGTGTTTACTCCATGTGGGATAAGCCTTTTAAACTTATTCTCTCTTATCCCGTGACCCATCTCTTATCCCTACGGGAATACATAGGATAAGAAATCCCCTTGTTTTTGGCTTACAATTCTTATCCCGTGACCACTTTTGAATGGGCAAAATTCCTTGCGGGATAAGGCTTCTTGAGAATCCTTTGTTAATCTTTATCCTACAAGACCAAACTTTGTAAATGAAGAATACAGTGGGACAAGACTTTATATTGATTACCCCTTTTCACTACCTCTTATCCCACGTTGTTATTTTTGCGACTTGAAAACCTTGCGGCATAAAATTTCCTTTGCAATCTTTAATCATTTCTTATTCTGCTAGTTCTTCTTAACATCTCTAAGACACCACAGGATAATCATTTCCTCAGTGTTCCTTTTCCATCTTTTTGCTGCTATGTGACAACTATAGGATAAGGATTCCTTTGCTATTCTAGACTCCCCCTTATCTAGCGGTATTCTATCACTACTTCAAATATATCGTGGGATAAGTCCTTTCCTTGAATAATGCTACTTCCTTGTCCAATGGGGCCGAGACTTGCTGCAAATTTACTCGTGGGGTAAGCAATGCCCCCACATCTCCTTTGATAAGCTTATATTATAAGTTCTAATACTAAATGTAAAGTACTGATGCCAATAGCTAACAAGATGAGAGGAGGGGGTGGTGAATCATACAAACTTAATCTTCCATAAAATCAACAGATTCAACCTCGGTAACTTATACTTCAGCAATATAACCAAAAACTACTAAACATGCTAACTCATAAACACATAATCATCATAACACATATAACACCAGATTTAACGTGGAAACCCAAATAGGGAAAAACCACTATGGGATTTTGGACCCACTAAGAAATATACTCTTCTAGAGTATGCTCGGTTAAAAGAAAATCATGTTAAAGATTACAAACACATTGCTAGATGTGACCCAGTTAAGGGATTTCCCTCAGATCTGTTAGGATCTTCACTTTGTTAGAAGTGACCTTGTCAAAGGATTTCAAACACTCATTTAGAATGTTACCTTGCTAGAGGATTTACAAATAAGACTGTTAAGTCCACTCGGTTAAGAGATTTCCTGTCACTTACAAAATAACAGTAATAAAATATATCTACAACTTCACATCTAAAATGCTAAAGCAGATTCTTATTTGCTCAAAACAATCTTGTCATAGGACTTATCTTGTCCCTCTGTTGGGCTCTCTACTCTTTTATTCAAATAGGTCTTCAAGCTTCTATGCTCGGTAATCACTATGTAGCATCCCTGTGCTTACACTTGCTCGCATATATTGTTTATCAACAATTCCTTATTTATAAACAATTGCTAACCACTTAATCTCCTTGATCACAATTCCCGTCATCAATCTTAGCCATTAGATCTTCAATCTTGACCAGGTTCAATGTATCCTTCAATCTGAAAACATTTTACTTCACCTAGGGACTTGCATTCCTTTCTTGGAACTTGCACAAGGTTATTGCGGTTCAATCTGTGCTATAGATCTTCCTACCAATTTTCCTTTGTCGTAGATCCAAAACAAACTTCATGCAGGGGAATACCAATCATTTATACATCTCCAGCTAATCATTGTCTTTCATTAAATAATTCTTTTATCCATCCAATGTGCTCTATCATAACTCGATTGCAACTCGGTAAATACTAAACTTTACTCAGTAGACATTCTGCCTTCATTAACCGATATCGATAACCTTAGGGTTTACCGACTAGGTTCTTTGCTCGGTGACATAGTATAGTATTAACCTTACAATCAACAACATATGTAGGATATCAAAACAATCTAAACATCATGATCTCATCATTTTCTGACTTGGTAATAGTTTCCCATTGAATAACTTATTTCTCCCCTTTCTTATTGCATTCTTTCTGTGTCTTTTACCAACATCTTAATTCTCTTCAAATCAATCTTCTCAAGATATGGCAACATCATACTGAATTAGAAAATCAATTTTTTGACATCAATGACAAAGTAATGTTATACATATAGTTATCATCCTTCTTCAATTATATCAATAATCTCCAACAACCTTCTCAATATCCTTAATGAATATTAACAATCTCCTTCTATTGAAATGCCAACATATACCGCACAGTAGTGACACTAAAGTAGACACTCAATTGAATATTTTGAGCATGAGGAAACTTTCTATGGGTAACATGACCATGCGAGGGGGCCTCTCTAGGGGATTTTAAGACTTTAAGTTACAAGGATTTTTTGCAGCACTTAAGAATACAATGAAAAATTTAAAGAACCACTATGATCAATGACTTCTAACGTGTGGTGCTAGTAAACAAACAATGAAGAACCCTTCTAACTATGACTTAAAACATGGACACTGATGAACATAGGTCAACTGAAAAATATAACATAAGCCGGGAGAACAAATGGGAGAATTTTGACATGAATATAACCTCTTTTGAAAAACCTAAACTGTGTTTCAACATGCAGGTAGCGCACAAATAAAATCAATTTTTAACATTTCCAACAGTGGATCTAGCTTGGGGATGTTTGACCCTCTAGGTCAAAGTGAGGAATTAGATCTCTTGGGACAACAGACCATTCAAAAAATGCTAAAATGTTTACAAAACCCTAATATAACCTATATACAAACCTTAAAATTACTATGCATGGTAAAACATCAAGTGAATAAGTGTTTAAGGAAATGTCCATGCACTAGCAATTCCTACACTTCACTATTCATAAATGTGAGGAAATATGAATCCTCACCATTTTTTCTCTGTAACAACAAAGAGGCCCAACCATAGGGCTTCAAATTTGCCATGATTTCCCTTATCCTGATCTTTAGCATTCCAAAGAAGAACCAAGTCATTAATTTCAAATTTTATTTGTGATGCCTTTTTGTCAAATAGGTACTTACTTCTTTGTTTTAGCTTCAGGATCCTTCTATGAGCATCCTCCTTGATCTAATCCAACTCTGCAATCAATTCCATTCTTTCCTTCACTAGATCTGACATTTCAAGGTCATTTTCATGGATGAACTTATACAGGAAGTAGATTATTTATCAACATCCTTTCTTTAGATCCATACACCAACTCAAAAGGAGATGTTCCTATGGCCTTCTTAACAACGATTCTATCTACCCATAAGGCTATTCTCAACTTAGAATCCCAAGGCTTTTTATTTTTCTCAAGAGTTCTCTTGATGATCTTCATGATAATATTGTTGCTAGAGTCATCCTATCCATTTCCTTGTGCATGGTATGGAGATGCATATGAGATTCTTATCCCATATTAATTACAAAAATCTACTCTTCAGATTTGAAGCACATGGCATTGTCCATGATGAGTCTTACTGGTACTCCAAATCTAGTCACAACATTGTTTATCAGGAAATCAATAACCACTTTGTTGGTTGTTTGTCTTGTGGGGATAGCTTCCTCCTACTTGGTGAAATAGTCTATAGCAACCAGTATCCATTTATGTCCACTACTATATTACTGAGTGATTTCTCCAACAAAATCAATTCCTCATTGATGAAAGGGTGCTTCCACTTGCATAGGTATAAGAGGCAATGCACCTGCATATTTCATCTTTCCTGCAAACTTCTGACAAGGCTCACATTTTATATTATAAGTGTGTGCATCTTTAAACAAAGATGGCCAAAAATATCACACCCTTAATACCTTGTGAGCTATGGTATTTGTTGTGAAGTGTCCTCCACATACCCCATCATGAATTTCCCTCAACACAAGCTGGGCTTGCTCATTGTCTAAAAATAATAATAGGAAACCATTCTTATCTCTATAACATATATCTTGAGCAGTAAACACATACCTATGTGATTTTAGCTTTAAGGTTCTTCTTTGGCTTTCTGTAAAGCCTTATGGGTATACAAAGTCTATAAGAAAAGGAATGGTATCAACATACCACGAGATTCTTTGCAGGCTGTAAATGATACCTTTTGGATTAGATAGAATGTTTATCTAGGAAGCTTCTAGGTTCTCTTCAGCCATAAGCTTAGATAAACCCATTCCTCTAATCAATTTAGTACTCTAAATGTCAACATTGAACTCTTGGATCTTGTTGATCCACCTGCACTTTTTGCATGTTGTCTCTGATTGGATAAATATGTCCTTCACTACAACATTAGGCATATAGGCTATGACTTGGGTGCCTACAAGGTAAGGCCTGAATTTTTTTACAGCCTTGACCAAAGCATATGCTTGCTTTTCAACAATGTCATATTTGAGTTCTACTGCTTGGAGGGATTTACTATAAAAATCTATAGGTTGTTCATACCCCTCATCATTCTTTTGTAATATAACATCAGCTATAGTGTGAAATAAAGCAAAAGAAAAAACCTGGAAGGGCTTGTTGAAATCTAGTGCCTTTAAAACATGAGCTTGTTTGATGCTCCTCTTGATAGCCACAAAATCTTATTAAGTTTCATTTGTCCAGTCTATTATAGCCCTTTTCTTTAGCATCTTGGAAATAGGTTTTACTATTTCAGCAAAGTTAGATATGAACTTGTGAACAAAATTTATTTGACCAAAGAAAGATTGGATGGCCTTCACAGTTTTGGGGATGGGTATCCTATCAATGGTAGCCACTCTCTCAAGATCTATTCTTACTCCATCCTTGGACACAATGTGTCCTAGTAGTTTACCTTCAGTTACAACAAAGTGACACTTTTTAGGATTAAGAGAAATCCCATACTCCAATGCTCTGGTGAATAGTTTTTCTAGATATAAACAATGCTCTTCTGCTTTCTTAGAGAATGTTGTTAAATCATCTTGATAGACAACCATAATTATGTCTATAATATCTGAGAAAGATACATCCACATCTCTCTGAAATTTTTGTCTAGCGTTAGTCAATCCAAAAGGCATTCTGACATAAACATAGGTTCCTCATGGGGTAGTGAAGGCAGTCTTGTATTGTTCAAATTCTTTGACCTTCAGTTGGTTGTAACCAGAGAATACATCCATCATGGATTATAACTCACAACCTGTGACCTTCTATAGCATTGCTTCCATGTTAGGCAAAGGGTAATTATCCTTCAATGATGACACATTTAAATTCTTGAAATCCACACACAATCTAATGTTGCCATTTTTCTTCCTGGTAGGGACAAGATTAGAAACCCATGATGAATGTCTGATGGGTTTGACAATACCACCATCTTTGAGCTTCATTATCTCTTCTTGCATTTTGGGTCTAAGCAATGGGTTGATTAGCCTTTTCTTTTGTCTAAAAGGCTTAACAATTGGGTTCAAAGGGATTTCATGTTAGAACAAGTCTTCTTTGTAAGCCTTTAGGTCATCATACAACCATGCAAAACATGCTTATATTTTCTAAGTAAACTAATCAACATAGATCTGATATTTGGGTTGATCTTTTTACCAATATAGACTTTTCTAGGAGATGAATTAGTTCTTAAGTTAATCTCCTCTAGGTCCTCTTTGTTCACAGGGGATAGTTTCATTGTTTGACTATCTTGACTGTCAAACACTCTTTCTAGAGCCACCAATCCTTTTGGGATGTTATTCATCTTTACCTGAACTATTTCATTCCCAAAAATGTTCTTTCCATCTATAGTTTCCACTAAATAATTAAAGTCTATTTCTTGACTGTCATACTCATCTATGCAATGAAATAACCTCAACAAGTCATCATCATCATTAAAAACTTGCTAGTTGCATATATTATCAGGTATGGAAGGCTTCGTCTTTACCTCCACCTTTGAAATTCCAGCCAAGCTGATATCATCACTCTTCAAGGTAACATTTGCCAAGAATTTTGCCATAATGATCTTTGATCTCTCTATCCATCTAATGTTGAAGACATAAAAAAATTCTATTGAATCCCACACAGCTAATCTATACTGATTCAATCTATGATTCTTGGAGGAATAAATTGATCTAACCTATGATACAATCAATTCTGAATCACCCCATATTAACAATTTCTTTATCCCATGCTAAGTGGCAAGATTTAAACCCAATAATAACGCTTCATACTCCACTACATTATTGGTACATTCAAAAAGCAACTGGAAAGAATACTTGAATGTTCTCCCACTAGAAGAAATAAAAACCACACCAGCACCTAAACCTTCTTTACAACAGGCTCTTTCAAAATACATATGCCATAAATCTTCTTAGCTATTCTAAATTTTAGTTTCTATAGGGGCTGGAATTTTTGAGGATGATTTAGTAGGTTTAACTTTGAAGTTTCCCATATCAAAGTCACAAAACATCACCATGTTATTTAAGTCATAATTCTCAATAGTAGTATCAAACTTGGATTCTCTTTCTAACCTAATGTTTTATCCATTAAATGGGATATTAGCATAGGATAAATCTAGTTGAATGTTTCCCCCAGCCACTGTCGTCCATTGTCTTGACAAAAGTGCCATAATTTGGGGGACATCTACAACTGTTACATCTACCTTGTAGGTAGCTTCTGGAAAATTTACTATCTTGACTTCTAATTTTTTTAGGATGCCTATCACAGGTATGGATCTATTATCCATGGCATAACATTTCTCATAGTTGCAATCAATATTTAACCCAATTTCTTACATGACTCCTATAGGCATGAAATTAATAGCAGCCTCATAATCAATCATACAGTTTTTAACATGCTTTACATTGATCAACAATGTCATATAGAAATGATCTACTTGGGAAGGGATTTTAGTAATAGTATTCCCTAGATAGACCTTAGGAGCTTGCATTGTTCCAAAGTGTTCCCCTTGTGTATAATCTTTCATTTTCTAAAACAACATTGTTGTGCAAAGCATCTTGGGGCATACTAGGAACTCCATTTATCAGAGCTAAAGCATTATCTCTATGTTTTGGGACTTTCATCATTTCTAACAAAGGGACATAAATCTTTATCTGAGCTAATGTTTGCATCATATCAAAATGTGTTATAAAAGTACTTGGATTAACCTCGTTTTGATTTGTTGTCTTTGTTTGCTTCTCCTTCTCAACTATTTCTATTTTTGGGGGAGCTTTAGCTGTGATCTCCTTTTCAATCTTCTTGAATTTAGTGCTCCCTTTTGGTACATACTACTAGGTAGGGGTGGTATTTTCCACCTTGTTCTTTTCTTTTGTGGATGGTGGAGTCTGTTTCTTAGGTTCTGGCTTCTTGTCTTTTATGAGCATTCCGTTGGGTTTTCTTTGGTTGGGAAAAACACCCCTTGGCCTCAAATTGTACCCACTCTTAATTTGGGTGACAACCACAATGATTCTTTTGATTTCTTCTTTAGAAGGTCTCCTCAGATTGATGCTTTCAGATTGATCATTAGAAGCATTGACCGTAGAATCTTCCTTATTCTCTTCATTAGAAAACACTTCCTGATGATGGCTACTTCTCCATAGTCTCTAAACATCCACATCTATTTTCACTTCATTTTATTCAGAGGTTGAATACTCAGACTCATTATCAACTCGAAAAGAAATCATATTCACCATGTGATCAGTGAATCCATCTTCCATGCAACTAGCATAGACATCTTCATCTTCTTCCATGGATTTTTCTACTGCACATTGGGTTTGTATATGTAGAAAATTACATGCCATACACCATGGGCTATCTTCTACAAGATGAGCACTTGGTATTTTCAATGGGTCTGGTGTTCCTTGGTTTGTAGGCCTTTGATTTCCAACTATAGGTCGTCCATCTTTCCAGCTTGTATTATAGGGCATATCATGCATCTTGGGTCTATCATGCCTTTGAAAATTAGGTGTCATAAGATAAACTCTTCTTATTTCTAGCCACTTTGTAGCTCATATCTTTTAAAGAACTCATAACTTTGTCTAGCTTATTCTCCTCTTTGAGCACTTTCTTGTGATGTCCTTTGGGATTTTGCAAGATCCTAACATCATCTCTTCTTGATGTTTTTCCTGAGGCTTTCCTATTGTTTTCTATGGTTTGAGAAAGTTTAAAAGAAGCCCACAAAGTTGGAGGGTTATTTGACCTCAACTCATACCCTATTTTGGGATCAAAAGCATCAAAATAGAATACTAAATTCATATTGTCAGTTGGTTTCAGACTAAGAGGAATTTTTTGAGTACTTTGATAAACCTATTATTAAAACATGCAAAATGCAACATCCTCATTCTGATTCTTTCTGATACTTATTATCTCATGCAAAGAAAACTTGGGGTCTAAATGATCACCATACTAATCTCTAAACATTCTTTTGAAATATTTAAATGATCTGATAGATAAGTTAGGCATACTTTTGTACCATTCTCTAGCATCATTAGTTAAAGATTGCATAAACATTTTCATGAAGACATCTTCACTTTCTACTTCAAAGTCATCCATTATATTTTGGAATGTTCTAAAATTATATTTCCTCGAGATTGCATTGTTTCCTGATAATTTAGGCAGTGCATCCCTTAATTCATTGCTTACTAGATTTGGTAAACCTATGATCCTAGTGAAATCAATCTATCTATATCTATCTAGTTGCATTGGTCTTCTAGAAAATTGATTATGTATTTGTTTTTGGTGTACATTTCCTTGATTAGGAATCTGATGTTGTTGATGGTGTTGTCATTGTTGTTGTTTCTTCTGCAGGGGTATCTAATATTGTTGTTGGTATTGCCCTACCATTTGCTGCTGAAACTACAAGAATTGTAAATACTGTTGGTAAGCATTATTTCTTTCCATTTGGTTATCATGTTGATATACTAGTGGGGGAGGATACTTTGGTAAAAAGGATACTATGGAGGTGGTGCCAAACATTTGACCTGACCTATTGCATTGACTTTGTGCAACATAATTATGTTGTTGAATAGTACTTGTTTGACCAATATTTTTGCTTTGGACATTTGCAGGAGGTACACTTGTACTTGTAGAAACAAAGGGTAGACTAGGAATTCCAGTCATCCATGAATGAGTCACTGGTATAGTACTGGAAGCAATACTTGAAACATTTGCTTAGGTATTAGTTTTGGCAGTAGTTGTTTCATGTGTTGAAACAACACTCACAATAGGGTCTTGAGTAGTAGTACTTGTAATATCAGGAGCTAAAACTCTAGTTGTACTTATTGTGGAAGGAAAAGGTGCATAAATGATTAGAGGACAACTAGATGTAATAGGTATGCTAGGTGTTTGACTTGACACTCCTTGGAAAGGTATATATGTAGATTGTTGAATGGCCAAAGTCAACATCTCTTATGCCATCATATCTCTCTCATTTCTTACTTTTTATAACTACATCTGCAACTCTTTTGTTGATCCCCTGGTAGCATTTCTCGAGGTAGAACATATATTAGATTTAGTGAACTTAGTTTGAAAAATATTTTGTGCTTAGGGAAATCTCATAGACACAGGGGTAGCTATAGTGAACTCCAGACCCATGTTACTTTGTGCATTAGCTAACTGATCAGTATACCTAGCCTCAAACTCTCTCTACAACCTAACCCTTTCAATATCTACATAAAACTTATCATAAGCAACCTATTTTTGAGCAGGATCTTTATAATAGGTATTATGTAGGTTTCTATCCATGTTTGGGAAAGTGTGAATAATAATAAGATTTTCTCTTGACAAGGATTCGTCACTACTAGTATCTTCTACTTCGAATGTAGAACTATAAGTGTCACTATGATAACCCTCTGAAACACACTTCCCTTTCAAGTCACTTTGTAACTGATTTTGTTCCTCTATTCTAACTATAGGAGTATTAAGACAAATACTAACTAATTTTTGAGAAAAAGTGGTTTGAGGAATAGCTTTATCTTTGACAGTCCACCTTTTGCTGGTTGTAGACTTTCTCTATTTCTTGTTCCTTTGATCAACTTCTTTATTTGAAATTGAGCTCAGTGTCTAATGTGTTACACCTTGCAATCCATTCACTCCTTGTAACAATATTTGTCACCTTTTTTCTGCTCATGTGAGCTTTTAAAGCTATGAACTAGATTTATGCTTTTTTAGAGTGGCCACCCAAAATGAGAATACTTGTTCGCTTCTTTCACACCTCTGGTTATTGGACAAGGACTACTGGGATAAAATACTTTTCTTGACAGTCTTGACTTTGCTCCCTAGTAGAGTCGCCAATATGTCAGTTTCCAAATCAACAGATCCAAAATCCTAGAGAAATAGCCACTAACTTATAAACAGACCTAGGATTGGGTTTGGCCAATGAACAAGATTCAACATAAAAGCTGCAATCTTCTACTCTTTAGGCTCTGTAGGACCAAGGTGGGTTTCCCTATTGCAATGTTATACAACATTTTAGCTTTATATAAAAAAGCATTGCACTATATAGCAGATGCTTTCAATGAAAATAGACCAAGGAAAGTATGATATACTACAAATTATGGCTTGAACCTTAGCTTCTATCACTCTTGCTTGTATTGAAAGTTGGCTCTAATCTATTCTACTCTTAATGCAAAAAAAATGAAAACTGAAATATAAAAGGTGAAATAAGAATGTGAGAATGATCCAAAAACCTAAAATGATATGACCAGGGCCTGTTCAAAGGGAATACAAAGTCAAACAAAAATCCTAATGACAAACAATATCATAGTATCAGCGTTAAGATCCAATACTAAACATTCAAGACTTGCTTAAAATGCTCAGACTGATAATGCATCCACAACTTTCTCACAATCTTTCTCACCCAAATGCTGTAGTATTCAAGACAAAATTCAATTCATTTTATTTGAAAATAAACCTATCAAGGAATACACATTCTCCATTAGAGAAGATAAGTTGAACATGCCATTAACATTACAACTCATACAACACAATATAAGAGATATGAGAAAGAAAAAAAGGAACGTTCTCTATATTGATTTTAAAAATAAAATTGATACATTCATGATAGATTGTTATGCTCACTAAACTTGTAAAAGACTATCTATCTTTATATTGATTTACAACTTTCCTAGTACATACTAATCAAAATTTCAAAGTCCTTCTTCTTGGCCTTGTATTCCCTTTTATAACACAAGGGAGAAAAACAAGCTTTAAGCCAACAAGATACTTGTCAAAATTACATTGCATTACAATTTGCCCTAAGGACTTGTGTCCTTGTTACTTTGCATGCAATCTTCTTTGCTGCATTAATGCAGGTGGCTGAGACATCATCATCTTGGGAGCTTTGGACTGCAGGTCTATATAACTGCCTTTTAAATAGTACTTTAATGTCTTCTCTTGTCAAGATCTGAAGTACATCTTGGAATTTGGTAGCATGTGTCTTGGAGAATGGTCCTTGGCAATTGAGTGCTTCTATCAATCTTCCCCAAAATAAACAACCTACACAAAATTTGTAGCAACAAACATAGAAGGATTATGACTAGTCCTCTCCCTCAAGTTTCTCTTCTTCCAAGGAGCAGTACCTTCTATACAATGCTTCTATCTCGTCCACTAGCCAAGAAAAACCCCTCAAACCTCACAACTTACTTATTGTTTCTCTTGTTTTATGGCTTGGCATAGTTGTGGCCTCCAAAGTAAATCTATAGTACATCTAGTCTGATGGTATGATGAAATAATAAGAATCTGATCAACTACTAAGAGGGGGGGGTGAATTAGTAGATACAAAATTGACATAAATTTTTTATCAAACAAAAACAACCTCTCAAGACAAACTCAAAACTGACTGGTTCAAACACTGAACTATAAATTGCAATATCACTGTCAAGTAAACCGGTTGACGGTCATAACAAAATAACAATAAAATAACTCTGAAACTCTCAAAACCTTTTAACCAAAACATCCAAATAATTTACTGACAAAAGTAAAAGCTCATTTCAGATTGTTGTCGGTCATCATATCATATCTAAGTGGATCTGGTTGTTAAGGAAATCAACCATTTCAAACATAACCACAAAAACATTCACCACTTGAGACAATAATTTTGACATGGAAACCCAAATGGGGAAAACCACAGTGGGGATGAATACCCACAAGTATTCAGAACTCTTCTGAAGTTCACCCTATTAGGAGCCAAGCCTGTTAAAGCTTTACAATAAGTCCTGGTCAGAACAAATCCTGTTAAGGACCACCCACTTAAGGGATTGACTATAATGCCCTATTAGAAGCAATATCCTGTTAGGAGTAACCTCGGTAGAGGATTTGAAATCCAATTTAATGGATCACCTGGTTAGAGGATTTAGATAACACTAAGCTTGTTAGAGCTTACCCAGTTAAGGGATTTGACTGTTGTAATTGTTAGAGAACAACATGGGTTTGCTAATCTTGTGAATAGAACTACTCTTCTTGATCAAATCATTTTCATGCTCCTATCTGCCTTTACACATACTGCAGATACATCATCTAGTTCAGAAACCAATCACTCTTACATTCAACCAAAATTGCCAAAACTACAACAAAACAATTCATCAACCTTATAAACAAAATAATAGGTTGGTAACACATCACAAACCTAAGAGCTCATAGAGATTACAAACAAATTAGTTCAATTATGACCGTTGGATTACATAGAAATAATTGCACATCATTCAAGACAACCTTGACTGCTCCTTGATCACTGCTTCATCGAACTTTGTAACTCATCACATGGTTTCCATTACATGCAATGAACTTTCTCATTCCTAAGATAAAAACCATTATCTCTATGCACCAAAAACCATTTGAAACTCTTCTCATACAACATGCATACGTGGCATAATCATTACCGATCATCATTTGATCATAAACCAATACAACCAATTCCCCAAGCTCCATTGGTTAGGGTTTAGCATATCAACAAGTAGGGTTTACCGATTGATCTTACTTTTTCTCTAGTAATATCAGTTTCCTTCACAAGCTCTCCTACCAGTTGCAAAACAACATTATTACAATATCATTACTAGTTATAATTGACATGAATGATAATATAAAAGTTCATCAATGCAATCTTCATGCAAGTGCCAACAATCTCCCCCTTTGGCATTGATGGCAATACAAGTATCAATACTCTTGATTGCTATGATTGTGAATAGGAATCTTGGTTTACATTTTTCCATGTATTCTCCTTCAACTGAGTCTCCATGAATTCAACTAGTAACTGGCTATAGATCTTTTCTCTATCAATCATACAATTCTTCTCCTCATAATCATATAGTTCTTCTCCTCCTTTGACAACAATGCCAAAGTGAAAGTAAAACATGCAATGTCATACGTCACTGTTCTGCAACATCAACCTGCAACTTGATGCTCCCCTTGTGGAATAACTCCACTCTACACCAATCCTACTTCAAGATTCTTCAATTAGCTTCAGGACTGGTGTATTCCACATCATTCTCAATTGACCTCATGTAGGGGCACAACCCCTAGCTGACCTCTAATATACTCAAAAGTAGTCTTAGACAGAGGTTTAGTAAAGATATCTACTAGCTGCTCCTTTGTATATACATGCTCCAATAACACACCTTTACTATACACTTTCTCTATCAAGAAATGATATTTCAACTCAATATGCTTGGTTCTATCATGCAACACCGGTTTCTTTGAAATATTTATTGCACTCGTGTTGTCACATAAAATCTTTACAGATTATGTAATCTTCAACTTGAATCCTTCCAGAATGTGTTTCATCTAGATTGCCTAGGTACAATTCATATATGCTGCAACATACTCAACTTTAGTAGTGGACTGTGATGTACAAATCTTCTTCTTGCTGCTCCATGAAACAAGTCTTCCTCCAAGAAACAATGCACCACCGGTTGTGCACTTCCTATCATCAACATTACCTGCCTAGTTTGCATCTGTATAAACCTTCAAATCAAAGTTACCTGCATATGAATAACATAATCCTTTGTATATAGTACCTTTCAAATATTTGAATATCCTCTTGGTTGCTATCAAATGTGTCTCCTCTGGATTCTTCTAAAATCTAGCAACTAAACTAATTGCATGAGCAATATTCGATCTATTGTGAACAACATAATGCAATTTTCCTATCATTGACCTGTACTCCTTTTCATCAATAGATGCAGTTTCATCCTCCTTAGACAGTTTACAACCTATAACCATTGGTGTCCCAACTGGTTTACAGTCACTCATTCCAAATGTCTTCAATACCTCTTTCACTTATTTAGACTATGTGATGAAAATACTACTCTTCATCTATTGAATTTACAAACCTATGAAGAATTTTATCTCTCCTACTAGATACATTTCAAATTCACTTTTAATATCATTTGCAAAGTCATTACTCATGTCATCATTGCCTCCAAATATGATATCATCCACAAATACTTCACTAACCAGTATCTTATCACCTTCAGATTTGAGATATATATTGTTGTCTTCACTGGTTCTCTGAAAACCTATCTTCATCAGGTGTGAATGTAGTCTTTCATACCATTCTCTCGGTGCCTTCTTTAAACCATATAGTTCCTTGTGCAATTAACACACCATATACTTTGCATCAGTCAAAGCATAACCATCTGGCTGCTCAATGTATACTTCTTCTTCCAATATTCCATTTAGAAATGTTGACTTCACATCCATCTGATATAATTTGAATCCCTTATACACTGCAAATGCAAGTAGAGTCCTAAAATCTTCCAATCTAGCAACTAGTGCAAATGTCTGACCATAGTCTTCACCTTCTTCCTGTGCACAGGCTTTGCATACCAGTCTAGCTTTGTTTCTAACTACTACTCCATCTTCATTCAGTTTATTCCTGAATACCCATTTAGTACCTATCACATTTTTATTCACCGGTCTAGGTACTAGGGTTCATGTATTGTTCTTCTCAATCTAGTCAAGCTCCTCCTCCATAGCTTTAATCCATTGATCATCTTGAAATACTTCCTTAGCAGTTCTATGCTCAATAGTGGACATCATGCAAGAATTATCTCTAATTCTTCTTCTGGTTAATACTCTAGCATCTTTATCTCCAATAATTTGGTTAGGATTATGATTGAGTCTCACATACCTAGGAATAACATGATCATTATCTTCAAGTCCTTCTTCTTCACTGTCATCCTCTTCTTCTGAATCTAACTATTCTGGTTGAACTGGTACAATAAAATTCACTTCACCAGCTTTTGGCTTCACTGGTTCTGGATCCAAAATCAAAGTGCAAGGTTCATCTTCCTTCTTTTCCCTACTAGTTTCTCCTAAGACTTCAGGATACTCATCCAATCAAACATCAACACTTTCAATGATTCTCTATTTCTAGTTGTTATAGAATTTGTAGGCCTTACTCTTGGTGGAGTAACCAATAAATATCCCTTCATCACTTTTAGCCTCAAACTTACTAACATAGTCACCTCTCTTGATAAAACATTTACTACCAAAAATCTTAAAATAAATGACATTAGGTGATCTAACATACCAGTATTCATAAGGAGTTTTATCCTTACCTCTCTTTACCAATATCTGGTTCATAGTGTAGACAGTTATGCTGACAACTTCTCTCTAGAAATTTTTTGCTACTCCTCCTTGTATAAGCATCGTTCTAGCAGCTTCAACAACTGACCGGTTGTTCCTCTCTGCAATACCATTCTATCATGGTGTCCTCAGTGCACAAAGTTGCCTCTTGATTCCATTGTCTTCACAATATCTAGTGAATTCCTTTGAAGTAAATTCACCACCTTGGTTAGTCCTAAGACACTTTATCTTCATACCACTTTCCTTTTCAGCTAAGGCCCTGAATGCCTTGAACTTAATAAAGGCTTCTATTTTGTCATTCAAGAATGTGACCCACATCATTCTTGAGAAATCATACATGAAGATCATAAAATATCTGTCACCTTGAATACTTTTAGTCCTTATTGGTCCACATAGGTCTGTATGAACCAAATCTAACAAATGTTCTGCTGAAAAAGATTTTCTCTTAAAAGTTGAGGATGTCATCTTTCTTAACTGACATTCCTTACATAGAGCATTCACCAGTTTGTCCAACTGAGGCAAACCTCTTACTGACTTGGACTTACTAACCTTAACAATGTTATCAAAATTTATATAACAAAATCTCTAATACCAAAGCCAACTATCATCTACTTTAGCAATTAAACAGTTGTTGACTTTATGATTTAGGTGAAATGGGTTACCTTTTGTCTGCTTGCTAGTTGCAATTAGTTCACTTTTGCTCCCATAGATTTTGCACATTCCATTCTTGAATTCCAATGGATAACCTCTATCATTGAGTTGAGATACACTTAAAATATTGTGCTTTAATCCTTCAACCCAATAGACATCATCTGCATTGCTCTTTCCATTAAGAGAAATGGTTCCCTTTCCTTTTACCATGCAGGGTGAGTCATTTCCAAATCTCACAACTCCTCCATCAAATTCCTTCAAAGTAATAAATTTACTCTGATCACCAGTCATGTGGTGTGAACAACCACTATCAATGATCTAATCATCAGAACTATCCATGTGAGAAACTAATTCCTTCTGATCAGATGACTCCTCTTTAATGGCTACAAAGATAATGTCTTCATTAGCATCTCCCTCAGATTTCTCATCAATGATACCACCATCAACTGCAATGAGACAATCTCTTTTGCCTTTTCCTTTGTAGTTCTTGTACTTCTCACGCTTATGCTCATTGTCACCATTAGGACAGTTAGAAGCAATGAGTCCAATTTTTTTGCATGCAAAACATTTCAAGGTTAATTTACCTCTATACTTACTGGTACCTCTGGGCAACCACTTGGCCAATAATGCTTCAAGCTCAATCAAACTATATTCATCATCAACTTCTTTGCTGGATCTAGATTCATAACTATGATTGACAGCTCTACTTTTCCTCATAGAAGGGTTAGAAAATGAAGCTCTAAATGTGCATTCAGATCTCTGAGCACTACCATCATACCATTTAATTTAAATATAGTAAGCTTACCAATGATGGAGTCAAGAGTTGCCTTAGTTTTATCATTAGAATTTAGCTCCTGAATGGCTACAACTCAAATAGCGTAGACCGGTAGAAGGGTTCTCAACACCTTACTACCTGTTAGCACATATTTTTACAAAATATTTTTGTGCTATATATGGATGCTCTTCCATATAGTTTCATCATAGGAGAATTTATTGTTGGATTGTATGTGCAGGTGATATGTTGTAGTGTCTTCATAAAAAGGCATCACTTGGGCATATTCAAGGGAAGTGTTGAGTATGATTGCATTTTGGCAATCCTCATCTTCAAAATTAGTTTTATTACAGAAGCACTTGTTGGAAGGTTAGCATAGAGCAGGGTTGAGACTGTGTTCAGAGATGTAAATGGTGGGAGAAATATTTTGATATGGTTATTAAAGCTACATCCATGGAGAAGGGCTTCTTTTGTAAAAAATGCAAAAAATTTGCTTATCGACATAAGTTACCCCGATGAGATCACACAAGGAGAAAGGAGTATGTTGATCGAAGTAACTCATGTTAATGGTGTTTTATAAAGCAAGAGTGGCAGCAAAAAGTGTGACTAAGTGGAAATCCATCAGGGCGAGTTACGACGATGATATGATAGGAAGTTGGAGTCATCAGAGTAACATACGCTATCGGCAACGAGGAATTTTTTTTATCCCGATACCCGATGAGGTTATCGATGGAGCTCTTGCCGATAATCAATAGGGCGATGTCTTCATAGCGGTGATATCGAGTTATCGGGATGTCCTAATTTATGTTACCTCGATACTCGATGCACTAAATGGAGAAGGTGACTCTATTGGAGGAACTCTCTCCGATAAAGTGATACCAAGTAAGAAAGGGAGTAAGACTCATCGAGATAACATACATTGTTAGGGAGATGCGTTTTGGGTTATCCCGATGCCCAATGAGGAATGTGAGCTTGGCACAAGCAAAGTGACTACATCAGGAAAGCTTACGCCAATAGACCGAAGCAACCTGATAAGGAGAGTAAGGTGCAGGAAGACTCATTGGGATAGCTTATGCTACCAGAGAAGCATTTTTAGAGTTGTGCCGATGCCTGAAGGGAAAAATGCCATAGAGGAAGGATCTATCAGGGAGACTATAACTATTGGAAGAAAGGAAAATATGCTACTCCAATGCCCGATGAAGAAATCGGTGAAAGTTATGACGATCAAAAAGAAAGTTAGATGTCATGGGACCATTGGATGAAGTATTAAGTGACTTCATTCCGAAGGCCAATGGAGTGACCAGAGGAATAAGTAGAAGAAGGTTTCATCAAAGAGACATACCCTAATGTGACATAAAGAAAAGCTGACTAATAGAAAGGAAAGGTGGATCCATCGGGATAAGTCAAGCCTTGAGGAAAAAAAGTGAAACGGTCGGGGCGAGATTAGAAGGATTGATTGGAATGACCTATACCGATCAGAAAGACAAAAAGGTAATTAAAGGAATGCAAAATACAGATGGTGCCAAGTAATTGAATTATCGAGTGGGCTTACATCGATTAGTCATTAGAATGTCTGATACGACAACCATTATTAAATACTCATGATTAGGTGGGTTGAATCTGCACGAAGAAAATCTGATGTTTTTTATCATTACAGACTCTAGCCGTTGCATATCCAGCATAAAGAAAGAGTTTTTGTGCTAGAATTACTCATAGTTTCTTCAGCCACCAACATTGAAGTTGCAGACAAGAAGTGCGGGTAATTTAAGAATCCAAGCATTTAGTCATGGAGGCTTCTAGTTCACAAGGGAAAAGAAAGGTCATAGAGATTTCAGATACACAATCAACTAAATAAAAAAAGACGAAGTTTGTGGAGGGTGTGCAAAAATGAAAGTTGTACCAGGACACGATTGACTAGATGGAGTCATCTGGTGCTACATCAAGGAGGTCTAAAACCTATTTTCCACCCAAGGATCAATTGGAAGATAAGTACAAAGGGGTTGGAGATATCTAGACAACTATAAGGGGCCACAAATTGTTTTTATATCACTACCTTAGGCGAAACAAGGAGATGCCATTGTCAAACCCTTGGACGACAAATTTGGGAAGACTGGTTGTCACAAATGTTTTTCTGAATCTTAGATTATTGGAATTGCTTGCTTGGAAGTACAAAAAAGAAAAAAGATGCATCCAATTGCTCAATGGGGATCCATTCATCCGGATATCTATTGGGTCTATTCAGGAGGTTTTCAACATGTCTTATGAGTCCTACATGCCCCTATCCTTTACAAACATAGAAGGAGAGTACACCAAAATGGACACCGCTCACACAGTGTGGAAGTTAGCAATTCACAAAAAGGAGAAGGGATGACTCACAAAGTAGGTTGGTCCTCCTTTTGAAATTACCATGTTCAAACAATACTTGCAATACACATATTGGACATGCGGATAGGTCTGCAGGGAGGAAGTTCCTAATTTTACAAGAATAGGCCTATTTGTGTTGGCTGCAGACATTCAAATGCATGAGCCAAGGCCATTTGATTATGCAACCTACTTGGTAGAGAAGCTGCATGAAGGATTTTTTAGTTTGCAAACAGAGCCTAACCCTACTTTCAAGTTTTACTCATTGCTAATGCATATGGTTTTTTTCATGGTCAGATGCAAGTTTTGTGGCTAGGAAAATTAAAGGTGACTTCCAGGAACAAAGAGGGACAACACCAACTAATTTGATTATGGGTATCCTTATGGGAATCAAGGTTCGACGAATCACACTATGTGTTGTTTGAAGAATATTTTGTCAAGCCCTTGTATATATTATTTGGAGTAGAATGTGATGGGTCCATCTTATAGGAGATTAAAAGATTCTTGAGACCCCATACTTTTGGAGACACTAGGGTCAATCACAATTGGGGTGATTGGTTTGTATGCTAGAATTTCACTTTTTTTTAGGGTTTATAGTTTTGAGGGTATTCCATATATGTTGCCTACATTAGTTCTTGACATGATTGCTTATTTAGAGATTGTTAGGAAGCTTAGTATGTCAAATGCAAAGCATTTGGATGGTGCACACAAGCAAGTATTTATGCCTGGCACTTTGCATTTTGGAGACTTCACCATTGTATCTACCAAGGCTTATGAGATAATAGAAAATAAGTTGGTAGAGGAGTACAATTTGTATGGACACCAAGCTTGGAAAATTTATGATCCAGAGGGATATATCCACCACAGCAAGAAGAGCCAGAACTTGGGAGAATATTTGCATATACCCATGGAGGCTGAAGATTTATTTAGAAATAAGGAACGAGATGAGGTTGATGCACTCTTAGAGGAATTGAACCAAAAATTGGAAGAGCTGAAGCAGAGGCTTGAAGAAATAAAAGAAGAAGGAGAATCTCAGAGTGGGTCTGATGAGAATATAGTTGTATCTACCCTCCATGCACCTGAACTAGAAGAAGTGGCAGAGAGCCAGGAGCAAGCCATGGTGAGAAAAAATGGGAACACATATGTGAGAATGGAAGAGCATGCATCTTTTGTTGTAGATGAATTTTTTGTACTGTCCAAAAATTTTAAGGCATTCTTGTACCATTACAAAGGGAAAAAGTTGAGGGAAAGCATCCCAAATGTCACCCCAAAAAATAAAGCAGATATGCTTAAAAAATTGAAATGAGACATTGATGTAGAAGTGGCCACAATGACACCATAGAGAGGAAGACAAATTCTCAGTGAGGCAGACATCATTTTGTTCCCAGGATGGGACTTGAGTGCTTCTTTCATTTTTGACAGCTTGTTGCATTTTGATAGAAATGATGTAAAGTTAGACATACAAGGTGTTAATGACATTTTTATTGGATTGAGATATGACCCAAATGAAGAGGAAATGTTGCTTTGGGCCCTATACCCTCCAAATAAAAGACCCAAGATTATAGATGTAGATAAGGCATTTGGGCACATGATGAGGTTCAAAGTGGGAGAAGCTAATCCAATTGTCATTGCAGATTTGGGGATTGACATTGCAAAACTGAATAAGGCCCAAATGCAGTGGATGTTAAAGGAGGGTAAACTATATAAGAATTTATATGAAGACCTATTGAGAAGTCGTGGTCATGAAGTACCACAGATAACTGATACTAGTGTAGAATGGAAAAAAAAATGAAGACCAAATGAAAGAAATATTAAGCTAAGAAGGCAAATCAGGACTACTAGGGTAGATGTTGCTTGTATTTTGTTGACAAATAGGTTTGAGCACTTGTTGGAAGTCCTCAAAGAATTCTGGACAAATTGTAAGAAGACTCAAAATGATATGGCTTCTCATGAAATAATTTTGAAGAGGTTGAAGGCATTGTTGAAAGAGAAGAGTGTCGATGAGAAAATTATTGAGAAGATCCAGAGAAGGTTGAGCAAGTATAAGGCATTTGGTCTAGACATTAAGCAGGAATTTATCGATTGTAAGGATAATGTTAGGTATGGTGTGCCATATATTGTGGATGATGTAGAGCAGTTAAAGGAAAAAGGGGTTTGGATTAAAAAATGCCAGAATGTACTCAACACATCCCTTAATGTTGCCTAGGCAGATGTTTTGGATATGAAGGAGACAGGTGAGCAGATGGAGAGAATGGTTACCATGGAGATCGGTGTCATGGATACTGTATTCAACACCAACACTCACTGGGACAAAAAGTATTTGGAGCGCATACAAAAGTGTGATACAATACTGGACGACCAGAACTAATTTTTATATTTGTGTCTACTAGTTAAGCAGTTAGGTGTTAGGTTTTAGTCAAGTTTACTTTAACAAGATGAAAGGCCATGTCCTTTCATTTTAATCCTTGGGCTCACATATATGTAGTGAGTCCTTTTTGTATCATAGGGGATAGATAGATAATACTAGCACTGGTTGGGCCACAAGTGTTATGTTTTAGAAAGGTCTAATAGGAATGAGGACTTTATTCTGTGCGAATTGAATATATTGGAGTATTTGTAAGTGTATTTTTTGTGTACATTCTTATTCCAGAAGTTAATACACAAGATTTCATGTTTTTATCTTCAGATTGTTGTGTAATTTTGTGTTTGATGAAATCATATGTCCTCTTGATAAATCCTTTTGGATTTGCTATGATGTGCCATCACATGATGTTGTATTGAATGTAAAATTGGGTTTTATTGTTCATGCAACACATAATGAAACCTTCACAGTGATGGTCTTATAGTTGTCTCTTGAGTTGATAGTGATTCTTGTCCCCAAAGTTGTTCATTAACTGTCAGATAAAGGGACTGGTCCGTTATTAATCTTTGTTGAATAAGTTTGTATGCATTAGGTCCTTATCAGAAAAACAAATCTTCTAATTCCTATAAGTACTGCTCTTTTCCATAATTTCTTAAAGTCCTAATAGTAATCTTTTGCATAATACAACTATACTCACACTCATTTTATCAATTTTAAAGGCATTCAATAAAAATAACTTATGTTAGCATAATTGTAGGAAAACCTTTTTCCATCCTTGCAATTGCTAACTCCCATAGTTTAAATTCACTTAAAAAAAACCTCTTTTGTGCTTGAGAGTGTAAGGTACACCCACCTGGGTTTAGTGGAGCCTAAAGTGTAGAGGAATTTGGTCTTCGACCATTCCTGTTCATTGGCCAAGGCTGATTGGATTAACTGAGGATTAGACAAGTCTTTGGTTTCCCAATCTGTGGTTTTGGGAACCAACAGACTGGCGAATCTAGTGGGGAATTGTTCAGAAGAAGTTTTTAGAATCTCTTGTAGTTTGTTTCAGACTCTACTGAAGGGAGGATCCTATAAAATTAGTTAAGTTGGTAATATTTGTCTCTTAGGAGGTGGCGACTCTATATTAATAGTTTTTATTCAATTGGTGACTCTATTGGAGAAAAGAGCCTAGAAGATTAATATAAAATATTGTTCCTCTTAGGAGGTGGCAACTCTACATCTATTACATGAATCATAGTTGGTATTTTGAGAAAGTAAGAGAAATCCCTAGGCATTTATCAATAAAGTTAATGCAGGGGAGAATGTCTCTGCATAAAGGACAAGATAATCTTGTTTAGCTGAGTCCAAAGAATAGATACAAGGGAAAGAAACCAACACCAAGTATGGAATTTAGAGGTTATAAGAAGTTTCCTAGTAGAGAGGATGGCTCTTCATCTGGTGATAAGTTTGAAAATCTAGAGGAAAATCCTTTCTATACCTTAAATGCAAAAGATAAAAATGGTGACCATGATGAAACCCTAACTACTGAGGAATAGGAGGAGAGGCAATGGGATGAAATCATACTTAAAATGGCTAACTTAAATGGAGATGAATCCAAAATGGCAAAGGCTCTTAGGAGACAACCAAATTGGGTGTTGCAAAAACTAGGATTAAAAAGAGATACAATTCAAAGCCCTAGGTCAGAAGGGATAGAAGACAAAAGTAAAGGTGAGGTAAGTAGGATAGAAAATCCTAAATATAATCCCCCTCATATGAGAAGAATAGAGTAGCCTTTTCTAACTTTTGATAACCCGTTATTAAATGGAAGTAGAAGATGGAGGGATGTTCATAGGGATCAAAGTGAAGAAAGGCAGAGAAACAACCAGGATAATGGAAGAAGAAATGGAAATGGGGGAAATGATGAGAGTTGGAATAACAATAGTAGGGGTAACAATATAAATAATAATAGAGGAAGTAATGGGTATGGCAGCAACCAAAATAATGGAAATGGTAATGGTGGAGATAGAAACAACAATAATGGCAATGGAGGTAATAATGGAAATAATGGCAATAATAATGGTGATGGAAACAATGGGAACAATGGTAATTATGGTAGAAATGGTGGACTCAACAAAAGAAATATGAACAATCAAAACAACAATCAGGTTGGCAGATGACCTATGATCATTGAAAGATACAAGCAGTTGGATTTCATTGGCATTGTTGGTTATCCAAATCAGATCACTAATGATTTAAGATTATCCATCCCCAAATTCTCAGGAAATGGAATTGATTCAGTAGAACAACATGTAGTTAATGTAAAAAATACCATTGAGGAATTTGAGGTTCCTCATGAGGATGTATTCATGAAGTTGTTTGTTCAATCTTTGATAGAAGATGCAAGAGAATGGTGTAGAAGCCTTCCTGATGGATGTATTGGCAGCTGGCAAGAATTTGTAACATTGTTCTTGGAAGAATTTGGAGATCACAATGATC
Organism: Cryptomeria japonica; assembly: GCF_030272615.1. NCBI lineage: Eukaryota > Viridiplantae > Streptophyta > Pinopsida > Cupressales > Cupressaceae > Cryptomeria > Cryptomeria japonica. Next base: position 457,238,009 of record NC_081414.1, read on the forward strand.
CTTCATTTGCATCCCATGAATTGACAAGTATAAAGAAGAATCAAAATGAATCAGTAGATGAGTTTAATAAAAGATTTAATAAAGTATTAAATAAAATACCCAGAGATGTCAGACCTATTGATTCATTTCTAATTAACTTTTATTTGAGTGCTTTTGATAGAAAAAACCATTATGAGATTTTGTCTCATAGACCTGATACTCTACATCAAGCATTCAAGATAGCTACTACCATTGAGAATAACAGGAAATTTGTTGGGAAGGTTGCCAAGATAGATGATCTGAAGCTATACAATACTAGGGTTCCCAAGAAAGATGAGCTTACTCAGATCATGGACATGCTTAAGGGCCTAAAGGGTAAGCAAAATCCTAATGAAAATCCACCATATAAAAACAATAAACAAATGAATTACAATAGACTGAGACTACATGATATGCCATATAACACAAACTGGAAGGATGGGAAGCCAGTGAAGCCTAATGTAAGCAAAGAAACTCTCGATCCACTGAAGAAGGCCACAAATTTTATAGATGAATATCCATCACGTGATGTTTGTAATTTACCTCATGTTGCTAAATAGTGCATGATTTCCCAAGGTTTGATAGAGGACAAAAATCATAGTGAGGATTGTGAACCTACTGTAAATGTACTTTCATTTGATCCATATTGGGGAAGGGATGAAGACTCATCCAAGGGGGAGCATTTTTCTGATGTGCAGCAAATGAGAGAAAACAAGCATTACAATATACAACAAGTCTTTTCAGATGATGATGATGAAGACATTCTATCCTTGAGAAGATTGTTTCAGGATGATGCAATGCCTTCACTAAGGAACTTAACTAAGGAAGAGAAGAAAGCCTTCACTATTATAGTAGTAGAACAAGTTAAGAGCAATTATCAGCTGAGAAATATGAATGTAAATAATGACCAGGGAAAGCCAACAAGTATGTTTGCTAAAATTAAAAAACCAGATGGGAACAAAGACAACACTTTCAAAAGTAAGGATGCAAATGCCAAAAAGGGAAAGGAAGCAATACCAGAATGAGGAAAGAAAGAAGAAACACCTAAACTAATTAAGCCTGTGGAGAAGAAGCAAGTAAGTAAGCCCATTTCAAATAGTAATTCATTCATGTCCCAGGCGTTGTCTCAAGTAAAGACATCTATGCCTCTGCTAGAAGTAATGAAATTCCCAGATTACAAGAATGAGACGTTGAAAATTATATCTAATGTTGGAGAAGTAAGTAGGGAAGGTGTTGGTATTTTGGTATGGTTTTGTCATTGATGTCAACACCTACTAAACACTTATCAACTCTAGCACTTTGGAGAATTAGCAACATTCACTGGCAAGCAAGTGACTCATGCACAGTCACCAGTATTTGGTACACCGGCGTGATATAATGATCACCGATACTTGGAATGATATGGAAAACACTTGGTAATATCGAAGACATCGTGTGGACACTTTGTCTTGGAGTTTTGTTTATTGATATATTCATATTTACATATTTGTTGTTATCGACAAATAGGTCCAGGGTTACATCGACATGTTTATCTTTTCCAGATCAGCACGACACGCTATGGAGATGATTAATTATTGTTGTAAATGCATTAAGCCGACATGTTGAATCAGTTATTGCATCGGATATTGTATTGTTTGTAAAATGTTTTTATTGTAATATCTTGTAGAGCCGACCTACTAAAATTGGTCTTAGGTTATGGATTGTGAAAAGGTATATGCGAGAATAGGCAGAGCTATACATGCATACATCATTTGAAGATTGAAGGAGGGTTTTTGTGAAGACAATCAGAACTACACTGGTACTGAATCCAGCATATGAAGATGCTATTTTGTGCAATACATTCTTATTGGATTTAACCATCCAAATGTAGTCAATGTGACTCCCATTTTGTGATTGAGAAGTGTGCTCTAGGCGCTTGGCCTTTCTGCATGTGCAGATCCCATTTATGTACACTTACTATCTGCAGTAGTATCATCTGATTGTGGGTAAGGTTTCCCACCGTGGTTTTTCCCCTTACAGGGTTTCCACGTACAAATATTGGTGTTATGTGTTGTGGATGACTTTGTCTTTATGTTTCTTGCACTAATCCTTACCGGTATAGCAATTAACTGTTAAAACTGTCTATCGGCATGTTAAACTGGTTTATCGGTATTAAGCATTAAGTTGGTTAAGTTGTTTTTGGTTTGAATTTATTTGACAACTGATTCACCCCCCCCAATTGTCTCTGGGACCTAACAGAAGGTCCTAAATTAAAAGAAGATCCTCCTATGGTGTATCTTGGCATGTCTATTACCAAAAATCTCACACGTGTATATCCTTTCTATCTAACACTGCTGATAAACACAAAAATGCTAAAAAATTGCATTATAGATTTAGGGGCAGCAGTAAATATCATGCCAGAGGATGTCATGAAGAATTGGGAATTCATGTTGATACACCTTACGGTAAGTTCTATGCCATGGACAATAGGTTAGTTCCTATAGTAGGAATTATTAAGGACGTTGAGTTCAGATTCCCAACCTGCCCAAACACTACATACAAGACAGATATCACAGTTGTAAAAGTGTTTGTGAACTATGGGAAGTTGTTGTCCAGACAGTGCTCTAACCTGGTGGGTGGACATGTCCAACTTGACTTGTCATATGCCACTATTCCAGTAAAAGGGACAGAGGTGAGGATAAACAGAGAACCAAGGTCTCCCTACCTCATAGAAGAAGTTGATCTCGATGAAGTAACTTGTTTTTGCCACTCAGATATGGACAACTTTCAGGTAAGTATTTCTAAACGTTTAAAAGTTGATGAAATTACAAAAACAGTTAAACAAAATGAAAATTTAATTTGGAAATTGTATTTTGATGGTGCCTGTAGTAAGGATGGAAATGGAGCAGGAGTTGTATTTATTTCACCTAATGAAAAATCTTTTAAATAATCTTTTTTGTTGTTTTTTAAGTGTACTAATAATATTGCTTAATATGAGGCCCTCTTTTTAGAACTTAAAATAGCAAATAAACATGGCATTAAGTTACTAACAGTTTATAGTGATTCAAAACTAGCTGTTTCACACATGAGAGGCAAATTTGCTACAAAAAATGCAAAATTAAGAAGCTATAGGAACGAGGTTTGGGATTACATTGAATTTTTTGATGCTTTCTCCATCAATTGGATTGAAAGGTCCAATAATATTTTGGCAGATTTCATGGCTAACCTAGCAATCAAACATAATGATATCCCTTTTGCTAATATTACCCAAGTAGAAATCAAGACCCGACCATCAGTCCGTGACAATATAAAGAGATGACAAATATTTGATGATGATAGGGATTTGCTAAAATTTTTGTTTTGTGAGGATCAGTATGAGCACCAAAAAATTGATTGGAATGGACTTATGGAAGACAAGGATGGCAAAGAGACTATACTTGGGCAAGAGATGTTGCAGGTGAAAACAAATAAAATCCCAAAGGGATTGATAGAGCTTGAAAGAACGTTTGATGATAAAGATATAGTAATTTTTAGACCTAATTCAGGAGGATGTGAAGATGTTGAAAAAATAAACTTGGGAAGTGAAAGCAATCCAAGATAAGTATACATTGGAAAAAAGCTCACACAGAAAATTAGAACAGTATTGATTAATTTACTAAGGAAGTACATACATGTCTTCGCTTGGTCATATGATGACCTTAAAGCATACAGGGAAGACTTGTTCCAGCATGAGATACCTCTAAAGTCTGATGCAAAACCTTTTAGACAAAAGCAAAGGCCAATAAACCCTACTTTGGCTCCAAAGTTGAAAGAAGAGATGATGAAAATGAGAAATGTTGGTATTATTGAGCCCATAAGGCACTCAACATGGGTGTCCAATTTGGTCCCAACCAGAAAAAAGAATGGTGATATTAGACTGTGTTTGGACTTTAGGAATTTAAATGTTTCATCTTAAAAAGATAATTATTCTTTACCTAACATGGAGGCTCTTTTGCAAAAGGTCACTGGAAATGAATTGTTATCTATGATGAATGGCTTCTCAGGCTATAATCAAGTCAAAGTTAGGGAAGTAGAAAAGTTCAAAACTGCTTTCACCATGCCTTGAGGCACCTATGTCTATGCTAGGATGCCTTTTGGACTGACAAATGTAGGAGCTACATTTCGGAGGGCTATGGATGTAGCCTTTGAGGGGTTGATTGATTATATCTTGGCAGTTTACCAGGATGATATGACTGTTTATTCTAAAAAAGCAGAAGACCATTGTAATGACCTAGAAAAAATCTTTATTAGAGCATTAGAATATGGCATATCTTTAAATCCCAAAAAGTATCATTTTGGAGTTACTGAAGGGAAATTGTTAGGTCATATCATTTCAAAAGATGGTGTGAGAATTGATCCAGAAAGGATTGTTTCTATTAATAATATTCAAATCCCTAAAACAGTTAAGGCAATTTAATCTTTTTTTTGATCAAATTAACTTTGTAAGAAGATTTGTTTCAAACTTCTCTGAGATTGTAAAACCTATTTCTAAAATGTTGAAAAAGGGTCCTGAAATAAAGTGGACTAATGAAGCCCTTGAAGATTTCGTAAACATCAAAAGAGCCATCAAGGAAGCCCCTGTATTAAAGTCCCCTGATTTCTCTAAACCTTTCCAAGTGTTCTCATTTGCTTCATTCCATACTATTGCTACTATCATGTTACAAAATAATGATGACGGCTATGAACAACCAATGGCAATCTTTAGCAAAATATTGCAAGCATTTGAGTTGAATTATGATTTAAATGAAAAACAGGCTTATGTTCTTGTGAAAGCTATAAAAGCTTTCAGACCCTATCTGGTTGGTGCCACTGTTATTGCATATGTACCAAATGCTATTGTTAAAGACATCTTCAGACAACCAGAGACAACTAGAAGGAGGTGCATATGGATAAACCATATCGAAGAATTCAATATTGATATACATATCACAAAGTTGGTGAGGGGTCAGAGTTTAGCAAAATTGATGGCAAAATCTGATCTTGAAGCAGCACAGGTAAATCAAATAGAGTTGGAGGATGCACAAATGATCATTGAGAGGTGCCCTTGGTATACAAATATTGTTTATTACTTGAAATACATGAAGTGTCCTGATAGTTTAAATGATAGTCAGAAAAGAAATTTAAAGCTTCAAACATCTAGTTATGTATTACTTAATGGAGATTTATACTAGAAAAATAGAGATGGTATTCTCTTATTGTGTCTAGATGAGTATCAAGCATCTGCTATTCTAAAAGACTTGCATGAAGGTGTATGCAGAGGCCATTTCTCAGCAAAGATCACTGCTCATAAAATTCTTAATGCTGGATATTATTGGCCTCAAGTTTTCAAGGATTGTCATGCTTATATCAGAAAATGTGAAGCATGTCAAAAGTTTTCAGGAAAGCTTAAGTATAATGGAACTATTCCTCTCAGACTCATGCATACAAAAGAACCATTCTAGATGTGGTTACTGACTTCATAGGGGAAATAGCAAACAAATCTAGTGCTGGGTACAAATGGATTTTGGTGGCTACTGATTATTTCACTAAATAGGTTGAAGCTATTCCCACAAGACAGGCTACAAGCAAAGTTGTGACAAAGTTCCTCCTAGAAAACATTCTGACTAGATTTGGAGTACCTCAGAAGATTGTGGTGGACAATGGGATGTGTTTTAGATCTAAGGAGTTCTCCAATTTCTATGAAAATTATGGCATCACTTTGTCCTATTCATCACCTTACCATCCACAAGGAAATGGACAAGCAAAATCAAGCAATAAGAACTTGTTGAAGATTATTAAAAGGATGTTGGGTGATAATAAAGAGCTTGGGATTCAAAATTGATCTTAGCAGTATGGGCTGACAGAGTGGCAATCAAGAAGTCCACATGATTTTCTCCATATGATCTTATATATGGCAAAGAAGCAAGATTACCCTTGAATAATTTGCTTCCAGTTTATAAATTTGTTATAGAGGAGTGTTCATAAGAAGTAAACTTCATGGGGGATAGGTTCATGGCATTGGCTGAGCTAGATGAGTATAAAAAAGAGGCTCAGGAAAGAAAAATTTAGAGGCAACAGATGGTTAAGGCTTTACATGATAACAAGGCTTGTGACAAAATATTTGAAGGAGGAGAATGGGTAATTAAATGAAATGCCAAGGACCAAGACAAAGGAAAACATGGAAAATTTGATGCACTCTGGCTTCCTAGGACCCTATATCATCTTGGAGAAAAGTGGAGAAAACTCATATTACTTGCAGGATACTAATGGCGAAGTGCTGGAATTTCCAGTCCATGCTCAATACCTCAAGCATTTCTTTTCTTCATAATCAGGGAGTATTTCTTGTATCATAGTAAAATAGTTTTCCTTATGTTTTATGTTATGTGTTTTCAATTTTCTTTTTGGTTTTCTTTCCAAAGATAGCTCGGATCTTGCTATGTCCTTAAAAAGAACATACATCCCAAGAAAGAGCCATTGTTAGCACATATTTTTACAAAATATTTTTGTACTATATATGGATGCTCTTGAATATAGTTTCATCATAGGAGCATTTATTGCTGGATTGTATGTGCAGGTGATATGTTGCAGTGTAATCATAAAAAGGCATCACTTGGGCATATTCAAGGGAAGTGTTGAGTATGATGGCATTCTGGCAATCCTCATCTTCAAAATTAGTTTTATTAAAAAAGAAATTGTTGGAAGGTTAGCATAGAGAAGGGTTGAAAGCATGTTCAGAGATGTAAATGGTGGGAGAAATATTTTGGTATGGTTATTAAAAGCTGCATCCATGGAGATGGGCTTCTTTTGTAAAAAATGCAAAAAAAATTCTTATCGGCATAAGTTACCCTGATGAGATCACACAAGGAGAAAGGAGTATGTTGGTTAGAGTAACTCATGCTGATGGTGTTTCTTAAAGTGAGAGTAGTAGTAAAATGTGTGACTAAGTGGAAATGCATTGGGGCAAGTTACGACGATGATATGATAGGAAGTCAGAGTCATCAGAGTAACATACGCTATCGACAACGAGGAAAAATGTTATCCCGATACCCGATGAGGCTATCGGTGGAGGTCTTGCCGATAACCGATGGGGTGATGTCTTCATAGCGGTGATATCAGGTTATCGGGAGGTCCTAATTTATGTTACCCTAATACCCGATGCACTAAATGGAGAAGGAGACTTTCTCCGATAAAGTGATACCGAGCAAAAAAGGGAGTAAGACTCATCAGGATAACATACATTGTCGGGGAGATGCATTTTGGGTTATCCTGATACCTGATGAGGAAGATTAGCTCGGCACAAACAAAGTGACTACATCAGGAAAGCTTACACTAATAGATCGAAGCAACCCAATAAGGAGAGTAAGGTGCAGGAAGACTCATTGGGATAGCTTACACTACCAGAGAAGCATTTTTACAGTTGTGCCAATGCCCGATGGGCAGAATACCACAGTAGGCGGATCTATCAAGGAGACTATAACTATCGGAAGTGAGGAAAATACGCTACTCCGATGCCCAATGAAGCAATCGGTGAAATTTACGCTGATCAAAAAGAAAGTTAGATGTCATGGGACCATTGGATGACGTATTAAGTGACTTCATTCCAAAGGCCGATGGAGCGACTGGAGGAATAAGAAGAAGAAGGTTTCATTAGAGAGACATACCCCAATGTGACATAAAGAAAAGCTGACTAATAGAAAGGAAAGGTGGATCCATCAGGATAAGTCAAGCCTTGAGGAAAAAAGTGAAACGATTGGGGCGTGATCAGAAGGATTGATCGGAATGACCTATACCGATCAGAAAGACAAAAAGGTAATTGAAGGAACACAAAATACGGATGGCGCCAAGTAATTGAATTATCGGGTGGGGTAACACCAATTAGCTATTAGAATGTTTGATATGATAGCCATTATTTAATCCTCGCGATCAAGTGGGTTGGATCTACACAAAGAAAATCTAATAAGTTTTTTATCGTTACAGACTCTAGCCATTGCATATCCGGCATAAAGAAAGAGTTTTCGTGCCATAATTATTCACAGTTTCTTCAATCGCCAACATTGATGTTGTAGACAAGAAGTGCGGGTAATTTAAGAATTCAAGAATTTAATCATAGAGGCTTCTAGTTCACAAGGTAAAAGAAAGGTCATAGAGATTTTAAATACACAGTCAACTAAATCAAAAAAGATGAAGTCTGTGGAGGGTGTGCAAAAGAGAAAGTTGAACCAGGACATGATTGACTAGATGGAGTCATCTAGTGCTAAGTTTAGGAGGTCTAAAACCTATTTTCCACCCAAGGATCAATTGGAAGATAAGTACAAAGGGGTTGCAGATATCTAGACAACTATAAGGGGCCACAAATTGTTTTTATATCACTACCTTAGGCAGAATAAGGATATGCCATTATTGAACCCTTGGACAACAAATTTGGGCAAACTGGTGGTCCCAAATGTTTTTCTGAATCTTAGATTATTGGAATTTCTCACCAAGAAATACAACAAAGAAAAAAGATGCATCCAACTGCCCAATGGGGATCCATTCATCTGGATATCAGTTGGGTCTATTTAGGAGGTTTTCGGCATGTCTTATGAGCCCTACATTCCCCTATCCTTTATAGACCTAGAAGGAGAGTACACCCAAATGGACACTGCTCATAGAATGTGGAAGTTAGCAATTCACAAAAAGGAGAAGGGACGACTCACAGAGCAAGATGGTCCTCCTTTTGAAATTACCCTGTTCAGAAAAAAATTATAGTACACATATTAGGCATGCGGCCAGGTTTGTGGGGAGGAAGTTCCTGATGTTACAAGAATAGGTCCATTAGTGTTGGCTATAGACATTCAAATGCATGAGCCAAGGCCATTTGATTATGCAGCCTACTTGGCAGAGAAGCTACATGAAGGATTTTTGAGTATACAAATAGAGCCTAACTCTACTTTCAATTTTTACTCATTGCTAATGCATATGGTTTTGTTTCATGGTCAGATGCAAGGTTTGTGGCCAGGAGAATTAAAGGTGACTTCCAGGAACAAAGAGGGACAAAACCAACCAGTTCAATTATGGGTATCCCTATGGGACTCAAGGTTTGACAAATCACACTATGTGTTGTTTGAAGAATATTTTGTCAAGCCCTTGTATAGATTTTTTGGAGTAGAATGTGATGGGTCTATCTCATAGGAGATTAAGATATTCTTGAGACCCCATGCTTTTGGAGACACTAGGGTCAACCACAATTGGGGTGACTAGTTTGTATGCCAGAATTTTACTTTTTTGAGGGTTTATGGTTTTGAGGGTGTTCAATATATGTTTCCTACATTAGTTCCTGATAGGATTGCTTATTTAGAGATTGTTAGGAAGCTTAGTATGTCAAATGCAAGCATTTGGATGGTGCACACAAGCAGCTATTTATGCCTAGCACTTTGCATTTTGGAGACTTCACCATTGTATCTACCAAGGCTTATGAGATGATAGAAAATAACCTAGTAGAGGAGTACAATTTGTATGGGCACCAAGATCAGAAAAATTATGATCCAGATGGATATATCCACCACTGCAGGAAGAGCCAGAACCTAGGAGAATATTTGCAATACCATGGAGGCTAAAGATTTATTTAGAAACAAGGAGCGGGATGACATTGATGAAGTCTTAGAGGAATTGAACCAAAAATTGGAAGAGTAGAAGTAGAGGCTTCAAGAACTAAAAGAAGAAGGAGACTCTGAGAGTGGGTATGATGAGAATATAGCTGTATCTACCCTCCATGCACCTGAACTATAAGAAGTGGAAGAGATCCAGGAGAAAGAAATGGTGAGAATAAATGCCAACATAGATGTGAGAATGGAAGAGCATGCAACTTTTGTTGCAGATGAAGTTTTTGTACAATCCAAAGAGTTTAAGGAATTCTTGTACCATTACAAAGGGAAAAAGTTGAGGGAGAGCATCCCAAATGTCACCCCAGAAAATGAAGCAGAGATGCTTAAAAAATTTAAAGGAGACATTGATGCAGAAGTGGCCACAATGACACCACAGAGAGGAAGACAACTTCTTAGTGAGGCAAGCATCATTTTGTTCCTAGGATGGGACTTGAGTGCTTCTTTCATTTTTGACAGCTTGTTGCATTCTGATAGAAAGGATCTAAAGTTAGACATACAGGGTGTTAATGACATTTTTATTGGATCGAGATATGACCCAAATGAAGAGGAAATGTTTCTTTGGGCCCTATACACTCCAAATAAAAGACCTAAGATTATAGATGTAGATAAGGCATTTGGGAACATGATGAGGTTGAAAGTGGGAGAATTTAATCTGATTGTCACCGTAGATTTGGGGATTGACATTGCAAAACTAAATAAGGCCCAAATGCAGTGGGTATTAAAGGAGGGTAAAAAATATAAGAATTTATATGGAGACCTGTTGAGAAGTCATGGTCATGAAGTACCACAGATAATTGATACTTATGTACAATGGAAAAAGAAATATGAAGACTAAATGAAATAAAACATTAAGCTAAGAAGGCAAATCAGGACTGCCAGGGAAGATGTTGCTTATGTTTTATTGACAAACAGGCTTGATCACTTGTTGGAAGTACTCAAAGAATTCTTGACAAATTTTCAGAAGACTCGGGATAATATGTCTTCTCATGAAATAATTTTGAAGAGGCTGAAGGCATTGTTGAAAGAGAAGAGTGTCGATGGGAAAATTGTTGAGAAGATCCAGAGTAGGTTGAGCAAGCATAAGGTATTTTGTGTAGACATTAAGCATTAATTTACCAATTGTAAGGATATTGTTAGGTATGGTGTGCCAGATATTGTGGATGATGCAGAGCAGTTAAAGGACAAAGGGATTTGAATTACAAAATGCCAGAATGTAGTCAACACATCCCTTAATATTGCCCAAGCAGATGTTTTGTATATGAAGGAGATAGGTAAGAAGATGGAGAGAATGGTTACCATGGAGATCGCTATCAGGGATATTGTATTCAACACCAGTACTCACCAGGACAATAATTATTTGGAGCACATACAAAAGTGTGATACAATACTGGACGGCTTGAACTAATTTTTATATTTTGTGTCTAGTAGTTAAGTAGTTAGGTGCTAGATTTTAGTCAAGTTTAGTTTAACAAGATGAAAGGGTATGTCCTTTCATTTAAATCCTTTGGCTCACATATATGCAGCGAGTCATTTTTTATCATAGGGGATAGATAGATAATACTACTATTGGTTGGGCCACAAGTGTTATGTTTTAGAAAGGTCTAATAGGGATGAGGAGTTTATTCTATGCAAACTAAATATATTGGAGTATTTGTAAGTGCATTTTTTTTTTACATTCTTATTCCAGAAGTTAATATACAAGATTTCATGTTTTTATCTTCAGATTGTTGTGTGTAATTTTGTATTTGATGAAATCATATGTCCTCTTGATAAATCTTTTTGGATTTTCTATGATGTGCCATCACATGATGTATTGAATGTAAAATTGGGTTTTATTTTTCATGCAACACATAATGAAACCTTCACAGTGATGGTCTTATAATTGTCTCTTGAGTTGATAGTGATTCTTGTCCACAATGTTGTTCATTAACTATCAGATAAAGGCACTGGTATGTTATTAATCTTTGTTGAATAAGTTTTTATGCATTAGGTCCTTATCAGAAAAACAAATCTTCTAATTCCTATAAGTACTGCTCTTTGTCATAATTGCTTAAAGTCCTAACAGTAATCTTTTGCATAATACAACTATACTCACACTCATTTTATCAATTTTAAAGGCAGTCAATAAAAAGCACTTGTGTTAGCATAATTGTAGGAAAACCTTTTGCCATCCCTGCAATTGCTAACTCCCACAGTTTAAATTCACTTAAAATAAACCTCTTTTGTGCTTAAGAGTGTAAGGTAAACCCACTTGGGTTTAGTGGATCCTAAAGTGCAGAGGAATTTGATCTTCCACCATTCCTATTCGTTGGATAAGGCTGATTGGATTAACTGAGGAATACGCAAGTCTTTGGTTTCCCAATCTATGGTTTTGGGAACCAACACTAACCACTATGGCATCCTCCACTTTACCACCAGCACTATTGATCTCACCAACTATCTCTTTGATCCTCTGGCCATATTGTTGTATATTCTCACCTTTAGCCATTTGCATGTCATCAAATTTTCCTCTCAGACTCTCTTCTTTAGCAATCTTCACATGCTCATCACCACTATAGATTTCCTCAAGTTTCTTCCATACCTCATAAGCAGTCTCCAGATCATGGACATCAACATACTTTGAATTAGACAAAGAACTGATAATGGCCTCCAATGCTTGATTGTTTTCTTGTTGCTCTTTCTTTTGATTATCAGACATCGTCCCACTAGATGCAACATATTGAGTACCAACATGTTCCCAGTATTGACTTCCTAGACTCTTGATATAGATTTTCATTCTATCACTCCATATTTTGTAGTTTTCCCTATTAAACTTTGGACCTTCTTTCTTCATCATGTTCTTCAAGATCTTTACCTCAAGTTGTTAGGCTTAGACCTTAGAGGACCTGAAATGCTCTGATACCAATTGATGGTATGATGAATCAATAAGGATCTGGTCAACTACTAAGAGGGGGGGGGTGAATCAGTAGATATAAAACCAACATAAACTTTTCATCAAACAAAAACAACCTCTCAAGGCAAACTTAGAACTGGCTGGTTCAAACACTGAACTACAAATTGCAATATCACCGTCAAGTAAACCAGTTGACTGTCATAACAAAATAACAATAAAATAACTCTAAAACTCTCAAAACCTTTTAACCAAAACATCCAAATACTTTACTAACAAAAGTAAAAGATCATTTCAGATTGTTGTTGGTCTTCATATCATATCTAAGTGGATTTAGCTAGTAAGCAAATTAACCATATCAAACATAACCACAAAAACATTCACCACTTGAAATAATGATTTTGATGTGGAAACCCAAATGGGAAAAACCACAATGGGGATGAATACCCACAATTATTCTACACTCTTTTGAAGTTCGCCTTGTTAAGAGCCAAGCCTGTTAAAGCTTTACAATAAGTCTTGTTAAGAACATATCTTGTTAAGGACCACCCAGTTAAGGGATTGACTATAATGCCCTATTAGAAGCAATACCCTATTAGGAGTAACCTTGGTAGAGGATTTGAAATCCAAGCTAATGGATCACCTAGTTAGAGGATTTAGATAACACTAAGCTTGTTAGAGCTTACCCAGTTAAGGGATTTGACTGTTGTAATTGTTAGAGAACAACAGGGGTTTGCTAATCTAGTGAATATCACTATTTTGCCTAATCAAATCCTTTTAATGCTCCAATTTGCCTTTACACATATTGCAGATACATCATCTGGTTCGACAACCAATCACTCTTACATTCAACCAAAATTGCCAACACTACAACAAAACAATGTATTGACCCTATAAACAAAATATTAGGTTGGTAACATGTCACAAACCTAAGATCTCATAAAGATTACAAACAAATCGATTCAAGTATGACCATTTGATTACATAGCAATCATTGCACATCAATCAAGAAAGCCTCGACCACTCCTTGATCACCACTTCATTGCACTTTGAAACTCATCACGTGGTTTCTATTACATGCAATGAACTTTCTCATTCCCAAGATAAAAACCATTATCTCTATGTGCCAAAAACTATTTGAAACTCTTCTCATACAACATGCATACGTGGCATAATCATTATCACTCATCATTTGACCATAAACAAATACAAATGATTCACCAAGCTCCATTGGTTAGGGTTTAGTATATCAATAGGTAGGGTTTACCGGTTGATCTCACTTCTTGTCTTGTAATACCAGTTTCCTTCACAAGATCTCCTACCGATTGCAAAACAATATTGTTACAACATCATTACCGGTTATAATTGACATCAATAAAAATATAAAAGTTCATCAATGCAATATTCAAGCAAGTGCCAACATAGTCAACCTCCATGATTTTATCAATAATATTATAATATGATTCACTTTGAGCTGGATCAGTAGCCAAGGAAGTCAAAACTGTATTTATGGCATCTTGGAAGCCCTGCTTCCAATCTTCTAAACTTTGTATTTGCCCATCACCTGCCAAAATTGTGGGGATATCCCGCCTTTTTAATCCTTCGAAAGAATCAATTATTTTAATCAATGCCTTATTTTCATCCTCAATGTTGGGAAACTCCTTAATCAATAAATTATAATTCTTCCAAGTCACCCCTAAAATTTGGGGTGGAGAGGCTACATTTTTTACGGCCAATGTGACCTCTTTTAAATTCTGACCCTTTGGCATCCACATGGTCCTAATAGGTTGAAAGAATGAATGAATTTAATCTAGCTAACTAAGGAGCTGTGAAGTCAAAGAATATGAGGTGCGCACCTTGCTCAATTTTTCAATAATTTTATCTGCCACCTGCAAAATTGAAGCTTTCTTGATGTCAAAATAATTATTTTCAGCCTCTTCTTTGACCCTCTATAATTCTTTGTTCATCCTTTCTAACTCTTCAGGTCTAATTCCTCCTGAACAGTCTGTAGTCATCTTCTTTATTTGCTCCTTTATAATGCAACATTTTCAATGAATAACTTGTTATGGCTTGCAATTAAAGCCACATGCATGTCCTTTAGTCTTACATGCTTTTTCTCAAGATCTTCAACTACTAGCGGAGCAAATTAGATTGCATGTGATGTGATTGACACAACCTCAGATGTAGTGGTATCTTCTAGTGTCCTAATGACTACATCCCCTACTTTTTGTTGTCCACCCTGCAAAACCATAGGCTTCAGAAAATTTGGGGCTTTAGACAATAGAGAAAATGCCTTTAGGCTTATGCTTACCCCTGACCCATGCTCTCCAAACTCTTTGGAAAAATTGGGGTCCTTTTCCCACATGATTTGATCTAACAAGAAAATTTCCTCAAAATCACAGTCGGGAACGTCAAGAAGCATGCCACTATTTTGAATCATCTCCCTGCCTTCTTAAGGGGTGCATCTGAAACTATTCCTAACAAAATTCCTAATCTCCTCATCAGATACTTTTTTTAACTTTTCCCTAAGCCAAAAACATTTGAACTTGGGAGAGTTCACAAAATTGCCATCTATTATGAAGTTATTTGAAACAATAATTCTTTCATCATCCATTTCTTCTATAGGGAATGTGCTTGGGATGATGGCCCTATCTGAGTCATTGAGGACTTTAGCAGATTCATGTTCATGAAATGTTTCCTGAGGGGGTGAATGTGGTGGCATGCTTGCATCAAAATCTCCTTGAATGTCTACAAAATCAGATATTTTTGCTTTCCCCTTCTCAATTTTTCTTTCTTACTTAGGAGCAGCTTTCTTTTCTCTTTATGCATCATGCCGAGAGGTTCCAAGGGACAGTTCTTCAACTGTTACTATATTTCCTTTCATCTTGTATACTATAGGGGCTAGGTCAATTGGCCTTTCTTAAAATTTAACCCCTTTATCCTTGGCATCCCTTCTCTCCATCTCCGTATTTATTATGTCATCTTCCTTTCTAAGTATTAAAGACATCCTAGAAAAATCACTTTGAAAATTTCTACACGTACCCTCAAAATTAGGATCCTCCTACTTCCTTTCCCTTTCAAGCTTCTTCATGAGCTCCCACTTTTATCTTCTTTAATCTACATCAATAGGGAAGTTATTTCTGATTAGGTCCTCTCTTTCATCAAAAGAATGGAAATAACCTTTCTCCTTTAGCTTATGTATCCTAAGATCATTTATATATCCTTCAGGGTCAAAATGCCTGGCTTGGGCAACCTTTAATCTGTAGGTTTTTACCAAAAAATCATGTAGCTTCTCCAAAGTGTCACACCCCACAATGAATTCATCAAAAACAATCACCCTAGGGAGGAGCTTCCCTTTCTTATCAGTTTTAATTTGATCCTTCTCCATCCACATTATCTACCAGATGAACTCAAGAAATGCTAGCCTTGAAGAAACAAAAAGTGGCAACACATGGGTTGGTTTCTCACACCCATAGACCCTAATGATAGTTCAGTTGCCATAGAGAAATAATTTCCCAAAATTATGGGTGAATGCACCTTTAGGATATACAAATCCATCAGCCCTGTAAATTTTTACTCTAAAATTTTTGATGATGTCCTTGGGAAGCCTTGGCAACCCAACTCCAAGCTTGGATAAAATCTTTACTACAAAATGGTCAAAGAAAACATAATAATCACCATACCTAGACCCCTTATCCCATACTTGAGTCCAGCTTTGCACTAGACACTCAAAACCTATGTAAGGGTCAATATTCCTTATATTCCATTCTTGACCCCAGTAAGCCCTATTTTAATAAAGAATCAGATGGCACAATTAAGAATAATTTTTGAACTCTATCTTCTCATCTTTATTTTTTTCTCCTATTAACCCCTCATTCAACTTGACATTAATAATAGTTGCAAAATCATAGAACTCATTAATTGAAGGGTGTTGGATGTGTTGTCTCCAAAATCTAATTCCCTTTAACATCCTTAAAATAATATGATTAAACTCAGTGCAGAAGAGACATCAAAGATAAGGAAATTCTCAAGACAACATATGAGAAGGTTTGATTGAACCTTCTACACTTCAGACTTACTCAGAGCCCAGGTGGGTATACCTTTGTGAATTGAATTCACACTTTCCTACATAAACCCACAGCAAACCAGTCCAGAAAACCAGTGGATCTATTCACCTTGAAATCAACTGAAAACAAAGAATGGAAACTATACTTAAATTCAACATTTCGATCAACAAAACATGCAATAAACTACTTCAATCAGTACTAGTGTCTTATCCAAGGTCACAAAGTCATCTAAACTCAGATAATACTCCTCAAACAAAACATCTTTATGCATCCCGTTGGCTTGGTTTCTATTAATCCTTGTATATGCCTTTAGGTCTTCATAAAACCAAGCAAAGACATGCTTATACCTTTTCAATAAATTAATAAGGTTAGTCCTGACATGAGGGGGTAGTTTCTTTCCAATATATACCAACTTAGGGGATGATTCTTTCCCCAGGTTTACCTCCTCCAACTCTTCCAACTTGGTGGTAGACTGTTGATGTAAATGACTATCATTATAACTAAACATGCTCTCTAGCTCCACTAGCCCTTTAGGTATTTCATTGGTTTCCAACTAGACCACATCATTTCCAAACACTGTCTCTCTGTTGTCTACCACCTCCACCAATGCATTACAATCAATCTTTTGTCCATCATAATCATCAACACATTGGATAAACCTAAGAATGTCTTCATCATCAGCAAAAACTTGCCAATTGTACACATTATCAGGAATAGCAGGCCTAGATTTTATTTCCATAGTGGAAATACCGGTTAGCGTTGCATCATCATTTTTCAAAGCAACATTAGCTAGGAAATCTGCCATAATATTTTTTGCTCGCTCTATCCAATTAATAGAAAATGCATCAAAATACTCAATAACATCCCAAACAACATGCTTATACTGCTTTAATCTATCATTCTTGGATGCATATTTAGATCTCACCTGAGAAACAACCAATTCTGAATCCCCCATTACTTTCAACAGTTGGATTCCATGCCTTTTTGAAACCTCAAGTCCTAGTAACAGGGATTCATACTCTGCAGTATTATTTGTGCACTGGAATGCCAATAAAAATGAGTATTTAAAAGTTATACCTGACGGGGACACAAAAAGAACCCCTGCTCCAGATCCTTCTTTCGAGCAAGCTCCATTAAAATACATCTGCCACAACCCATACTGCTGTGCTTGTAGCTCAACTACAATAGGGTCAGTATTCTTCAATTGAGGTGAAATTGGTTGAAGTCTAAAGTTATCTAAATCTACATCAATCATACAATTAAGCATACTAGGGTCTACATTTTCAATTACCCTAGGAGCTCGTGGCTCTCTGTATAATTTGACCTAATTACCACTAATAGGAATGGTAGCATAAGATAAGTCCAGTTGAACATTTCCCCCTACTGCTGCTGCCCACTGCTTGGAAAGTAACATACCATAGTGGGGTTTAGTGTCAGTAACAATAACATCCATTTTGTAAGTGGCGTCAGGGAATGCTGCTATTTTTACTTCTACATCTTTCATTGTACCTATCACAGGTACTTCTCTGTTATCCATGGCATAGCATTTCCCATACACAGTGGTTACTGATAACCCTAATTCTTTCATAACACCATAGGGCATTACATTAGCAGTAGCTCCTGAATCTATCATGCAATTTTTAATCAACCAGTTGTTGACTAACAAGGTAACATAGAAGGGATCTACCTGAGAAGGCTCCTGAGTGATAGTGGTTCCAACATAAACCTCTGGGGTTTGGAACTCTTGATCGTTTCCAACTTTAGCTAAACCGGTGGGTAATACTGTGTCACTATCAGATATACTAGAGAATAAAGACAAAGTTGCATCCTTATGTTCTTTAATCTTTAGCAACTCTACTAATGGGACAGTGACCTTCATTTGAGTTAAAGCTTGGGCCATATCAAATGTAGAACTGTTGCATTTTTCAGTATTAACCCTAACTTTTTCTGTTTTGAATTGACTTGCCCTTTTCACTGTCTCTAGTCCTTGTACATCACCAACATTTTTATCATCTTTGCCTTTATGTACATCTTTAACTTGTTCCCCCTTTTCTTGACCGACCTTAGGAATAGTAGTAGCATTACTTGATGCCCCCCTTTTTGTAACTTCCTTTACAAACATAGAACCCGGCTCACCTTGATCAGTGTCTCTCTTAGTGCTTCTCAGATTATAGTTATGTTTTTCTTTGGCAATTGCAGCCTTAGTGAGATTTCTAACTTCTTCCTCACTAGGCCTCCTAAGATGAACCTCTCCATCTTCAATTGTTACCACATTCAATGTAGGATGCCAATCTAAAGCTAACTGTCGTTGCACTAGCTTTTCATTATCCAGCACATCACTGTATTCACTTTGCACGGATTCCTCATCACTTTCTATGATGGTTTCAAACATATTAATGTCAGGCTTTGCTTCTGGTCTCATAGATTCTTCAAGAGCTTGAGCCACTGCACACTGATGAGGAGAATGTGGTCCATCACAAGCAATACACCAAGGAGTATTTTCTATATTGTGAACAATTTTCCCTTTCAAAGGATCCGGTGTGTCTTGACTTTGGGTAATTTTGGGCTTCTCAATTTGGGGTTTACCATCCTTCCAATTGGTATTATATGGCATATCATGTAATCTAGGAGGTCTATCTTGCCAGTTATAATGAGGTTTATAATTTTTGTTAACCTTGGCAGTCAAATCTTTCATAGCAGTAACCAATTTCTCTATTTTATCATCCTCTTTAGCAACTTTATTAGGTTGTTGTTTGGTTTCTTGCCATAATCTACCATCTGTCCTTCTTCCTAATTTTCCAGATGCTTTTCTGTTACTTTCTACATTTATGGCAATTCTAAAAGCATCTCTCAAGTTATGGGGATTTTTATCTCTCAAGATATAGGCCATTTTGGAATCAAATGCATTGTAATATGTATTAAGACACATGTTATCATCTAGCCTCATCACTTGATACAATCTGTGCATGGCTTTCTGGAATCTAGCATTGAAATCAGTGACCATTTCATTTTCAGATTTTCTAATATTGTTGAACTCATTTAGCATGAAACTCACTTTAGTCTTGTCACCATACTGCTCTTGAAAGCAATTTTTAAAATCTTCCCATGAACCTATGCTATTGATTGGAAGACCTCTGTACCAATCTTTTGCATCATCAACCAGGGATTGAACAAATAGTTTCATAATAACATCTTCATCTACTATCTCATAATCATTTATTAGATCCCCAAAAGATTTCAGATGTTCCTCAGCACTAATTGCATTGTTCCCAACAAATTTATGGAGTCTATCTCTTAACTCAGTGGGAACATGATTTGGATATCCCAGGATCCCATCAAAGAACAATTGCCTATATTGTTCTAGATTGATTGGTCTTCTTTGAAAAGGGGTAATAGCACTATTATTTCCCATGGTCATTTTAGCTTTTGCGATTGGAGATTGAGGTGCTTGGGTGTACTGTTTATTCACGAGTATTTGGCTTACTGAGGCAATATTAGCTTGTACTATAGGTTGAGTATTAACCTGAGGAAAGGAAATGTGTTGGGGATTAGGCTTGCTAAGATCTTCTGATGGGAATGTAATAGGGGGAGCCTTTAAGTAATTAATCTTTCTTTTTACTTCCTGATTCACTGCTTCTAACTCAGCCTTTTCCAGTTCCATTTGGAGATCTTCCTTTTCCTTCCTCATCCTTTCCATCTCTCTCTCATGTGCTAGAATCCTATGAGAGATCTCTTCTGCAGTTTTAGATTCTATTCCATCATCTACCCATTTCTATTTTCCTTTATCTAGATTGGCTTTAGGAAACTGGGAGTAATTAAATACTTCCCTAGTTGGCTGGGCTACTGACTTACAAGCTTGTTTAGTTTTGGGGATTAGAATTTCTCTAATCACAGGGCCTTCCTCATCACTTTTTTCTTTCTCTTTAGCAAGTACTTCAAGATCAGCTATCTATCTAAGAAGCCTATCTCTTTCCATTAGTTTGGCTTTTACTTCCTTCTCCTTATTTGCCTCCTTTTGGGCTCTTAAGGATATTAAATGCTGGACTCTTCTATTTAAATCTTCAATCTCTTGAGACACTTTATCCTCATCAGGGAAGTTTTCTTCAGAGTCTGATGCATTAACTTGATCTATGTCAATCAGACTAATGTTCCCATCAATTGTCCTAGGAACAGAGTGCCTAATTGCATTTGAACTAGTTCTATCTTTTGCAGAAACACTAACATGAGATAGATCTTGATTTAAAATAGGTGCATCATTAATATTTCCAAACAATCCTGAATAGAAACCTAAAATATCATGCTCTGAATCTCTGGAAGATGAATTAGACTTTGCATAAACAGGTCGATCAGGCATCTTACCAGTACTATTGTTTTTCTGCACCCAAGCAGCATTTGATGGCTCATGTAACACAAATCTCTTCTGGCTTCTCCGTGACCGTTCTGGCAGACCTTCTTGCAAATTTTCACGAGGATGTTTCTTCATGAATGATCTTGTGTTTTTTGCTCCTTGCATCTCACTTATCTTCCTTTTAGAAAAAATTGTATCTCACAAGGACTGGTTCAAAAGTAACAGAGTCGCCACCCGCAAAACTATGAGAATTATGAAAACAAGCAGTCTTATCCACAAACACACAACAATTTTCTTTACAAGCCTTAGCACAGATCTGTGTTTATATCTTTATTGTAACTGATCCCCAACAAAGTCACCACTTTTGTTGTCTTCAAAATCTGATTCCCTTTAATATCCTTAAAATAATATGATTAAATTCAGTGCAGAAGAGACATCAAAGATAAGGAAATTCTCAAGACAACATATGAGAAGGTTTGATTGAACCTTCTACACTTCGGACTTACTCAGAGCCCAGGTGGGTATACCTTTGTGAATTGAATTCACACTTTCCAACATAAACCCACAGCAAACCAGTCCAAAAAACCAGTGGATCTATTCACCTTGAAATCAACTGAAAACAAAGAATGGAAACTATACTTAAATTCAGCATTTCGATCAACAAAACATGCAATAAACCACTTCAATCAGTACCAGTGCCTTATCCAAGGTCACAGAGTCATCTAAACTCAGATAATACTCCTCAAACAAAACATCTTTATGCGTCCCGTTGGCTTGGTTTCTATTAATCCTTGTATATGCCTGACACCTACAAGAATTTTATGCATTCCAAATTAAGCTATGATCATCAAAATTCAAAGTCTCTTCCAAAGAGTTTACTATTATGAGTGATCCCCGCATCTTTAATTTCCCTCGTAAAGAGAAAAGCTAACGAACACGTCTACTAAAATTGCTTTGCAATTCCATCCAAAAAGAACAACCATGGATTATTCAGAATGAACACAGTAAACAAATTTGTAAACACACTTGAAGACAACACAAAGCTTCACTCAAAACTGATGGTCTGTATATTGATATTTAGTTCAAGAAATATTACAATAAATTTTGAGTATTCTCCATTAGACTTAGAAAAGCTCAGATAAATTACTGCAGCATTTTCTTACAATTCTTTGCGATCCCCTTTTCCTCTAGTCCTGGTATCCATTTATAACAACATGGATGCACAAAGCTTCGGACTTCTCGAGGAGAGTTTGTTACAATCATTTCTTTCAAAATAAAGAGGCTACAAGCTTTTCGCAAAAAACAGTTACAAGCTCTTTTCGGCCTCTGCAATTTCTTCAACAAGCTGTTCAGTTGCAACCTCTTCTACGTTTTCAGGGGCGCTCTCCAACTGTTCCAAATCATGGGTGGCATATTTAGTTGTCCACTCACCATACACCTCTTCTGTCGGCCATGAGAAATTAATCACTTTATCCTTGGTCTTAGTCAACCTTTTCCAAGAATTTCTCATTTTGTTGACTTCTGAATTGAGAAAACCATAATGTGACTTAATTTTCTCTATCTCTTGTATTGTCAAAACAAAGAAAGAAGCATCGTCTAGATCAATAATTCCTTTAAATCTTGCTGACAATTTAGCTTCTATCTCCTTAAGTCATATTTGTTTGTCCTTTAATTGATCTGGGCTAGCAAAAACTCCTGGGAGCAACTCAAAAACTTGATCAGTGTACTCCTTTTTGCACAAACTAACCTTCCTATCCACATTATCCACCTCTGCTGCTAATTGTACTAAGACTTTAGCGATATTAGAAGTGGATTTGATGATGGGATTGGCCCTTGCTTCATCGCAGGATACACACATAAACTCTAAATCTTTCTCCCTAGGCCTCCATTTATCAAAAATAGGTGTCAAAATGGCCTTGTCTCTCCTGAGCTCATTCCATATATCCATAATTTTACCTACATTGTTGTAGAGCAATGAGGCATTTATTGTATCTGCAAAACTAGAAATTATAGCCCTTACTCTCTCCTCATACTTCTTTGCATATAAGGCCTGAGCCTGTTTCAAGTTTTCTAATTCTTGGGGAGTAATTTCAACCTTTTGAGTGCTGGAGGGTGCTGGAGATGGTGGAAACTCAATGATAGGGCTAGTAGGTGGAGGTCTTGCAGGAGAAGAGGAGATCATCAGTGTTGAAGACTCACCTTGATGGTATTGTCCAGTCAACTGGCTCTGCAGCTTGGCAATGATGCTATCCTTACCTCTTACCTCCTCCTTGGCATTGTTATAGGCCTTCAAAACTGTTTCCAACTTAACTTGGAGGGCCTCTTTCTCTTTGGCTTCCTTCTCTGCTACAACAACACTAAATTTTGCAGTCTCTAACACAGTGCTAGCAGCCTCCACTACCCCTATACTCTACACTCTCTTCACCATCATCCCACCAAGGTAACTTGACCCTGGGGTGTCTTTGCTTTTCTTACTCTCATTTCTCTTGAGAGACCACATGACGAGTGCAACATTATCCTTATTGAAAGTAATCCCCTCCATGGGTTTAGTCTCTTTTCTCACTGCATCTAGTACCAGGGCGTTTGCTATATCCCATTTGGGTAAAATAAGCACTCCAGCTTGTGCTACCATATCTCTTCCCTGCTCACGGGTGATGGTTTTGAATTCTTCCATCATCTCTTGCTTTATTTCCTCTTCTGCCAAGGCTGGATCTTTATTGGGCTGCTCAACCTTTCTCTTTTCACATCTAGCATTATATTTATCTATGTGTTGTTTCCATATAAACTGCATAAATACTTCTAATGTGACAAAATTGTTATCAGCTAAGAAGGCATTACTTGCTTGCTTTATCTCAGGATCCCACTCCTGGCCTTTGAGTTTAGTGGGATGATATCCATTTCAGCAGCAATGGGTTCTTCTGGCATTCCTTCCTCCACTTCATCATAAGTGTAGGCAATTTCCCCTAGACTACCTAACTGTAGGAGTTGCTCAGCTGGTGCTTGCTCATTTCCTATATGGATAGGGGATTGGGATGGGGAATACAAAGGTGTATCTGATTGTACTTCTTTCCCCACCCTTTTCTTCTTTGGGCTTTCTTGGATGTCAATGACATTTTGTATCTTCCTCTTTCCTTTGGAGGTAGAGGGCTCCCCTGTTGTAGGCATCAACACACTATAACTGGATTTCTTATGCAGTGTATAATCACCAGGAGGGATTGCTTTGCTGGAAGATGACCTACTTAGGATCATTCTTGCCTTCTTAGGGTTGCTTTTGATTATAGCTTCCCTCTTCTCCTTCAGTGTCTGCATCACATCTTCAAAGCAAACAATCAAAAACTTTATTTTCTCCTCCAGTGGGAAAAAGCTAGACAATGGGTCATAGTTAGCATCAAACTGATGCACAAAATCCAAGGCTTTCTTATAAGCCACCCACTTCTCTTTCCTTAGCTCCTACTCATCTAGATCAAACTCATTTCTGATGAGGTCTTCAGGAAACTAGAAATGATGAGGCCTACCTCTGCATGTTGCCTTCTTTCTAAACATACCGTTAAAGAAGTCTTCTGGATCAGCACACCTGGACACTACAGTGGACAAATGATAAGTCTTGAGGAAATCCTCAAAATAATTCCAAGCTCCCTTTGTTATTACAAATTGGTGGGCTATGGTAGCTGCAGGGAAAATAGTCCCTTTACCCCTGCCTATCAACTCTACTTCTTGTAAGCCACCAATTTGTCTAAGGATCTCTGCGATTCCCACTTTGAGAGGGACCTAGTAAGGTAGCAAAAATGGGGTGCCTCTGAAACCAAACACTCTAAAAACTGTGGAGACTGGATACAAGTAAATGTCACCCCAGTTATGGACAATTTTTATGTTCTCTACGAATTCTTTTGGTCTTATGAATTCCAGAAGAACTTTGGGGATTCTTGGGTTCTCAGAGCAGAGGAGAGTCCTTATCTTGGATGCAAAATATTTATCAAACTTCAAAAAACTGGCATCCTCTCTATCCCATGACAACACAATACTCCATAATTGTACTGGCATTTTTTCTCCTTCTTTCTCCTTAACAAGGTCCAATCCACTAGCAAAGTAATCACCACCTTTGAAAAGAAAAAGTTGCATCAGGAGTGAGTACCATCCGAAAGGCCTATCCACCTTTCCTTTCTTGATTCCTATTAACCCTCCATGAATAGCATCAGCAATGAAAGAGGCATAATCAAATGTAATTGCAAGAGAAGGATTCAAAATCTGAGCAATCATTAATAGGTAATGATTTGGCATATTTGCTTCAGCATCTTCTCCCAAAACTTGGCAAAGTGCCCAATACATTCCTTTAGTCCTCAAGGTGAACATACTTAATGAAAAGGGCTCTTGTGTGTTGGGTCCTACAACTGTTAACCCTCCTATCTTCACAAAAAACTCCTTGAGAGGCCCATTCCTGAGATGACTCCTCTGTGCACTGTAAATTTGGGCTAATGATGTGAAATTTATAGGTTCTAGAAAATTAGTGAACTCATTAAGCCCAAAAGCTTTCTTGAATTCTTCAACATTAATCTCAACAAGGGTTTTCTCATTTATATCCCGAATGCTTCTTGTGACTGGATCATAGTTGAGCACAATTTGGGTCAACAGATCTATGTCCATAAATACCCCTGGGACTACTAATTTCCCGACATCTAATTCCTAGATACTGTTTTGCAGAGCAGGAGAATTTCTCATTCCGAATCCAATTTTAAACAACCCCAACCCAGACAATCCAACCTGTGGATCTCTCAACCAGTTACCCTTGTCATATAGTCCTTCTCCTATCTTTAAACGGGGAGCCTTGGGCACTAATTCTTTTGCCTTTGATGCCTGATTAGTTGACAATGTCAACTGTTCTAAAAAATCATCACAGACACTCCTTTCTGAATAGTTAACTTTGCCAGAAAATTCTCTTTTAGGAGCCATTTTGAAAACGTAAGAAATGAATACCACTCTTAAACAGTTCTGTGATGAATCAATTATCTTATCTAAAACACTACACAAGAATTGCTACACAAGAATACGAGAGAACCTGTTATTCGCTCGAAGGAATTTGCTCTGCAATTGAACCAACTTGCTCTGTACCTGAAGAAAATAACTCTGCATCCACTCTTCTGCAAAATTCTTTAAAAGATATCTTCACCCGGTTGATAGGAAATCAAATATTGTACTCACGGCCTTAACTACAACATTGATTCCGCATGCTTTGGTCGTCCCTTCAAAATTGAATTCATATGAGAATTCATATTTTTCGCTCCAATGGGTCACAATGTTCCTGCAAGTGTTTCATTTTGCTCTTTCGCAACTTCGTGAAGCATAACTATCGGGCAGCTTGGTCCTGCAAAATAGTGCCGACCGTTCGATCAAAAGAAACTTGATCGAGCGTTAGATTAACTAACAACTTTGGCTCCACGCCGGGTCCCCCTTCTCTATTGGCTATATGATACCACGTGGTGCCCAACCATTGGCCTTGAAATTTCCTTCGCATTCGACTTAATGCTGCCCGCATGTCTTTCCTTTATACTGCCGGTTCCACCTTGGCAGGCCCACACTTTCTTCTTAGACCATGTGTCACCGAACACGTGGACAGCTCTCATTCACTCTCGCTATTTTGCAGGGTATAAAGAATGAGCATCTTACCCTTGCAAAATAGCGCAGGCCGTCAGATCATCTTTTAAGTTGATTGGCATTTAACCATCTGAAAAGGCCTTCGGGAGGGGTGGGCCCGCTGACTCACTGTGAACACCTGGCATCCAGTCACCTTCGGAGCTGACTTGTCATTTAGTTATATGCCGAAAGAAAACCACAGGGCCCCAAAAAACTCTTAATAGCTATATCCTCCAGGGCCGCCATCATGACACGTGGACGGCTCTCATTCACTCTCGCTATTTCACGGGGTATAAAGAATGAGCATCTTACCCTTGCGAAATAGTGCGGGCCGTCGGATCATCTTTTAAGTTGATCGGCATTTAATCACCTGAAAAGGCTTTCAAGAGGGGTGGGCCCACTGACTCACTGTGAATACCTGGCGTCCAGTCACCTTCAGAGCTGACTTGTCACTTTGTTATTTGCTGAGAGAAAGCCATTTGCCGAGAGAAAGCCACTAGGCTCCAGTAAATTATTGACAGCTGTACCTGCCAGGTCATCTCCTAATTGCGACCTGACTCACCTCTGGGGCCCGCCTTTTAGCCTTTAATCCTGACCTGCTGACTATTGTAACTTACGCCGCGTGCCACCATTTTACTCACTATCATCAACCAGCTAGACCGTCTATGTGGCATGCCATGTCATTTTCACAACTTCGCTGGTTTTAAATTACGTGCAACTTCGTCTAGCAAAATAATGCGAGCTGTGGATCCACCCGTGAGATGCGCACCAGTTACTGGGCCCAACAACTTTAGGAGAAAAACATATAAGGCATAAATTTGTCGATTAATTAACATGACCGCCTAGGCAAACAACAAGGGGGAACACTTCCTATGACCCCATGACCCATTACTTAAGTGAATAAAGTAATGAAAGATTAGAAACTAGAGGGTTTAAAAAAAACACAAGAGTCCTTCAATAGAGTCCTTTTGGGAAACTCTTTTCCTCTTTTGAGTTGGTCTCCTAGCTTTGGAAGTAGGAGTAGGCTCATCTGAAGACTCACTATTGGAGACAATAGTGACAGTCTTTTGAATTGTTTTTCTTTTCCTCCTCATGACCTTTTCCTTCGGAGGGGAGCTAGCTTTAGCCTCCTCAGATGCTTGTGGGAAAAATCTAGGGTTTGGCTCTATAGAGGGAGCATTATCAATCACTGGTATGGGCACAATTACATCAATAGGAACATCATGAGTAATCTTTGGTATTGTAGTGTTAGCATTGGTTTTAGGGACATTTTTCAGCACTGGGAATAATAGAATCCTTGGCAGGGCATGCCATTTTAAAACTTAAAACAAAGAAGCCCTAGAAATTAGAAGCAGACACAAACCTATAGGTTCTAGGGCACAAAAATATCTACATATAAACAACTATAGCAGCCTAACAATAAACAAGGATGGTGAAATGATCAACTTACTGTTTTCTTTTTTGCTTGGCTGAATTTGTTGGAGGGTGCACTGATTTGCTAGAAATCGCCCTTCTTCTCACTCTAGAATGCTCTGAATTATCTTTTAGATGTAAGGTATGGAAGAGCACCATTGAATTCTTATTTTATTGTGTCACCATTAATTCATTCATGCTAGATAGAGGTGGTCATTGCTGCCAGATTTGAATTTCATCCATTGATCAAGAGATAAATGCTCAAGATTGTCCTTTGACAACTCTTGAATGATGACATGGAATTCATAAGACTCTCTCGGCCACCTTATACTTGTCAAAATTTATATCATTTGAGCTACTTTTACCATCAGATGATCTTTACCATCTCTGCAGGATAAGCCTTCCATAGATCCATCTTGTTTTCTTATCCCACACCATCTTTCACTGCCTTAACTATCCTCGCAGGATAAGGTTGCTATGTATTTACTTTTCTTTTTATCCTGTGGCACCCAGGAGCATCTCTTTCACCTTTGTGGGATAAGGATTTTCTATCCTTCCTTTTTCGGCATCTGTCTCTTCTTATCCCACAACACAAGAATCATCTTTGTTTTTCCTCATGGGATAAGGTTCTAAGCATGTCTTCTAAGAATATCCTTATCCCACATTGCTCATAGCTCTCTATTTTTCTGTTGCTTGAAAGCGCTTTTCTTTTTGTGTTTACTCCATGTGGGATAAGAGTTTTAAACTTAGTCTCTATTATCCCTTAACCCACTCTTATCCCAGTGGGAACGTGTGGGATAAGAAATCCCCTTGTTATTGGCTTGCAATTCTTATCCCGTGACCACTTTTGAATGGGTGAAATTCCTTGCTGGATAAGGCTTCTTGAGAATCATTTTTTACTCTTTATGCCACAAGACCAACCTTTGTAAACAAAGAATACAACAGGACAAGCCTTTATATTGATTACCCCTTTTCACCGTCTCTTATCCCACATTGTTATTTTGGCGACTTGGAAACCTTGTGGGATAACATTTCCTTTTCAATATTTAATCATTTCTTATATCGCTAGTTCTTCTTGGCATCCCTAAGACACCATGAGATAAGAATTTCCTTAGTGTTCCTTTTCCATCCTTCTATTTCTATACGGAAAATATGGGACAAGGATTCCTTTGTTATTTTAGACTCCCCCTTATCCCGTGGTATTCTATCACTACTTCAAATATGTTGTGGGATAAGTCTTTTCCTTGAGTAATGCTGCTTCCTTAGCCCAAAGGCTTGAGACTCACTACAAATTTACTCATGGGGTAAGCAATGTCCCCACATCTCCTTTGATAAGCTTATCCCGTGCATAACAATGACACTAAAGCAGACACTCAAGTGAATATTTTGAGCATGTAGAAACTTTCTATGGGTAACACGGCCATGCAGGGGGCCTCTCTAGGGGGTTTTAAGACTTTACGTTACGGGGAATTTTTATAGCTCTTAGGAATATAATTTTTTTTTAAAATAACTGTTATGATCGATGACTTCTAACGCGCGGGACTGGTAAATAGACGATGAAGAACCCTTTTGATTATGACTGAAAACACAGACACCAGTGAACATAGGTCAACTATAAAATATAACATAAGTCAAGAGAACAAAGGGGAGACCTTTGACAGGCATATAACCCCTTTTGAAAACTCTAAACCATAAGTTTCAACACATAGGTAGGGAACAAAAAAATCATTTTTTAACATTTCCAACACATTGGTATCTCCATGATACCTTATCTTGCATCTGACTATGAGGACTATAAGGATAAAGCATTGTGGTTGTAGCTTTCTTTCATATTTTTTGGCTCTCAAACTGACACCTTTTATGTCTTTGTATCCTTATCATATTAGTAATTGTCATGCTTTCTATCTTGCTCATTTATTGTCATTACTACTTTAGACTGTAACTAAGCTCTATTAAGACTATATGGTAATGACAGTGGATCTAAGACTGCGTTGTTATTTCTTCAAACTCTATTGACCCTAGCAAGGGTTTGTGATGCCACCTCTATGTCTTTCATAACCATGTATCGTATCATATTATTTGATAGCTATAATGGAGATATAGGTTTCTATTAATTGTGGTATCTATGACTGTACCATGCTATGCACTATGACTTTTGGACTATAATTTCCTTGTTTCACCTTCACTACTTGATGTTTACATTTGTATTCTTTGCTAAAATATTGCTATCTAGGATTATGACTTTATATATATTGTCCTCATAACAGTGGTTTTTCAGAGATTTGAGACATGTTTTGATGATTGTTTTAATGACTATGAACTCCAAATCAATCCCTGTAATGTTTATGAAAGCTATTATGAAAACCCTTGCTTCTTTTAAATATCTCATTGCTTCTAGATATCTCTAAGGAGATATAAGTATTGACTATCTCTGCACTTTTCAAACTTTTTCCAATTCTAAAGGTTACTGTGCCTTGCATATTTCTATCGTGCTTTGCATATTGTGTCTAGGTTTTTTTTTGGTTTGACTGGCAACTCTTGGTCCCTATTAGCAAAGATTACTCCATAGTCCTCTAAATGTGCTTACTATGAATCATGATTTGCAAAAGTATCTGTGATCATTATTCCTTTTAGCTGCTACAAAATCTTTGACCTCTATCTTTTCCAATTGTTCCAAGGTTTTCTCTTGCATTTGGTGCTTATTCACTGTTTAAAAGCTCCTCTATCTTTAAGTGACAGTTGCTTGTAGGAAAAATTGTCTTGGTTGTCCTATAGTTGTCTTGTGAAAGGGCTTCTATATCTTTGCTTTATTGGATTTTGACTATCTTCTTCTTGGTTATTGTTTACCACTTCTCTGTCTCCTTGGGATTGGAAAATTACTATCTTGAATGTTGCAATAGTATTTTTTATGGCTCTTGGAAGACCGCTCTTTTTTATTTATTAGGCACTGCTCTTTGACAGTCCACCCTTCAGTGCCACATCATATCCCTTTGGAATTTTTGTCACTATGTCATTGGCTGTGAAATACCTTGAGACTATTGGCAAATGCACACTCCAATGAGAAATTTTAGGTGATTGAAGGTATTGTCATTGATGGCAACCTTGCAATCATGTGATACCAGTAGGTAGACATAGGCACCGTCACTGACAGACTCTACACCGACACACAGAACACCGACAACAAAAATGAAGAATACCGACACCCTGGCCGACATGAATTTTATGTATTTATACTTTGTAATTAATTCTTAAATCTTTTGTAAGCCGACATGGTGGATTGTAATATGACTCATATATGTATGAGATCACTGTAGATCATTTTGTAGACATGAGATAGGATGTGAAATATACAGACCTAATATGTAAATTATTGGTTAAGGGTTTATGTTGTAGCAGAGCTTAAACTTGTACTGAATCTGGCATAGCAGATGCTGATCTGAAGCAGTACAAGACATTGGATTAGTATAATCCATTTTGTAAGTTAGTGAGACTTCTTTTGTAATTGAGCAGTGAGCTCTAGGCACTTGGCCTTCCTGCATGTGCAGGCCCCTATTGTAAGAGTAATATTCCCTTATTGGCTAGTAAGCGAATATTGTGGGTCACAAATCCCACCGAGGTTTTTCCCACACCAGGTTTCCTTGTTAAAATATTGTGTTATGGTGTGCTTCTCATGTTGTTGTTATTGTTCTTATTTACTGCATTATTTCTGGTTTACCCGTACTTAGTTTTAATATGCTTTTCATGTTTTAAATCAAGTAATTTGATATACCGGTTAGATACTCATTCACCCCCCCTCTCAGTATCTTTGGGAATTCTAACAATTGGTATCAGAGCCTGGTCCTCTATTTTCAGAAGCCTAATAGCTTGAGGAAGATCTTGTCAATGGTAGAGATGGAAAACTTGAGAAAGCAATTGGAAACAGGTCTTACAGACTATGATGCAGAAAAAGTGAAGAATATCAAACTTGAGGATGATCTGAAGGCTGCTCAAGATATTATTCAAGCACTTCAAGAGAATTTTACTATTGCAAGGAATAAGAGGAGAGAACTTTTTGAAAAGATGCAGAATGAGGAAAATGAAAAGGAAACTCTTAATGATTTGGTAAACAAGCTAAGACAAGAAATCAGTACAACAAAGAATGAGATGCAAGATATAACTATGAGATTTTGTAAAGAAATTAAAGATAGAAAAAAGAATGAAGAAGACTTGGTTAGAAGATAAAATTATGTTGGAAATGAAAACACAAGACTCAGTCATGAAAATGATATGTTGAAAATAGATCTTATGCACACACAAAATGACCGAACTAAACTCATGAGACAGAAAGGAATCTTGGAGAATGAACTGACTGCTGCAAATCAACACAAGGAGAAATTCAAGAAAAGTTCAGAAGAACTCGGTGACATGCTGAAGAATCAGAAACCTAATGGTGATACAAATGGCCTTGGCTTTGGCTGGTGAAAGCTTCGGTACTGCAAATAATCATGATCATAGAAAACCAGTAAGACAACCTACTGCTTACAAATTTAATTGCAAATTCTTTAACTGTAACAAGTATGGTCATAGAGAAAATTAGTGTAGATCTAGAAATCATCAGAATACTAATACACCCACCGGTCAATGTTCTAAATGCAACAAAGCTGGTCATAATTCAGAGAATTACAAAATGAATGTAAGATGTTATATTTGTGGAAGATTTGGACACTTATCTAATCAATACAGAACACATACCGGTGTAGGATATGGGAAAGCTATTCAGAAGAACAATGTAACTTGTTATGCCTGTAACAAAATTGGACACATTGCAAAATTTTGTAGAAGTAAGGCATCACTGGCAAATACCAAAGGTCCTAGTTTGAAAGGTAAAGAAAAGGTTGAAGAGGTAAAGCAAGAATTCTCAAAACAATAGATCAGAAAGTAAGATCAGAATGTTGATGGGAATACTCCTCCACTGGTATAATAGAGTAACACTCCACTAGCAAGAGACTCTTCATCTAACTGAATAAAAATCCTTTGGGGGTTTAGCAACAAAATGAAAAACATGCTATTATTCCCTCGGTTGATGGTGAGAAGTTGAAATTACTTCTATACCAGAAGATGAGTTAAGTTGTGACTTAATCGGCGAGCATTAAATGTGGTAGTTGGAGAAAATAACATTATAAAGCAAATGTTTTGGCTCCTTTTTCATTCACCGAGCATTCAAATCTTCAAGAGCGCGAAAATTTCCGAGCAAAGGCATTCTAAGCAAAGAAGTGAAGCAATCCATCAAAGCATTTATCCCTAAGGTAGATTGAGGTATTTATAGCTATGGCATCTTCATCCACTCCTGAATTTATTGCAAACCCTACTATTGTTGAGGTTATTAAGTCCCTAGACCCATTTTCAAGTTGGTTCCCAAAATTGCAAAGAAAGATGATAGCATAGGTGCATTTTCTCAAATTCCTAAGGGAGTAGTATATGTTGAAGACCTTAGGATGTATATACATTGTCATATTGAGGAACTAGGTGATGATGAGATTAAGAATATGTATAAGTCTGTGATTTGTGATGAGTCTAGAAATGTCAAGCCGAAACACAAAATAGTGGAAACCCTAGGTTTTACTGAAATTCTCAATATCCCAGATTTTCCCAAGGATATCATAAGGATTGTGTTAAGCAGAGTACATGGTGATTTTTTTGGTTAGATTCAATCCATAAAATCACAAAAGAAGTGGTAAAAGTTGTAACAGGGTTACCTTCCATTGGTAACAGACCTGAAAAAACAAAGAAGGTCCCAAATGACACAGTGATAAACCTAACTGGTGCAACATTTGATAAAAGGTCTTTAAGGGTAAACGATGTAAAAGACATAAATGTCAAATTTATCAATATGATCTTAGGTTATAAGGCTACTCATGCAAATAGGTTGAACTCAGTTTCTAGCCTATGTATCAAAAGTGCCTATGATATGGTTAATGATATACAAGGATATATGTATGTGAATGGCTCAAAGATGAGCTGGTAGAAAATCTAGGAAAGATTAAAAGAGATAAGAAAGGAACTTTCAGATTTGGAAATTTGCTTGTTTGTCTGATGTTGTACATAACAAAACAAGTACCCGGTATTGGTGCAAGAGATTTTGGTTTTGACATT
Source organism: Cryptomeria japonica (assembly GCF_030272615.1). Taxonomy (NCBI): domain Eukaryota; kingdom Viridiplantae; phylum Streptophyta; class Pinopsida; order Cupressales; family Cupressaceae; genus Cryptomeria; species Cryptomeria japonica. The sequence goes on from NC_081414.1 coordinate 457,272,146, forward strand.
CCAATAGGAAAACAACTGTTGGATCTATTGAACAATATGGGAGAAAACAGAGAGAAGAACCTAAATGAACATTTTCAAGCATTGAAGACTCGAATGAAAACTAGAGTAAGACTGTCACAAGCTATTGTGGATAAATATCAGAAGGAAATTTGTTTTGTGATCAAGAAAGATGAAATCTGGATGGAGGCAGTTGTCCCTAGAACTATCTAGGTAACTGAAATGGGTTATGAAACAAATGACAATATCATTGAAACTTATGCAAAAGCCCTCCTTGAAGCACCCAATGAACCTAATGAGGAAGTTTTTGGAAATGCTAAAACAATAGAAAGTGGAATTCAATCAAGAAAAAGGGTTAAGAAGGTTGAAGCAACCATAAGAAAAGGAACCTGACAGGCTAAAGAAATCAAGGAAGATGTTTTGAGATAAACTGGTATAAGTGAAAGTGAGTTGAAAGCACCCCAACTTGAAACTCATCTTTCACTAGTTGGAACTTCTTTTGAGAGTGATATACCAGCAGTATTTAAAAGGGTAGAAAGGAAAAGAAAACCCGCACCGATACCCTCTCCTACACCAAAAAGAACAAGACAAAAACAACAGGCAGTAAGGCCTCCAGCAAAGAAAATGACTCCTAAGAAAAAGAAGGTAAAACAAGATATTGCTCCAATAGACAAACTTCTTAGTGAAATTACAGAGGATGGTAAGCTGAAGAACATCAACAAAATATACAATACACTATCAACTGATGATAAGGAAAGCATAGAGAATAGTGTAATTCTATACTTAGATATATACAAGAAATTTTTGATGCAAATTGTTGATGAAATTCCAAATGATCTATATAGAAGACTTGAAGCTATAAGGTTAGCAATTGTTGAGCTGGACAAGAGAATTAGGATTGAAAAACTACTTGCAGTACATCCAGTCAACTCAAGTGATGAAATTGATAAACTAATCAGTTAAGAAAACTGGACAATATTCTCTAATGCTCACCGACATGTAGCACTAATGGCAGGTAGAGTAAAGGAAGTCTCTGAGGAAACAACAGATGCATGGGATATATTCTTTGTGGAAAAAGAAAAATAGGAAGAACTAATCAGACCAAAAACTATCAAAGTATATCAAAAGGACAAAGATAAGGGGAAAGGTAAGGTAGGTGGACCTCCAAGCCTTTAAATAACTGACAATGTACCCCCACCTCTTTCAGATACTCCATCGGTAGATACTACTGACAGTCAACTGGCCATAGAGAGTATGGAGACTCCATTAGTGGATACAAATCCTGAGTCTGAAATTTTGTATACTGTGAATATAGACACCCAGGAAGTAAATGTTGTGGTTGACAGAGAAACCACTAAAGATAAGGAGAAAGATGTGACTATTGAGTCACCGGCTGCAGAAGTTGAGATAAACATAGAAAAACCTACACAAGCAGAGCAACCGACTAAGGATACCACAGAGAAACTGGTAGAAACAACTGAAAAATCATCAGAAGAACCGGCAAAAGAGAGTTAAGAGGTACAAACTGAGACTACATCTGAGAAAACCTCTGAGACACAGATAGAGAAACCAAAATAGGTATAGGTTGAAGCACAGGTTCAGACAGAGACAGTGCCACTGGCCCAAACTGAAAAGCAAAAACCTTTGTTTGCGGAAATGCAAACATAGATTGACCTACCAGAGGTTGAATCAAGTAAGGTGATTACCACAACCGGTAGCATGGCTATTGTAAAGACTGTTGGACAAACATCTGGTACATCTATGGTAGAATTCAGACCTACAAGTATAACAGAGGTCTTATTAGATTCTATAAAGAAGATCATAGAATGTAATGCACAAGCCTATAAGGCTATTGATGATACAATTCCAATTCTTAAATTGATAGCACCAAAGTGCATTGTTGATAATAAGGATTCTTTAGGTCAACTAGACACATTGTCTAAGTTCATCACCGGCAACATATTGACTGTTGATCAAATAAATGAGGATTCATTTAAGGAAAGAATGATTAAAGAAAAAGAGATTCTTATAAGAAATTGTGAAGAAGAACAAGGAAAAAATAGATACCTTATTACCGGAACTTGGAGAAATAATTCTTGACTTCAAGAAACTGTTCAGGGACACTTGTAAAACAAATATCTTAACATAAGACCTTGACAAGGAAATCAACAAAGCACAAGATAAGATAAACAATATTGCTGACAATCTGATAGGATCATCGGATTCATTTTGGGAGATAGAAAAGAAGATAACAGAGCAAGAAGAGAAAATCAAGAAGTTAGAGAATGACAAACAAAGAATAAAGGATAAAGCAAAGGACTTGAAATGCAGACTTGGTCCAAGACTAGAATACCTCACTTCTTTGAGAAAAGAAATATCTAAGGCTCTGGTTCTCGGACTAAAGATAGCAGAAGAGTAAATGCACATACTCACCTGTATAGTGCAGAGAACACAAGAGGCAATAAAAGACAACAAAACATTCAGTAATGATTGTAACCCACCAGTTACAAGAATCCAGGCAAGACTCCACTGACAACGAATGACAACCTTTGTCATTGATGTCAAAGGGGGAGTAGTATAATGAGAAAAATGGTTAGAAGGAAGTAAAGATTATCTTCTCAGGGGGAGCATATATTTTTGGCAAATGTTTTTTGGACTTCAGTTTTCGGATGCACTCTTGAAAATTTTCTCATGAGTGTTGCCATCAATGCCAAAGGGGGAGATTGTTGGCAAATGCACACTCCAATGAGAAATTGTAGGTGATTGAAGGTATTTTCATTGATGGCAACCTTGCAATCATGTGATACTGGCAGGAAAACATAGGCACCAGCACTGACAGACTCTACACCAACACACAAAACACCAACAGCAAAAAGGAAGAATACTAGCACCCCGGCCGATAGGAATTTTATGTATTTATACTTTATAATTAATTATTAAATCTTTTGTAAGCTGACATGGCAGATTGTAATATGACTCATATATGTATGAGATCATTGTAGATCATTGTAGATCATTTTGTAGACATGAGATAGGATGTGAAATATACAGACCTAATATGCAAATTATTGGTTAAGGGTTTATGTTGTAGCAAAGCTTAAATCGGTATAGAATCTAGCATAGCAAATGCTGATCTGAAGTAGTACAAGACATTGGATTAGTATAATCCATTTTGTAAGTCAATGAGACTTCTTTTGTAATTGAGCAGTGAGCTCTAGGAACTTGGCCTTCCTGCATGTGCAGGCCCCTATTGTAAGAGTAATATTCCCTTATTGGCCAGTAAGCGAATATTGTGGGTCACAAATCCCACCGAGGTTTTTCCCACACCCGGTTTCCTTGTTAAAATACTGTGTTATGGTGTGCTTCTCATGTTGTTGTTATTGTTCTTATTTACTACATTATTTCTGGTTTACCGGTACTTAGTTTTAATAGGCTTTTCATGTTTTAAATCAAGTAATTTGATATACCGGTTAGATACTGATTCACCCCCCCCCTCTCAGTATCTTTGGGAATCCTAACAGAGACTACTAACAATTCCTTTATAGAGTTTATTATAGTCAAAACCCATCTCTGAAGGTTTCTCTTTAATTACAAACTCTGCCCTTAAGGATTCTATGATGGTTGTCTTGATGTCAGATTGTGATTTTGGCACTGTATTTCTTATTGTCATGACTATATCTTAATGCTGATGGTTGCATCTTATCATATAATCTTGTCATAGAGTACCCTAAATCATATGGCTTTATTTTGATCTGAGATAGTATAATACCCATATGATTGTCCCTAATCTTTTGTTCTCAGATTTAGGCATATTTGTTGCAATACTATGTTATTGTCATTGAATGCCCCTAAGAATAATCTTTGACAGAAAAATTCATATGGCTACCCTATGACTAGATCTTCTCATGGGTTGAAGATACTTTATTCCTCATTGCATTGGTTGCCTCTTGAATGTTGTGTCTTATATTGTACTCATGATCCAAATCACTATTTTGCATTGGCTATTAATTGTCCATGGTAGCTCTAAATCCTCTAATTTGACTAGAAACACATTGTAGAATACACGAGGTGTCTTTGTAGTTGCTCTACCACAATAGTCCCAATGGTAATGGATATCTTTGTTTTTTATGGTCTTCATACTCTTCTAATCCTTTGAGAAATACATCAAGATAATGATCCCTTCATAATCCTCTATCCTAAAGGAGATTGTGTGCTCTTTGTGAGTACATCACTATGGTGTCAACTCCTTGCATCTGATTTCAAATATGACCTTTGATCTACCTACTCATGGAAGCCTTATAGTGGATATAATTTTGATAAATGTCCCATAAGACAACACATTAATGCCTTCCTCAAAACTCTAAGACTTTATCTTGAAACAAGAAGACTTTAATGAGATAAAAAATACTACATCAATAAATAATATTTAGAGATATCATGCAGATACATATCATTGAATATACCACGACACCTATGCATGGATTCATTGAACAGGTATAGAATGGGCACATGCCCATGATATATTAAGTTTTGCTTGTAAAATATTCATGAATACCCTTCTTTGAAGCCTTTAATTGTTGTTTGAAACTTCATGATCTTGTTGATACTCATGTGATCTATGGTAAACTGTCATTTTTCATTGATTTATTGTTGTTCTTAACATGAAATGTGCTCCAATGAACTAGGGATCTAATTTTACATTCTCTTTGAAAAACTAACCCTCGTGGTTAAATTTATAACCTATCTTCACTCATGCAAAACCATGACTATTGATTTAAACTCCTGCTATCTTCTTGAATGAGCTTGATGTTTTAGCACAACTGTGTGGAAAGAGAAAAAACAATTCATGTCGAGGACAAAATTAGACCATTCCTTCACATGCCACATGGATAGTTTATTCCTTTTTATCTTTTGACTGAAACCTAATTCCCTCCAAAACACAAAATGACCATGTTTGAAATGATAGGAGGGATACTTCATAAAACTCTTGGAAATCTTTTGATAACAAACAAAAGAGTTTCAATATTTTATATATTTGACATATTGAAAGGATTTTCTTTTTTTTTGAATTTTCCCTCTTTCAACAATTTGAAGCATTCATAACATAAAATAAAATTAAAAAAATTTAATGTAAGAGATTTTGACCCAAAGGGGGGAAAAATTGGCAACAAGAACAATATCAAAAACCGTAACTCTCATGCATGCATAAAATTGTAACAAGATATTTCATAGTTAAATATATACTTATCTCTTAGAATGATATCATGCTTGAGCTATCTTTGATCCTTTTTAAGCTTATCAACTGTTGATATATGAGGCTTCCCTTATGTTCAAATAGTTTCATTAAACCTCTTTAAGCTTTTCCTTCTTTTCATGGCCACTTCTTAGGCATGAATCTAATATCTGCCTTTTAACTACATCTATTAGTAGTAGAAGAGAGAGATTGTAGGCCTTCATATGATATGCAGGAAAGATTTCTTTCAGAATTGAAAACTGAGAGAGGACTTCATGAAGACAAAGGAACCCAAAAAAACAATGAGAATATTCATTGCTGAAAGGTCTTGAGTCCTCCATGTGGAATAAGGATTTTGATAAGGCTCTTTTTACATGCAACATGGAGTCTTTCTCTCTAACCAAGAGTTTCTACGTAACTAAAATCTTTGTGTTATGGAGTGAAATGTGTATGGATGTAATTTCTATGATAGTGTTTTGGCTTTATATATTATGAGATCAACTATATATAGTTTATGTTTATCAGTAAGATTGTTTTTAATGAAAATTTTTGAAGTACTGATTCACCCCTCCCCTCTCATTACATTAGATTTCATTGTTGGACCTAACAATTGGTATCAGAGCTATACTCTTGGAAAAGGGTTTTACAACCTAAAGAGAAAGATCCCATCAATGGAAGGCTATAAATAATCACGCTGAATTGTGAATCTCCAAGAAGAATTGCATCATGCTAATCAAGTGATTGCAGACATGCAGAGACAAATGCAAAAATCATTGAAAGTAAGAAGAAGATTGTCTGATGATTTACAAGACTCACAAGAGCTGGTGGAACAAATTGAGACATCATCTGAGAAAAGCATATCAGAAGAGTCTGAAGAAATGATTATAGAATTGAAAGAAAAGAACAAAGCACTGAATGATCAGCTTAAAGCAATGAGAAGGGAACATGAGTATTTCAGCACACAGATGACTGAAAATATTGATGCATTGAGAATAGTTGAATATAACATAAAAGGTATAGAAAGAGAAAAACAATAGATGGAAGCATTAATATCTAAAAAGAATGATGAAATCACAAGGATGACTGGAATTCAACATAATTTGTCTGATCAATTGGGTCATGCACATCATGAAGCAACTCTAAAAGAAAATGAGAACCAAGCATTGAAACTTGAACTATCAAGATTGACTGATGAACTTGAAGTAGAAAAGAAGTCAAAAGAAACATTGAAGAAAAGTTATGAAGTGTCAAGAATGTTGGATGAGCAACTAAACACAAGATCACCCAACAAATCTACCAGACTTGGTTACAAAAGAAACAACTCTACCAACAAAGGAATCAACACCATCAAGAAAGGAGAATCACCAAGGAAGGCTAGAAACAAAGATAAGTTGAAATATAACAAGCCTATTTGCAACTACTATGGAAAACAAGGACATACTGCCAACATGTGCCGAATCAGAAAAGGTAAGCTACTAAATGTCACTAGGTCTGATAGTTATTGTTACAATTGCAATAAGTATGGTCACACATCTAAACAATGTAGGACAAAGTCTATTAGCAATTATCAAAAGGCAAAATTCAAGGGATTTTGCAAAAACTGCAATAGATATGGACACAATACCAAGAAGTGTTGGTTTAAGAACAAAAACTACATGTGGTCTCCACACCAAGCAAATGATAGAAGCTACCAAACTCACACAGATCTCAATCGACAATATACTGCAGTACCATGGGATTACAATACAAGAATATGGTGTGAATGTTGTGGAAGGTATGGACATATAAGTGCAAACTGTATGATAAGGTTTGGAATGAACAATCGGAGATCATGGAGAAATCTTGGAATGGCATGATTTCATTGTCATAAAGCTGGACACTTGGCTAAAAATTATAGAGATCAACCCAGAGGAGATACTGAAGAGATAAGAATCAACTTACAAAAAATCTAGAAAAAGAAGGAAAATGGATCAAATAATGAATAAAGCACCTTACCTACCGAGTTAGGTGCATCTACTTCCAATTAATCAATAAAGGTATGAAGGGTCTGCATCTTCACAAGGTTAGATCTTAACAATTCCTATTTTAATCATGGAAATAACTCCAAAATTTACATAGCTAAGATGTATTAACATTTCTGAAATTGTATCTAGTCTTACAATTTACCAGTGAAGTCAGTAAATACAGTAAACTTGTCTAGTCGGTAAAAGCATATAAGGAAGTTAGTCGGCAAAGTGTAATCAAGTGCATATAATGCTTATCTTACCTAACTGCACGAAGCCCGATAAGGTAAAGGGTGTATTTAAAGTTCTTTGTGCGGTCATTTTACACTTACCAGTTTTCAAAGAGAAAAGCTAAGCGAATCAAAGGTGATCAAACATTTCAGAGCGAATTCAAGGTATTTTCACACAATCTTAAACGCATTTTCAAGCAAGTTAACCGATCAATATTAGTTGTGAATATTTGCATTATATTTACTAAGTCGAAAGCGTTTTCTGGTTAGTTGAAACCCTAAGCTATTTTATTAGTAGAAATCCAAAGTTTGAAATGGCTCCCAAGATGCAAAAACCAATTGTAGTTGAAACTATTAAGAAGCCCTCACTTAAGTATTCCTTACCTCCCAAAGTGGCATCTGAACCCGATGAGAAAACTGCATTTTCTCTTATTCCAAATAGGGTTCTATTGGTTGAAGATGTTAGATTTTATACTAAGTGCCGTGTAGAAGAGCTAGGTCATACCAAAATTAAGGACATGTATGATGAACTTTGCATCGATGGAATCCTAGATAGTAAGTATGAGCATATCAAGGTTAAGGGATTGACCGAAGCCCTAACCTATCCTCGAGTTTTCAAACCCCAATGGGTCAAATTTGTTTTGAGTAGAGTGCATGATGAATTTATGTGGTTAGAAGACCAACCGTTTAAGATCACCAAGGAGATTATTCACATAATCACCAGATACCCTATATACGACCATGCCCGAGCACAGAAGATGATTTCACAGAAGGAACTGATAACCTTAACCAGAGTTGAGTTTGATTGCAGAGGTTTTAAACTGAATAATGTAATAGATGCAGAACTAAAGTTTGCAATTAGAGTCATCGATTATTGTTTCTTTCAGTCAGCAAGAGAGAACAGTGTACCATGTGCAACTGTGGATTTGGCTTATAAAATTGTGAAGAAGGGTATGAAAATTGATCTATGTGAAGTATTGTTGAAGAATCTTTTTGAGAATCTCAACACAATAAGGAAACCTAATAAGAATAACTCCACTAACACACTAAAGTTTGGGTCACTCTTAGTGTGCATGTTCTTCTATTTTTAGAAGTTCTTTCCTTTAATCAGTAACATTGTTTGGGAATTACATCGATCGATCACCCATCAGATAAATGATTTTATCAATCAGCTAGGTGATAATTTCAATGAGATAATGGATGACTACTTTAATAAATTTTAGGAAAAGATGCATAACAAGTACAAAATCCCACCTCAGCTAGTTGAGAAATATAAGGATACTATATTTTTTGAAGTGGACACCGACTACTATTATGTCAATGCAGTAGAACCCAGAACTCAATCTTTACCGCCTATGGGTTATGAGATTGATTTTGAGATCACTCAATAGCAGATAGATGCCTTTCTGACACTTCCAAGGCACTCGATCGAGATCATTTATGGTACCTATGAAGAGGTAAAAGACAAGGTAAAAATGAGCATAGTTGTACCAAAGGCTATCAGAAAAGCCACTAAAATGATAAAAGACTTAACTGAGAAATTTGGAGAAGGTTCTACCTCCACACCTACTAAGCCAATAGGTAGGAAAGATGATCAACTTTCAATTGAGGAAGAATCTGAATCTTAGAAAGTAGCCATCACTCTGAGCACCAAGTTACCAAAGGGCAAAATATTGAAAAGGAAGAAACAAGATACACCTAAGGTATCACCGACTCCACCAGTAAAATGACCTAACACTAAATCATCTGTAGTGTCACCCGGTAAGAGGCAGAAAAATGTTGAATCACCTAAAGTTACAAAGACTTATAGAAAGTCGACCAGAAGACTCATTTTGAATAAGGAGTCAAGTGACATAGAATCTGAAGACAAAAATAAATTTCAGATTGTTAAAAGCACAAAGGAAGATGTACACAATGTTGACAACTTTTGTGCCAAATTGAAACAATATGGAAGATTCGGGTCATTCAAGTATGTTAAATATGACTCCCAGATAGAAGAAGAAAAGAGACAAATAGAAGAGTTAGTAGTATGTACACTTCTCAAATTTTGAGTAGTTCCATTGGAAGTAACTAACTTTCTTCCAAAAGCATTATACTCTCATATTGACAACAGATGGAAATATGCTATGGACTCAGAGAAGCAGATTAGAGAAACAATTTTAGTACATCTCTTTCCAAACATGTTGGTAGATGATATTAGAAATCATTTGAAAAACTACCAGACAAATTTTCAAGTGAAGCATAGAGCCTTGAAAATGATGAATGGACTTTATCTTGAAGTCGAAAAGGAAACCAAAGAAAAATGGCAAGAAATCTTCAAAATTCAGACTGAAGAACCTCAAGGTGAAGTAGAAATAGTTGACATTACTGAGCAAGATCCTACTTCAACTATTCAACTAGATGAGGATGTCTTGGACACTGAGGCACAGGAAGAAGAAATGATAGAAGGAAATGCCTATGCCAAACTGGTATCCAGTGAATCAGTCTTGGAACAAGTTAAGTCCTATTCTTTGGTAACAAAACAAGTGACAATCAAGATACCTCAGGACATGGAACAAGGCAAAGAGGATCATAAGGCTACACGAGGTGAATCTACCTCTCAGGCCACAGGTGAGAAAACTTCTCAAGCTCCTGCAAGCACTGAAACTACTACCACTGAGACCCCAAGCAAGGAATCACCAAAGGCTACAATAGAGGCTATAGAAACCGACAAAAGTGTTGCTCCCATCAAGTAACATACCGAGGAAGATCAAGCCTCCAAAGCCATTGAACTCATTAAACCGGTGAAGGCATCATTATCAAAGGAGAAGAAAGCAAAGAAGCATAGTTTCAAGATAGATCTATCAAAACCTATTGTGCTGTTGAATGTTGACATTTCCAAACTAAAAGGGCAAGCACTTATTGAATTTGGTGAGTTGTGCAAAGCCAAAGAAGAACAAGAAAAATAAATAGCCATTCAAAAGAAGAACCAAGTACTTCAGAAGGTTAAAGCATTATTGACAGACATGCTACCTGAAGCTACCATAAGTAAAGATGCTGCCATCCATATGCAATTGGATGAACTACTCACTCAATTGGAAACATCAGGATTAGAGGCATCAGAATACCTTATAAAATTAAAAGAAAAAGAGCTAACTCCCAAGATGATTGAAGAAGTGCAGAAAGCCATTGCTATAGGTAAAATCAAGCTTGTTGGATTCATTGCTGAGTTGTCCCCTCAACTCAAGCACATTATTTATTTATTCCAGAAATTATGTACATTTTCATTCTTTATTAAAGATATCAAGCAAAAGACCGAAGTCATTGAAAAAGAGATTACCGATCTCTCAAATAAACTGACTACCGAGCCAAATTCTATTCAGAATTTTTATACCAAGCTACAAACTCTTATGGCTCAGCAGTTAGAACTTCAGAATGAAGAGCACAAAATAAGGATGGATATTATGACTCTTCAGACATTATTTATTCCCCATTTTTCATCAGTACAAGAGCAGATCAATCGAGCTACCCAATTATCCACACAAGTAGAGGGAAGCACTTTAGATGGTTCGATTTCATTGTTAGCTGATATTAATGCTTAAATTTTTTTAATGGAAAGTGTCAAGGGTGCACTTACCAATGCTCTCAAAGATGCTCATACTAAGTATAAATCTATTTTTGATCAGTTGCCCCCACTGAATGGTAACTAGTTTTGATGTTTGTCAAAAAGGGGGAGTGTACCGAGTATATACAGAGTATCTGAGTGTATAGATGAAATTGTCAAGGGGGGCATGGAACATCAGGGGCATGCAAATCAAGTTTTGAACAACATATTGATAAGGGGAGTATGTATTCAAAGTATTTATTTGAACGAATGTATATACTATCATTTCAGTCACATTTTGTAAGTATATAGATTTTGTGTTATGACTTTGAAAGGAGTTTTGTCAAACATACCAAACTAATGTCAAAAGGGGAGATTGTTACTATTTACTAAGTTGTCATTAGTTTTATGTTCAAAGTCATCCTATATACCCTAGTTGGTTAATACTACAAAAAGATTCAGTCGGTAAGCACTAAGGGTATTGATTACAGAAGAAAGGCTAGTCACCGAGATGATATATACCGAGCAGTCTACCGAGTAAATTTCCTATGTCCACCGAGTAGCAAAGAAGGCACACCGAGTTAATTTGAACTGAGTGGAAACGTGTTACCAGATTCAATGAACCTAGACACATATGTGGAAAGGTGTTACAAGATTTGAGAACAGGGAACCATTATTTCATAGGGAATTGCACTTAAAGATTTTGTATGATTTTGAGGAAGTTTATCCAATGAAATAATTTCTATGTTTATTCATTCGATAAAACATGTTTGTATAATCGATGCATGAACAAGATCACTGCCTTAGAAATCTATATAAAGAGTGATTTGAGTATCTAAGAAAGCAAAGGAAAAGATGGTGAGTTAAAGATAAAAATCTTGTAAAAAGATAAGATGTGATGATTGAACAGAGAGAGGTCACTGAGAAGATTTTCAGAAAATAGTTTAAGGGAAAGAGAATACAGAAGAGGTCACTGAGTTGATCTATCAATTACCGAAGTATGCTATGAGCATGGTAATTTCATATTGAGCACATAGAGTCTGCTAGAACATTTCAAATGTAAAGTTGCAGATATTTTGTAAAAGATTTTGATTGAATTATTTTGAGTTGTGTTAGAAACCTTTAACAGGGTAAAAGACTCTAACAAGGTCTATAAATTGTAAAGCCTTTAACTAGGTACAACATTTTGTAAAAGTGTTTGTAAAATCCTTTAGCAAGGTAGATCTAAAGATCTTGATACTCCTAACAGGGTAAGCTATCAAAAATAGCTAAACATGTAGCTCTAACCGAGCAACCTTTATTATTGCAGTAGTGAAGTTGTGGGTGCCATCCCCACTGCAGTTTTTCTCTCTAACAAAGAGTTTCTACGTAACCAAAATCTTTGTGTTATGGAGTGAAATGTGTATGGATGTAATTTCTATGATAGTGTTTTGGCTTTATATATTATGAGATCAACTATATATAGTTTATGTTTATCAGTAAGATTGTTTTTAAAGAAAAGTTTTGAAGTACTGATTCACCCCTCCCCTCTCAGTACATTAGCTTTCATTGTTGGACCTAACAAAATGCTGCCCGCCACCCCTGGCCGCTGCCCACTCCACTGCTCCACTACTCCACCACCAGAGTGCCACCCCTGAGCCACCTCTGCCTGGCCCTGCCACCAGACAGCCTTTGTGTGCCCTCTCTCTTGCCTTTGTAGGGGGGGTTGGTTTTTTCTTCCTATCTTGAGCATACAGAGTCATTTTTTCGAAAACGAATATGCATCAAAAAGTTGGTTCTGAGCCGGACCTCATGGTATTGGAATTCTTTTTCAATTTTTATGTTTGACTATACTTTTTTCCAGTCAAAGTGGGGTCACTTTTTTGCACTTCTGGGGCTGTAGAATGTGCAAACAGACTCCATTTTTTGAAAATGAATAGGTGCTGGAAAGATCTCAGCATGCTCTATTCAGATATGTGATCTTGTTTCTCAGATATTTCATTAGGTACATGAGATTTTAGTTTGAAGTTTTTTTTCTTATGCACTGCTTCATTCTCACCAGTATGTACTAAGGTTTGGGTTTATCTCTTGTGGGGGGTGTTTTTTCTCTCGCTTTCTATCATTTATATAAAAAATATAGAACACCAAAACTCTCAAAATAAACAAACCCTTATGCATCTTCTATCTATTCTAAAAGATCACATAATAATAAAAAACACAAGTAGGTACAGGTGCAGAGTTTCATGGCAGACTCTTCAGTTGAGTTGTTGACATCACACAACTATCACACCTGGAAGCCTCGCATCATGAGGCTTCTCAGGGCACGAGGGTTGTGGTCTTGTTTGGATGAGGTTCAGCCTCTGTTGCAACATCCTTTTGAGATTCTTCAACACATAAACAAGATGGATGAGGCCATGGGTTTTCTCTCATTACATGTTTTTAACAATCTTTTGTTTCAACTTGATGCTTTACTCACTCCTCATAATATGTGGTTGAAGTTTGAGACTCTCTTCAGGAGAGTTAATGAGATCCAAGCATTACAGATTGAGGTAGAGTTGGTTTCCTTGTTACCTAATTCCTTTCGCACCATTGAGGATTTTTTGAACAAATTCAAGACTACTAGATCTGTTCTCCAGGGGTGTGGAAAGACCAAGACATACCTAGAGTGCACTCACTTGATCCTTTCAAAGCTTTGGGGTCCTTTTTAGTTTTTTGTCTCTACTTTCTACTCCACCATGGATGGCTTGGGTGCTTGTTTTACCATGCTTACCTTTGATGTGTTTTGTGAGCGTTTGTCTCGTGAGCAGTCTCACCTTTCTCAACTGGACATGCTCTCAGGGTCCAACAACAAAGCATTGGTTGCTCAGTCATCTAAGGAGAAGCAAAAGAAGAAACTGAAGCCAAAGAATAATTTTGTAGGTAGTGAGCATTCCTCCAAGCCACCTCCTAAGTCTGATTCTAAACCACCATTTAATCCGAAACAAGGGAAATCTTCATAGTCTGGCGAGTCTTCCTCTAAGACTAAGAAGAAATCAGGAGATACTTGTAGTTTTTGTGGCAAGGAAAGACATCTAGTTTCTAGGTGTTGGAAATGATTGGAAGCTTTAGAGGAAGCCATGCAAAATCATCACATCTCCTCACCTCAAGCGTCTTCTCCTTCCACAAGGAAAGGTCATGCTCTCACTGCTGGAGCTTTGACCTATGGGTCCACTTGGATTTTAGATTCTGGTGCTTCTCACCATATAACTCACACTCAATAGCTGGTTACTTCTCTTGCCTCTTGTGGTACTTCATAGATTACAGTGGGTTACTCTGTTCAGCTTTCAGTCTTGGGTTCAGGTTCTGTCTCTTTGGATGGGGGTAATCTGTATGATGTTCTAGTTGTACCTGACATCTCAATGAACCTCATGTCCATTTATCAGATTTTCCATTCTAGCTCTGGTAAGATAGTTGAGTTCTCACCACATGATGTGGTTATTGTTGGAAATGTGCCTCGAATTAACTTGACTTGTGTTTAGATTGATCAGAGTAACCTACCCCGATGGAATAGCTAGAGAACATATAGGCTCTTTCTATAGGTGTGACTCTTGTTGATGTATCCTTCTTCATCGGGTTTTTGGAGAAGCAATGTTCATGTTAAACTGATGGGTCGATGGAACCTCCTTCTTGTTGATCAGCTATCGGGCGAGCTTGGTTAGCATTACACCAATGACCTGATGAAGTTGCCTTTGGCGATGGGGATGTCATCGGCTATCAGAGAAGCTTGTTGAATGCTATGCCGATTACCTGATGTATCCGCTTTGGTCAACTTTGGTGTTATCGGAGATCGGGGTAGCCAATTTGATTGTCTTGTCGATGACTCGATGAGGTCGCCTTCAGCGATCTAGTTGATATCAGCAACCGGGTTGACAAGATGGAAGCTATGCTGATGACCAATGGAGTCACCTTCAGCGATTGGAGTATCATTGGATATCGAGATGACATTGTTGGGTTATGTCGATGGCCCGATAGAGTCGTTGTGGTATCATCGGGTGATTGGATCTACCTATTGAAGGCTATTCCGATGAGCCGATGGAGCCGACCTATCTGAAGCCGCATTAGTGGAGTCATCTACTGGTTCATCGGGAGATCAGAGAAACACATTTGTGGTCTTTCCGATGGCCGATGGAGTAGAGACCGACTACGGGTGTGCACTCGAACCGAAGCCCAAAAGGTGAACACTTGGATACTGAAGATGGTCTTGTTAGTGTATATGAATATGAACCAACCCGACTTCCTGGTGTATGTGGGATATTGTTTTCTCATGAATGCAGACCGATGTAGACAGTTAGATGTCTAACTAATTGGTGCAAACTAACAGTTGAATGGTCGACATGCAAAATGTATATGAAGCCAAGAGGAAACTCGAATAAAAAGAAGTTTTGTTGATAAGCCATAACTAATTCTGTGAGCTGATTGTAGTGTCCAGTTCATGAGAATCTGAGAATGAATACCTGTAGTTGCATACTGAAACTTTATTGTAAATTCATTTACTGGAAATAAAATGTTTCAACTATTGGTGGTGGGTTTTTTCCCGAAAGGGTTTTCCCACGTAATTATTGGTGTTCTGTCTCTATGTTGATTCTATTTGTTTGGTCTATGTTATTCTTAATATTCTATAAAAGTTTTAAATTGCATTCTTGAATTATCTTCCCTGTTAATTGACATTAGGAAGGCATTTCCACACGGTGCTTTCCTTACAGTTATTCAGGACCTCCATGACTGTGATTTGGTTGTAGCTACTAGGAGTGTTGATACTGCATCTCGTCTTTATAGATTTGATGGATTTGAGCCCTCTGCGGGTACAAGTTCATCTCTTATAGCACATGTAGATTCAGTGAGTAAGCTTTGGCATGAGTGCTTGGACCATGTCAATTATAGATATCTTCAACAGATGAGTGCACAAGCACTTTTTCTTGGGCTCCCATAGATTTTCTTGGACAGTTTTTTGGTTTGCAAACTTCGGCATTCATTGTATGGTCTCAAACAGGCCCCTCGGGCTTGGTATGAGAAGATGGACTCTTTCTTGCTCTCCACTGGTTTCACACGCTATCATTTTGATCACACAATGTACATTTAGCATCTTGAGGGTGAGATCCCGATTCTTGTGCTATATATTGATGATCTCCTCCTCATAGGTAGCTCATCCTCTATGATTCAGCATGTTCAATGAGCTTTGATGGACTGGTTTGAGATGACAGATCTCGGTCTTCTGCACTATTTTCTTGGGCTTCAGGTGATTCAGTCTTCTAATGGGATCTCCATTTACTAGCAGAAGGATACTCTTGACATGCTTCAACACTTTGGCATGCTTGATTGAAAGCCTACCCCCACTCCTTTTCAGCCGGGGGTTGTTTTGATTACTACTTGCCCCACTCCTTCAGTAGATTCTGTTGTTCACCAAAAGTGATAACCCAAGACACCTGTAAATCTATCTATGAGATATCCAATCTCAATCAATGAAACACTTGAGGGCTGGGACAACATAACATAGGATCCTAATGATCCTCCTACACTTCAGGTTCTACTAGACCTAGAAGGGGACACCCTTTTGATGCATTGAATACAACAATCACAAACATAAGACTGCATCAACAATGAGCAGACAAACCATTCCACAAGCTCACCAAATTAGGTAACATGTACAGATGGGCTGGATCTTATACAAATAATAGGTGAAATAGAGCTTTGGAAGGATAGAACATTAACCCCTAAACATAAAGGGAAATAGATTTGTCTTTTAAAATGTATATCTGAGACCATTCCCAAATCTGTCAAAGACTAGTGCCTTATTCATTGGGCAACAGAGTCACTCACAGAACTACAAATATGAATCATAGATGCAAGTTTGTTTTCCTTAAACAAGATATTCATGCATCAATACCTTATATTAATGCACTATTTGATTCATTCACAAATTCATCAGATCTCGATACATATTTCATTATTTATGACTAACTATAGAATTTAAACTCTTCATTGAAGAATGCCTACAAACAATCATACAATCTCCTTGAGATGACAAATTTCATCCTCCTTGAGGATTGAATTCATAATAATGAAAAAAAACATATCACAGAGACAATCTTGTGGGAAATTACTCATGCTTGACACCAGTAAGACCTGCAATTAAAACCATATTTACAACATTGCACTGCAATCTATATACCCTGAAACCAAACAGAAGCATTTACAAACTTGGGTCAAGATCTTCAGAAAATGGAAGCCATCAAATCTGGAGCATTTTCCAAATTTCTGGAACCCTTACAACTGAGAAGAATTCGGAATAAAAAGAGGAGGGAAGAAAATCAAATCTGCAACTGAATTGCCAAGTGTCTCCTCTCTAACTAAATTTTGTTCCCGTGGAAACTTCCTCCAAAATATCTCACATTTGTCAAAATTAACCTCATAATCAGATTCCTCACTCCGAGAGCTTTCCGGCGATATATAATACTTTATATTTTGGCCAAAATTTAGACCCTGGGCGAATTAATTCCCATTTGTGCTCAGTCATTTAAATATTTCAAAATTTAATATAGTCAGAACTATATCATTTATTCATTTTAATTTTGATTTTTGCCTCCATTTGGTCCTGACGCTTTTGCCACGTGGCGGCCTCCGATTGGTCGATGGGGTTGACCGGACGCCACCTGGGATGACACCTCATCATCGCCATGTCATCTGCTTCATCACTGCCACTTGGCCACCACGTCATCGCCACTGGACTGCCACCTGTGCGCCAACTATGTGCCACCTTATCGGGACCCGCCTGCTAGATTGCCACCTATCACGACACGTGGACGACTCTCGTTCACTTTCGCTATTTCGCTGGTTTAACTCGCGTGCATCTTCCCTTCGCGAAATAGTGCGCACCGTCGATCCATCTCGAACTTGCTCATTCGTTAACCTGACCTTTCTCTGTAAAATTTCACCTGTCTGCCTCGAGAAGCATGCCTGCGTGGGATCCACCTAGTCACCATCCAGTCAACTCCTCCATCACCTCGGGAAGCGTGCTCACGCGTGGGCCCGCCTTGGGCACCCATAGGCACCGTCCATCAAAAGCCTTAAAGGCTTTGACATTATAGTATGGTGGAGTCTTATATTTAAATACCAAAAAGTTACACTTCCCAGCCAATGTGGGATATTGCACTTATGCCTGGGACTATGCATTTTGAAGCTTTTTCTTGAGTTTTAATGGTGTCTTCTGAGTGTCTTCATTTTCTTGAAACCCTTTGTTGCCTTATTTGAAACACCACAAGGGAAAAATATTGGTTTTGCCTCTGTGAATGCATTTGTTTCAAATTTTAATGGCATCCAAACATCACTTCTTACACCAGCCAATTTGCATTTTGTTTAAACTTTTAATGGTCCGCTATTAAAACTACCATACACAGCAGGAAGGAGATTGGCCAAAAAGCTACCAATGTGCATTTATTTATTTATTTGGCCTTTTCAAATGCCAAATTGGGGGGAGTTTAAATCCTTTCCTAGCCACTAACGCAGAGGGAGGACTTAGCCATGGGCTTGCCAATTTAAATGCTGCAGACTTCAAAACTCCATACAGGGCTGAACTTGTATTTTCTATTTGAATTTCATTGCCTACTGCTAATTGCATTAAAGATTTAAAAAAAATCTGTTTGTTTTACCAATTACCATGGCTGGGAACATTGGCACTAAACTTGCCAATTGCAAATCTTGAAGTTTTTAATATGTATGCTGAAAGAGGGGGTTTTATACTTGCCAAATGCATTTGTTTTAAAACTTTATGCTGTCTCTTTCCATCCACACTCCATGAGCTGCTATTTCATTTTGCCTGGAGTTACATTACTTGGAAGTTTTAATGCTGCTGTTGCAATTGGCTGGAGTTTTATTTGCTGCAGTTTAAACTTCAGACTTTCACCATGCCACACAAGAGGAAGTTAATGCTCTAAATGCATTTGCTTGGAAGCCTTTCATGATGATCTTTTAATAGCCATGCGAGGAGGGGAAGTGCTGGTTTTACACCTACCATAATGCCATTTGCTCCTTGTTTCAATGTTTCAAACATCTACTCCAAAACCATTTCCTTCCATTGCATAAGTTTATAAAAGATTGGAATCTCTAATATGCCAATGTAGAACATTCAACTTTGAGTAAGCCATAGCATCAATCACTTTCTTGATTATCTCTAGGGGTTGAAATACTGTGAAATTAGAACATTCCGCCACAAAATTAATGCACAGGCGTGAGCCAGGTCGGGCCCCAAAGTGGGTCCGACTAAATTTTTTTCGTTTTCATGCAACTGACCCCTGGAATGCTTCACGGACCTCAAACATACCTCTGGAAATGATCGGCACCATTTTCGGATCATAAAATTGCATTTTACATCCTTCAGGCAATTACGCCACAATTTTCGCATTTAATCGCGAAGACGTAATTTTCAAACCTGTCAAAACACCTTTCTGGAGCTCGCCATCTGACAGGCATGTACTTTGATATACAAGGATGACATCTACCAAATGGTTTCTCAAGATGAGTCCCGAGCAAAGAGATATTAATATCCGAAAACGGCCAACTGGCTTTGTCGACGCTGCGGACCTGATAAAGTCAATGTTCTGGCAACACATGATGCCTTTCTCAAAAATATCAAACGACCTCCGTAGGCCCTCAAATTTGGAACACAGGTACCTTTAAGTACATATTAAATCTTTAAATTCTCAGTTCGATCACCAGACTGACAGGATGCAAAAGGCACGCTCATAAAAATGGCTATATTAACTGATATAACACTGGAAGTGCGGATAACTGAATTTGATGGCAAAATGAGCTCTTTTGAAAACCAATCAAACGGATTGATAAAGGCTTGAAATTTGAAACGTAGCTCACCATTTATACCAACATTAGCCCGGAATAAACATTCTGAAATGACATTCACCGGGACATTTTTACACTTGTGCAAACCTCACAAACTACAAACGGATTGAGCTTTGAAAATTGAGCAAACGGATTCATAAGGACTTGAAATTTTGCATGTTGACTCACATTTATGCATAAAATTCAATCCATTTTGAAATTATCCATGATGATCAACAGGGCAAAAGATGTAATCGCTCAAAGTAGGCTACTCAATAAAATATGCATTTGTGCCTAAAATGCACTTTCAGCTCACCCCTCGAAATGGGTACCTAGTAAACTTATTCAAACTGAATTCTGAAAGTTGCACATCACTGCATAGGCCAAATGAAAGGTGTGGGACATGAATCCCAAGCCTTACCCTCTGAAAATCAACCGGCTCCATTTGACCCCCTTGCTAACTAGGCCATTCAAACTGACTTATTTTAATCATTTGGAAATGCAGGGCAAAATTTTGAAATGGGCCTATAAAATTGACTTAGTTTTAAATACTCCCAACAGATTCTACACTTTACAAGCAGTTGGTTGGTAGTTTGTTGTACTTGACACACACTCATCTTGACCTTTCCTTTGTAGTTGGCCTTGTCTCTCCATTCTCCCATGATCCTCATCAGAGTGATTGGCAAGCTGCCAAACATATTTTGTGGTACATTTAGGGCTCTATTTCTCATGGCATTCACTACACATGAGGGGAACCTCACATTGTTGGCTACACTGACTCAGATTGGGCTAGTGATGTCAATGATCAGAAGTCTACTTTTGGCTTTGTTTTCTATCTTGGCTCTGGTCCTATCACATGATCTTGCAAGAAGCAGACTGGTCATGCATCATCATCTATAGAGGTTGAGTATCGAGCTATTGTGCTCGCAAGTCAGGAGATCTTATGGCTTTGACAGTTGATGACTGAGTTTGGTTTTCCTCCTGATAGTCCCACTATTCTTTGGTGTGACAATCAGAGTGCTATTCACATTTCTCGCAACCCGTTGGAGCATCAGGGAATGAAACACATGGAGCTTCACATGCATTTCATCCACTAGTTGATTCAGGATGGTTCTCTCATTTTGGAGTACATTTTCACTGTCGAGCATGTTGCAAACAACTTCACGAAACCTTTTGCATCACCACGCTATCTTAAGTTACTCTCTATGCTTGGGGTGAAGGAAGTTGTCCTTGGGGGGTCTTTATGAGGCCTTCCTTCCTTCATATTTATTTCAGCATGTTCTATTATCTTGTTTTGGAGAGGAGTTTTTTCCCACTGGGTTTTATCTTTATTTCTGACTGTATGACCATATAGGTACAAGGTTATTAAGGAGGTGGGAGATGGTATGTATGGGAGTGTATGGAGAATGATTAATCGGTCGACTAGTGAAATTTTATGTTTATTTTATAGAAATTCAGAGCTTGTTTTTGTAAATAGCTTCACTTAATTTTACATTAGTTACTAAAAATGAGTGTTTTGCCAAATGTATGCATTAATTTTATATTGTGCTGTGAGGAGCAGTAATTTTCAATATTGAATTGGATCATGTTGCTTATTAGGGCATTGCTTTATTTTTTGTAAAGCTATTATGGTTTTTCAAATGAATATTTTAAGAGAATAAAATCATCTCATGTGTTTATAAAGGTTGCAATTAAGAAAATGAAAAGAAATATTATTCCTGGGAGGAATACATGAATCTCAAAGAAGTTAAAGTAAGGATGCTTTATACATCAACTAATGTTTAGTATTTTTTCCTTCATATCGATGTTAATAATTGTCCATGATAGACTAATATTTGATGATGACGTCTATGTTCCAAGCTCTTTGAAAAATGAACCATCCTAATATAGTGAAGCTGAAGGAGGTCATCAGAGAAAATAACATTCTATGTTTTGTTCTCTAGTACATGGTATGGTGTATGCTTAATACTCATCAATGCGAGTATAAATTTTAAAATTGACCGACTACTGTGAAAGCAAATACTTATTTATTTTGTTTATCTTATGTACCACGAATGCAATTTGTACCAGCTGATGAAAGATAAGGTCAAGCTTTTTCCAAAGTCAAAGGAAAGGAATTGGTGCTTTCAAGTATTTTAAGCCCTTGCTTATATGCATCAACGTGGGTACTTTCATCACAATATTAAGCTCGATAAGTGTATGAACCAAAACTTGTATCTTGCTCTTTTACTTTAGGTTTTAGTTTATTGTTGTATCTTATAATAACATATTTTTTATGTCTCATTTTTATTTGTAATAATTTTCTTAATTGGATTTTTGGTGGCAAATGGAAACTTTGTTATTTACAAAGGTACTAATATTATTGTGCCATCTTACTTGGGTTTTGCTAAAGGATAATTTATTTATGTGGTTGATTGTATTTATTATGTTCATAATGGTGTTGCATTTTGTTCCTTGAAACATCTAATTGGTAATTGGCAATTATATAAATTGTAAAGCTTTGCACTTTCTCCATTATTTTCTTAGTGACATTTTTTTTTTCTTTATGACAAGAAAAAATATTCTGGTTACAAAAGATGTTATCAAGATTTCTAATTTTGGTCTTGCACAAGAGATTTTCTCAGAGCCACCATTTATAGAATATGTATCAACATGATGGTATAATGGGCTTGGTTGCATTAGTTTGGCCATTTTATTTGTAATTTATATTTTGTATTGGGACCATCTGGTAGCCTCTTAATAGGTCATAGACTCATAATTGATTGTGGTTGTTGGTTGTCTCTCCATATTAGGTATCAAGCTCTTGAAGTCTTGCTATAATCCTCTTCCTATGGTTGTGTTGTAGGTGAGTTTTATGTCTAGAGAAACTTACATGAACATGCAATGTTCTACACATGACCTAACATCTATTACTTGTTATTTGACAAACATGTGGGCTATGGGAGCTATCATGGCTAAGCTATGGGAGAAGGTGAGATATACAAAATCTACAGTGTAATTGGCAGTCCTAATAATCAGTCTTGGTCTGAAGGCTTAAGACTTGCTAATTCTATCAAGTATCAATTCCCGTAGGTTGGGCTTAAGATGGAGTTGTCTATCTAAAAGAGAAAGAGGGAACCTTCACATGGTGGCCACTAAAATATTTGCAAAAAATGACATAGTTGATTATGTTTATCATGTACTAGTTGTCTATCTTGGCGCACTTCTTTATGTAGTATTTTGAATGTGTTGTTTAGGGGTCTTAATTATCATAGTGTATTTGAAAGAGTTGGAAACTATTAGACAACTTCGACATCTTATAACTTGAGATATATATTTATCATGATGTTGAATCAATCTTTTAATTCTAGCATGTTGTAGCATGTTCGTATATGTAATATTTTGATTTGCTTTTATGTTTTAGTTCAGGTTTAATATTATGTTATTGTTGCATTATAAAATTTATGGCATTTAATAAATTATTCATATCATGACTATATTTACTACCAATTAATGGAAACCAGTAAATAAAAATGACTAAATATACTACCAATGGATGGAAATTAGTGAATAAAAATGACTAAATATACTACCAATTGATGATAATTAATGATTACAATGACTAAATATATGACTAAATAAATGACTACCATGACTATATAAATGACCAGTTAACAACAATCAATGACTAAATTAATGACTATGACTAAATAAATCACTACCATGACTAAATAAATGACTAGCTAACAACAATCAATGACTAAATTAACAACTATATTAATGACTAAAATAACTACTAAATAAATGACTAGTTAACAACAAATAATGACTAAATTAACAACTATATCAATGACTAAATTAACTACTAAATAAATCACTAGTTAACTACAATCAATGACTCAATTAACAACTATATCAATGACCAAAATGAGGTTCTAAGAGCACTATGTGCATCAAAATTACATTTTGATGCTATTGGCTTCAAAATTGGGACTTGCATCTTGAATGCTTGTTGTACCTCCAAAGATCGGTTTTGATGCTTCGAAACTGGGGCTTTCAAGGCATAAGCTCTAAAATGAGGTTCTAAGAGCACAATGTGCATGAAAATCACATTTTCACACTAGTGGCTTCAGAATCGGGAATTGCATCTTGAAAGCTTGTTGTGCCTCCAAACACCTATTTTAATGTCTCAAAATTGAGGATTTTGGGGCACAAGCTCTGAAACAAGACTTTAATAGCACGATGTGCATCATAATCGCATTTTGACACTAGTGGCTCCAGATTCGAGACTTGCATCTTGAAAGATTTTTGTGCCTCCTAACATTGATTTTGATGCTCCAAAACCACGAATTTTAAGGTACAAGCTTTGAAACAAGGTTCTAAGAGCATGATGTGCATCAAAATCATGTTTTGATGCTACTGGCTCTAGAACCGAGAGTTACGTCTTGAATGCTTGTTGTGCCTCCAAACACTAGTTTTGATGCTGCAAAACTGAGGCTTTCGAGTCAGAAGCTCTGAAATGAGGTTCTAAGAGCACAATGTGCATCAAAATCATGTTTTGATGCTAGCAGCTCTGGAATCAAGACTTGCATCTTGAAATCTTGTTGTGCCTCCAAACACTAATTTTGATGCTCTGAAATTGGGGCTTTCGCACAAACTCCAAAATGAGGTTCTAAGAGCACAATGTGCGTCAAAATCGCGTTTTGATGCTAGCGGCTCTGGAATCGAGACTTGCATCTTGAAACCTTGTTGTGCCTCCAAACACTAATTTTGATGCTTTGAAACTAAGGATTTTGAGGTACAAGCTCTGAAATGAGGTTCTAAGAGCATGATGTGCGACAAAATCATTTTTTGATGCTAGTGGCTCTGGAATCGGGACTTGTGTCTTGAAACTTTTTTGTGCCTCCAAATACAAAATTTGATGCTCCAAAATCAAGGATTTCAAGGCACAAGCTCTGAAATGAGGTTCTTAGAGCATAATATGCATAAAATTCATGTTTTGATGCTAGGAACTCTAAAATCGGGACTTGCATATTTAAAGCTTGTTGTGCCTACAAACACCGATTTTGATGCTCCACAATCGAGGCTTTAGAAGCACAATATCTGAAACGAGGTTCTAAGAGGACGATGTGCATCAAAATTGCGTTTTGACGCTAGAGGCTCTAGAATCAGGACTTGCATCCTGAAACCTTTTTGTGCTTCCAAACACTGATTTTGATACTCCAAATCTGGGGCTTTCGAGGCATAATCTCTGAAATGACATTATAAGAGCACGATGTGCATCAAAATTGCATTTTAAAGCTAGCGGCACTACAAGAAGGACTTGCATCTTGAAACCTTGTTGTCCCTCCAAACACTAGTTTTAATGCTCCATAACTGGGGCTTTGGAGGCACAAGATCCAAAATGAGGTTCTAATAAGATGATGTGCGACATTTCCAAAATTGGGACTTTTGTCATGAAACCTTGTTGTGCCTCCAAACACTAATTTTGATGCTCTAAAATCAAGACTCTCGAGGCACAAGCTCCAAAATGAGGTTCTAAGAGAAAGATGTGCATCAAAATCACAGTTTGATGCTACAGGTTTCGTAATTGAGACTTGCAACTTGAAATATTGTTATGCCTCCAAACACCGATTTTGATGCTCCAAAAATAAGGCTTTCAAGGCACAGGCTCTGAAATGAGGTTCTAAGAGCACGATGTGCATCAAAATCATGTTTTGACACTAGCGGCTCCAGAATTAGGACTTGCATCTTAAAAGCTTGTTGTTCCTCCAAACACCGATTTTGATGCTTTGAAATTGGGGCTTTCGAGGCATACGATCTAAAACAAGGTTCTAAGAGCATGATGTGTGTCAAAATCATGTTTTGACACTAGCAGCTCTGGGATCGAGACTTTTATCTTGAAACCTTGTTGTGCATCCAAATACCCATTTTGACACTCTAAAATTGGGACTTTTGAGGCACAAGCTTTGAAACGAGGTTCTAAGAGCATGATATGCGTCAAAATCACATTTTGACACTAGCACCTCTAAAATTGGGACTTGTATCTTGAAAGCTTCCTGTGCCTCCAAACACTGATTTTGATGCTCTGAAATAGGGGCTTTCGAGTCACATGCTCCAAAATGAGGTTCTAAGATCACAATGTGCATCAAAATCATGTTTTGAAGCTAGCCACCCTTGAATAAGGTTTTGCATCCTAAAATCTTATTGTGCCTCCAAACACCAATTTTGATGCTCTGAAATTGAGAGTTTCAAGGCACAAGCTTCAAAACGAGGTTCTAAGAACTCAATGTGTGTCAAAATCTCATTTTGACGCTAGCAACTCTAGAATCAAGACTTGCATCTTGAAAGCTTGTAGTTCCTCCAAACACCAATTTTGATGCTTTGAAACTGGGTCTTTTGAGGCACAAGCTTTGAAACAAGGTTCTAATATCACGATGTGCATCAAATTTTTTAGCAACAACAATGCAGGAAAACTAAGAGGAGGGGTGAATTAGTTTTCACCAAACTTAAACAAATTAACCTCAACTTCAAATCAGATCAAGAACAACAACAACAAAGATAAACACCACATCAACAACACACAAATTTTGACATGGAAAACCCAGTTAAGAGAAAAACCATGGTGGGAACCTACCCACAATATAATGATACTCTATAGTAGTATTGTAAATATTATAATGGGAAATGCACATGCATTCAGGGACACTGCCTAGAACTAATTGCTTAAAAACAACAAAGGGCTACAACCCTAGGAAGGCTCATTGCCTTACAAGGATTGGAAAACAATTTGGATTACATGAACTAAAAGAATAACATCTCCAAATGTTTGATCATAATTCTGGTTAAGCACACTATTTGTCCTGCAACACTCCTCTGCACTTCCACACACTTTCAAAAGATCAATTTGCTTGTTCGCAGATACAACACTCTCAAAGAATGCAGACACACATCTTACATAATTACAACACTTATTTATACAAATAATCAACCTTAACGTCAAGGTCGACTCAATAAATAAGACCTAATTACAAAATTACATCACACGATACATAAATTAATATGCAGACCAATACAATGTTGTTAAGGACATAGAATGGACCCAAATAAAAACCTTAAACATGCAACACCATCGAATATCTCGCCAAGATCATCCTCAACATGCAACAACCATTGGGTTGGCCAAAAAGTTGTATAACACCAAGAATACCACCAGACCAATACAATATTCAATAACACGCACAACGAACAATGCAGACCACCAAAACGCATAGAACGACAGTTTGAAAAGGGATATTAAATAATTAAGAAATTATTTAATTAAGAAGACTATAGGATAGTGGATAGAAGAATAATATTTAATTGATTAGCAGAAAGGCTAAATGAATTAATTAATAAAATATTTTAATTAATTAACAGAATAATGAATTAAATAGATTAATCTTTTCAAATTAACTATTTAATAGAAAAATAATTATTTTTTTTATATTAAATATACAGAGTAAACTTACAAAAAATATAGCTTCAACAATAACGTGAGGTCATGCCTAAAATCCAACAATCCTGAGCTACATAGATCCGATCAATGACTACTAACAGTTCTGCATGCACATTATAAACAACACAATCTTGTACATAGCCTATTCTATGATGTGTCCAAGAAAAAAAGTATACATAGATAATGTGCATGCTATAAAAAAAAGAACCAAACAACATCTCAATAGTCATGAAGATGATCCTGACAAGGCTCCATCCAAGTTGTCCACCTCAAAGGGCCTTCCATCCAGATTGTCTTCCTTCCCTCATGAGGCTGAGTAAACATCTGGATCTGTTCAATTGTTGGGTTTATGGCTTTCCGAATCTCAACTCCAAGATTCTCCATTATAGTGGCAAAAGAGGTGTGGTCTCCTACAACCCGCCTCCATTCAAATCCATTCTCCAGCTCATATATGAACATAGTAGTATGACCATATTTGAAAAAACACATAAATTTGTTCTTCTCTATCCTCATAGTTACAAAGACCTGCAAAATAATGTAATGAAGAGTGAGTCCACGAAATGACTCTGTAAGGGCCCTAGTTTTACTTTGGAATTTATCTTCATTTCTGATTTTCCAAATGTACCATAAGATATCAGTAGAAAGAATATGCCAAAATAGATTAGTATCTTTTTTCAAACCATGGATGAAACCAGTAAGAACTTCCATAATATTAACTTGGTTAGGAATAGAAATACCAAACATCAACAAGATTTCTTTAGCAATAATGCACCCAAATAAGACGTGTCTAATAAGTTTAGGTGCTCTACATATATTGCACATGTCGATACTAGATTGATCTTTCCTAAAAGGAAGCCTGTTACCTAACATCGGCCATTTAAAACATTTTTTCTTAGGAACAATAGGACTGTTCCATAATCCTGTGAATACTTTTTGCCACTGCTTAAAGATAAATCTGCATACCACAAAGTATTAGTATGATTGATAATAGACTCATCATAAGAGATAGTATTATAAACAATGATAGACTTAACATTAGAGATAAAGATATCATTATTCCATTTACAAGAAGTAAATATGTTACTATCCACATTAAAAGTTTTAATTGCTCATATCCAATTTTATGTACATACAGGAGAAAAGTTTCTTCATAGTCAATACCTTCCATCTGAGAACACCCTTTACATAACAATCTAGCTTTGTTTCTTAAAATTGTTGGACACAAGATGCCACTGAGAGGGGGGTTGAATAAGTGGTTTCCACTTTTTACCCTTTTAACACTAAGAATGATTACTAGTTAACAATGTAAAGCTACGTTAGCCTATCGGTAGGGTAAAGAGAGATTGCACAATGCAATCACACAAAAGCACCACACATAACACTTGTATATATGAGGAAAACCCAAGATGGGAAAACCTCGGTGAGAAATGTTGTTGGAGTCTACTGCTCCAATCGAGCCTCACAATAAAAATTTGATTACAATGTTTAGGGGACCAACCCTTGATTTAGGGCACCAACCCAAGCAGCACCAAACCCCTTTACTGAGATCCAACTCAGTGATCTACAATGAATATCAAATGCAATAGTAGTATTCTGGTTTCAAGTGAGTCTTGCAACCACTGAATATGCTTCACCTTGTCGGTATTACTTCTCCTTTGCCGTACTGGTTCTCTACTCTCTCTGATTTGATCTTCAACTACTCAAACTCTTATTCTGGTTTATTGGCTCTCTTATAACACCCACTCTCCACCACTTCACTCTTAGCTGCCTTCCTGCTAGTTCTACCACTACTAGTTGACTTCACTAATGCACTTTTGCAGTTTACCAGTTTCTCTGGCCTTACCAATTAAACTTTTACTAAATCCTTCCACTGGTTTACCTTCAAATGCTTAGTTGCTTCATATTCACAGTTAGATCATTTGTTTGTTAGCACACTTATCTTTCAACTGGCATCACATCTACTGGCAGCATCATCCAACAACATGCTTTCATCGATTTTGACTTGCATATTTATAAACAAGTCTTCCTGCCAAAAACCAATTCAAACTTCAGGCAGCTAGGGTTTCTTCATCGACATCGAAGAAAACCAAATCCAATAAAATCTCCTTCTAGAGGTTGACCACTTGCAACAAATCAATCAAACTCAGCCAATATCGCAGCTTCCAATACACGTTTGCTAAGTTTAGAAAATATGGCTCTGCTCTTCGACCTACTTCTATCAATCATATTGAATGATCCCTTGGTTGCCTTCTCCAGGTCAGATCTGCAACTGGATATCCTTCCTTGGTCGTAGCATCATGTAGATCTTCATTATTCATCGAGCCACAAATCTCTACTACACATCCCATGAATAATGCAGTCGACATAAATATCGAGTTGCCACCATCTACCTCGTCGATAGACACTTCACTGACACACCACTCCTACCTATGCATGCATGCTTGCCACTTCAACTCCATGTGGCATTACTATTGGTATCCATCTCAGCTAGACCTCTATGTTGGTATGAACATGATCACTAACCAACCACATAGCTTGGGTTCATCTACCATTTCACAAACCCTGTCAGTTATACCCTAACTGGTCTAACCTTGCACCTTTCTTCTTTTTCTATGGAGCACCTAAACTAGTCAACACACTTTCCAACCTAAATCATGCACATTTTCAACAGATGGGAGCCTTTTGCATCTACACTTTGTCACCTTAGTGGTTGTCCTCTATACTGGTAGTATCTTCTGCATGTAAACTAGAAAGATACCATGCATACCGGTGTTGATGTGATTCTTAATAACATTCCCCCTCTTCATCACAATCAACAACCCAACAACTTGACCACTTACAGATGTCATCATTTACCAGTTGTTATATCATATCAGTCTCTTGTGCATGTCTACAACACATGCCAACATTGACTTGTGTATTGGTGACCTGCAATACTAGTTGACATCAATGTCACCAATACACTTCAATCTCCCATACCGATCATGCTATACTGGTTGACATCAATGACAACACAATGCCAACAATCTCCCCCTTTGGCATTGATGTCAACACACATGTAGTATTTGGTATACTACAAAATATTTCTCCTCATTTGACAACAATGGCAAAGGGCACTGTCAGGGTTTCTCTCCTCCTTGTGTCTACTAGGCACTTACAAAGATTTTTCTCCCCTTTTTCTCTATTGGATGCATCTTCTCCTTGAATCATAATCTATTACATCTTCTCAAGCCACAACACTTGAGATGGAGGGATCAACCACCAACATACACCAATTTCTCAACAACCAAGTGTATATCCAAACCGGAAACATGTGCATATACAAGTCTGAAACTAATTGAAGACCCATGTGATAGTGAATACAATATACCTATTAGTCAAGCTGCATCATCTTCCCTTGATATGAAGAAGCCATTCTAACCCCAAAATGTTGATATCAAGTGTTGAGACTAACACTGATACCAATTGTATCTCTTTCAATACCAAATGTGTGTTCTTTTGTGCAGGTAACTTTCCCTCTTAGTAAGCAACACTCTCAGTGATCCTATTGTGATTTTAATTGAATAGGAATTCAAATATCTCACAATCCTGGATATCTCAAAAGACACAAACATACCGATCCAGCCATAGACACTTTCACACCCTTTGTGTCCAGCAAGTCTAATACTTTGTCAGAAAACATGGTTGTCAACTCCCCTCGAGTCATGCATCTCAGGTCCACATTTCCAGTCAGATCCAAAACCAGAGCTCCAATCTTCACCATATATCGGTTGAGCTATGCATATGTGATCAATCTAATAATCTATCATCTCCACAATTTCCACCACATCATAGGACATGATCCTAGGTGTACACAATGCCATACAATATCATCAACATGCCATAAATCAAACCAGTTAGCCCACAAAGGATGCATGCATACATAATCAACAACTGGGCCAACATGTCATTCAGGTCATCTTGAATACCACCTAAGACATAAAATCCTCATTCCATGCTATCGGGGCTAATGCAATGATCTCGAACCTCATTGTCTTACATAACCTGCAAGTACCTGTTAGCATTTATACCTGTAAAATCCTGCACATACGCATTTCTTGTACAAGTCCATCATCACTACCGAAGTACCTTCCTTTAACTCATGTCTTCTTTTTTCAATTTGCATCTGATCCTAATTGGAAATTTGCCAATCATTGACAGATGCAATAGAGATCCATCTTTCATCTGTAGGTGTGTAGCCAAGGCAACCACTACACACACTTGCCATCTCATTTTCTTCTTTCTTACCAACAACATCTTGTTCTTTCATGTGTCCTCTTCCATTAAGGGGGTGAGTCATAAGATCAGTGTACTAGTCCCCCTAAGGTCCTACATCTCCTTTAAGTCTTAGGAGATATCACCTATGCATTTAATGTACAGTGTCAATCCATGGTTGCATCTTCTTGCTTCTTCCTCCATACCTGTATGGTCTCATTCTTCTTCCCAATTTTAGTCTTAGGAGCATGTGTTACCTTCTTTTGCGGATGGTTCCTTGCTCCATCAAATTATGCATCATGACCAAAAACATTGTTGTAGAAGCAAACAACATTCATGCCACACCCATGATTAGGGGACCTTTTGTGAAACTGGTTAGACCATCTTCTTTTGGTCATGCCATTGTAATCTGCTACCAGAACTGATGGACCACTTGATCTTGTAGGAACAAAACCTCTTCTTCTTTTGTTCTATGTAAAATTTTGTCACACATATGCTCTATATCCATTTCCATGTTGAGAATAGCTGCTACACCGGTTGTCATGTGACTTCAAGTTCATCCTTTTGTATTTATGACTTTTATGGCAAAAGCCATTATACCTCCAACAGATGACATTATTGTTTCTAGGAAGAACATACTATCTATTCTTAGACTTCACTTTGCATTCATCTTCCCTATGGACATATTCTTTACATGCAAAATAGTAACCGGAGAAAGGGAGCACATAACTTACAAATTTGTTTTGACATGCAAGTGGAGATCTTACCGATTTGATATCTGCATTTCTGCTTCTCTGAGAATGGATCCTAGATTGTCCACACTCTACAACTCTTCCATCCAATCTCTTCTTTTCCCACACTTGCTTTGTCTCATGGGCAGTAGCATTTCCTTGTCCTCTATCGGTAGGAGGTCTTCTTTGTTGTCTTCTCATGTTCTTACTTGTGATGAATCTGCCTACTCCCATCTTCCCTTTTCCTTTGGGATCTAAATTATTTATCCTTCTTGCAACACCAGTCTTCATCCTTTTGTACATGTCTTCACCAGTTGTGGTTAGATCAACCTTCTTCTGGGGAGCATCTCTAATTGTGAAGGTCTACTCCATTTGAGGAGACAAACAAAATGTCATTTTGGGGGACATTCTTGTTGGTGGAGCATTCACCGGCACCACTTCCTAATCCACTTGTATCCTTGGCATGCTTTTTCTTTTGCAACATTTTGTCCAAGGCATCACTGCTGCCATCAAACTAGATTCTTACCTTGAGCTCATCTTGACATTTCTCAAGGTCATTTCAGAGAATCTCCATTTCTCCTACCAACTGCTAATATTCTTTATCCTTGAATTCTAGCTCAGATGCTAGATCATTACACCAACACACCTTGGTGTCTTCTTGTTGAGTCTTAAATTCTGAGACAAATTTCTCAGATTATTCAAGGCATCTAATCAACTAGTTATGCTCCACAATTCTTAAATAACTTGTACTCATTCCTCACTCTACTAAGTTCTTCGACTGTACTTATAACAAGTTCGCCTTCAAGTTCAACTTCTACTTCTTCTTTTTCACCTTCACTATCAGTTCCAAACACATATCACCGATAGGAATGACCTAGATTATCATTCTCAGATGTGTGTCTTTCATCTTCTGATTTTTGTGCCATGAAGAGATGAGTTTCTTCTTCATCATTATTGCAACTACTAACTGATATGCCTTCTACACCTACACATGTATCAGTTGCACTTTTCTTCTTGCTTTCACAAACTGATCTAGTAGTGGTAGGTTCATTACCATAGGGTTTCTTCAATCTATCCCACAAGCTCTTAGTAGACCTGCACTTATCCACCTTTGAAGAAACATCACAAGAGAGTCCACTAAATATAACCTTTATGTCTTCTTCATTGCACCTAGATCTTCTTTCTAATTCAAGACCGGTGGGAGGAATGACATGACTAGGGAGACCATTAACAACTAACATCCAAACATCATACCCTAGAGAGGATAAGTAGACTTCCATTCTACAACTCCAAATGGAATAGTTTGAACCATAAAATACTAGAGCTAGGATTGACACTAAACAGACCATTGTGCCCTTAATCCAGAATCTACCCAAGCTGGAGAAAGCTTATCAATCGGGAACCTATCCTCTGATACCAATTGTTGGACACAAGATGCCACTGAGAGGGGGGTGAATCAGTGGTTTCCATTTTTTACCCTTTTAACACTAAGAATTATTACTAGTTAACAATGTAAACCTAAGTTAACCTATTAGTAGCATAAAGAGATATTATGCAATACAATCACACAAAAGAACCACACATAACACCTGTATATACAAGGAAAACCCAAGATGGGAAAAACCTCGGTGAGAAATGCTGTCGAATTCTACTGCTCCAATCCAACCTCACAATGAAAATATGATTACAATGTTTATGACACAAACCCAAGGAGAACCAACCCCTTTATTTAGTTCCAACTTAGTGATCTACAATGAATATCAAATGCAATAGTAGTATTCCAGTTACAAGTGAGTCTTGCAACCACTGAATATGCATCAGCTTGCCGATATTACTTCTCCTTTGTCTTACTGGTTCTCTTCTCTCTCTAATTTGATCTTCTACTACTCAAACTTTGATTCTTGTTTACTATCTCTCTTCTGACACTCACTCTCGACCACTTCACTCTTAGCTTCCTTCCTGTTGGTTCTACTACTACTGGTTGACTTCACTGATGCACTTTTGCAGTTTACCAGTTGCTTTGGCCTTACCAGTTAAACCTCTGCTAAACCCTTCCAATGGTTTACCTTTAAATGCTCAGTTGCTTCATATTCATAGTTAGATCATCTCTTTGTTAGCACACTTATCTTTCAACTAGCATCACATCTATTGGCAACATCATCCGACAACATGCTTTCATCGATTTTGACTTGCATATTTATAAACAAGTCTTCCTGCCAAAAACCAATTCAAACCTCAGGCGGTTAGGGTTTCTTCATCGACCTTGAGGCAAACCAAATCCAATTAGATCTCCTTCAAAAGGTCAACCACTTGCACCAAATCAATCAAACTATGCCAATCTCACGACTTCCAATACACATTGGCTAAGTTTAGCAAAGATGATTATGTTCCTCAACTTAATTCTATCAATCAGATTGAAGGATCCCATGGTTGCCTTCTCCAAGTGAGATATGCAACTGGATGTCCTTCCTTGGTCGTAGTATCATGTAAATCTTAATTCTTCATCGAGCCACAAATATTTGCTACACATTCCATGAATCACGCAGTCAACATAAATGTCGACCTGCCACCGTCTACCTCGAGGACAGACACTTCACTGACACACCACACTGACCTGTGCATGCACGCTTGCAACTTCAACTCCACATGGCATTTCTATCGGTATCTATCTTAGCTAGACCTCTATGTTGATTTAGACAGGATCACCAGCCAACCACATAACTAGGTTCATCTACCGATTCACAAACCCTATCGGTTATACCCTAACCGGTCTATCATCAACCTTGCACCTTTCTTCTCTTTTGATGGAGCACCTAAACTGGTCAATGCACTTTCCAACCTACCTCATGCACATCTACA
Organism: Cryptomeria japonica; assembly: GCF_030272615.1. Taxonomy (NCBI): domain Eukaryota; kingdom Viridiplantae; phylum Streptophyta; class Pinopsida; order Cupressales; family Cupressaceae; genus Cryptomeria; species Cryptomeria japonica. The sequence goes on from NC_081414.1 coordinate 457,307,363, forward strand.
ATAGATCGAAGCCTTCTACATCTAAACTTTGTCACCCTATCAATTGTCCTCTATACCGGTAGTATCTTCTGCATGTAAACTAGTAAGATACCATGCACACCCATGACATCAAACTTCATCTATATGCATCTGCAACAATGCCTTTTTCCATTTCTAGTCTAGTTGTACTTTTTGTTTGTAACTGCTCAACCTTTTTCCTTCTCCATTATTTGACTGGTTCTTCTCTTAACTAGTTTGTCAAGGTGGCAGACTCATTTGTCTAAGTGACAAACCCCTCACTCTTCATTTGTCCTAGTAACCCATCATGGCTTCTCTGTCGGTTTAGTGCATATCTTTGATTTCATGCACTTGAGGCATCTTTTTGATTCACCAGTAGATCTAGTATGATCCTTCAATCACTTGCCTTTAACTCTTTTGTCTTATCTTGGAGAGCTATGGTGCACCCCTTGCATAATAGGAGGTAAGCTCCACTTATCGGTGGGAGTGGATCCTTGTCATCTTCATCCTGCATTACACCAATGTGGCTTCCCTTTTTGAGAATCATATCTTCAAATAGGCACATGTGATCCAGTTTGGGCACACTCACTGCCACTCTTCTCTTCATCTGGTGGGAGTCCTATAGATTGAAATCCAATAGCATGCCAGTGACCTGCACATACTTCTCCTCCAGTGTTGATGTGATTCTTGATAACATTCCCCTTCTTCATCACAACCAACAACCAAACATCTTACCCACTTACAAATTACATCATTTACCAGTTTTTATATCATATCGGTCTCTCGTGCATCTCTATAACACATGCCAACACTAACTTGTGTACCAGTGACCTTCAATACTAGTTGTCATAAATGTCACCAATTCACTTCAATCTCCCGTATCGGTCATACTATACTAGTTGACATCAATGACAACACAATGCCAACAATCTCCCCCTTTGGCATTGATGTCAAAACACATGTAGTATCCATTATACTACACAATCTTTCTCCCCCTTTGACAACAATGGCAAAGGGCACTATCAGGGTTTCTCTCCTCCTTGTGTCTACTAGGCACTAGCAAATATTTTTCTCCCCTTTTTCTCTACTAGATGCATCTTCTCCTTTAATCATAATTTGTTACATCTTCTCAAGTCACAACGCTTGAGATGGAGGGCTCAACCACCAACTGACACCAATTGTTTAACAACCAAGTGTATATGCAAACCAGAAACACATGCATATACAAGTTAGAAACCAATTGAAGGCCCATGTGTTAGTTAATACAACATACATGTTGGTCAAGTTGCATCATGTCTCCTTGATATGCATAATCCTTTTTGACCCCAAAATACTGATATCATGTGTTGAGGCTAAGATTGATGCCAATTGTATCTCTTTCCATACCAAATGCATGTTCTATTGTGCAGGTAACTTTCCCTCTTAGCAAGAAACACTCCCAGTGATCTAGTTGTGATTTCAATTGAATAGGCATTGAAATATCTCATAATCTCATATACCTCCAAAGACACAAACATACCGGTATATCCATAGACACTTGCACACCCTCTATGTCTAGCAAGTCTGATACTTTGTTAGAAAACATTACTGTCAACTCCCTCTGAGTCATGCATCTCAAGTCCATATTGTCGGTCAGATCCAAAACTGGAGCACCAATCTTCACCATATACCAATTGAGTTGTGCATATGTGGTCAATCTAATGATCTATCATCTCCACAATTTCCAGCACAACATATGACATGATCCTAGGTGTACACAATCCCATACAATATCATCATCATGCCATAAATCAAACTGGATAGCCCACAAAGGATGCATGCATACATAATCAACAGCTCCTTTAAGTCTTACATAGCCTTATCCAGTTTAAGACAATGAGGTTCAAGATTATTGTACTACTCCCCCTAATCCTTTAAGTCTTAGGAGATATCACATGTGCATTAAATGCACAGTGTCAATCCATGGTTGCATCTTCTTGCTTCTTCCTCCATACCTGCATGGTCTCATTCTTCTTCCCAATTTCAATCTTAGGAGCAGGTGTTACCTTCTTTTACTGATGGGTCCTTTTTCTACCGGATTCTGCATCATGACCAAAAACATTGCTGCAGAAGAAAACAACATTCATACCACATGCATGATTGGGGGACCTTTTATGAAATCGGTTAGATCATCTTCTTCTGGTCATGCCATTGTAACCTACTACCAGAACCGGTGGACCACTTGATCTTGTAGGAACAAAACCTCTTCTTCTTTTGTTTTGTGCAACATTTTGTCTCTCATATGCTCTATATCCATTTCCATGTTGAGCATAGCTATTACACCAGTTGTCATGTGACTGCAAGTTCATCCTTCTATAATTATGACTTTTATGGCCAAAGCCATTACACCTCCAATAGATGACATTATTGTTTCTAGGAATAACATATTGTATATTCCTAGACTTCATTCTACATTCATCTACCCTATGGCCATATTATTTACATGCAAAATAGTAACCAAAGAAAGGGAGCACATTGCAGACACCTAAAATTAATATTTAACTAATTTAAGCCTATCAACATAATTAATTAATTTAATTGTGTTATCCTTGTTCCTCTCATAATCAATTAAATCTAATCTAATTAATCCTGTCACTATTGTCCGATAATTAATTTATCAAATAAATTAATTATTCCCCTATTCTTCTAAAGTCATCTCAGTAATTATTTCCTCTAAACCCACTCAGTTAATTAATTCTATTTAATTAACCTAGTCATGTGATTCCTACAAATCACTTTTTCCTAATCCCACTTAGCCTAATTAATCCTTCTAGAATCCCTCATAATCATGCTTATCATTATTCTCCAATTTTTAACTCCCACTCATGTCACATCAACTTTGAATCACTCATGTGATTCAAATTTCTTTGAATCCCTCAATGCATCCTTTTTTTGGAATTTTTAATTCCTCAAGTTTGAAATTCAAAATTTCTCCCCCCTTTTCCAAAGGAATTTTATATTCCTATTTATTTTCCCAAGGCACCCTTGATCCATGCCTTCTATCTAAAATCAATCTCAACCCTTCATAATCAAATCAATCTTGGCCCTCCATTGGCCTTCTCCAATCTATAAATTGCAGCTTATTATCCTCACAAATGGGATCCACTTCCCATGCATTATCATGCTGCTCTATTCTCCTCTCTTCTTTCTTCAATCTATCACATTCATAATCCATCACTCAAATCCTTAATCCATCATTCAAATCCAATCCTATCAAATCCTTCAATCCATCTTGTTGAGCACAAAGGAGAGCATTCCACATCACAATCAATCAAAGGAGCACATCAAGTGGAGCATCATCAAGGAGCGCCTTCACTTCATCAAGCTCAATCCAAAGGAGAAGGTAAAATAGAAAGGTGAAATGGTTATTATTTGATGTTTTTAGCATTTTCATGTTTATTTCATTATGTTTTGATCATTTTTCCTTCTAATTCATTTTCCCCTCTTCACACATAACTTACAAATTTATTTTGCCATGCATGTGGAGATCTTATCGGTTTGGCATCTCCATTTCTGCTTCTTCAAGACTGGATCCTGTATTGTCCATGCTCTACAGATCTTCCATCTGATCTCTTCTTTTCCTACACTTTCTTTGTCTTGTGGATAGTATAACTTCCTTGTCCTCTACCGGTAGGATGTCTTCTTTGTTGTCTTCTCATGTTCTTCCTTTTGATCAAGCTGCCTTCTCCCTTCTTCCCTTTTCATTTGGGATCTTAATTGTTTCTCCTTCTTACAACAGTGCTCTTCATCCTTGTCTACATGTCTTCACCAGTTGTGGTTAGATCAACCTTCTTCTGGGGAGAATCTCTAACTATGAAGGTCCGACCCATGTTATCTCCATTTGAGGAGACAAACAAAATGTCATTATGGGGGACATTCTTGCTGGTCAAGCATTCACCGGAACCACTTCCTAATCCACTAGTATCCTTGGCATGATTTTTATTTTTCAACATTTTGGCCAAAGAATCACTATTGCCATCAAACCATATTCTTACCTTGAGCTCATCCTGACATTTCTCAAGGTCATTTCAGAGAATCTCCATTTCTCCTACTAGCTGCTAATATTCTTTATCCTTTACTTCTAGCTCAGATGCTAGATAATTACACCGGTACACCTTGGTGTCTTCTTGTTGATTCTTTAATCCTGAGACACATTTCTCAGATTCTTCAAGGCATCTAATCAACTAGTTCTACTCCACAATTGCAGCATTCTTGAATAACTTGTATTCATTCCTCACTCTACTAATCTCTTCAAGTGCACTTATAAGTTCTCCTTCAAGATCAAGTTTTGCTTCTTCTTCTTCACCTTTACTATCACTACCAAACACATCTCACCGGTGGGAATGATCTACATGATCATTCTCAGATGTGTGTCTCTCATATTCTGATTCTTGTGCCATGAAGAGATGAGTTTCTTCATAACAATTACTGCAACTGCTGGCTGATCCACCTTCTACACCTACACATGTATGTGTTGCACTGTTCTTCTTGATTTCACAATCTTATCTAGTAGCGGTAGGCTCATTACCATAGAGCTTCTTCAATCTATCCTACAAGCTCTTAGCATACCTGCTCTTATCCACCTTTGAAAAAACATCACCGAACAATCCACTGAAGATCTTCTTTCTACTTCAAGATCAGTGGGAGGACTGACATGAATGGGGAGACCATTAACAACTCACATCCAAACATCATACCCTAGAGAGGATAAGTAGACTTCCATTCTACAACTCCAAATGGAATAGTTTGAACCATCAAATACTGGATCTTGTATTGACACTAAACAGACCATTGTGTCCTTAAGCTAGAATCTACCTAGGCTGGAGAAAGCTTATCAACCATGAACCTATGCACTGATACCAATTGTTGGACACAAGATTCCACTGAGAGGGGGATGAATCGGTGGTTTCCACTTTTTACCCTTTTAACACTAAATATGATTACCGGTTAACAATCTAAAGCTAAGTTAACCTGCTGGTAGGGTAAAGAGAGATGACACAATGCAATCACACAAAATCACCACACATAACACCTGTATATATGAGGAAAACCCAAGATGGGAAAAACCTCATTGAGAAATGTTGCTAGAGTCTACTGCTCCAATCCAGCCTCACAATGAAAATATGATTACATTGTTTAGGGTACCAACCCAAGGAGCACTGTTGGTGTAAATAATTATTCATCTTGGATATTATTACACTTACTTAAGTTTACTTAGGATAATGCATTTCATAGTAGTTTGGGTATGAGACACTTGGGTGTTTGTGCCACATTGGGATAGTGTGTGTAGGAGAATTTCCACCTTTTATGGTGTTGATCTTGTTGTTACACTCCACATTCAGTGGGTGATCTACCTCATGTGGACTATTATATTGTTTCTCCTACCTACCCACATCTATTTCCTACCTACCCTTATTTCTTATTGAGCCACAGGTCATTTTTGTGTGCTCACATATCCATATAGCCCTGCCTATATAAGCAGGCTCATATTCATTGTAAAAATGAAACAATTGATCATTTATCTATTGATGAGAATACAGTTTATTCTTATCCTATATTTTGTCTCTCTATTGTACTTTTCATTGAGCTCTTGATCTTGGTAAAATCTCACATGGTATCAGAGCCATTAGAGTGTCATTGGTTTGCCAATTGAGAGAAATTTGATGCTATTTGGGGTTTGCATTTTGGAATTTTCTATTGTAGGTTATTATTGAAGCTTGATGGATCAAATATTAGGTTACCATTGGATTGAGGAGGTCCAAGAAAGTCAGTTTTGCCTTTTGTTTCATCCAAATTGGACTTTGGAGGCCAAATCTAGAGGCATTTGAAGTTTGAAGCTGCGACGAAAATTTTCCAGAAATTATAATTTTGCAGGCGATTTTCAAATAGCGATATCTCACTCATTCGAACTCCTTTTTTTGAGCAATTTTTTTTGTTTTGGGGTAGAAGTTTGTGATCTATACAATGGTGTACATAGGTTTTTAGGAAATCGTGAAATCCTTATTTTTACAACTTTGGAGGCTTCATTTGGGCTCCTATGGACTCCTTTTCAAGTGCCATTTTTTTGAAAGTGCATATTTTTTCATCTACCTTCATAATCTGCTATTTGTTTGTAGTAATTTTAAGTAGAAATTGTACTTTCATTATTTGGCCATTTTTGGCATATTTGGTACTTGCATTTTGCTTGGATCTCAGTTTAAATCACTAGCAGTATTTGTTGAAGTCTCTTAGATCTCATTTTGAGAAGTTGTAAATTGAAATCAGAAGTCCACTTAGCCATGTTTTGCAAGTGGCCTATTGTACACGCACTACATATAAAGTGCCAAAATCATCATTTTTGGGGGGTACTTTGATTGAGTTAATTTGGGGGGGTGTCTCTTGTGCTTTTGCGCTCTTGTGTTTCTTCCTTTTGCTGCTATGAGTTCTTCTAAGTTTCCTCTCTTAACTCCTCATAATTATGCAAATTGGAAAATTGATGCATGGAGTAAACTTATGGAAAAAGGACTAACTCATTACATTTATGGAACTATTGTTGCTCCTGTTGATCCTAAGGATGATCCAGTTGGTCACTTGGATTGGCTCACTAAAAATATCATGGCAATTGGTACCTTAAGAAAGTATGTATCAAAGGATCTCATTTTTCATATTGAGAAGTGTACTCTAATCAAGGATGCTTAGAAAAAGTTTCAAGACTTATATGGTCAAGTTAATGAGATTAGGGGATATCAAATTGATAGTGATCTCACCATGTTAGATCCCAAGAACTTTGGTACTATACAAGATTATGTCACTAAGGCAAATGAGTTGAGGGCACAACTCAAATTTTGTGGCATTGATAAGAAGGATACTCAATTGATATTCAACTTGATAAGAAAGCTTCCACAAGAATATGCAACATTTGTTTCTAGTTTCCAAACCCATAGGATGACAATGGGTTCAAGCTATACAATGCCTACTTTTGATGCTTTCAATGAAATGTTGATGATGGAACAAACTAAGTTGATAAGCATGGGCATTCTTAAGGCTTCTAAGTCTCAAGCATTAGTGGCAAATCAAGGGAACAAAGGAAATCAAGGAAAGGACAACTTAAACAAGAAGAAATGGCAATCAAAGCCTAAGGACAAAGCACCATCTTCTCCACAAAAAGGAGATACATCCTCTTCCAAGAGAGATAATTCACCAAAGAGGGAGAGGCCTACTTGTGCCTATTGTAAAAAGGTTGGTCATGAGGAGCATCATTGCCATTCTAAGAAGATTGATGAGCTCACATATATCATCAAAAAGAATAGCATTGATTTGCCTAATGTCTACAAGAAGGATGATTCATCAACTTCCACTTCCTCACATTCAAAAGGAAAAGGGCAAGCATTCATGGCTTCTACAAGTGGGAAGACTCACTCTTTTGGGACAAGAAAAGGAAAATCTCTATGTGCTACTATCAGTCATGATTCAGAGAGATGGCTTCTAGATTCAGGGGCTTCTCATCATATGGCATCTTCATAGTCTATGTTATCTACATTTGAGTCTTGCACCATGCTGCAGATATTGATGGGAAATCATACATACATGGATGTGATTGGGAAAGGATCTATTGACATTGGGGATAACTCCTTCAATGATGTGTTGTGTGTACCCCACTTGACAAACAATCTCCTTTCTATCTATCAAATCACACATGGTGCAACTAAGAGAGTTGTGGAGTTCACACTTGAGTCAGTTTTCATTAGAGACTTGGAGACTAGAGCTATCAGTGCGATTGGGGTGGTTGATCATGCATCTCGGTTATACTCCTTTTCAGATTTTGTTGATGATGATGATTTCACATTTGATGATTCTACACATGCTGATCACACTTCTTGTGATGGTTCAGATTTTGAGGAGAACTTTGGGCACTTGAACATTGGGATTCTCACATGTGACCCCATTCTTGAGCCTTGTATTTCATCTCCTCATATTGATATCACATCACCTATTGCACCTGATGATGTAGATAGTTTACCTTCATGTGATTTAGTGCAGTAGGATATTCATTGTCTTCCAGCTTCAAATTCATGGGATGATTACTTGATAGACATTGCAGGTTTGTTTGTAGAATCCTACATTGCAGATTTGGGAGACATCATTGATGACATTCATCTTCTCTTTGATGAAGGTGATCCTTCTTCGATTGTTGTGTGGGAACACTCTGTCCCTCTTGTGCATTCTCTACATGATCAATCTTTAGAGGTTGACATGATTGTGGATACTTATGTACAACAGTTGGAGGAGGCCTCTTTATCTTTTGAGGAGACATGTGAGTCTTTGGGACATGTTCTACATCCATCTCCACTAGATCTTGGAGTGCCTTTTTTAGTAGTGTGGCACAGTTTACCACCTTTGGAGGGGGCATCTTTCAACATTGACATGGGGACACTTGAGTAGTTTTCAGAGATTCCTTTCATCATGAGTTTTCTTCATACATCTTCCCTTCATGATTGGGGAGACTTCATGGATACACCTTTGGTTTTGTTTCTTCCCAAGGGGAGGAATATTGTTTGACATTTGTGGAGCAGTTTCTTCATACATCGATCTTCTATCATTGGTGTAGATTCCACATTGAGGGGGGGCTTCCTAGTCTCTCTTCTTCTTCTTCTCTCATATGGGGGGGACTTTTTCCTCACATGGGGTTTTGTTCCTCACATTCTTCTATGAGAGTTCTCTTGTATGTTTTCATCTCTCTTTTGGGGGAGGGTTTTTCCCTATTGGGTTTTTCTCTCTTTCCCCAATTTATAAGAGATTTCATTGCAATGGTTTTCATGTATTTGCATTTGTTCATGGGTACCTAACATGGCCTAGTAGTCGGGACCCATCTTGTATTGCTTAGTTGCATTGTAGACTTAAGTGCATTCCCCTAAGTTGCACTTAAGGGGGGGTGTTGGTGTAAATAATTATTCATTTTGGATATTATTACACTTACTTAAGTTTACTTAGGATAATGCATTTCATAGTAGTTTGGGTATGAGACACTTGGGTGTTTGTGCCACATTGGGATAGTGTGTGAAGGAGAATTTCCACCTTTTATGGTGTTGATCTTGTTGTTACACTCCACGTTCGGTGGGTGATCCACCTCATGTGGACTATTATATTGTTTCTCCTACCTACCCACACCTATTTCCTACCTACCCTTGTTTCTTATTGAGCCACATGTCCTGTTTGTGTGCTCACATATCCATATAGCCTTGCCTATATAAGCAGGCTCATATTCATTGTAAAAATGAAACAATTGATTATTTATCTATTGATGGGAATACAATTTATTCTTATCCTATATTTTGTCTCTCTATTGTACTTTTCATTGAGCTCTTGATCTTGGCAAAATCTCACAAGTACCAACTCCTGATTTAGGGAACCAACCCAAGGAGCACCAACCCCTTTACTAAGCCCCAACTCAGTGATCTACAATCAATATCAAATGCAATAGTAGTATTCTAGTTACAAGTGAGTCTTGCAACCACTGAATATGCTTCACCTTTCCGGTATTACTTCTTGTTTACCTTACCAGTTCTCAAATCTCTCTGATTTGATCTTCTGCTACTCAAACTCTAATTATGGTTTACTAGCTCTCATTTGACACTCACTCTCCACCACTTCACTCTTAGTTGCCTTCCTTCTTTTTCTACCACTATCGGTTGACTTCACTGATGTACTTTTGTAGTTTACCTGTTTCTCTGGCCTTACCGGTTAAACCTCTACTAAACCCTTCCACCGGTTTACCTTCAAATGCTCTATTGCTTCATATTCATAGTTAGATCATCTCTTTGTTAGCACACTTATCTTTCAACAGGTATCACATCTACTGGCAACAATATCCAACAACACACTTTCATCGATTTTGACTTGCATATTTATAAACAAGTATTCCCACCAAAAACCAATTCAAACTTCAGGCGGTTAGGGTTTCTTCATTGACCTCGAGGCAAGCCAAATCCAATCATATCTCCTTCTAGAGGTTGACCACTTGCAAAAAATCAATCAAACTCCACCAATCTGGCAGCTTCCTATACATGTTTTCTAAGTTTAGCAAACACCCCTCTTTTCCTCGACCTACTTCTCTCAATCACATTGAATGATCCCTTGGTTGCCTTCTCTAGGTCAGATCTGCAACTGGATATCCTTCCATGGTCATATCATCACACAAATCTTCTTTCTTCATTGAGCCACAAATCTCTTCTACACATCCCATAAATCACACAGTCAACGTAAATGTTGACCTACCACCATCTACCTCGCTGATAGGCACTTCCTTGACACACCACACCGACTTGTTTATCCATGCTTGCCACTTCAAACGCACGTAGCACTACTATTAGTATGCATCTTAGCTAGACATCTATGTCGGTTTGGACATGATCACTGACCAACCACATAACTTGGTTCATCTACTGGTTCATAAACATTGTCGGTTATACCCTAACTCATATGTCATCAACCTTGCACCTTTCTTCTCTTTCGATGGAGCACCTAAACTGGTAGTATCTTCTGCATGTAAACCTATAAGATATCATGCACATAGGTGACTTGAAACTTCATCTATCTGTATCTACAGCAATGCCTTTCTCAATTTTTCAGTTCAGTTGCACTCTCTATTTGCAACTTCTTAACCTTTTGACTTCTTCATTATTTGACCGGTTCTTCTCTTAACTGGTTTGTCAAGATGGCAGACTCATTTGTCTAGTGACAAATCCCTCACTCTTCATTTTTCTTAGTAACCCATCATGCATTCTCTGTCATTTCAGTGCATATCTTTGATTTCATGCACTTGAGGCATCTTTGTGATTCATCGGTAGATCCAGTGTGAGCCTTCAATCACTTGCCTTTAACTCTTCTGTCTTATCTTGGAGAAATATGTTGCACCCCTTGCATAATAGGAGATAAATCCACTTACCAGAGGGAGTGGATCCTTGTCATCTACATCTTGCATTACGCCAATGTGGCTTCCCTGTTTGAGCATCATATCTTCAAATAGGCACATTTGATCCAATTTTGGCACACTCTGATAATATGATGAAACTATAAAGATCCGGTCAACTACTAAGAGGGGGATGAATCAGTAGTTGGAAAATAAACTAAATTTTCACCAAACTTATTTTCAACTTACAATCAACACACAAAGTTTACCGGTTTAGTCACTTTAACAAATCTACAGCTGCACTGTTAAACCTTACCGGTTGACCTAATACTTCAGTGATATAATGCAACAGATCTAAAACTTAAATATCCTGTGACCAAAAATAACATATTTTAGATCATTTCCAATCATTTAAATATATCTATGCAGATTTACCAATCATTCATATTAACCATATCAAAAACACATCCACAAAATCATTCACCACTTGACACAATGATTTTTCACATGGAAACCCAAATGGGAAAAACCACGGTGGAGATGAATATCCATAAGTATTTTTGAACTCTTTTGAAGTTTGCCATGTTAAGAGCCAAGCCTGGTTAGAAGCTTATACAAGAATGGTCTATTAGGAGAAAATCCGGTTAAGGACCACCTGGTTAAGAGATTGACTACAAATACCCTGTTAAAGTTAATACCTTGTTAAAGGTAACCTCGGTGGAGGATTTCAAATCCAAGCTAATGGATCACCTGGTTAGAGGATTTCAACAACAATCATGTTAGAGCTTACAATGTGAGGGGATTTTAAAACTGTTGTAATAGTTAGAGAACAACAAGTTCTTTGCCTGATCTGGAAATAACACTTCCTTGCTGAATCAGATCCTTTACTGCTCCTATCTGCCTTCACATCATTCTGTAGACACACCACCTAGTTCAGCAACAATCACTTTCACACATTCAAATTTTCCAACACACTCATTCAATCAATCCATCAACCTTATGAACAAATACATTAGGTCGGTAACACAACACAAACCCTAAAATTCTCATAGAGATTACAAACACATTGGTTCAATCTTGACCATTAGATTAAATGCAATCAACTTTACATTCTTCTAGGCATCTACAACCTCTCTTGGATGATCACATTTTGAATCTTGTAACATATCATGCATTTGTCACTTCGTACTATGAATTTGATCATTCCCAAGATAAACAATTATCTTTACATGCCAAAACCATCTCAAAACTCATCACATGCAACATGCTTTCATGGCATCTTCATCATCAATCATCATTCGGTCATAAATCATCATAACCGATCTTCAAGATTCATCAGTTAGGGTTCTGCTTCTCAATTGGATAGGGTTACCGGTTGATCTTCACTGCTTCATTATCAGTTTCTATTGACATTAATGACAACACTTCCAAATATACTTCTTCAATGCAATCTTCATGCTGTTAGCACATATTTTTGCAAAATATTATGTGCTATTTGTTTGATGTTTTATATGTATATTCTCATCATAAGAGCATTTACTATTGGATTGCATGTGTAGGAGATATGTTGCATCATCAGAAAGATCCTACTGAAACTTGTTTTCAAATTGGACAAGTACCACTGGGGCATGTTAAGGGTTGGCACTGAATAGGGACTACATGAGGAAATTTCATCATGACAGTACTGGGATCCTTATTAGGACAATCTTTGGGCCTATGTGATAGAATCTATCAGTTATTAGCACATATGAAGTTTCCATGGAGGATTGGAAGTATAAACAATATATGAAGAGCAGCTTAATTAGCATAATTATCAAATTTAAGCTATCGACATAAGTTACCCCGACAAGGCCGACTAGCCGAAATAATGAAAGAACCTATCGGCATGACTCAGACCAACCACTCCAAAGGATAACCAAAAATAAGTTCAAAAGGAGGGTTTCATCGGCCTAACATTCACTATTGGGGGCATGAGAAAAGTGTTGTGCCGATAGCCGATGAGGCTATCAATATAGAATACACTGATGAAGGAGAATACAAAATAGATGGCGACAATGTCATTGGGTCATCAGAAAGTGTCATCGTACACTACCCCAATACCTGATGGGCTAGGTGGCAAAGGCAGTTTTATCGACATGTCTTACTCTGATAAGGCGCTACCAAAAGGAGGAAAGCACTAAGTCATTGGGGTAACTTAAACCATTGGTGAGAGGTGTTTTAGGTTATGCCAATACCCAAGGAGGAAGACAAGTCGGGCATAGAGAAGGAGACTTGATCAGGATGAGTTACATCGATTGAAGATGAAGTCATCGGGATATCATCACCTCATGAGGATATCATCACCTCATCGGGAGGAGACATCTTTCGTCACACCGAAACCCGATGAAAAAACAGAGATAGGTGCGAACAAGGAGATCTCATTGGGGAAACAAGTGCAAAGGTGATGACATCAAGTCATCAGAGAAACATAAAATGAGTTGTTCTGATACCCGATAAGGTGACCCGATATAGCAAATAGGATGCGGACTTCAAAGGAGGACTCATCGAGATAAATAAACCATGGAGGATCATGTTTGGAGTTATACCGATACCCGATGGGCAGAATGCTATGAAAGGATAGAAGGAGGGTATATCAGAATGACATACGCCGATGAGATATAAAGGTAAAGGTAGAGCTTAGCTAGGAGGCAGAACTGTTGGGGAAGCTATAACCATAGGAATAAGAGAAAATTAGCTACATCAATGCCTGATGGAGTGATTGGGGAAACCTATGCTGATCAAAAGGATGGGTGGTGCCAAATGATTGAATCATTGGGAGGAGTTATGATGACTAGCCATTGCAAAGTCTGATCTTGACGAATCGACCTGCCATTATTAATACCGGCAATGAATAGGACTATGCTTGCACGAGGAAAATCACAACACCTTTTCAATTGAGTAAATACCCTTGATGTATTAAATCTATATATAGAAGTTGGTATAAGGAATTTGTACAGTAGATTGAAGCAAATAGAGAGATTGAAGCAGAACTACACTACACAAATTTGAATTTTAGAAAGCTTTAAGGATTGAAATATGGAGGGTTCTAGTTCCAAGGGCAAGAGGAAGGTCACTGAGGTTTCGAAGAGTGCTTCAAAGAAGTCTAAAGGTGGAGAAGGTGTACAGAAATGAAAGTTAAACCAAGATATGATTGACCAAATGATCTCACCAGGAGCCAAATCCCGAAGATCTAAGGCTAATTTGCCTATCCGTGACCAACTAGAAGATGATATCAAGGAAATTGGTGATGTCTGGACCAGGGTTAGAGGTCACGAGTTGTTCTTGTATCATTATTCACAAAGAAGCAAGCCGACTCCAATCTCTAACATGTGGACAACTGGATTGGGTAAACTTGTGGTCCCTAATTTCTTTGTAAATATTCAATTGATAAAAACACTAGCTAGGGCTTATAATGCCATGAAAAGAAGTATTCAATTGCCAAATGGTGATGCATTCATCCACCTTTCAGTGGCCACCGTTCATGAGGTTTTTGGTCTTGGTTTCGAATTTGATGTGCCTCTGTATTTCGAGAAAATGGAAGAAGAATATACAAAGATGGACACTGTATACAATGGGTGGAATTTGGCCATACATAAGGCTGAGAAACGAAATTTGACAGATGAAGACAGGCCCCCATTTGATATCAACATTTTTAGGTAGTATCTGTAGTTTACGTATATGGCGTGCGGTCAAGTGGGAGGAGTTGAGGTTCCAAATGTGGCTCGATTAGGACCATTAGTACTTGTTGCAAACACACAAATGCATGAGCCAAGACAATTTTATTATGCTACTTACATTGTCGAGAAGATGCATGAGGGTTTCTTAAGCTTTCATAATAACCCCGACAAATCTTTTAAATTTTATTCATTGTTAATGCATATTATCTTGTTATATGGGCAACACAAGGGGTTGTGACCTGAAGATTTGAAATTAAACGTGTTGGCTCCTTTTTATGTTGAACAACAAAATCAACAACCAGTATAATCTACAACCAAATTTTGAAAGGTAGCCAACCTCAACTATGATTTCAAAAGACTAACTAGACCAACTTAACAAGGATATTTAATCCTTCTTCTCTTCAGGCTCTACAAGGTCTAGGCAGGTTTACCTATGATGCACTTCAAATATAGTCTAAACTCACACACAACATCACCATTAAAGCATAAATCTCAAACATATCTCAACAATAAGGAAAGTACTGCAAACTAGCTACATTCACATTGACTCTCAACTTCATTGGAGCTTGAGATAGGTGGGACATTACCACAAAATAGAAAGAGAAGATATTAAATTCTGATTTTGATTTTAAAATGATGCAAATGACCTCTAGCTGTCACAGATCAGTGCCTCATTCTGGGCATAGAGTCAATACAAATAACTACAAATGGAATCCAAGTTGCATATCAAATTTATTGAAAAGATTTCCCTGTATTAATGCCTGGCATTAACACATTCTAAATTCATCCAAGGATCATACATAATCCAAACATTAACTCAAATCCCCAATTTCTATTCATAGAATTTAAATCCCTTTTGTAAAAGATGCCTAAGAACAAGAACTACACTCTCCCTTGGAGAGGATAAATTCAAACTCCCTTGAAGACTGGATTTATTAAAATTTAAGAATGCCTGAAGATAATCCAATGGAAATGTATATATACCTTACATATATATGACCTGCAACTAAGAATTTACAGATAAATGTATCTAATCAATGATAGAAGAACATGAACATCAACCATTACAACTAAGAAAATCAAAATGCATCAAATTAGAACCTACAATTTCGGATTTCTCCCTTGGAGAAAAATTCAAAAAACTGGGAACCCTTACAATTCAGAAGAATTGAGAATATGGAGGGGGGAAAAGACCATATTTCATCAGAACATGCCAAGTGTCCTCTTTCCCTAACTGAAGATTTTCCTTTAACAAACCACATAAATGGATTGCTTGTTTCGAGAGCTTTCTGATGATACATAATACTTTTATATTTGGACAAAAATTAACCCTTGGACGAATTAATCTTTTTTATGTAGGCCATCATTTAAATTTTTTGAATTTCTCTATAGTCAGGACTTTATTATTAACTTTGATTTTTCTCCATTTTTCACATGACGCCCTGCTAGGTGGCAGCTTGTGATTCGTCAACAGGGTCCACTGTTTGCCACCTGGGATGACACCTCATCCATCCACCACTTGTCGGCCACGTCATCGCCACCTATCTGCCACTTGTTGGCCACATCAGCGCCATCTCACCGAGACCCGCCAGCTGGACCACCACCGGACCTGCCACATCATCAGTTGCTGGGTCATGATGGTTAACCACCGAGCACCTTCGCTTCATGACATGGTGATCACTGTCGATCATCTCTGAAGTTGCACGATCTTTAATCCACCATCGTCGATCATCTCTGAAGTTGCACGATCTTTAATCTGCCATTTTATGCACATGCTTTGTCGCTATTTTGTGATGGTTAATCTTCGTGCATCTTCACCTTATGACACAGCGACCATTGTCTGATCACCTCAAACCTTCTCACCAGTTAACTCACCATTTGCCTCAGGAATTGTGCATGCACACGTGGGGTCCACTGGGCATCAAGCTTGCACTTGTGTCAAAAACCTTCAAGGCTTTGACACTATGGATGTGTTTGTTTATGTATATAAATGCCAAAATTGTCCCCCACCCAGTCAAATGTGGGATAATAGCCTTTTGCCTGGCACTATATTTTGAAAGTTTCTGAGAGTTTTAATGGCTTTCCATTGCATTTGTCTAAAGAATTTGCATTGTTTGAAACTTCTGAAACTCTCACGCCATCTGCTAGAGACTACTGATTTAATTTGGCCTACACCAATTACATTTTACTTGGAACTTTTCTTTAAATTTACCCTTACCCAACAGCCACATTAAATTTGTTTGAAACTTCTGAAGGTAACCACGCATAGGGAATGATGTTGGCAGAGGTCGATGGATACTAAAATTTACACCTGCCAAATGGATTTTCTTAAAGGAACATAATGCCCTCCATAGCGCCATTCCACACTTGCTAAAGTTTGAAAGCTTAATTTGCTCCAACCAAATACTGTGCAGGGGAGGATGTTGGTCTACAACTACTTGCCAAATGCATTTGGTTGAAAAGATTTTTGAATACTGCTACCACGTGGGAAGGGGAGGTTTCAGGATTTTTAACCTGCTACTTGCATTTTCTTTAAAGATTTTAAAACTTTCCAAACCATGCCACATGGGGGTCTTTGGTATTTGGTTTAAAGTTTGATGCCTTTCCAACAACGTTCTGTGCAGAGGGGAGGATTCACCTTACACCTTGCAATTTCATTTGCTTTAGACTTTCAAATGCCTTCTCCATTTGCCTGGAAGCTTCTACGCCAGCCAAAGGAAGTTGCATAAATATTTCTTCCATCACTTCCATCTCACGATAGGGATGCTAGCAAGGTCATGCTATTTGATTCTGCACCTTCCATTTTATTTGCTGAAGGTTTCAAAGGCCACATGAGGGAGAGGATGCCTGGCAAAAGTTGTGGAATTTGGCTCTTGCCAGCCATTGCATTTGTTGATAAAGGTTTTAAATTCCTCTCTCAGAACACCACAAAGGTTGGGGAGTGAATGATTCAATGCGTGACAATCATTTATTGTTTGAAAACTTAATAATATATTTGGTGATCACGCCATGTCCAGAAGTTATAACCTTCTGGCTTAAATGGAAGCCTTGCCATACCTTTCACTGGTTCTTTCAGATAGCACAGAAGCACATAATATAATACCAATTGCTCCAACTCCCTTCAGCAAGCCTCTTCTCTGAAATGTCAATATCATTCTGGAATTGCTCGAAGGGCCAAGTCCCCAGTAAAATTAATACGACAAGGGCATGAGCCAGGTCGGGCCCCAAAGTGGGTCTGACAAAAAAAATTTCATTTTCATGCAACTGACCTTTGAAATGCCTCATGAACCTTAAACGGATCTCTGGAATCGATTGACACCATTTTCTGATCATTAAACTGATTTTCACGACTTTCAGGTGCCTACACCACATTTTCGCATTTAATCCCAAAGACGTATTTTTCAAACTGGTCAAAACACCTTTCTGGACTTCGCAAACTAATAGGCATGTACTTTGACATACAAACATGAACTCTGCCAAGCGGTTTCTAAAGACTAATCTCGAGTGAAGAAATATTAATGGTCAAAGATGACCAACTAGCTTTGTCAGCACTATGAACCTGATAAAGTCAATGCATAGGGAACTCATGATGCCTTTCTTAAAAATATCAAAGGATCTCCGCAGACCCTCAAATCTGAGGCATAGGTACCTTGAAGTACAAGTCAAAAATTAGAATGCTCAGTTTGACTGGGAAGATGATAGGGTACAAATAGTAAGCTCATGAAAATAGCAACTTTAACAGGTGCAATCATGAAAGTGCAGAAAACTAAATAAAGTGGCCAAGAGACCATCTTGGTAAACTGATCAAACAGATTCATAAAGACCTAAAACTTGGCATGGAGGCACACTTATATGTATACAATTCAATGCACTTTGAATTTTAACATGATGATCAACTGGACAAAATTTATAGGCGCTCAAAGCAGGCTACTTAATAAAATCTGCATTTGCACCTAACATGGACTTTCGGCTCACCCCTTGAAATGGGTACTTGATAAACTAATCCAAACTGAAAAATGAAAGTTGCAGAACACTTCATAGGCCAAATTAAAGGTGTAGGACACATTTCCCAAGCCTTACCCTTTGAAAATCAACTGGCTCCATTTTACGCTCTCTCTAACTAGGCCACCTGAATGAGATTAGGTGCCTTTCTGAAAATGAAATAGCAAAATTTTGACATGGGCCTCTCAAAATCACCAAATTTAAAGAGTCCCAACAAAACATTCATGGTAAGAATGGGCAAGAGAAGTCAGTTCAATTGTGGGTGTCACTGTGGGATTCTCGGTTCATGAGATCTCATTATGTCAAATTTGAAGAGTTTTTTTGTTCAACCATTATACATAACTTTTGGGGTTTCTTTTGATGGATCATTTTTAGAATAAATCAAAATATTTCTTAGACCCCATTAGCATGGGGATACAAGGGTGAATCATAACTAGGGTGATTGGTATGTATGTCAAGACTTCACATATGTTAGGGTTTTTGGATTCGAAGGTGCTCCTTATGTGCTACCAAATCCCACACCTGACAAAATTGCTTACCTGAAGATTGTGAGACAAATGATTGTCTCTAATGCACAACATTTTGGGGGTGCCTATAAGCAAGTTTTTCTACCCAGGACTCTGCATTTTGGTGACTTCACCATTGTATCCACAAAGGCATATGAAATTATTGACATGAGCTTAATAGAAGATTATAATCTTTATGAGCACACAAGTAGAAAAAACTATGGCCCAGAGGGATATATACACCAAAGAAGAAAAGGGAAGAATCTGGATGACTATTTTCATGAGCATGTTGAAGCCTTGGACATCTTCAGAAACAAGGAACCTGAAGAAGCTATGAAAATATTTTAGGATTTGAACCAAAAATTGGAAGAAAAGAGACAAAGACTACAGGAAATGGAAGAGGAAGAAAAAGATGAAAGTGAATTAGGTGAGAGTGAGGTTGTCTCAAGATTCAGAATGCTTGAAAAGGAGGAGGAACCTGAAGCACAAGACCAAATTGTTGTGAGGATGAATGTCAATGTGGATGCTAGGTTAGAAGAGCATACGTCTTTTGTGTTTGATGAGGAATTCATTAAATCCAAGGAGTTTAAGTCCTTCTTGTATCATCTCAAAGGAAAGAGGCTAAGAGAAGCAATGCCAGATGTGACCCTAGAAAATGAGGCAGAGATGCTTAGAAAATTGAAGGCTGATATCAATTCATAGTTAGAAGGCATGACTCCTCAAGGGGAAGGCAACTTCTTATAGAGGCAGGAATAATTCTTTTCCCAAGCTGGGACCTTAGTGTGTCTTTCATTTTTGATAGTCTATTGCATTCAGATAAAAAGGATTTCAAGTTAGATATTCAAGGCATGAATGATATTTTTATTGGATCAAGATATGATCCAGATGATGAGGCCATGCTTTTATGTGCCCTTTATCCTCCAAATAAGAGGTCGAAGATTATAGATGTGGATAAGGCTTTTGGTCACATGATGAAGTTAAAGGTTGGTGAAGTGGATCCCATGGTCACAGCGGATATGGGAATTGACATTTCAAAATTAAATAAAGCACAGATGAAGATGTTGGTAAGAGAAACGGAAAAATACAAATCATTGTATGAGGAAATTTTAGGAAGCAGGGGCCGACCTATACCCCAGATAGAAGATGAATCAAAAATAAAAAAGAAGTGTGAAGAATTGTACAAAGAAAACAAGAAGTTGAGGGAGAGAATGCAGAACATGAGGACAGACACAACATGTGTCTTACTATCTAAAAGATTTGAGAATCTGCAAAAAATATTAGAGGAATTATGGACTGTTTACAAGAGAAACATGGATAATACACCATCACACTAGAGGATTTTTAATAGGTTAAACATGTTACTGGAGGATAAGGCACAGGGTGACAAAAAGATCAACAAGATAAAAAAATTTATTAACACTCATGAGAGATTCACATCGGAGTTAAAAATTGAATATGAGGAGTGTTAGGGGATTGTTAATCATGGATTCCCAAGTGTGGTGGATGATACAGGGGTAATAAAGGATAAAGACCAATGGATTTGCGACTCCAGATCCCTACTCAGTGCAGCCCTTAGCATTGCTCATGCAGATACTTTGGATATGAATGAAATAGGGGAACAGGTTGAAAATTTTGTTATAGCAGAAGTAGTAGTCAGAGATGTCATCTTCAATGCCTGCACCTATAAATATGAAGGATATCTTTGGCATATCTAGAAGTGCGGCCAAAGGCTAGATGGGAAGAACTAGTCTGTGTCATTATAATGTGTTTTGGTTATAGTAGTTAGGGAGTTAGTTAGGTTTTTGTTAATTTTAGTTTGTACAAATGAAAGGGTATGTCCTTTCATTTGTATCTTTTTAGTCACATGTATGTAGGGAGTCATTTTTGTATCTAGAGAAAAGAGGAAGATACAAAAATAATAATATAGAAAAAACTGATATCTTTCAAATTGTCTGTTGGGGCTAGTAGTGTTATGTAAAACAAGTCTGTAGAAATGAGAATTCATTTTGTGCAAGCAAGTATATCATAAAGTACCTATGAGTCTGAAGCTTTTGTATAGCCTTTATTCCAAAAATTAATGTACAAGATTTGTTGTTTTTATCTTTAGACCATTTCATGTTATATGATGTTGATGAGTTAAAGTTCTTTGGATAAATCTAAATAAGGTTTGTTGCAGTGTGCCATCACTTGTTGTTATGTAGGAAACAAAATTGTTTTTGTTGTTCTAGTGACATACATTGAAACCACTACAGCGATAGTCTTACATACATGTGAGTTTTCAAACTGTCTCCAAAGATTACAAATACCTATCCATTAAGTAACATGTAAATTGTCAGATAAGGTACTGGTCTATTATTAGTTTTTCGTGAGTAAATTTGGTGTGCACAAGGTCCTCACCAGAGAGACATACTTCTTAATTCTACTTGTATTGTTCTTCCATAATCACTCAAGGTTCCAACACCATTATTTTATAAGATTTTGTTCATTATCATTTACATTCAATTTTTTAGATTAAAACAAGTTAAAGGCACATGATAAAGCATAGTTGCAGGAAAAAAATTTCCATTCTTGCAAATAGCTAAATTGATAAGTTTAAATTCACTATAAAGAAGTCTCTTTGTGCTTTGGAGATTGAGGTATACCTGCCTAGGTCTAGAGGAGCGTAAAGTGCAGAGGAAATTGGTCTTTGACCATTCCTGTTTGTTGGCCAAGGCTGATTGAGAAATCTGTAGGAGATTTGGCAAAGCTCTAGGATTTCCAATCTATGGTTTTGGGAACCAACATATTGGCGACTCTGCTGGGGAGTTGTCATAGGAAGTGTTCAGAATTTCTGGTGGTTTTGTTTCAAACTCTGATGGGGAAGGAGCCTAGATGATTAATAAAAGTATTATTCCTCTTAGGAGGTGGCGACTCTACATTTAATATATGAGTAATAACTGGTATTTTGAGAAAGTAAGAGAAACCCCTAGGAATTTGTCAATAAGATTAATGCAGGGGAGAAGGTCTTTGCACAAGGGACAAGATAATCTTGTTCAAATGAGTTCGAAGAGAAGAAAACAAGAAAAGAAATCAATACCAAATATGACATTTGGGGGTTATAAGAAGTTTCCTAGTAGAGAGGATTGTTCTTCATCTAGTGATAGATTTGAAAATATGGAGGAAAATCCCTTCTATAACTTAAATACAAAAGATAATAAAGGTGGCCATGATGAAACCCTAACTGCTAAGGAACAAGAGGAGAAGAAGTTGGATGCAATTATTCTTAGAATGACTGACTTAAATGGAGATGAATCTAAAATTGCAAAGGCTCTTAAGAGACAACCAGATTGGGTATTGCAGAAACTCGAATTAGAAAGAGATACCATTCAAAGCCCTAAGTCAAACAACGCTGAAGAAGAGAAGGGAAGAGGTGAAGAAAGTAGACTAACAACCCCTAGGTATAGTCCCTATCACACGAGAAACTTGGAACAACCATTTAGGGTCTATAATAATCCATTGTCTGGTGTTCTGGATAATAATTATGAAAAAAAGGGATAAATGGAAAAATATACCCTACCATGAAAATAAAAACTAGTATAATTATAGACAATGCAATAATCATAATGATGAAAGAAGAACTAATAGTGGGGAAATTACTAGTAACTGGAATAGTAGAGATAGCACCAACAACATAAATAATAATAGAGGTAATTATGATAATAATAGAAATTATGGCAACAATGGTAATGGAAACAATCGAAATGGAAATAACAATAATGGTGGAGGCAACAATGGAAACAATGGTAATAATGGAGGAAATGGAAACTATCAAATTAACAACTATGGTTATAGACCACCTATGACCATTGAAAGGTATAAATAGTTGTATTTCAATGGGATAGTTGGATATCCGAATCAAATTTCAAATGATTTAAGGTTAGTTGTCCCTAAATTCACAAGAAATGGAATTGATTCTGCAGAACAACATGTGATAAATGTAAAAAATACCATTGAAGAGTTTGAAGTCCCTTATGAAGATGTTTTTATGAAACTGTTTGTTCAATCTCTAACAGAGGATGTAGGAGAATGGTATAGGAATCTTCCTGACAGATGCATTGGTAGTTGGCAAGAGTTTGTGACACAATTCTTTGAAGAATTTGGAGACTATAATGATACTTCATTTGCATCTCATGAGTTGACAAACATAAAGAAGAATCAAAATGAATCAATTTCTGAATTTAATAAGAGGTTTAATAAATTACTTAATAAAATACCAAGGGATATTAGACCTGTTGATTCATTTTGATTAATTTTTATTTGAGTGCTTTTGACAGCAAGACTCACTATGAGATCCTATCTCACAAACCTACCACCTTGCAACAAGCATTTAAGACAACCACTAACATTGAAAATAACAAAAAAGCTACTGGGAGAATTTGCAAGAGAGATGATCCAAAATTATATAATCCCAAAGCAACAAAAAAGGATGAGTTTAGCCAAATCATTGACATGTTGAAAGATGTGAAGGGTAAGAAAAATCGCAATGAGAAGTTGCCCCCATATAGAGGCAATAATCCAATGAACTACAATAGACCAAGATTGCACGACATGCCATATAACACAAACTAGAAGGATAGTTAGCCGGTGAATGCAAATCTAAGAAAAGAAACTCCAGATCCATTGAAAAGGGTAAACAAATTTGTGGAGGAATATCCATGGTGTGAAGTCTGCAATTTACCCCATGTTGCAGAAAAATGTATGATTGCTCAAGGTTTTGTAGAAGAGAAGGATCACGAGAATGAGTATGAGCCCACAGTGAATGTAATTTCATCAAATCCATTTTGGGGTAGTAATGAGGATTCATCTGAGGATGAGCAATTATCAGATGTACAATGGAGAAGAGAGAGCCAACAACACATTGGACAACAAGTTTTTACTGATGATGATGCTGATACCCCAGCCCTGAGGAGATTGTTCCATGATGGAGAGTCGGTGCATTCCTTGAGAAACTTAATAGATGAAGAAAATAAAGTATATACTATGGTAGCAGTAGCACAGGCAAAAAGCAATTATCAGCTAAGGAACAGAGTAGTGAACCTAGAGCAAGGTAAGCCATTCGGGATATTTGCAAAGGTTCCTATAGCTAGCAGAAATGAAGACACCATTGCTAACAAGGAAAAGGAAAGTGCAACAGAAAAGGTCAAACAAGTAGAAATTCCTAAATTAACAAAGGCAGTTGAAAGGAAACAGATTAGTAAGCCTCTTTCAAATTGTGGATCATTTATGTCTCAGGCTTTATCACATGTGAAAATATTTGTGCCCTTGCTTGAAGTAATAAAATTTCCTAATTACAAACATGAAACAATCACGATTTTGTCTTAACATTGGCAAAGTTAATAAAGAGGGTCATAAGCCAAAGGCTAAAGATCCACCTGTTGTCTATTTGGGAACTTATATCACTAAGAATCTTACCCAGGATCCTTTTTATCTGACTTTGTTGATTAACAATAAAATGGTTAAGAATTGTATGATAGATTCAGGTGCAGCCATGAACTTAATTCCAGAAGATGTCATAAGGAACTTGGGATGCATGTCAACACTCCCTATGGGAAATGCTATGCTATGGATAATAGGTCAGTCCCAGTTGTTGGAATTATGAAGAATGTCGAGTTTCAATTTCCAGCATGCCCGGATGCATCATATAAAATGGACATCATAGTTGTTCAAGTTCTGCCAAATTATGGGATGTTACTACCAAGGCAATGGTCAAATTTGGTGGGGGGGCATGTCCATCTAGATCTTTCATATGCGACCATCCCAATAAAAGGGGTGAACATAAGGATTGATAGAGAGTCAAGATCATTCTACTTGATAGAGGAAGTTGATCCAAATGAGACAACATGTTTTCTCCAAATGAGACAACATGTTTTCTCCAAATAGATATAGATAACTTTTAGGTAAGTATTTCTAAGCCCATTCCATGCAAAACTAATAAGCTTGAAAATACTATTGAATCACATGAGGATAAGATTTGAAAAATGTACTTTGATGGTGCTTCCAGTAAGGAAGGAAATGGAGTTGGTGTGGTTTTTATTTCTCCTAAGGGGAAATCATTCAAATATTCTTTCTTGTTAACCTTTGAATGTACAAACAATGTTGCTGAGTATGAAGCACTCTTGTTAGGTCTTAGAATGGCAAGTAAATATGATATTAAAGTACTAATAGTTTATTGTGATTCAAAGTTAGTTGTATCTCAATTAAGGGAAAGGTTTTCCACTAAAATGTAAGGCTTCGAAAGTATAGGAATGAGGTGCGAGACTCAATAGAATTTTTTGATGCATTTTCTATAACATGGATTGAAAGGTCTAACAATATTTTGGCTGATTTTATGGCTAACCTAGCAATTAAATGTAATGATGTTCCTTTTGATGACATCACCCAAATTGAAATAAAAACTAGACCTATAGTACCAGATAACATAAAAAACTGACAAATATTTGATGATGATAGGGATCTTCTAAAGTTCTTATTTTGTGAAGATCAGTATGAGGGCCAGCACGTGGATTGGAATGCATATGTGGAAGAGGAGAGTGGTAAGGAGTCTCTATTTGGAAAGAATATCCTACAACTTAAAACAAACAAGATTCCAAAAGGGTTGGTGGAACTAGAGAGGATGTTTGACAATAAGGATATGACAAACTTCAAGCCCAACACTAGAGGTTGTGAAGAAGTGGAGAAAATAAACTTGGGAAGTGAAAACAATCCTAGAGAGGTTTACATTGGGAAGAAGCTTACACCAAAAATTAGGATTGCACTGGTCAATCTGTAAAGAAAATACATACATGTTTTCGCCTGGTCATAAGTGTTGGCATTTTGATGATGTTTGTACTTAGTTTTGATTGTCATTGATGGACACACACTTATTGAGTTATTCTCAACCAGTAGTATGCGATGTATTGTTCAAACTGGTATTATATGCCAATGTATGCATAGTCTTTGTTTGTAGAAGACTATTGGTGTTTGCAGAAGGAGCTTACCGATCAAAGCATGACTGAGGACCTCAAAGTAGTACAAGAAACTCAAGTAGTTCGAGGACCCCAAGCAGCAACCAATCTTTGTAAAGATTGGAACACTATGTTCTAGTTTAACCATCTTTGTTTGTAAACCGGTAATCAACATTTGTTTTGTTAACTGACATACTTGTAAAGTGTGATGAGTTATCATCCACTGACACCGATGCAGTGATTCTATGTCGTGTTACAAATTGTGTCTAGATGCACTGTACCTAGGAAATTGTAATCTAATCTCATTGGATTGACATGAAATCTGATTCCTATATGAGGACATCATGTCTAGGGATTTGAGTGTGTTGTGTAAGAAGAATAGGTCTTTGCAAAAAGTATCTTGCGACAGAGATTGAACGTGCAAAGGATAGAAGACTGAAATAATGTTGTAATGCATTAACAGAGCGCAATCAAGGATCTAACTAAGCATTTTGTGCTTCTTTGTAGATCACTTAATTGTTGATTACTAATCTCTTCGACAAGCCAAAAACCCTTAACTAGGTAGGCTCAGTTAAGCCTATTCTAAATCCTCTAACAAGGTGGTTCATAGTTGTGGATCTAAAATTCTTTAAGAGGGTAGTCTTTAACAAGACTTATCTCCTAACAGAGATTAGGATTCCTAATAGGATCTGTTCTGGTGAAGAACATTGTAAGGCCTTAACCGGTCTGGTTACTATTTTGCAGATAGTAGACTTGTGAGTTTTACTCACCGTGGTTTTTTCCATTTGGGTTTCCACGTAAAAATATCTTGTGTTATGGTGATTGTGTTATTGTGGGTGAATTCTTTATTTGCTATTTGGCTTGTTTGTGTATTAATCAGTTTACTATTTAAAGGGCTATACCGGTCTGCAGTAAAATTGCTTAAGTGTTTGGTAAGGTTTTTGGGTATACTAATTCACCCCCCCCCTCTTAGTATTAATCAATTGTGTTGTAACTATTTTGACTATTGGGTTATTTTGTTCTCTAAGTATGTTGTAATCTGCAAAAAAAATTGTGCTTTGTACTTCATTATTTGCCCCTTAGGGTTTTGGTCTAAGGGTTTAAGGTTATGCAGTTTACCCTTTACTATCTGAAGTCTATGCATTCTATTTCCATGTTACTTTTTCCACTTAAATGGAAGGGATTCTCCATCATGAAAAGAGGTCCCCCCCTTTTTACATTTATCCTAGGTAGGTCCTTAAATATTTTTTATTTTTATGCCTTCCCCTAAGTTTAATTTCCTTGTCGGGTTTCTTAAAGATCGTGCAGGTTCTAGTTGATCTGACGGTGCACGTTGATTCGCAAAGGGAAGATGTGCGGAACTTACCCTTCATGAAATGGCAAAAAGGTGGTGGGCTTGGGTAAAGTGGTCACAAGAAAGGCTAATGGATGATCATCTCCCAGAAGATCTAATGGACCACGTTGTTTCACAGCCCAAAGATGCATGAGATTTATCCTTCGCGAAGCAGCAAATGGATGGTGGACCCGGGCAGGTGAGTTAAAGAATGAAGTTAAAGATTGAGCATCTTGCTCAAGATCTGACGGTCCACGTTGATTCACAAAGTCAAGTTGCTAGAGACTTATCTTTCATGAAGTAGCAAAATCCTGGTGGGTCCCAAAAGATAGGCAAATCCTTTGGTTAAAAACCGATCATCTCCAAGAAGATCTGATAGTCATCGCTATTTCGCCTAGCAAAGGTGTCTGAATTTTACCTTTCACGAAGTGGTGAAATGGTAGTGGGCCCTATGAAAGGTTTGCTTGAAGGGTAAAGAGGGTGCGTCTTGAGATAGATCCAATGGTATGCATTATTTTGTTGGGCCAAATAGCATGAGGTTTATCCTTCGTGAAGCAGTAAAAGGATGGTGGGCCCAACAGATAGATTGTTCCTAGTTTTTAAAGACTGATCAACTTGGAGTTGATCGGACGACCTGCGTTGATTCACAGCTAGAAGAAACATGAAACTTACCTTTCATGAACTGGCGAAATGAGCTGGTGGTTACATGGCAAATGATGTGGCAGAATAGTTGGATGCCCAGCTGAGGCAAACGGTAATCCGTCAGACACACGTGGCTCCAAGGGATCGTGAAGGGCCCACTTTGATTGAGCGGCGATGGGGATGAAATTCATTGCTAAAGTAAAACACGTGGCAGTTAAGATGTGGAGTCCGATGGAGTTCTTGGATGAGTGGGTGGCTGACATGTAAGAGTTATCTGTTGGTAATCAATAGGGCAAGTGGATTTCATGTAGAGGGCCCACTCTGAAGGTTAAGGGATGTTAAAGGCCGCACACCTCGTAAGTGATCCAACGATAAGTGTTGTTTCATAGCCCTAAGATGCGGGGTTTTTAACCTTTACGAAATAGTGAAAACCTTTAGCGGTGATGGTTGTGTGTGGTTAGTGAAAAAGAGTAGCAGTCACCGTGGAGAGTAAAGATCGAGCGGATGGTAGAAGATCCAACGACCAGTGCTATTTCGCATGAAACAGATGCGTGGTTTTTAAACTTCGCGAAACAACGAAAGGAAGGTGGGGCCCATTTTTAAGAAGGATGACCCAGGTAAGGTAAGAGACATGCATGTTCTTTAGGATCTGATGGACATTGTTGCTTTGCATGGAAAAGATGCAAGGTTTTTAATCTTCACGAAACAGTGAAAAGCTAGGACACTGAGGATTTCTTTTTGGTCCATTGGAGCCTTTTTTCAAATTCAATTACGAATTGATTGCCGAAGCATGCAAATTAATGTTTCAATTAAATGCTCTATTGTCATATTAAGCCCCACATCAACTGAATTTTAGTGTCATTTCAAGGAGTTTTGCAGAGGAACCATTGAATAGAGCGAATTTCTTCAGGCAACAGGTAATTTCTGCACATTGTTTAAAAGTTACAGTTCGAATTGGTATCATTGGGTGCTTAAATTCTCAAAGGTCTGTTTGAGTTTAAATTGAAATAGCTATAATTCAAAGATGGCACCTTGAAGAGATTTCACAGGGAAGGTAAATTATTAGGATATAGATATATGTGATGATTTCTTAGAATAATCCTGAGAAGGCTAAGCTGGTTCTAGCTAAGCCTTCCTTTGCTAAGACCATCCCTCTGGGTGATTATGTGATGCATAAGAAGACAAGGTATAGTGTGTTGGTGTCAGTAACTGGTGAACCCTCTACTTCAAAAGGGAAGAGAGCAATAGAAGATGTCATTGACATCCAAGACTCCCCTAAAAGGAAAAGGATAGGCAAAGAGGTGCAAATAGGTGAACCTTTATACTCTCCATCCCAATCCCCTATCCATGTGGGAGATGAACAAGCCGTGGCCGAGAAATTGTTGCAGTTAGGGTGTCTTGGGGAGATTGCCTATACATATGAGGAAACGCAAGAGGGAATGCCTGAAGAGCCACCTAGTGCTGACATGAACTTGACTGCAAATGTGTTCAAGGATAGGAGTTAGACCCTACTATCAAACAAGTCGGTGACGAGTTCCCGGTTGATAATAATTTTGTTACAACAGGGTCCTTTATGCAATTTGTTTGGAATCAAAACATTGAGCATTTTAAGGAAAGATGTGAGAAGAAAAAGAATGACCAACCCCACAAAGATGCAACTACAGTGGAGGAAGAGGTGAAGCAAGAAATGATGATAGAATTCAAGGCCATTACTCTTGAAAAGGGGAGAGGAATGGTATCAAAAGCTAGTGTGCTAATCCTTCCTGAATGGGATATAGGAGATGCCTTAGTGCTTGAAGCAGTCAGGAAAGAAACTAAGCCCATGGAAGGAGTGACATTTAGCAAGGATAATGTTGCTTTGGTCATGTGGTCCTTAAAGAGGGATGAGAGAAGAAGAAGAAAGGACACCTCAAAGTCTAGCTACCTTAGAGGTATGATTGTCAAGAGAGTGCAAGACATAGGGGTGGTAGAAGCTGCCAGCATAGTTCTAGAAACTGCAAAATTCAATGTGGCAG